>NC_136642.1:14194234-14811734 GCF_949748355.1 Melanostigma gelatinosum | reverse complement strand
CCCGGCTCCCCGGGCGCCTGTCATTGGCAGCCCACTGCTCCCGATATACAGGGATGGGTCAAATGCAGAGACAAATTTCCCCTTCCGGGATCAATATAGTATAATAAAATTAAACAAAACAAATTGATACATACCACCGGTTTTAGTGTAAGTGATGAAGTTGTTATTGATTTATTGTGTTTTTGGCTGTTGCAGCCAATTACACACAGCAGTGTTTAGTCCTGCTGTAATCAGAGTTTGAATCCTTTGCGTCCACTGTTGTTCACAAGTTATGTAAAGAGTAAATAATTGCACTTTCTGAAGGAATTCACTTTTGCCACATACAGTCGTGAGGTCGTTTGTCCTATTTGTACAAGACGATGTGTGCTCGAGTGCCAGACAGGAGAGCGCTGGTCCCCTCGATCTCTGTAAACTCACTTTAATACCTAATGCCCTCAGTGCTTCTTGGGACAGGAAGGCAAACAGAGCCATAGACAGGAGAGAAGGATGAGTCCTTCTCTCAGCACCATCTGTAAAGATTTTATTTTCATCAATGGGGATTCTTACCAAAAATGCAACTAAAGGATGAGATAGCATCCCTCTGACCATTACTGCATATAATGAAATTTTAAAAAAAATCGTTAGTCAGCTTAAATAGATTTTAGGAGTTTGACTTTGAAGAATTACAGATGTCAGTTTTCACAGACACAACATGGTGATGTAGGCTACAACTGAAATATCTCAGTAGAGAGGATGACTAATATCAATATTTCAATACATACTCACAGAAGGAACCATTAGTTTATGCATTTTTAGTTTGTTTATTTAAATTTCTTGGGCTAAATTGTTATTTCCATGATTTACTTTCATTGTGAAACTACTGTAGTGTGATACTGTAACTAGTAATACAAATGTGTTTGATATGGGTCATTTGCTTGCTTGGTACAGATAACATTAGTTGGAGAAATGCCTCATTAGTGCTGACTTCATACGCCTCGGGGCAGCAGGAGTTCATGAACTCTGTCACTCCACAGGTTTGGCTTCTTGAGAAGAACTTCAGTGATAAAGTCCGATAAAATGTTTTGACTCCCGGTGTAAAGCAAAGACTGTCACTGCATAATAGGGCCTTGATACATTGCTCCATAAAAGCATTAGTTGACAGCACATTGCTGTAATGATACTGTATGTGACACATACATGAATGTGGGGTTTGTTCACTTCCAAAAGGAAATATTCAAACTGTTATGGCGCCTTGAGATACAGAGGGTTTTGTGTGAGAGGAGAGCATGAATGGCTATGAGGAACGTATGATTGACAGTAGTGAGTTCTGAAGACATAAGGTCCATCTGTATCACTGGTACTAACCATTCTTACATGCTAGTGTGGTACTGAAGCTGACCTATGGTTTTTGTGTGATTGGGCTTTTAGAGTTCAGTGTGTCTGATGCTTAAAGTGATGTCTGTGACATTTCGATGGCCGAAGAGCAAAACCTCCTGTCTGAAAAATGCCTGGATCATTTTGCAGATAGGATCTTTGCAATCTTTCCATCATTCGGTGCAAGTTGGAAGAGGTTCGACAAAATTATGCTCTAAATTAAGTTTCAATAAAGGGCGGGATTATTTTAAAACAGACTGAATATGAACAGCCTTCCTTGTTCTCATCATCCAAAATGAAATCCGGCAATCAGAAAATTCTGCAGATAGGAGGTTTTGTGCTTTGGCCCTCGATTTGGGGATTGGGCTATTTCCTGCAATGTACTGGTGATACCACAGTATGGCATAAGTGACAACATTCTTACAAACTAAAACAAAATCTTGTAATTTACCGTAACAGCAACCCACCCTCACATCCACACTCACCTCATGCGATACTCTGCCATCCGACGGTGAATTGTTGTTACCGACCCCAAAAAAGCATCGCAATGTCACCGACAGACAAACTTGAAAGCACAAGACTTTCCACGGTGAGGAATGGGCCCAACTGTCCCAGCATAATGTACGCACATGTTCAGGCGATGAGCTACTTCCTCCAAATTATTAAAAAGAAAAGGGTCAACCTCTGTGTCTGTTTGCGGGTTTGAAAAGTGAAGCCAATGCAGTAGTGCCTAAAACTTGTATTGATTCTAGTTGCCAGCAGGGGGCGACTTATCTGGTTGCAAAAAGAAGTCTGAATTTCACTTGATTTATGAAGTCAGCAAACATTGCAGGCATAAGTCCTGATTTACAGTATTATTTTCAGCTAGATCAACTACACCCTCAGTTCTATAGCGATCTCCTATAGCCATCTCCTGGAGGTCGCCACTTCTCCCCTCATTTGCATAATGAGACCCCTCATTTGCATAATGAAGAAGAGCTGTATATCGAAATGTAAAAATAAAACAAAACAAAGTTTGGGGAAATAAATAAGGGGGGGCATGCAAAGGGAAAATAAATACATCAAATAGGATATTCCATAGTTTTATGGGAGGCCATATGTTGGAGGTATTTTTGTCCTGGAGCAGTGACTGTCTGGGGTCTTTGGACAGATCCAGACAAGCTGATTCCATCTGTCTCTAGCTCCTTACTTGGCACAAAGACATGAGAGTGGTATTGATCGAATTTAACTCTCAGCAAGAAAGTCTGTAGGAGTATTTTCCAAAATGTTCGTCAATACAAACAAAGATGTCTTCAAATGTCCTGTACAACAAAGCAAATCAGCATGAGACGATCTTTCAAGTGTCACTTATTAAGTATTTCATTTTCCTTGGGCACCAAATGACTGCGTATTCAGTGCTGAGAGACAATGACAGCTGACAGTTAGATACAACACATGTTGTTACTCTGGGTATTTTCATTTTCCAAATGACAGGGGGGCTGAATTGGCAGAAGAAATATAGCAGCAATGTCAACATCATAAAACATTACATTTCCTTCATACTTTCCTTCACATTACTGCATTTGAAAAACCAAAATTCACATTGCTTCAGGTGAATAAACATCATTAAAAACTATAGATATATCCTTGACAGGGCTTCATGTTGTGGGTCATAATCGCCTTTTGTCTTTTGTGCTGCTCCTCCCTCGTCTTACCTGAAATCCAGGAATTAGCTGATAAGTGCGGAGACATTGTGAGCTACAGATTCTGGCAGAATGACAACACTAGCAGCTGTGGTTATCTTGAAGTTCAATAAAGCATTGAAAAGAGGTTTTCCATGAGTTGTCTAGGGAGAATCAGCAGCAGAGCACAACAGGGATGACAATGTTCCTCCTAGGTTTTCATTAGGATCTCTGCAGAAAAGCTACGCTTTGCATGGAATATCAGATGCCTCCCTCTCGTCCTATCATGTACCGAAGCGCGCACCTCCAACTGCTTTCAGATTAACTTTGTATTCCCTCTTTCACTGTTGAAGCAATGCTTTCATACCATCCCACGTGGCATGTCGTTAACTGCTTCAGCTGATAAATGCAATTCACAGCTTCCAGTATTCCTAATTCAGCAATGCTGCACAAGCTACGCCATGTGAATAAATTAGATTCAGTATCGCAAAGTACCGGCAGTAGAGAAGAAGATAAACTCGAGAGCAGTGGTTTGTGGAATAGACTTCGATCAGTGCCTATCACATCTCGGATCCCTTCTCACTCTTCGCAGTTCTGTTTCTGTGTTTCCCAAAGATTTGGGTTTCACAGAGATTTCCATTGTTCTCTTCTCTTTGTTGTTTAACTGTCTGTAGAGAGAGGAAGACCTCTTGATGATACAAAGCCACCGTTTTATCTACATGACTCATGTATTGGTACTCGTCTCTTCTCTCGTCTCTTCCGCTGAGGGAACATCATGTATTCACAGGAAGGACTCCGCTTGGATAACAAAGACTCCAATGAATCATCACATAACATAAATGTGGACAAATTAAAGAGACACAATTGTATGGAGTCAAATACATAGGAAGCAATTAATATGCCATGATTCATAATGCAATTCTTTGAACACATTTCCAAATGAAAAAATGATTCCTCGTGATCTTGAAAAGGCATCCAAAGGTGTGAGTGCTGGAATATGTGCCGTCATTCTGCTCACTAGGTCACCCGATGATGATCTATATGACACCATAGTAATGGAAGATATCCATCTATGTGATTCTCATTTTCAATTAAAAGTGTGCCACTGAACATTATGACTCCCTCTTCTCATTTATGCTCTCATCCTTCTGCCTTTTCATCACCTGAAGGCCGAGGATGAGTCTTGTCTATTAACACTTAACGCACAAACTATTAGGGGGCTTTTACATTCAAATCTGCTGCTTACCGAGGTGAAGGAGGGACAGATCTTCATGGTCTGTCATTTGTTCAACTGGGTAAAGTCCTCTGTCACTGATAATTAGACGTCAGAGAGCCGTATAAAGATCTGCAGAAGGGAATGATTGAACAGATTGCCAGGACCCCTGAAAGTGTTTGTGTGTCACCGGAGGGATATGTGTGTGTGTGTGTGTGTGTGTGTGTGTGTGTGTGTGTGTGGAGACAGACAGACTGGCAGACGGGAAAAGCGGGAAGAGAAAAAGCCATTATCCAATATGAATCTCCATTTTTCTACCGCCAGCCTTCTGTCCATATTCCACTCCAATGAATATCCCACTGATGAAACAATTAGACCGAGAGACAAAACACTGGTTTCAAAGGCATAACTCATGCTTGGCAGTAACATATTTTCCGCAGTTTCACTGCGTATTTCATATGAACAAGGTCTTTCATTATGTACTTACACAGTTCACATGAAGCATTTATATGATATTACACAAAAATGAACTGATAGTATTGTAACTATACACATAGTACTACATTAGACAAAACGCCTGCAAAATGCAAGAAACTGTATACAAACCTCTGATGTCTCAGCATGAGTGCTCTGGTCAGTCTTGCAGAGTTGGGCATTTCGGCACATTTCCTCCTAATGACAGCAGCTAGAGGCTCTTCCAGGCACGACGCAGGATGTGATGCGCCACTGCTGTTGTATTAGTGGACGGGTCCTATTTGTCTCAGAAAAGGGCATCAGAAAGGGCTGAGCCAGTGATATAACCAAACTCATTTTCCAAGCTGGATGTCCTGTCACTTGTCAGCTGGAGGTATAGCACTAATCCTACAGCCACTTTTGATGCCTACTGTATACAGAAGAACATATTGTTTCAAAAATGAATTATTAGACTTGTAGCAGAAGGGAGCATTACCATTCGCAGGGCCTCTGTGTTTAATTACCAGGCCAATCGCAGTGGGCGGGCATCGCATAAATGCGCCGGGGATCCCCTCTGCTCCCTCCTGACGTCAAACGCGTGTCCCGCTTCCGGTTTGCCGGACATCCGCCGCTGTGCAGGTATGCAGGAATGCAGCAGCATTGTTTCTCCCGGCCATACTGGTCTGGCGTTATATTGGCGTTCATTCTTTTTTTAGACTATCTCTGGGGCTCCCCTCGTCCTGCACAGGTGATTCACCTGCGGAGCTGTCGGTGAGTCTCGATTGGGTCCTGATTTAAATATACTCTAGTGTTCTGTTAGTGACCGTGTTTTGCTTGTGTTTGATTTTGTTTTATTTCCTTTCCTGAGAACCAGAGCCTTTTTATAATTGTGTCCTTTGTCCCTGTAGGAGCTGCTAAGCCAAGGTGGTGGGGTTGGTGCTTCCAGGTGGTGGTTGTGTGCTGTGTCGTTTGGTGTGCCCCGGGTTGAGACCCTCACGTGTGGTTGTGTGTGTGTGTGTGTGAGTGTTGTGTACACGGGTGATCGGGGTGCCTCCTCTTTCGGGATCCTCACCTGCACTGGTCCACCTCGCCACTGGTAAGCTGCAGTCCTCTATTTAAACGTATAACGGCTCTTTTAGGATTTCGTGTATGAACTGTAAACGGTGCATTGTGTAGTAGAATAAAGATTATTTTGTATTGGAACCACGTCTCCTGCTCATTTGTATAATGAACCTGAGTGTCTTTGGGACCCTGATACAGATCAGGGAAAAGGTAATCTTTAGGTGCAACTCCTAGGGTGGCGTTGTTGTTGTGCGCTCTAAGACAGTTCTCGCCACAGACTGTTTTATCTTAATAAAAAGCAGGTTTCTAATTATTTTATATTTAAAAGCAATACAGTAACACTATTATCATATATTTATGAGCTCAAACATTATGTACTGCTATGATCCGGACGGAAACACTTTCCTGTAAAACAACAATTATCTCACTGCATAACTGCCATACATTAACATATAGAGAGGAAAATTAAACGAAGATATGCTGGGGGAAAACCAGTGTGAGGCCAATAGTTTGCAATCTTCGTCACTGCAGCATTGAAGTGCGTGTAAACAAGCTGCTATAGAAGCACAACGGGAAACGCTGAAAAAGTGATTTAATCTTGCGTCCCTTCTACCACCGCAGCTCTGAGTGCCCCCTGGCACGTTGATTCAGAGATGAAGCCTCGGCAGCAGCATGATCCTAAACGCGATGACACAGGACTCTGTTGCTGATTCTTTGGACAGGTGCATGCTGGGTGATTTATGTGCGCATCCTTTTGTAGGTCCCCAGGAGCAAATATTGACTGTTTATTCCTCCAAGCTCAAGGCAACAGGGAGGCAGCAATTTCTTTATTTCTGGACCTTAGATAAATTGAACCCCGCAAGATGCAAACGCACCTGCCAGAGAGCAATTTTTTTTTCTTCATCCTACCCATCCCCCAGCCCTGAAAACGGAGAGGCAACTTAATAGCAGACATTATTGATTTGTCATTCCTCTTCTCAGGCATCTACACAACAGGGACATTTCAATTACATAGGGGCTTTCCGATTGCTTATGTCCCCACCAAGCACCCTGCTGTTGATCAATGGTTCACACCCTCCAATATTCCTGATTGTTATAGCCCCTGTATGGACTTATGTATCCTCCTCCTATAGGTTTGTGCATGAAATGACAATGCAAGGGACACTGTGACAGATATAGGGGATTGGGAGATAGTGAACCCAGCAACCCCAATTCTGGATTTTTCTGCATATTCTTGACAAATCATTTATGTATATTCAATTCTGTATGACAGCAAGTCTGACGCAATGACAAGGTCCAGGTTAGGTTAAGAGGACATTTTTGCCATCAATGCCTGTGATAGCAGACAAATTTAAAAGAATTGAAAAGAATCTAGGATGCTGAACATACCATGTTCAATCCGGAGGGTGCTGTTTATCCCTCTTTAATTTGCCCTTTACTGGGAAATGGACTGCACAGGTTTTTCTCAGCAAACAGCAGGGGAAATTGTGTTGAGCGTTGTCGGTGGGAGATACGCGGGCTCAGTCAGCCAGAACAAACAATTATTGTACAAAGGGCAGAGCCGGGGTGTCCGGATGAAACCGGCCCACATGCTCATATTACTGAATCCAAAAGCAATAGAATGAGGATTATACATCACTGAATAATGAGGATCAGAGAGAGACGCTGCTGATCAAATACTACGTATTCATATTTCATACTCTTTTTATACCTGTGTGAGTGTGCCATCTATTTTTGTGCTTTAACATCTGTTACACTTTTGGACATATGGACACTCAGTGGCAGAAATACTGAAGGTAAAGAGAAACTAAATAACTGAACACAGCAGTGTGTTCTTCTCCGGCTCCGTGAACATGTGCGTGCGTCTTACCTGCTGCACTATGAACAAGTCAGAGACTTTATAGTCTTGTTAGAGCAAATATTGAAGATTGTTATTCATATCCATAAAACATCACTATTAATACAATTATTGATGAGCATGAATAGTAACTGGGCACCACCTGGGATTAGGGACCCAATAGCTGAACCGTTGACACAGTCAGGGTTGTTCAATGTCATTGTTTACAAACTACTTTACATTCATGAGGTGAAGAATTGAATCGGCTCAATGACCGTCACAACCAGCTCTTTTCACAACACATATGCCCACAATCACAGACAACTGCTCTTTAAAAGTAGAGTGACCACATGAGAGTCTACGTCACACGAGAGTTCTTGATGACGGAAGTGAAGCACAAAGAATCATAACTGCCACAGAAAGACACAATAACTGTCCTCCTCGGGTTTCCTGGTCGTGGCATTTGTCTTTTAACTGATAAATTGCGGTTTACTGGCTTTACATGCCTTAGCAGAAACTAAACCCAGCAGGGGCCCTCGTCTCGGGACACTACAATCAATGTAACGTGTTGAACACAGAAAAAAGCAGCAAGCACAATAGCTGCGGTGGTCTCAACACATCATTGAACATGATTTAGCGGCCCGTTAAATTCACAACACACGTTAAAGCTTACATTAGAATAGCTTACAGTAGGAACACTATTATTAACCCGTCTCTGCCCAGACAAAAGCCACTTACTTGCGACTGCTCCACGTAGCCACTGAGGTGTTTAATGAGTTTGTGTCCGGAGGAGTTTCTTCAAGCTCAGACAACAACCGGGGCGTCGTATCGCTCGGCGGCTGGCCCTCGTATGGCAGCGGAGGAAAATGGCAAGAGAAGTTATCCTTCCCTCTCTTTCTTGAAGAACAGAGATCGGTGTCTTCTTGCTTCAGGCAGGGTGAGACCACTGGTGGCATAATGATTTTTGAAAGGATTAAAATAGGACGGTTACTTACTTGCCCAGCGAGGTCGGGGACTATGCCCAGGTATTTAAACTTACAAACGCTTGGTTACTTCCTGTGGCAACTGATGCCACAGTGGAAAGACAGAGGTGCGATCTTTCTTTTATGTCTTTGGTAATATTACGAGGAACTCTGCTGAGCTCCTGTTGAACTTTGATGTTTTGTTGTTTTCGCAATTGTGCTCCATTAGAAAACAGAGAGTTTTCTGGGAATTGTCACAGGTCTTTCCTCAAGGCCAAACGAAGGTAAAACGTCATGTGAGCCTCAATGTGTCACCAGCAAACATAGAAATGTGTCTGATTGTATCAAACGCTATTTTGTGTTTTCAAAAACCCAGGAAAAGCGTTGGCAAGGGGACTTTACAGCTAGGCTACATTAGCACAGTATCAGCACTTTTAGTGAAGATAAAACTGCAGGATTTGTGTTCTATGCGTTCTTTTTAAATTAATATAAGCAATAAAACAATTAACATAATAACCTGTGACTAAATGTTAGTGTGTAACTGTAGCCTGATATATTCCTGTGTTTCCAGGTTTAACCCGGATACACAGGAACCTGTGAGGCGAGAAAGCACAGAGACTCTGGTGAAGAAGCAGGTCAATAATGTGCATTAATGGTATCGGTAATATGAAATAGTAATGTGAGTAATACTAAAAGTGATATTAGCAGTTGGAGTCAGCAGGGCCATGGTAGGAGGAAGGACCAGGGTCCAGATGAAACCATGCTCCATGGAAACCTGTGAGGAGAGGAAGCACAAGGACTCCGGGGAAGAGACAAAATCAGTACTGTGCATTAATGGTGTCGGTAATCGGATTAATAATGTTAATCATGAAGATCGTAGTAGGTGTCAGCAGGGCCATGGCTGGTTGAAGAACCAGTGTCCAGATAAAACTGCGGTCATCCTGTGAGGCGAGAAAGCACAAATACTCCGGGGAAGAAGTAAAGTTAGTAATGAGCATTAATGGGACATCAATGCATACAGAAAAATATTCCGATAAAAATTCCGAATACGGACCTGGGGCCCGGTACACTATAACAAATATAACTGGCTGTATTGTTTTCCAGGTTGGGTGTGAAAGACTAAGAACCAAGCTTTCAAATGAGTTATAGTCAAGTTTAGGTTTAGGGTTTAATAATAAACTAGAGTCAAAGATGGCTGCTACTCCACCTCCTCGGCCGGTGCCGCGAGGAATGTGAGTATTGATGTGACTTGGAGGAGTTGATTCATTTAGGCTGACATATTCATCATTACTCAGCCAGGTTTCAGTAAGACAAAATAAGTCAATATGATTATCTGATATTAGCTCATTGACTAGTAGAGCTTTAGATGACAAAGATCTGATATTTAAGAGTCCACATTTAATTATCCTATTTTGTTGTACTGTTGCGGTAGTTTTAACTTGGATTAAGTTATTTTGTTTAACTCCTCGATCGTTTATTTTTGATTTAATAAATTTCAGTGGCCGTGGGGCAGACACAGTCTCTATGTGGTTTTGCGTGAGTAACTGCTCTAATGGAAGCTCAGAGGAGTGTGTAAGACTGCAACTCTGCTTCCTGGTCTGATCTCTGGTTGTCATGCACCAGGTCCATACAGAAACTGGGTCAGATTTGCAGAGATGAGATCTGCTCCATCCAAAGTAGGATGAATGCCGTCCCTCCTAAGCAAACCAGGTTTTCCCCAGAAAGTGTCCCAGTTATCTACGAAGCCCACATTGGTCTTGCCTCCTGTCGTGGTTGTGTCATACATTGAATGTGCTGTAATTACATTGAATGTGTTGTAATTCACTATCCTGTTCTACACATGACATCATTGCACTTCTGTCCATCCTGGGAGAGGGATCCCTCCTCTATTGCCCTCCCACAGGTTTCTTCCTCTTTCCTCCCCGTTAAAGGGTTTTTTGGGGAGTTTTTCCTGTTCCGATGTGAGGGTCCCGGGACAAGAGGATGTCAAATGTGTACATATTGTAAAGCCCTCTGAGGCAAATTTGTAATTTGTGATTTTGGGCTGTAAAAAAATTAATTGAATTGAATATATTCTAAACCATTGGTATACTGCTTATTAATGTAGAGGAGTGTTAAATACAAATGTTAATACAAATGTTGACTGTGGCATCGAGGGACCCTGATCAGCACTAAAGGTCTTTAGTACATCTTACTTGAGTCCTGGCTTTCAGTACATCTTTGTTTAATCCAGTTTAATATCTATTTAATTATATTATTAAAGCCTTTAACAGTAACTTCCTAACACATCACTTCTTTTTTAACTCCATCCACAGCACCAGCACTACAGAGCCCCTTTAGCAAAAGACATTAAATGTTCGGCAGTCTTGTTTATACCCTGCTTTTATTGAGCGGTTTTATCATTCTATTTTATAGTTTGTATTTAAAGCACTTTGCAACTGTGGTTTTATAATGCTTAACATGAATAAATTGTATTTTTATTTTACTTACTTCTGATTTTAGATTTAGCTTTAACTTCATTTTGATGCCAAAAAAGCTTTCTGTCGATTTCCCAGGAATGAGGCCTATTTGAAGGAGGACAATGCTGACTTAACAGATATACACAGCCAATCGCTGTGGAGATCACTCACAGAAATACACAGCAGTGACAGACACCATCTGGCCTACACAAAGTGCAGGGAGACAGCATCCTATATAGAGTGTATCTGCTTTCTTTGCTCCTCTTTTTCTTCACTTGTGTGGCAGCTACATCCTAAAACTGCATGGATGCAGATAAAACATCTACTGTACAGTCAATGTTCTATTGAGTCTTACAGTGCTTTCTGTTTGACCAACCTGAAACAAACTCCATACATTGACTCATTAACACCAGCTAATACAACTCTGCTAAATAACTGTATCCCAGCACCTTTTCACTCTTCTTCTGGGATCCCTGGATTTGTCACCATGAAATACGTTTGATTTTAAAAACATAACTTACGTGTATTGTAATTCTATGATGGTATTCTTACATATTCGTTGGATTATGTTTCAATATCGATAGAAGAGCAACAATTCATCTCAAAGAATCCCAGAACAATATATCGCCTTCCAGATTCCAAAGCTTCCCAAAGTTCACAGTTCTTGAAGAATGTATGAAAGGTACTCGGAGCCCCATGACATTTGGCTGATTTCCTTTTCATTGTGCATGCACATTTTTCAAGGACAAGACAGACAGACAACTCTTAAAGCCAGCGACCAACAGAAGGGCATTCTACATTCTTTCAACACAGAGAGATCAAGCATCTTGCTTGTAACAGACATAAATCTGTGATTTTCTTCTCTTTGCCATTTAACATACAATCCTATATAGAGTGTATCTGCTTAAGAATACAAGAATACAAAGTGTAGGAACTGGATTTAAGGTAATTCGATAAATACATTTTATAATTTTATTCCAGAACATGTTTTATCTCGGGACATTTCCATGAACAGTGATATGAGAGGTTCTTTTCTGCATTACATTTGACACAGATGTCTGAAATATTTGGATTCATCTTACTCAGTCTAACTGGAATAATATACCGGTCAGTCAATATAATCCAATTGTACTGAATCAGTTTGAGATGAGTATGTATGTTAATGAGTTGAGCTCTTGAACATATACCTCAACACCACTCCTCTTCTTCTTGCAAACCGTTCATCCATTGAGTTCCATAGACTCTTGGTTTTTCACCAGTATGTTATAGAGTAAGGACATTTGACCCAAACCGATGCGATTATTCCCCGATAGCTCCACTTTATCATAAACATTCAAACCAGCTGTGTTCTTTGGTAGTGAGCCATACCTATTCCATAAGCACCTTTCAATAAAAGATATAAACCAACTCAAAACTCCAATCAAACTCCGATCAATAATTCATCAGCGCTGTCTGCACCCTTGAACACAGAGGAGAGGGCCAAACCGACACTTATGGTCAGCTGTGGAGCGCACCGCAGCTAGTGAAGAAATCCAAGTTAACATCAAATAGCAATTGCAGAACAGAGTGTCAATTGCTTTCAATAATATCTTCTAATAATGTGTATGCACTGTATTACCAAGAAATATATTCATATTTTCATATAGTTTTGGTGTATAAAATCGCTGTTGTGAAAACAACTTTATTAATTAATTAATGGTTTATATGATAGGGACGGATGCAGTGTAGACCAAAATTAAAACACACCCTACCTTTCTTACACTGCAAAGAATTTGGAGGGAACGAGTGTTCAGGGACCACCTCGCCCAATGATTTTGTATATTATTTAAGAAATTATCAAAAGTTATATAATAATACAAATAACATTTTTTTACAAATCCTGACTGACACACCTGAAAGACACCAAATTGAAAATCTAACAATTTTACCAACCTCGTCAAAGTAGGTTTTCGATGCTGCTTTCTGTCTTCTTTCTGTCTCTGTCTTTTTTAATGTTTTAATGAATGTTCTTAATTGTTTTTAAATCTCCTTTTCTTTTGCCTTATGTTTTGATGCTTTTAATGGTTTTATGTGAAGCACTTTGAATTACCTTGTTGTTGAAATGTGCTATACAAATAAACTTGCCTTGCCTTGCCTTCTAAATCCAGTGAGCAGGTGTGTAACTCATTACAAGGTCACATGTTGGCTCCACCACTGTTCTAAACAACTATGAGGACAGGTTCCTTTCTATCAAAGTAAATGATAGCTTACTCTGCAAGACAGCGTTTTCCTGTAGAATTATTAAGAGGTAAAACATACACAATTACTGCAGCAAGAGGGGAAAACAAGCAGAAGAGGCGAAGTCCTGTATTCATGGTCAAACCCTTGTGTTTTCAAAAAATAAAACTTTTTGAGTGAAGCAGGATTTTGTCCCACGGTGGCTTCCTGTGAGCCAAGGAGAGCTGAAGATAAGCCTAATGACTCCCACACTTCAAAGCAGACTCATTTGAATATTAAATTATGCCACATAATGAATTAAAAGAGTGAGGAATTGCATTTGCATGAGTTTTAAGTAGCAGATGTTAAAGATGACGGTGAAAGTAAGGCCACAGACATAAACACATAAAGAGAGGGATAGATAGAGGTAGAGAGGGAGGGTAGGAAAAACATAAACACGATAAACACTAATTAGCTACTCTAATTGAAGTGCACTCTTAAAGTAATTACTATGCAGCGGAAACAGTATTTACATTCATAAATAATTCTGACAGCACAGGGAGCCACTGAAGGCCACTGACTTCTTTCCTTTGGGTACAGGGAAGGAGGGCCTCCCACTCTATGAATCTATCAGTCATCCACAATGTCAACAATTAGATTTTACAGCTAATGGCTTCGTACAGCAGTCGATTTGTAAGCATGAAATCAGTGACTGGCTGCCATGAAAAACGAAAAGATTGTTACACATGCAGTTTACGAAATGTGGATCAAAAGCATCCTTGCAGGAAATCACATATCCGCGTGGAGTAATCCTTTCATGAATGAATGAATGAATTTTATTTCTATAGCGCTTTTCACAGACAGTACTATCACAAAGTGCTTAACAGAGCAGACATTTAAAAGCATAAAAAACACAATGTGACCCAAGGGTCAATAAATTATATACACAGAGAAAAAAATTAAAAGATAAAATAAAAAATAATAAAAAATAAAATATAAATGTAAAACATATTTTAAGAGCAGGTCTAGGACATGGGTTTAGTTTTACACAAACGCCAGCCTAAACAGATGGGTTTTGAGCTGGCTTTTAAAAGTATCCACAGTGTCTGCGAGGCGCAGAGTTGCAGGCAGAGCATTCCAGAGCCTCGGGGCCACTGCCTCAAAGGCTCGGTCACCACGGGTCTTAAATCGTGTGCGTGGGACTGACAGAAGACCGAGAGCGTTTGACCTGAGAGTGCGGGCGGGTGAATAGGGGCGAAGTAGATCAGCTACATAAGCCGGAGCCTGACCGTGAAGTGCTCTGTAAGTGATGGTGAGAATTTCATTCATCATACAGTCAATGTGACCTCATTCTTGTAAGTCTCGGGCCCAAAAAGACATTTGTTTGCACTATGAGGTGTACTTGGTGTCTTTCCATTGTGTTATATTACTTTTTAGTAAGGTAAAGCTCTGTGGCCACAGTTGAGCTGACGGGCAGGGGAAAAGGGTTTCTGTCTTCTTCTAATGAGCCCATTGATTTTACACATCATAAACAAGATAACCATTTTATCTCACTGTTTAGTCCACGTTAGAGTGTCTTTAAAAGCATTTATGTAAAGACACTGTAACATTATTCAAACACAGACTGAATCAGAAATATAAGAAATGCAGACATGAAAGAGTAAAACATTCCTGTCTGGTTCGTACGACTGCACACAATGATGGCACCTCCCACCACAGACAGACCGAGAGGTAGCCTACACACACACACACACACACACACTCACACACACCAAAACTCTCCTGGAAACATAGTTTCACATATGCAATGTCCAGCTTGGGTGGAAATTATTACTGTTAAATGAGGAGAGGCGGCAAAGCAGGAGCTGACACATCAATCAAATGGCAGCACGGAGTCTTTGTCTCACACATCTTCCTGTCAGTTAGTCAGACCACCAGGACCCCGTGGATTTCAAAGTGCTCCAGTTGTAAAGAATATCATTTTACGTGCCACAAACATTGGGGAGATAGATATTTTGACTTTAGCGTTGTTATTTATAGACGTGATAGCGGCAGAGAGAACTTGGAGACATAGCCACCGGCTGCCACACAGTATCAAAGAAATATTGCCGTTCTTTATAGTGACCTTTTCAGGATTGCTTAGTATTTGGTCGCAAAGAGAATCTAATTAGAAGAGTTGGGATTTATTCAGTTCATTTTTTGTTGGGGGTGAACAGCTTCGACTGCCTTTTCTTACCGTAATATGAAACACACAAATACCGTTGTTCATGTGGCGAACAGATATAAGAACAGGACTAAGAGCCATGCTTGCAGCTCTGTAAGGCGGTGCTTTGGCTAAACACTACCGTTAGCATACAAAGCTGCCCAAAATAACAATGCTAATATGTTAGCATCATGTTAACAATGTATTTTCTATGTTCACCACCAAAGTTTTTCAGGCTTCCACATGTTTGGCCCCATAGGATTCATGCTGGAGTTCTCCTCTGACTTCCTGTTGGCTCCTTGACGACATGAATGACATGAAATGATTTAAAGCTGTGGCTTTTTTTTAGACTCTCCAAATTCTAGACTAAATGGATCATACAAAGAATCGGTTCAGGATTTTTGTGACGCTTATTTATTGTTTTACAGCTGTTCCTTTTGTAATGATTGTGTATATGGGAAAAAGTCATTTTGGACCATTTTGTGTCATGCTTAGATTTGCTAATTATAACAGAACATAAAGTGCAGACCCAATTTTGTTTTGTCTCCATGTCAATTGGCCCTTGACTAAGTAACGTGATATTTATAACTTCTTGAGAGACTTTGGCTGTCTTGACATACGTATTAATGAACTGGCTGTGAAGTAGAAATAACATTTAAATTGAACTCATTTATAAACCTGCCTCCAGTTAATTTGTGTTTGCCTTCTCCCTGTATGACCAAATTAAATTGTCTAATTTGAATTGTTCTCATAGCTCCGGCAAACAGCACAATGTTTCCTCAGTGGGGTTGTCCTACAGGAAATATCCTACTCTTAAGTTGTCACTTATCAGCGAACAAGAACCGCAGGGGGTGGAACGCTTTTTAAATCAAAGAAATGTCTGCATCTGTCGACTCACACAGAGAAGAAGCACATGTAAGATGGCGTCCCGCTGAGGAACTAAGAGCCTGAGACCATTACACATTCCTGGTTATGCTCACACAGAGAATTCTAAAACAAAAGCAGTAGAATTTAAGGATTTTCTCAGATCCCATTAGTCATTCAGAGGAGACGAGCTTTGTATGAACCTGCGAAAATAGGAATTTAAAAAAGCCGACATGTTTTGAGTATAAATTTGCTTTAACTTTGAAAGTACATTAATCTATAGACTGAAGAGGTATCCACCATTTTTCTTGTTATTGTCGCACAAAGAAGAAGTCTCTGCAGAGTTTTCATCAGTCTGAATTTATATTGAGCGTAATGCAAGTATTCAAATGGTTTCTGATTGGCTCGTCTAAAACAATGTTTCACAAACGTTTTTTTTGGGGACTTTAAAAAAAGTGTGAATCCTAAGAAGAGCGAATTTCTGCGTAAATGATCGTACGTGAACATTGTGACTGCATGTCCACGTCACCTTATGTTATCTTGACTAGACCAGCCATTTTGAAGAGATATGGTTTGATAATTTACAACGTCGTTTAATGTGTGTCATTGAAAATATATACGCACTAAATACTTTATGAATGAGATAAAATAAATGCATGTTTGGTGGAGTTAACAGGCTTTTGTTTTTTTTCTTCTGCTCCTCAATAAAACAAACATGTACACTAGCCTTTCATATCATATTCAATTTTAGTTGGCTACAATAATTACAACTGTACGAACATTCAGGCTCCGTCATGCCTCAAAGGCTGCAGATAGAAATGTTAAATAAAAGACAATGGATTTATTTGGCGACTCCAACAAAATCTCCTGCAACCCACCTGTGGGTTCCGACCCAGTCTTTGGGAATGACTGCTGCTCCAGACTAACTAACCTAAGGAGTTGAGATCATGATTTGGTATCAGACGTCTGAGGAGGAAATAAATTTCACTCTGTGACAACTTGAAATCTAAAGCTGCACTTTAGTGAGTAAAAAGACCACAGAGGGAGCGAGAAGAGAATTAACCTGCAGTCAGGCGACACTGACAGATTGTGACCTATGCACATTATATCTATACACCGAGGCTTAGTTAAGCACAAAGGGAAGAGGGAGCAATTCACGGGCTACTAACAGTGATTTGGGTGCTGGGCCGGCATTAAAAGTTTTATGAAGCATGTGTATAATTTTCTAATCTATTTGATATATTGCCCCGTGTGGATCTCTGTGTATGTATACGCTGGTGTTTGTTGTTTTAGCACATTTACTACAGCAGCTGAATTAGACTCAGGTCTTTCAGTTGATTAAAATGTTCTTTTCTATACCTTTGTAGAAAGCCATTGTTTTCAGCTCATTTCAACAGGATCCATATCTAGTACTGTATCAACAGACAGAGCCTTGCTTATTAAGACTCCTGATCACTCTTCCCTGTGCTTTGTGATCGTCACACTGCTTTTTGCATGCACTGGCAATGAACGTCTGAGATTACGCTTTTAATGCAGAATATTGTGTGTGTATGAATGACCTCCCAAGAACGACATAAATATTCAGCAGTGGAAGAGACAAAATCATCAAGTGGCAGAAGTAGTTCTAACTCACGCAGGCTCTGCCCTTATGTGTAATACTATCCTTCAATCACCAGCATGAAAATGCTGAAAATTAGCATTTTCTACTGGCCCCCTCTGGGTACTGTGGGTGAAGCTCGACTGTTGTGGTAGACATTACAAGACACAGAATTTTCTGATTTCAGCCGGGCCAATCAGGACGTGCCTACCTGAATACATGCGGAGCCCACAGTATATAAGGCAGCACACATCCCTGCCATCCTTTTCTCTTCTCCACGGATGGATTCACCACTTCAAGAACCTCGTCGGTACTCATCAAGACATTTGTATATGCCTAAAACCTTTCCAACCCTGAACCATAGCGTCATACAACTTATATTTTGATGCTGTTCTGCTGACAGGGGTGTCAGATCAGCTTCCTTGTGTTGTTCTAGAGCAGTCACTCCCAAAGACTGGGTCGCCAAATCTTTTAGCAGTTTTCTTCCATTGAATTTCTTGTATTGTCTTTTATAGCTGCAGTACACCTTTGAGCCACTCGAAGGAGCCTAAATGGTCGTAGCAAAAAACCAGAGCCTGTTAACTCAGCCTATATGCATTTGTTTGGTCTCATTTATACAGTATTTAACATGTATACATTTTTAAACAACACGCATAAAACGATAAAACGTTTTATCAAACATATATCTCTTTGAAATGGCTGGTTTACCTAAATAAGATAATGTACCTTACAGTATCTTGTGGAAATGGCAGTAAATATGGTGAGGAATGGTAATTTATGCACAAATTGACTCTTCTCACGATTTATAGATAAGGCCTGTTGTGAATTGGGGAACAATGGTTTGACATTTTAAGAAAGTTTGGGAAAACACTGTTCTAGAGAGTATGAACAAACACCATATTTTGGACTTGTTGGACTATACAGTCTAGTCGACTGTCACAACGGTCACATTACACTTCCATCCCGAAATATTTATTCCATCTACCGTTCACTACTGTTAAAGCACGCATGACATAGTTAGATCACGCCTTCCCTGTGTTGCTGCAATCTCCAACAAGTTTTGACAGACTCAAGGTTGATTGTGCAGATGTGAAAAGTCACTGTGTGTCACTGTGTGTCACTGTGTGTCACTGTGTTTGAAAGTGATGTTTCAATCATAAATATGTTTGATAGCATAACCTTGGTCCAGGATCCAATAAGACATTCAGTACCTACCAGGCAGGGAGGCTGTTCTGTGAAAATGAGTTTCCTCTCCCAGGCATTATTTCACATTTTCATTGTTGACAATATACATGTCTTCCAAAATAACAGGATGCTAATCAAAGCAAAGAAAGGAGGAAAGAAAATAATATTGTGAACACAGTATGTTCTGTCAGCATACAGCCACTAATGAGACATATTCATAGATCTCAATGTCTGAAAGCTAACTTAACATAATAGAGGGAGGGGATTATACAGGATCTATCTCGCAGTCATAGAATTTCTCACCTTTTCGTTTCATTTCAATGCAAGTTGTAGTTTCAATTGAAAAAAATGCACTAAAACTTCTGAATGTTTCACGAAGATGAGAAAAGAAAAAGCTGATTTTAATCAGTGACCTCCAGTGATGAGACAGCAGCGTTGTGACTGTTTGTATTGATTTTTAAACATAATATTCATACTTTTGCAACCATTACTCAGTTATGATAATATTTTATTCACCAGCCTCGTTTCTGATTCATGGGATGGATGTAGCAACTCTCTTTTCAGCATTTCAACAGACGGAGAAGCAACACGAGAGATCAGTCAGATATTAAATTACTTATTCAGAATTGAAAACTAAGGGACATTACAGTTATTTCGCCAACTTTCCGTTTGAAACCGGCATTCGATTATTTAGAGCTGTATTCCCAAGCTCAACATTAATGTTGCTCTGTTGTTCAGTCAGCCAAGACACGAGGAATAGATAAATTAAGCGAATGCAGAGTTGAGATTTGGTGTGTAGTCTCTGACCTCTTCAGTCCCCCTAAAAAAATACACTGAGATCAGCACTGAGGAGTTTGGGGAATGACAATTATTAAACCTGCTTACATAAATTTAACTTTTAGCTGAAAGTTATGAGGAGAAAAACCCAAGTTGAGTCTTTGTGATTCCATACATTTGGGCGAATTGTTTGAAATTCTCCAAGACAACAATCTTGAAATACTAAATGAATCAGCTCACTTAGACATGAGTGTTCATGTAGGACAAAAGTCAAAAACGTCCAACCACATAAGCTCACAAAAGCTAGTAAGTGGAGTCACTGGTCACCGAGAGTGGGGATCAATTAGTCAAACATAGTGATCCCAAGACAAGAAATACATTTCCATGCTCATTTGTATTGGTATTTCGCAACAATGTGAATCAACAGAATGAACATATGAAAATGCACCACTAAAAAAAAAAGTCCACCATTACAAAAACATTAATTCAGAAGCTGAGACATCACCCACCAGCAGATCTGTGGGAGAGAAATAAAAGAGCCAGCCGCCTCAGGAGCCTTATAGCTGCAGACGGCATAGTTTGTGGAAAGAACCACCTCATGGATTTCCACGATAGGGACTTTGAGAAGCCCTTTGTGCTCACTGACAGCATATACCTTACTGTGTACATATCAGTGATATACAGTACAGTACAAACCCTGTGTACTGCACGCAGGCAATACTAAATATGCCATTAATGTACCTTATTGAGTTTTGACTTTTCTGTATTATTTTATTTGCAATTACAGGAGGACAATGTGTAATTAGTTGCACAAAGGCCATGAAAGATGGAATAGTGAATGACTGCAAGATAAGGCAATTTTGATGACACCATTTGCTGAAAAGATAACATTTTAAAACACGTATCTGTTGATACAATTTATTGCAACCTGAATACGTAATTGTTTTTCGTGCCTTTTGAAATACAATCTCAAATGTGGAGGAAATATTACATCTGAAAATCTATAATCGATAAAAATACAGCAATTTGATGACTCTGAATGTCTTCTGTGCTGTTCATGATGGCAGACATATCTCCTCACTTGTCAAACATCCATATGTATTCATCAATGCAAATAACTCAAACCCGTCACACACCAGTGAAGTACACATTTCACTGAACTTTTCCCTCTGCACACCCTCTGCACACACAGCTTAATCTTCTTCAAGATAGTAGTGTATCCCACCAGGCATCTTCGCCCCCATGCAGGGCATGTGATTGAACTCTCCTGGGCGCATGTGAGGTGCAAGAGGCATGCAGCGCCAAGGTCCAGAAGCCACCCTGTGGCCTCCAGACAAGCAGGGCGCAGGTTAATAAAAACATCAAATAACTCCCCGTGGAGCGTAACGCAAGGCAAGTTTATTTGTATAGCACATTTCAACAACAAGGTAATTCAAAGTGCTTCACATAAAACCATTAAAAGCATCAAAACATAAGGCAAAAGAAAAGGAGATTTAAAAACAATTAAAGAAACAGTGTAAGAAATAACTAATAAATAAGCGTAGAGGAATGGAAAGCTGCCAGGGCCATCACGACACCCTCAGGACGCCAAAAAAGGATCCAAACAAACAATAATCTGCTGTTCACGTAACCACAAATGGAATTTTGTAGAGGACATACTGTACTCCACACCTCATCTTCTTTATGCACTCACACAAAATGGAAATGTACCTCGTGAAATTATTTCCCACCTAGATTTTGAAGATAAAAGATTTCTTTCTTCCTTAGAGGAAGACATGTTTGGTGGGATTTTCATGCAAATATCGATAAATAAGTATCCTCCTCTGCTGACTTTTCGGTCCATTATCTCCAGCATCTCATTTTCAAGAGTGTGCACGTATTTCCACAAAATCTCCAAAAGTTGAAATGAAAGAAAATCTGGAAATATCTGTGTTACTTTCTTTTTTTTGGTGCTATTTTAATAGTGACCCTAAAATGTCATAGATGCAGTTAGTGTATATTACATAAAGCATTTTAGCAAATGTAATCCACTGAATAAAAGCTACTGAATGTCCTCCCACCATATCTGCCCCACTTAATGGTGAGTGTATCGTCAAAGCATGAATTTCCACTGCTTGCACAAGTGCATGTGTGTGGAAATGAACATTATGTGAAGTGCTTCATATGCTTTATGATGAGGACTGCTTTGTGTGGAGTAGGCAGTTTTACAGTCTGATTATTTCAGCATTTAATTCTATATTGATGAATCAATTTACAATTATGAACGAAATTGTAAAAAAAAAAGCATCGCTTTAAAATCCCACTGCAATTAGAACAATCTTTTAAATACAAATTTTCTTTGTTAATTGCTTTTCTCTATCTCGGCATGAAACTGAAAGGTTGTCAAGATACAATTATTGTAAACTGCATTTATTATTATGTAAGGTGCAAGACGTGTGCTTCCTCTGACTAAATAGTGCTATGTTTACTTACTTTTACACACACACACACACACATAATCATTGAACCATTCTTATTTTGCATTCGATCAAACAGGCCTACATCTGGAACACAAAGGCCTCTTTTACATTGGCCATGCAATTATCCCCAGGTGTGTATTGAATAAGAATACAATGCACTTGATCTATTGAAATGCAGTGCAGTACATGGTGCACAAGAAATATTAGTAGCATTTTCTACCTACAAAGTTCAAATATATTTTAAGCCAATAACCAAAGCAGCACTTAGAACACTTCTTAAAGATCACTTCAATGAATCAGGCATCTAATTTCACTTCACGGTCACATTAAGCCCAAGGGGGTAAAAACGTCAATAATATTGACGATAATATTATGAGAATATTTGGCCATGGGTGAAATATTGCGAAGGGGCCGCGCTATTGCATCATATCTTCACAACAGTGCAGTTTGCATTGATAGGCAACTCACATTTTCTATCTTTTGAATTTCACAAAACGTCTTCAGTTGTGTGGTGATATTCTCTCTATAAACTACAAAGACTGTTTTTTACTTATAAGATAATATCCATTTTTTAATTGTTTCTCTCTTACTTTTTGCTTCAGCAGTGCTAGAAGGTCACTGAGAGAGATTGTTATGAGGCAGACTCTAAGCACAAAAACAGCCGTCGATGATGTTCACAGGGAGAGGACATTATGAAAGCTCAGATCATCACTTTCACCTTGTGGTTGCACCTTTGGGACAATTTCCCGCTGCCCTCTGATTATTGGTCACTCTAGATTGTATCATTTTATTCCACTAAGTGGAAGTCGATCTGGAAAGCTTACTTCGGACCCCTTTTGCAACAGAGGAATGGGAAGTTATGTGAGCGTAAAAATCCTTCTGTAACTCATAAATCAACTCTGCAAGACACCTCGCTTATTCTTACTTATTCCCATTAGCAGCCGAAGCGTCTGAAGCATGTATCACTGTCCTTGGAATCGACTCAGCAGACTGACCAGAATGTGAGGAGTGGCTTCTAATAGCACGTGCACGGTGTTATCAGCAGGGAGAGGAGAAAAAGAAAGAAAAAGGGATTAAATTCACCCATATCTTTTTATTTGTTAAACATGAGAATTGAGAGTTGAATTCTTGAAATTAAGAGGTTTGCTATCAATAAACGAGTTCTCAATAACCTTCTTGACATCTTCAAAGCCGTCCTCCACGTCTCAATATGAAGCATTAATACAGACAATTAAGATTCACCTGATGCAACCTCAGATATATATCAGTATTGGTTTTAAGGCTGGAGAGGACAACAAGTGCCTGACAACTCTCTCTTTCGCCAATGCATGGTCAATGACCCTTACTCATGTGGACCAGGGCAATCAATAGGAACACAGCAGCTTCATTTTGTGTAGCACAAAACTGACTGCAAGATTTATCTGGTTAATTAGCTGGAAGAAGAAAAGAAGACAATAAAAGATGCAATTATCCCGTCCTCATCCTCTTTCTCCCCTTCACATTCACTCTACATTACATCAAAGACTTAATTAAAGACACAATATAATTGCCTCTGGGCAATTATATTGTGAAGAATACAAATAAACATTGGATAATGATGAAAAAAGATAGAAAAACATGACCAGAGTCTATCTCCTTAATAACGGCCCAAAGACGCAATTTTGGTTGCTTATTTAACAGAATGATTACGATTGAAATCGAGTGTGATTGCATAAGTCATTTCCTCGTGCTGATAGTGGTGTGGTCTGTGAATAGAGATGACTGGAGCAGTTGTTGTGGCTGGATAGAAAGGCCAATTAGATACGTGGTATCTACTCATATAGTACCTTGTGGTGTGTGTTGCTGGTAAGTATTTAATATATGTGGAATTAAGTTATAAATTTAATTTTCTAACGAACACATGATCACAGGAGCCGAGACAGAAAGGTATAGGCTCTTCCCTCTTACCTATAGAATCAGTGCAAATAAATCAAAATATAAAAACCTCTTTGAAGGGAGAGAGTGTTTAGAGACCGAATGTATCCGTTAGCTTTGCCTGACGATATTTTCTATAAGTGATACAGATTCTCAGCTGAGGTGAATACGTCAAATTTACAAACTCGTTGAGTCGTCACGTTAGTTTAGTAATAGTTGTTATTAAGAGAATCTGAGCTCCCTCCATGAAAGTGGCATCAACAGTGGTTGAATGTTGGAGCTTGAAGCTCCTTCAATCAACCTCAGTCTACGACCAAATGTTGTCTGCAACTTAGATATGGCTGATGTCTGATTAACTGGTGTTTGGACAGTCTCTTAGTAAACAGCAGCTTCACAGTCAGTATCCCAGGCTTGTTTTTGATCAGCCTGACTGCAGTGGCACACATCTCTACGCCATGACAGGCCTCTCTGGGGCAGTGCTTGCATCTCTTATAGCACCAAGGTGACTTCTGCTGTGTGCTGCTATGCTGAATGCAAGGCTGTGATAAGATAAGCGAGGGGCATATAGTTACTGCCCCAGAGATACAAGCTAAAGAGGAACAAGCTTAGTAAGCACAGCACTCCGGTCCCATCTAATGCCTGTGTGACAATTCACTGTTTCCTCAGGTCGATCTGAGGATCACATCGAAAACTGCAGTATAATGGTAATGTCAATCAAAAGTCTAGGTTTTGGTCAGAACATATTTCACATTTTTCGCTTTATACACAGATATATACAGTGAATGAATTAAATGAATTAAAATAATTATTGAACACACACTCACTGAGTTCAAGGCTACAGCCGCTGACATGATTGCACTTAGATTGTCTGTGTTGTAGCGTTATGTAATGCTAAGTGCTTTTGGGTTAGACTCCAGACATATGAGGAATAAAGAAAGTTTTAATATATGAAAGCAAAATATAAATCACAATACCCTCCACCTTTCTCTGACCCTAGTCTCCCAGTAATACTTTTCATACAGCCCCTAGCAACAGTAAAGTGCCCACAAACAAGTACAGAGAGTATATCTGTCGAAAATTCAACTATGTTTTTGATCAAGTACATCAACTATTAGATACGGTGTTTTACCACTCAGTAATTCAGCTCTTATTCACACAAAGCAATGCTTCAAACCACAAGCTGAGACAGCAAGGACCCAGTTTAATCTACGAATCAACAAGTCAACAGTGAAGGGAAGTTTGATGTTTCCTCTTCTCTCATCACCGACTGTTTTGACTTTTCTCCCAATAAATGTACAGCAGGAAATTGAAAGGCCAAAAGCAAGAGTGTTGCCATGATTGTACAGCAGCGTGCTAATGCTCAGAAAACAGAGTTTGAATTAAAAAAGCGCTAAAGGCGGTTTCCTCTGTAGACCCCCGTGGTGTCCCTAAAATAAAAACTGAAGGAACACTGTCCACTCACATCGCTGTCATTGTACTGGAAGACAGCATTCCTCACACTAAAGTCTGACTTTGTGGCTGGAAGTCATTTTCAGCCGCGCAGCAGGAGGTGATTGGTACAATGGCTGCTTTTGGAGAGAACATGTTAGCCTCTGCCTGACAGAGTATTGCTCGAAATTGCCAGCAAGTATAACGGTGTCAGAGGGTAAGGTGCAGTGTGGCAGCAGTCAATAAGCCATCTGTCTCTGCGACTGAACCAGAACATCGCTTAAGGATGAAACAGTTTGTTCTTGTCATGGACGTCTTGTCCTTTGGGATGGAAAGAAATCTGTTTCCAACAGTTGGAGTCGAGGGTTGAGTTGATCTGTACGAGTGTAGATTAGTGACTGCACTTACAGCCTGTTATTAATTGAATTAATTAAATGAGAAGCAGTCCACCCGGGTGTTGAAGAATAATCATTGAATGTTATCCCTGCTGATTGAGCACACATTTAGGCACGATTTACTCTTCCCTGCTTATTTGTGTATTTTGTTTGTGGAAGTAACTTCTTTAAATGTGCATGTGGGACTTTCTCATCTTAATGATACATGAATTCATGTTAATTCATTTATAAACCCCTGCACTTTAGCTCATATGGGTTTCAGCAATTTCATGCTCATGTTCAAAACTTTCTGCACATTCAAGACATAATGCATGCTCTAAGAATAATATTTTAGAAACAAGTAATATTACAACAATAAAGTGAACGTATAATTCAGGAGAAAAACATCTGTATATCTCTGTCTTTAGATTTTGGATATTGGGAAGGGGGGTGCTTCTTTTGTAATCATAAGAAAGGTTATTAAAAGGTTCGCTGTAATAAGCACTGTGACTGAGACTGCCTGTGGCCTGGCAGCACAGTGTCTGCTTTTAAAACACATGAAAGTATCTCTTAAAGTCATGACTGCATGCAAATGTGTGCTCGTCTGTCTGTCTGTCAGAGGTGTTTTCCCCGACATCTCGGTAATATTAAGATACCTGGGGAGCGTGATGCATCTCCCGAATGTTTTTTGGCATTTCCACCAACATTACAACGACGAGCCACTTTTACACAAGAACCAATTTGAAATATTTGTTTGTTTTACCTCCAGAGGGGCTCTGAGTCAGCCCTGAAGGATGACGTGTTTACTTTTCTCAGTGTTTTGAGAGATGTTGCAAAGGAAACCGTGTTGAGCTTCACGCAAATACATGAGGTGAATTTATAATCTACATATTTTCATATCAACCTCACAGTGTTTTCACCTGTTTAGACTCAAGCGTTAAGTTGGATGGCAATCTACAATTATACAATTATATTTCCTGTCTTTTCCATAATACCGATAAAATATATTTACAGCACTTGACAAAAGATACACACATGCAATCCACTAATAATTACAGTGTCAAGACCAAACAATTGTGGCTGAGTTCTGATTATAGAAATGTACTCGCAGTCTACCTTCACACCTCAAATGAAAGATTACCGGTACATGACGTGTCCTTCAGAAAAATACTTGAAAGTGTGATAATGAGAAGCCTTTTGAGTTGTTAGTGAAGTTGACGTCGTTGGTGCTACATGTCTACGAAGCAGTTAGTTACCTCTGTTGATCTCCTCCCAGTGAACAAACAAACACCATGAAAGCAAACTTTCCAACCCCTTGATGTCGAGATTCTGTTTCGGTCTCTGTCACATTCACTTTAAACGGCATGAGTAACTAATTACTGCAGTGACACACAGAAACACAACCACTTGCCTCAAATGCATCTTTCTTTGACAACATAACATGACAACATAACATAACTTCAACATAAAAGATACAACACGTTTATCAAATCAGGGATGAAAACCCAAGTCTATCTCTGAAATATTCAACATTAAAGTAAATGCACACGGCTTCAAGCAATCGTGGTATTCGTGTTTTTTCTAAGTTTCTCTCGTTAATTATTGATCCGAGCAGTGTTTAGAGCCGTGAATAATTAACATGCCAGTGTTGTGGCTGTCAGAGCAGGAGCGATCACAGCAACATGTCAAAACAATATTGATAGAAGTCTTAAATTATGCAGTGCTGTAATCAAGCTCATTTAGGTGTCATCTGGCCGATTTCTGCTGTATCAGTGAAGAGCTGCGAGGGAATGCTTCACAAAACCCAACACAACACAGGACATGCAGTGACATAAGTGTCTTACATTAAATTGTGATACCTTTTAAAAAGAATGGAATGAAGGCAAGTGAGTCACTGACACACACAGATCATGCCTCAGTCACAATTTAATGAATAAAATGCCCTAAGTCCCTTTCTCGATGTTATCCAAAGGACTTATTCTACAATTCTATTCTATGAAAATATATTCTAAATAGCAAAGCAAAAAACAATGTTAATTCAACGCCTCAGCATACATCCATCCTCAGCACTGAAACATCCAGATACAAATGAATGATCTCTTACATTGTATGTGATACATGTGTCACTTACTGTATGCTTTCTCATAACATGTAATTACCGTATGTTGAAAATACTACATGTACAAGATATTTTCTACTCTAGCATACTAATATTTATATTGTTTTGTATTTGTATTTACAAGCAGGAGCTTCACAGTTTTTGCCACAAGCCCATCCACCAACCAGAGTTCATCCCTTTTACCTCACTAAAGACACAGGATCCACAGCACAGCCACCAGAGTCCTCGACATTAAAGTTTTCGGCAATGCAAGGCAGAAGTATTCATATTTCACATTCTCAACATATCCTCATATCCAAACCCAGCCTGAAGTGCTTTACAGATTACAAAAGAAACTAATTGTAAAAACAATCAAAGCAAGCAAAAGCACACAGAGTAAAACAATACAAACAAGAGAACAAACAACTGAAAGCAAACAGAATAAAATCAATATTACAAATGTAAGGAACACTGATGAACACGAAGGTCTTCAGCTTGGATTTGAAAGTAATCAGGCTTCTCTCAAGTCTTAGCTCTTTTGTTTGTTCCGCATTTGAGCAGCATAGAAGCTAAAGGCAGCTTCACCATGTTTAGTTTTGACTCTGGGGACAGCTAGTAATCCAGAACCAGCTGGCCTGAGAGCTCTGTAATATGCGTACAAGGCCAAGTATCTTGGACCTAAACTGTTCAGTGATTTATGACAATATCAATTTAAAGTTGACTATGTGAGAAACTTTAAGACACTTTCTTGTTCCGAATATCTGAGCGTTGAACTCCCTAAAATTGAAGTATTCAGTATTCAGTGCAGATTTTGGCTAACAAATGTCTACAGTATACAAACAAGGTTATACATGAATGAATGGTGTTTCATGCCAAAGAGTTTTCTGCTTGGTGAGAACAATTTATAGTGACACACAGATCTATCTCTCAATTCATGTCCAACCAGAGCATTGAAAACTCTGACACTGACCATTTATATCAACGGCAGAGGCTCCAAGTCTGACATGCTGCCGCTATCAGCGCTGACAGTCTTTAGGCGGTGTCATCCTAAAATAGAAATCAGACGGCTCTGAAGGCCATCATCCCGCTTCACTCCTCTCACACACAACTTTAAATGACATCGTCGATTGTTATGTTTCGGAATACTGGGTAGTTAAAAGTTTCCATTTTTTAATTAAAGTGAGAAAGAGGTAAACCTCTCTGAACATAATGATTTCAACACATTTGTTGTCTTGGATTTAAATGAATGCCTGTGTTGTGTCTTTTATCACCACTATTCATTATCGTTTTGATTTAACATAAAACTTAATTAAGTGTCTCTAAGTAAAGAATACATGAGCTTGATGAGTTTGGCAGCATTGAAACAGACTTATGGATGGATAGATTTATTTATCTATCCCTGGAGGGGAATCATACCACAGCAGCAATACCAACGAGCCACACAATACAAAGAAAATAACATTATATCAGCTGTGTACCACCGCTTCTAGCTTTGGTTGATGCGTCATGAGTAATCAGTGCTACCTACACCAAGTCCAGGAAACAGCCCTGCACTGAGTTTTGTAAGTGGTGTTAGAGGGCACTTTGCATTTATTTTTCCCAGCCAACTCATTCCCCAGTGTTGTGTGTGTGTGTGTGTGTGCTGTGCTGTACAGAAAGTGGCAACTACTTATGTCAGATTTCTATTATCAGCCGAATGATTCCTCTCAGCTCACCAAAATGGCATAGTGTTTGTCTCTTGGGATTTTTATTGCAGCGCTATGGATGGACATAGTTTTATTTCATATTTCCCTAAATGGTTTAATTGACGATCTGCTAAATCCAACCCCGCATAGTCATCGTCGCTGTAGTCTGACTCACATGATGTAGTCTGTGGGAATAAGTCTGCCATTGAACACCTATTTCAGCCGGCATTCTCTTCCCCGTCCGCCATCTGCGCTATCATTGCTTGGGCATCGTCGCTGCATCCTGTGCGTAGTGCAGCTTAAGGAGATTGTGATTCGTTTAAAGAAATACAAACACCCCAGAGCATTTTCATTTAATAGAAACAGCATTGGCAAAGAGTGAGAGTGAGAGAAGATGCACATCCAGTGGGAATACTGCAACCCTCATGGATATAAAGGAAGAAGGTTCCCAGCAGTTTTCTGGTGCCAGGCCTGCTGGTAGTTTGCTGCACAGATGTCTGAGCGAGGGGAGGATGAGTGAGGCAAAAAGACCATCAGCCCACCTAACTCGACACACTGACAAATGGACTGCCTGTCAATTGCAATTATTAATTTGATATTTCCCAGCCCCAGGAGCGTGGCACAACATGCTGCCCAGAGTCAGTGTAATCAAATTACCAGAGCATAAGTAATGACTGGCCATACACCACTGCTTCCCCTGACTCAACTTTTAATTCTGCCATGCTGGCTTTGTGGGTAAAAAATTGGATATATGTGAATTGATAACTGCAGACAGTCCTCCAGAAGGGTGTGTTTATTGCTTCCTCGCTGGGGTTGATACACACATTGTTTTGGGTGCAGTAACCATTGCTTAAGCCTTAAGGGATGGATTTTGCAGTTGAATAAAGTTTAGCATAAGAATGACATCCAGAGTCCACCTAATTCTCCGGCCTTCGAACATCCAGGAATATTACGGTATTGTATTCATTTTTATTTATTTCTCTTCATACTTCATTACAAGACCCTGCAGAAATAAGAACAAGAAACTTCATTGTAAAGCACTTTTCAAAGCAAAGTTACAAGATTCTTTTCAGACCATTACATTGTCAACAATTCAATTTGAAAAACAATGAGGAGAGAATAAAAAGAAGGGGTGAGGAAGAATAAAACAGACTAAGGGATGGGTATCGTTAGGATTTTATCTATACTTGTCTGTTCGGTTCCCAATCCAGCTTTCTTTTATTATTACTAAACAATTGCTTTTCAAAAAATACATTCTTTGAATAATTTATGAATTTGGAGAAGGATTCAAATTAATTTATATTTGAAATACAACAAAATGTTATCTTATGTCAAAAAACAAAGTGACTCCATAAACTCATTCAAATCACACTGTCTCAGCCTGCAGATACGTTTACCAGAATTTTAAGAAAAAGTGGTAAACTGAGCTAAACAGCTTTACAACACACAAACAGATAAGGAATGCGAGCTTCCTTAACATAATCTGTGTGGACAAGAGTCGGTTTTATTTAGGCAATCTTGAAAAGAAACGGGTTTTTTTCCAGCTTTGGAGTTTTCTTAAGTTTTACATGAATTATTCCTTTCTTTATATCAGTGGGATTTGTAGTCCTGCAAGTGAAACATACATACAGAACACTGCAAATAATGGCCATTTGACAACATACAGACAGGTATGTCCTGAGAGGAATCCAGAAGGTAATGGTATTGTTTGTGTGTGTGTGTGTGTGTGTGTGTGTGTGTGTGTGTGTGTGCGCGCATGTGTAGATGGACCTGCTCAACTCTGACACAGAGAGCTGAGGAGATGAGTGCTGCAGCGTATTAGTGAGTAACACCAAAACGTTAAAGAGCACCGATAAAATAATCGGTAATGTTGGAACTCCGGTCTTTAGCCATGGTCCCTTGTATGAATTGCTTCAGTATTGGACAATTCTGCAACGCCAACGGAGGAATTATTGCCTGAATGGTGGCAGGGCAGTGTGCGGGTGTTGATCACGTTTTGCCTTCTTATCAACCGTAGCCTCAATCTTTCCCCACCCGTAGTTTTGCAGTTAGATTTAAATGTTGATTCTAGCAGTTTAAATCTCTCCGGACAATGCCTCCAGGATATGGGGTCACCGTTGTCCTTCAACGACTAAAGGTGTGCTATTATTCAACTAGAAGTACAACTCAAAAACTACCTTCTCCTACCCCTTAATTACAGAAAACCTCTGCTCACAGGTGGTCCTGCACTCACTGCATCGCATTGCTGTAATTTGGACGGTGATCATTACTTGAATGAATGAATGCAGGTATGTTAGAAATCTCTTCGAGGGACATCACCTATATGCTCTCACGCGTTAGCCTTGTTCCCCAAGATTAATCCCAATCAATATTAATTAATGCAAATCAATGCAGTGCAATCTTTTTCACCCTCAGAGGAGCAGACCAAACTAATGAAATTAATGAAGTGCAGTGTGTGAGACTTTGGCCATACGCTTCTGGTGTTGTGGGTTATCTGCTTGGTTTTTGGGTACAGTACAGGAGGACTCACAGTACCGAGCTGTGCTTTGGGATGTCTTCGTTGTGTGATTTATAGTCCTGTTTCCCTTTGAGGGTACACTCTCCTGACTAGAGGACAATTATGTATTGTATTAAGCCATATGCTTTTTGATGGAATTTGAATAAAGCTTAACAAATATCCATCACAGCCAACAGATAAGGAGGGGACTTCACCAAACAAGCAACACAGTTTTTTCCCTGCAGTCTCTAATACACATTTGACTGTCAAGGACATTACATGCAAACCTTCCTCAAGGGAAATATCCCTCTTAACAAAATCTTGCCTGCCTAGAATTTCATTTTCCTGGTATAAAGTTTATCAATAAGTTGTTCAAGCATGCCCTGCTCTGCAAATGGAGTGATGATTACTTGTGCATACTTCTAATTGCCTTGTAAATGAGAAGAAGATGACCGATACATCAATTTAAATCCAATGAACTGTTTGTTTGCTCAGAACCACTGAGCCTAGAGACAACCCAAATAATACAAAACTTCTGGAAAGGTTGACTGAAAGGTTAGAAATCATATTTGACAGAGACAGTGATTGGATCATAACAGTTCAATATCAACTATTGTCTTTTCTTGTCAGTTAAGTTTCCTTTGACAGGAAAAGATAAATGTCAGCATCGGTGGCTCGAAACACATGAAGCCCGTTGACATTATTTCAAACATACTGTTCACTGTGGAGTGTGAATAGAACCCTGGAAGGTGCCAGACCTTCTCCACAGCTCGTTCCCGTTCATGACACTTGACAGCAGCATCTGTTGCCATGTGGTTCACCATCCTAAACATTTACTCCTTTCTGTGAGCAAATTCTTCTCTTATCTTAAGGGACAGTGTAGATGTTTATTATAAATGTAAACAATCTATTCCTGTTCCTGATATTATCAGTGCAAGAACAGGTGATAGACAGATAAACAGCATTAAAGTGCAAGACACGAGATTGGGAGCATTGTGAATGCCTCTCAACGGCTCTTAATTAACGGCTCTTAATTAACGGCTCTTAATTAACAGCTCTTAATTAACGGCTCTTAATTAATGGTGCTAATATTGTAAATAACGGTGAAAGTGCTGACGAACCTAACAGTGTTTATCTGAAGGGGGAACCGGAAGGTGGGTGCCTCGACGACGTTGTTGGTCGGGACTGTGTTATCAGCTGTGAGCAAACCAGTGGGGCACGCTGCCATGTACGAACTAAATGTATTCACAGATGGCCCATCTATGTCAACAAAGCAAGGAGAAGCTCTGCATCAGGCCCGATGTTTTTTAGGGGAGAAACACCGACTGTAAACAAACTTTTGTTTGTTTACAAGAAAAATCTTTTTTCAAAATGTTACAAAACAGAGCCAAATAAGATGATTTTTTAACAATCCTTTACTTCATGCTTCTCATGGGCCAAGAAACATGTTCTTTGACGATATGACTCTTCTATATCAATGAGGCATGCAACCGTTGATCATCATTTCTTTCCACAGCTGGTGGATGAGTGAATGAGCGGTAAAGTGAGTGCACAACAGCGATCTCCTCAAGCTGGTTTTGGAAATCTCTGTACCAACGGCAAAGGTAAGTAGGACTCACGCTTTCATCCTAACAACTATGAAGACTACACTGGCAAATTAAAAATCCATGCGACAGTTTTCTGCATTTCAATGCCTCCCACTCAAAATAAACAACAGGAATGCGAGCTCCCTTAACATATTCTGTATGGACTGGAGTCGGTTATAATATTGGCAATCCTAAAAAAACCTGTTTTTCTCCAGCTGTGGGGTTGTCTTAAGTTTTACAAGAATCATTCCTTTTTATACATCATTTGAATTTGTAGTCCTGCAAGTCAAACGTACATACTATATTATGTATTATATATTATAATTATAATATATAATAATTATATATTATATACTGTATTATGGCAGTAAACACCAATGTGTGCTCCAGTGTATCTGCAATTCATTATTCTGATGTGATTCATCCGTCTTAGTCAGAGTGAACCCGGATTTCCTGTCTCCCAAGTACCTGGGAAGGGGCTCTCTTTTTAATGGAGGCAACATTTGTCATCGACTGATGTGATTGATTAAACTGATGAGCTCTCATCAAACAGTGCTCCTCGCCCATATGGGCTTCAACGCGGGTGTGGTTTCTTCCTGTTCTGCTTCTGAGAGGTTAAGTGCAGCACGTGCACCATCTGCTGCGGCATGTCAGGTCATCTGCACAAGTGCAGGAGTTGAATTACGGAGACAGGGCCGTGTTGTTCTCTAGACATTGGTGCCTGATGATAGTGTGCAAGCTTTGGTTTGGTTTTTCACAGCAAAAGGAAATAGTAGATATATGCAGGATGCGCTTCTGTTTGCTGCCGATTTCATTTGACCACTGCCACTGTTTGAACAACAGGGCTGCTGTTTTACATGGATGTTTTGGCCCAGGGGGGGACGTGAGAGTGGAGGACTCCATGCTGCGACAGTAGAACACCTTTGGGAAATTTTGTCAGACAAGGGGACAACAAAAAGGGTCTCGAGTCCTGTAATAGTTTGTACCAGCCACTTCAAACAGCAAATAACTGTTCAGGCGGAGGCTTGAAGTGGATGCAGTCCAGGCAAGCCTCTGTGGCGAGCATTATCATATTATCTGCTGTCAGGAAAACAGAATTTCAGAGAGATGTTTTCTCTTTCGTCCTTGCGTATTTCATGAATTGAATGTCAGTATTCATTTTCTTTTGGCTTTGATACGGCCCTAGGAGCAATTACGGAGCCTTTTCAGAAAAAGAACATCTCAGGAGAAACACAGACCTAATTTCAAACGGAGCTACATCAACAATCCGATAATCTGCCCCCGGGGAGAAAATGGGCCGTATAGTACAATGTATGTAATGCTGTAGGAAGTGCAGTGTATTTGCAATCCACAGCCTTCACTGTGCTCAATATAAGGTATGGTAATTGTAGCTTTTGATTTATCTCTGATGGCAGAAGCTGCACAACTTGCATTGTGTGAGACAAGCTTCTATAAGGATAATGGATAACCCTGGAAGGCTCAGATCAGATCAGTGAAATAGGAAGTCAGTGGGATGGAGTGAAAAGCGAGTCGTTATTTTCCCTCAGCATGGAAAATGGATGATAAATGGACTGCTTTTATATTTACACTGCTGTTCAAAAGTTTGGAATCACCTGTTTTATTTATGTTTTTCTTCTTTACTTCAACAATGGCTATTTAAAAAACCGTATAATTCAGACACCAAATGTATTATTTTAAATAGATTTGGCCCCAGAAGTAGAAGGAATTAAATGCTTAAAGGTTTATTTTGGCCCCTCGATCAATATTAAGCACCACAATGGTACTTGCAATTGGACTTAACTATTTTGGGAGTCAGTTTCTCTTAGTGCCCTTTGTAGTCTACTCAGTCGTTAGATTGAGGTTTAAACTGTGAATTGTCGGACCATAGTATGTTCAGCTAATATTTCAATAGTACTAACCTACAAGTTCTATTGTGAAGTCTACTGTGAAGAATAGCTTTGCTAAAGTAACGCGCCTCTTACAGCTTCTTATATGCATGATGCGCAATTGACACTGATACAGTAACTTGTTCCTATTTAAATCGAACCACTTTTTGATGCTAAGCTTCCAGTTTATATATTCAACTGTTGCTCAGCTGGGATCTTCATCTCTTTTTGCCTTTTCAGATGTCAGTCTGCTTGAGCCGGGGGTTTTTTCTCAGTGTATAAAACAAACCCTTCATATGAAATACCATCTATTTTTTAAGATGACTTTCTACAACCTACAAGTATGAAAGACCATTAAAAAATATAGAGTAGTCAGCAGCCATCTGACCAAACCGAGCTTTTTTGACAGGTGATTACAAATGCAGTGTATAAACTGCTCTTTTATTTTCGATCTTAGTTGACAATGCAAATGCAACTTGGGGGATCAGCGTCTTGCGCAAGGACACTTTGACATGTGGAGCGAGGGATTTAATGCTCAACCCTGTGATCAGTGGACGACCTGCTCTACTTCCTGGGCCACAGCCACCCAATGTGCTGTACATGCTGGGAGAAGAAGACTGGGAGATTTTATAAGCCATGAACACGGGGAGAACCAGCAGGAGCAGACACGTGCTGATGACAAGCAGATGATTGATTCATGAAGCCTGAGAAATCAATATACCTGCTCAAGTTGCCAGTCATCGCATCAAAGCAATAAAAGCAGTAAACCTCATCTGACTCAGATGTAAACAATGTAAACGTGATGAAGATGGAATGGAAGGAACGGGGTAATACATAGGATAACATACATAGGATAAAAGTATTACAAGATGAATTGTAAAAAAACTATTTCCATGCCAATGTTTAGGCTCCAAGGGAATCACACGCCTCAAAGCATATCTTTGCTGCTGATTGTCCAGGGATCCACCACAATGTATTTATAATGTTCTCGGCTGATCAATTGCAGGTGCTAGGACAAAAACACTGCACAATATATCACTCTGCACAAACTGATTAACTTCCCTCCTTTGAACAACACACTCCACACGAACAATAAAACATACGAGCAGTGTGAGAAGGAAGAAAGAAGGAAGAAAAGAAGACCACCTAATGAGGAGCTTATTGTCATGATTTGAATTCATTACGAGTGAAAGAATACTGAAGATCAAGATGAAATCTTTTCATGTATTTTAACAACTGTCCATTCTGTTTATTACCATTGTTTCGTGCTGAAAAAAAGACAGGCCTTGTAGAAAAAGAAAACAGTTATCCAAGATGAAGGGAAATGATGAGGCAAAGTTAATCACCGCCCATTGATTTTACTGACACAATCCAGCGCAACTAAGCCGGCTTTCCATTCGGATAGAAAAGCAAATCAATACAAAAGAACTGTCATACAATAAAAGTTGCCTAGTCTGCAGCAAATCTAAATATATGTGGGTCTATGTATTACTAAACAATGACTAAATTATATTTCTCCTAAGGAGCCACAAAGCCAACCAGCACAGTGTTTTATTGCTGTGCTATAAACTGTTTCCCTTTGAAAACAAAGTGCTTTTGTATCTTCACAGCTTGGTCGATGGGCAGATCCTCTCCTGGAGTATGGCGGCAAAAGGGCAACATGTGAAGATGAATCACTGCTGCTCAGTCTACAGAAAAGTGGGCCAGCGCCGAGGTCAAAGGAACACCAGCTGCTACACAAAGTTGTCAGTTCCAAACCAGTAGAGCTGTAAGTTACATCCCAGTTATTGGGACACATACAGTACTCGTGCAGGGGATCCTGCTCTTTGCCTTTATCTTACATTTAAAAGAATAGGTTTACTGTTGCCACGGAAACAGTGATAAGATGAGAGAGATACTTCTTAAAGGTGTTTTTAATTATTTTTCAATCAGTCTTCATACTCCGTCCGTACTTTGAGAGTTTATAACAACGTGCAAATATCTGTGAAGGGATATGAATTCTGTGTGATAATATCACTTTTGTATCCCTTTTATTTTCTAATACGTTCAAGAGGCTTTTACTTTTTTGTCTTCACGTAGCAGCCGGGGGAGACTGATCAAATGGGGAAATATATGTTAAACACTTGAAGTCTTACTGTGGCATTTTCAAATATTCCACCAAATTACCCCACGATGATGGTTAATGGCAGATGATCCTTTGAAGTGGAACAGAAGATAAGCCACTGACCCATGTAGACGCCCCATACACAAAACCACAAGGGATGCTTTTTTTTTTTTTTTTGCTCTCCCTTATATTTAATTTCCTGTAGGATGATAGTCTAAAAACCGTTAAACAACAGTTGGACTGACTCGATGTCTGTGATTTATTGTGCTTTCGTAATTCTAATCTCTAGGTCAGTAAAACAAGTGAACTCCACTGTGAACTCATCTTTTCACATTGTCTTAGCCTTGCCGGTTGCTTGCGATCACCCTATTCTTCTTTAATTCCAATAAATGTTTTTTTGTAGTAATGAGGCAAATTCAGAGCTCCCCTGTTTCCTTTCATTTGCTGAGAGATCACAAAGCCAATGCATTACACGAGGGTATCTAGCGCCCTCCCAGCTGGCTATGGCTAAATGGTGTTTTTGCTCTGCTGAACACTAATCCTTCTGTCAGATAAGGCCCATTATAACAGGGGTGCAGCCAGCCCAGTTCAGTTTTAACAGACATTGAACCCATCTGAAGAAAACAGCACGGTTCTGCAGGGGACAGCAGTTGAATGCCACAGCTGCATTTGTGCGTTTGCAATAACACTGCGTGTCTTTCTTGCAGCACAGCGGGACACTCCTCGCTCTCAATATTCAAAGCAGAGGCGGATTCATTAAGGAACCTCGCTGGCAGAACAAAAAGTGCTCAAAAAGTAGCTTTAATGCAGCTGCTGTTGCTCCACACCTGTCTGATATAATGTGCGAGGCAAAATCAGATTCAATCACTGTTTATTATTTAACTTACAGCAGTGAAGTTGCTCATATTTCAACGACAGACAGACAGGAATCAGGCGATAAAGAGAGATAATATATAATGCATCTGACAGCACGAGGACCATTATGTGAGCTGTTATCCTCTACATCTGTACATTAGATTTTATTGCAAAATGAAGGTTGCTCTCGTGAAACTCAATTGGAAGTCAGCAGATCTATCATCGGCTCTCCCAGACCCAGACAGCTGCATGGAAATGAGGAGCCAAACAGATGCACTTTATTTGTACGGCAGCATACAGGCATTGTTATTTCTCTCTCTCTCTGAAAACGAGGAGTCGGGGCTGGACATCCGCAGCCTGAGGGGATGGGACATTTCACAATTAGAACTGGCTCATATTGGAGCCCACAATCATTGGTATTCTTTGTAGTGTACTTCAACATCATACATCAGCCATTTTGCCATTATAGACGGCAACAGAGCATGTTCGATGCCATTAGAATAAAACCTCCCAATCCCCAAATTCGCAGAAAGAAAACAACAACTTTATCTTTTTTTTATTGCATTGTACTCAATGGAAAAGCAACTAACTTCTCACTATTCATGTTGGTGTTTTTTAAATGTGCTCAAGAAGATTGTACACTCGTCTGTTAGTGGCTGTTTGCCAATTATTCCCCTGAAACAACAACAGTACTTTACACTCAATAGCACAATGCTCACAGATTGACCACCGGGGGCGCTGTGGGATCACAAACACCAGCAGTGAATTTGGTATCCCTTCCTCATGCTGCTGTAGTGTCTCCTGTGCAGCTGCAGAGCCCTTTATTAATGTCACTGCGTGTCTATTTTGTTGATCTTCCAAAGAGGTAACATCTGTCATATAAAGCGAGGAGGAATCTTGGGAGAGTGATGTCAAGGGAATAGACTGGGAGACTGTAGACTCGAAGAGTGACTCCACCGCCTGCGCCCTCTCAACATCACACATACCCATGCAGCTTCTACGCCCCTGCTTTAAACCAGCACTTCTATTTTGGTATGTTTGTGCTGTGTACTGTCTGATGTGCATGTCATTATGGGAGGCAACGGTTCACACTAATGAGGTTTTTGGGAAGTTTAATGTAAATACATTAATTGATCTGTTTCTTTGCACAGGAAGCGAAGTGTGCACCATAGACTGGAGTTGTGCGATAGGCTGTTATTTTTATTTTTGTTGTCTTTTGGAGGCTTGTCTTTGATTCCTTCTTTAATATCTGTTTTTTGTGATTCAATTCTGAAGCTTTTAGTACCTAGTTTCCGATATTTCATATTTGGTCAGACTGTCCACTTTGATAAACGTTGGTAGGCCCTAAAACACCGGGGACAGAGACAGAAATCAGTCCGAGACATCGGCTGTCCTTTTATCCCTGGTGAAGTCTGGTATATTGTATTCTATTGGAATATTGACTAAACCAAAAAAACTGCTGTTTATACTCAGTTTTATCCTGTATCCCAGTGGGGAGCATGCCATTCCTTTGCCCTATTTTCCCCTAAGCACTAAGTTCCCAGTCATCAGTAGCACCTGCATGCCTGCCATTGTTCCGACAGTCCATTATTCCGAAACTTCAATAGTCCGAAAAAATGCCCCATTGGACTGAAAGCCCTGAGGGAGGGCTGACCCCTTGGAAAACAAATTACTTTTTTTTCTTGACAGCGATCAGAGTCATGTTGAATAGTTAGAGACAGGTACAACTGTAAATGCTGAACAGGGTATATCGTTTAGTTAACATATTATAATGGGGAAGATTTACCCCTCTAAACGTCTGTAATCAAGCTAAAGTTAGCTCGATGCGAAAACGTCATCTTGAGCTGACTTTTTAAAATAATTTAGTAAAAATAACTGTTTTTACTGTAACTCCTCAACATAATATAGTAAACAAACACACTGTTCAATACATTCCTTATACTTTACTCTTGTGTTGTTGGATAGGGTAGAAAATAAGAAACTACGTTCAAAACTCTTTATATAGACAACAGAATCTTGCTCATAATACAGCCCCATGAACACTTTTGTTCTCTTTTGGTGCCTGTCTAGCTTGTGACTCCCACAAGGCCTCAACGTTTTTGTTTTGTTTTCTGTTAGCAATGGGCCCAGTACTTCAATGTGTTTGACCTTCATGAGAAGATTTACATTTAGAGTCATTACAGCTACCAACATAACTGTATGCATAAGGTGCACATTTTAAGAAACAAGTCCTCTTTAAATGTCAAAACAGATGAAAATACAATCAAAGGTATTTTCATCCATGTGGTCTCTGGTGCCTTGACATAACACAGCAGCCCTTCTCCTTAGTAAAGAATGTCAATTTAAGATAATCCATTCAAGTCATCTCTCCTCATTCAGGATTGAAGGGAAATGACTCAAACTTCTCTGCTGAATAATAGAAAAGGTGATTTTCTATAACCTAAAAATGTCTAAATAAAACATATACTTAAATGAATCTTGCTACATTATATACCAACCTGAACAATATCACCCACACGGCAGTTACTTGAAGTCCAAACTTTCAGCCTGTATTCACAGGATAATCTTTATTGATCACTGTTTATGAATGATGTTCTCTTATATTCATAAGCAAATTATTGAGAGCCGCAACACACATATTCAACATCAGATTCATTTTCATCGTACAGTGTCAACCAATTACCAAAATTACTAAAAGTGCAATGATTGCTTTCTAATAAAGAACTTTTTCTGTCAATCAACTTTATTTAATGTGTCAGATTTCAAGGGTTTTATTAGGTTTACTGTAATCTGTTAATTAAGTGAAATATAAAAAAACATGAAATGATTCGTGGAGAATTAGAATCAGTTTCTTGTCTGCTTGAAGCTAAAGCCTTTTACAGCATGTCCTTGCAGTTTTCAAGATTTGATATTTCTAAATTTTGGAATCTGATACTTTCAATTAAAATCTGGGCTTTCACAGATTTTACAGATAAATAAAGCAGTAATTGAAGTACTTCTAACTAAATATTTTGTGATGAGAAAATGAAGTCGTGATGATCAGTTTTGCACAGCACGAGAAAAGTCACAGATACACAGCGTGAAGTGTGACATCATGATAACAGTACATCGTAATGAGATAATTAAATCTTTCACAAAACAATAGTGTTTGACATGTTAAGAAAGAAGATCATGACTTTGTGATTCATGATCTTTGTGATTTGTGATCTTTATTGTTTCATGACGGGTTCTGCCTCGAAAACAACTTACCGGTAACAACAGCTGAGATACAATAAATGTATTAATAATTTACTGGCATGGGTCCCTCTCCAGCTCTGAAATCCAGGTTCCACATATCACTGTTTCTGTTTGTATGTAAAAAGGTAATACTCTCCTCTTGATTAATACAAAAGATATACTGTAAATATGAGAAAGACTGAATAGGCCTGATAAAATTATTTTTGCAGTTCAATATACACATATGCCTCACAGACTCTCTGAATGTTTTCTTGGGTTGAGTATTAGACAATACTATTTGAAATTGAGTTGGTTATAAAGGATTATTCTAACTTTAGAGAAACCACGCTCTGTAATATTTTGGGGAACCTGTCACTGAATATAATCTCTTATCTGGGCTTGTGAAATTATTCAGTGAAAAGGGATTATTAAATGTAATCTTAACAGAGGTTTTTGTTGTGAAATTAATTATTTTTCCGACCTTACTTCATCAATAAAAAATGATTTGAGTGAGGATTTTGCCACCTCTGAATGAGAATCTTCAACATGCATTAAAAAGCACAACACAGGGGAATCGCTTCCCTTTCTCTGTGATTATTTCCTGTTTCCGTTCATCAGCTATGTGCTAAACTTAATCAGTCGAAGTGAAGATAAATCCATTCGTGGGAAAGCCACACACAACCATTCATCAGTTTTTTGTAAGATTCGTATCCAACATATTCATAACACAGCTTCTAATATGTTGCTTAATATCTAATAGCAGAAATTCCGAGGATTTTAACTCGGAATTAAATGATGTGCTCATGAACTTCATGTGAAAGTGTTATGGAGTTAAATAGTTAAAAGACAGTACAAAGCGGAAGCCTTTCAAAAACAAAATATGAAAAGTTATGTTCCCGAAGATGATTTATGTGTTTTTAATCCTCAGCACATACAACAACTCACTTAAGATAAGAGTTGACTTTCACCTTTATAAAGCCTATGCATCACATAATACTAATGATAATTATTTGTATTACTACACATGTCGTTAGACCGCAATTCCAGAGGTCACACTCAATGCCGTCCTTAATCATTCCATCACTGGTATCATATTATTCTTCAGTAGAGAGAAACAATCCATTTAACAATCAATCCACCATCCCAGTACATCATCAATCACGTATGTATCATGAGGTGTTGATGCTGAAAGTCAAAATCATGTTGGTCAAAGACTCATCAGAGCTGCCTGGCTGGCTATCCATATCTACAGCCGACACCCACAGGTTTTGTTCCACCTCCCTTGGGGAAAAGTGAGATTTTTCCACAGCCGCGTACACCATCCCCCCTGAGGAGCAACGCAGTGGCTCTTTATGATGTTGTAAGATAACCTTCGTGTATCTGGGTAGTACGCGAGAGGACTACACTTCAGACTGTCCGTGGTTGTATCTCCCGATCATTCCAGTATCAGATAAATAGGCTGCAGAGACAGATTTGTTTTTTTGCTAAAGTCACCTATATGGTCTGGACTTATCTCAGCCGGACCTGAGAATTTCTGGCCTAAATCTAAAACCAGAATCAGCACGGCCACATAATATCGCAGAATCGGAGGAAATTCCGCAAGTGAAAATCCAGCTCCTGAGAGGAGGGTGATGGATATGATTCAGCAGCATAAGTCTGTAGGGTACGCATATTGAAGTGTTCCAAGAATGATAGATGTTGACAGAAGGAAGATAGAAGAGGTTTAATTTCACTGAGATGAGAAAAGGGCTCGGTTTGTTGACCAAGCTCCTTTTGAAGTACAGACATCCTCGGATCTCTATCCAGGATTTTCTCGATAATCATGTCTTTCAATTTAGTGCCTCAATCCCGTGTTCGCCGAGGTAAACAACCTGGCCAGCCACAATTTCCTCTCTGTAGCTTGTTACTCCCACCCCTGTCACATTCTCACACAGTTGGACGCATGACTAACTGAATATGGTCTGCATAGAAATGTCCTCAAACTTAGTCAAAGCTGGAAACATTACGGAAGAAAATATCCAATTTACAGCCTTGTTTTGAAATATGAATCACATGTCTAAAATGCCCCATAATACCAACGGAATATTTTGACTTTTCATAAGAACAGGTGTAACTAGATTTAATTAACTCGATTCCATTTAGATGTGCCAGTGAGCCAGGATGCACAATCTATTACCAGGGCAGCTCAAAGATATATATTGGTAAGTTGTTTAATGTACACTAGCAAAATGAACATACAGATCATATCTTTAAAATGTTTAATTTGTTTTTTTCAACAATTCCAACGATTAAAATACATCTTCCGCTCATACAGTGGCAACTAAAGCATGATTCAACTACAAAGTGGTTTTGTTGCCTGGACCTAACTTCCTGGCAAGACAGACGTTTATTTTGAAGGAGACTATGCATGTAACAAGTGGAAACTGACACAGCGTCCCTGCCTAGAGGGGTACCTAGTACCAAGTGTTTCTTGTAATAAGCATATATCTGCTTGCAGTTTAGCCAGATGATTCAAAACTTTTATTTTTTTTGCCTGAGAGCGCCTTATTTGAAGTTTGGGCCACTGACCAAGCGTCGGTATTTGGGAGTGAGAATGTGTTTGGGAAACACTAGCTGTGTCCAGAGATTGCAAAATCTGCACACCAGCACCTCTCAAGCTCACTGATCAACATTTAGTCTTGTTTGTTTTATATGTACATGTGGGTTTATGTGTTGAAATGAGCATTGTGGATTTATGTTTCATTGTGGGGCAGGAACTACATGGAGTCTTGTCAACGTGAGCAGAGTATAGAAATAGTACGGCACCTAACCCACCCGATAAAATCACAATGTGCTATTTTTTACACTTCAATTTTTGTACGGTTTTAAGAAGCAAGATATAACGTGTTGACTATTACCAATTACGAATTTTAGAAGAAATAAGAATGAAGTTATTTAGTAACACTGGGTATTTTAGAGGAGAGGAGAAAGACTTATACTAAAAGTATTTTGTAGGTAATTAATCACTTATACAAATTACTTATAGTCAGGTACGTGCTAAGTTAGCTAGATAAGTATTTATATTTACTGATTCTTACGATTATTTTACACTGTAAGGAGGAGTTACATGGTAAATGTTGGGTAATACACCATACATCGCTGGCTGAATTGTAAAGTGTTACCCAGTTTAATTTGTAACCTGTGTGCGCTGATGAACTCAGTGATTTCTGTCAGTAGGAGAAGAACCTGAGGACAGCAGTATCAAAGTACTATGGCTTGTCAAATACATCGACTTTCACAGTTTTCAGCTACAGTGAATCAGAGGTGTTGTGAAGTCACGTTGGATTTCAGTAATCACCTCGTCGACTGCAGGTTGTTTTCTGAATAGACCTCGGATGTACATGCTGGAGCTGACGGTGGGGCTGGACTTATTAAAGGGTGGAAGCGCAATGGTGAGAGACAGACTGCTTCTGTGACTCCTTTGAAATAGAAAAAAATAATGGATTTAAATTACTTTCATATATGCAGCTTGTACAACGATCATCTTGCATTTGATTTTTTTTCTTTCATGCCATGAAGCAAATGAAAGCTTTGCTCGTTTCAGCCTGCCATTCAGTCGAAAGTAAATTGCAGGTAATGGTGGTTTTCAGCTGAATGCTGTGAGCCGTCTACAATAGAAAATCATATTAAATGCATCAGGATTTAGCACTTATATATACCATTCCATCTCTTGATTTTTATTCTTCTCTCGCTGCCAGGTTTTTCCGGAGTTATTTTAACAAAGTTTAGACGAAGCCCTCCACAAAGTGTGAATCCTATCTTTCTTTAATCAATAATGATGTGAAAATAATAGCAAAACTGCTTGCCAGAAGGTTGGAGAAACATGTGCCATCTATTGTGGCCTTAGATCAAAATGGATTTATTAAAGGAAGACAGGGCTCTCACAATATCCGTAGACTGATGAACATTATACATGCCAAGAAAGAAATACCGGATATGGCTGTGATAGGACTTGATGCGGAAAAGGCCTTTGATAGGGTCGAGCATAAATATCTATTTGAAGTGCTTAACCGTTTTGGAATAGGCAACTACTTCCTTAGTTGGATCAAACTCTTATATCATGACTCAAGTGCTTCAGTAATGACCAACTATATGGTATCAAAACAGCTTTGCCAATCTCCATGATTGGGCGTATCAATATTCTGAAGATGAATATTCTTCCTAAATTCCTATACCTTTTTCAAAACATCCCACTTGCTCCTCCTAATTTCTTTATTAAAATGAAACAGCTTTTTTGTAATTTCATTTGGAACGATAGACGCTCAAGACTGCGCATGACCCTGTTATACTTACCATATGACAGAGGTGGGTTAAAACTCCCTTACCTCCAGGAATACTATTGGGCTGCCCAACTACGAGCAGCTTCATATTGGTTTGAACACCAGTCAATGCTGCACTGGATAAGGATGGAGGAAACCACAACTTCCAAAATCCCCTTATATCTCTACCTCTATTCAGCAAACTTAGCCACTTTGAAGAAACACACTGCAAACCCCTTTGTTAAAAATACGCTGACAGTATGGCATGAGGTGTTAAGCTATCTTGGGGAAAAAACTCCTCCAACCCAATACTCACCTATTTGGGGGAACAGAAACTTTACGCCAGGTACTAACGACTCTGGTTTTAAGTTATGGGCAGACAGAGGTATTGGAAAGATTTCAGATTTATATGATTGTGATACTCTTACTCTTTTAAGTTTTAATGACACCAAGCAAAAGTTTAGCATAGATACAAAACATTTTTTCAAGTATCTCCAGATAAGAAGCTTCATAACAAAGACACAGAACTCTGTAAATCTCCCCTCTCTAAATTCTTTAGAAAAGATAGCTTTAAACCATTATGGATCAGCTGGACTGATCTCAAAGTTGTATCAGACTATCATAGCTGCAGCAAAAGAATCCTCTGATGACAAAAGGCTAGCATGGTGTTCAGACCTAAATGAAGAAATCACTGAAGAAGAGTGGCAGGACATATGTCTACAGAGTCAAGTCCCAACAATAAACTCAAGGTTCAAACTTCTCCAGTATAAATGGGTGATGAGAACATACATTACTCCAGAGTTACTGCATCGCATGTACCCCAATACACCGGATGCTTGTGTTAAATGTGGTATACATAAAGGTAGCTTGTCTCATTGCCTTTGGGGATGCACCCTCATTCAGGATTTCTGGAAAGAGATTCTTACAATTGTATCTAACTGTATTAACGAACAACTTCCATTATGTCCAAAACTCTGTCTTTTTGGGTGTTTCCCAGTAAACTGTACACTTAACAGCAGCAAAAAGAAGATGGTCATATTTTGTCTTCTTGAAGCTAAACATAAAATTGCAACGGCTTGGAAATCTGTACACAGGCCAAGCAAACGAAATTGGATAGAGGGACTGATACGGTGCCTCGCCCTAGAGAAACTTACATATGCAGTTAAAGGGAAATATAACATCTTTGCAAAGATTTGGGGCTCATTTATGGAGTTTCTGGAGGGGGAAGATTTTGTTGTAACCATATAGTCTACCGTTTTCCTTTTTGTTTTTGTTTCCCTTCCCCGTTTTTTTCCTCGTTTTTTTCTTCTCTGACTGGTCACATTAGGGAATGTGGGAGCATTCTGTTTGTGGGGTATAATATGTATCTACCTGTGCATGTACATATCTGTCACCCTCTACTGTTATTTTAAATTTTTGTTTCTGCTGAGAAACAGTCAGTAACGTCCAACAACACATGCCATTTTTATCTTTAATTTTATCTTTATTTGAAATTTCTCTAAGTGCCTTTTGTTGTGCCTTGTTTTGTCTTGTTTGTGTATTGTGGAAAAGCCAATAAAGACATTTGTCAAAAAAAACAAAACAAAGTTTGCATAGTGCAAGCGTTGCTATATTATTTTCTCCATTGAATATAAGCCCACAGTCCAAGTAAGTAACCATTATTAAAACACTTACCGTCTAAAATAATGGTGAAGTTAAAACGTTCTAAACTTTTGTACTGTGTTGGTAAGTGCCACCCTGTTTCCTAATGCTGCTTAGAGAGACACAGAGACCGTTTCATTGACTCCTTTCTTGCGTGTTTAAACTGATAATGATGACTTTGCCTTCAGTTCAGATATTTATTTTTGGAGTTTGTTATGCCACCGCAAAGCCAAGAAAAGTAAGCCGCAGAAACGTCAAAGCAAGAGAAACAGGAATGAGTTTTGGTCTAGTCAATGATTAACAGTGAATGAGAAAAAGAAAATTGATGATAGGCCACGGACAGATTGCTGAAATGGGCAGGAACATATTAAGACAAAGGGGAAGCTAGAAATGAGACAGGTTTTATTGAATTAATCTGGACAGGAATAGTGTGCGGAGGTTTCTGCGACAGCTGATGAGCATGCTGCTATAGATAGCTGCTTTAGTAGGGAACTGGCCTGCAGTAAAACAGCAGTCCTCTTTCTCTCTCTCTCTCTCTCTCTCTCTCTCTCTCTCTCTCTCTCTCAAAACTAGCATCAAACTGCTGTCAGCTCACTCTCACACATCAGAAGAACATTCTCAGAGGTCAGGCAGCATCGCCTGTCAGACACCAACAGGGACCACTACCATGACAGAAAGGGTGAGAAGAGAAGGTAAGCTGCTGAGGAATTTAGAAAACGAAATACCATATGACAAAGTCTACAATACAGTATTTCTCAATTGCTAAAACACTAAAACCCATTGGCTGAACAAAGTTCTCAGTTGACTGAACTCATTTAGCTAATTGTGCAGTCTGTTGTCAATACCTTAAACTGTTTCACATGGTGAAACACAATTTGCAGATCTCACTTTGACTTTTCAGCAAAACTCTAAACACATTCTCAGTCTCAAAACACATTCTGCACTCTAATGCACATGTCATCCATACTGGTAAACACAAGTGGCAACAATCAAATAGAAATAGAGAACACATGTCATTGATTAAACACAATCACTCAAAATGGATTTCACTTGTATCAAATGATGTGACACAACCAATATTAGCCAGTTTAGAGAGCAAACAGGTGGTTGAAGGTGATGTCGACGAAGTGCTCTGGCCTGACTCAGCCCAAAGACAAGAAGAAGCACATTGATGACATGTTGACGCCTTTGATTTTTGTCCCTTTTACTGTAGTATTGTATACTGTAGTAGGCCTACAGTGCATTGTAGGCTGTATAATGTACAATAAACAAATTGTATGGCCTTGAACATCGTGCTTTCTATTTGTTACAGTAACAGTACTGACTGCTCAATATATTTTGACTGGTTGCAGGTTCATATCAACAAAGAACAAGAATTACAGTATCACAGAGACAAAGGACACGTTTGTGAGCTGCAGGGTACAGTACTGTAAAAATAGGGGTACAAGGAGGAGGAAGAACAAACGAAATTGCAAAGAGCAAAGCACAGCAGTCATTTCTGATCAATTTTGAGCGACTGTAATAGAACATGTTTTCGTTCATATGAAATTTGTTTTGAGATTAAAAATCTACTTCTCCCTGAGAACTATATGTTTTGAACAATGTGCTTTCTATTTATTGGTGTATTGTTTACTGACTGCTTGATGGTGTATATTATTTTGATCACTTTGTTTATGATTTGAGAGCAGTGTTTGATTTTGAGCACAGGTAAAACTGTTTTGAGGCGAAAGTTTCATTTTGCAAGAGGATTCAGAGGTTTTGTAAACAGTGCTTGAAGATGAGGTTTTGTGTTTACAGTTTTGAGAGAATGGGTGACCGTTTCAAGAAATGTGTCTTAGCAATCGAGAAAAACTGTAATCAATCCATTTTTGATTATCTGTAGATGTTTGAAGAAAAATGGAATAATGATCTGAATTTAAGAAAATAAGTATGTCTGTAGATGTGTGACAATAATAATATTATGCACATTGCAAGTTATCTAACTGATCCAATGACGTGCCACCTGTATGCATTTAGTCCTCAGAAAAAAAACACCAAAATGTACGTATCAGTGAAATTGTGATGGTTTCTTTGATCTCTATATGTGCTGTTATTTGATAAAGGGCATCAAGCCAACATGTATGATGTGTTGTTGTTTTTTTTGGATCTAATCTTACAGTAGGACTCAATCATGCTCCACATGCTGAAAATATCACCGCATAAAAGGGAACAGCCACCTCCAACTGTGACAAAGAAGTTAAAGGTTAAAGTATTATCCATCCATCCAGTGTGCCAGTATGTTAGAGTATCTTGTTTATTCCCCGCTGGTATTCACAGACAATTCAAAGCCTCTGGTATATCAGATCATTTGCCCTTTTTTCTTCTCCTGCCATTTGGCCCCATCGCTCTTGGCTGTCTTATCTCTGACGGGAAGGACCAGCGCCCTCTCCCTCCATCTTATACCTTCCATCTTCCAGCTCTGACCTCCAGGCAGATCTGCCATCTCCTCAAAGGCATAAAGTATGTGCATAATTTCATAGTTTTCTCAACAGAAAATAGGACAGGATGGTGTTACTTATATCGACTTGTGAAATAGATTGCTGACTTTAAATTATTGTCGAGAGTTTGATCAAGTTTATGGAAATAAGTGTATCAATCAATATGAATACAGAAACTTTACCAACAGTGTAACATTGAAGCAGAACTTAACTTGAAAAGCTGAAATGAATCACTGTATGTTGTGATACCGTGTAACAATGATATCAACTTTGCATGTCTCGTAAAAAAGTTAAAGAATTCCCTCTTTTCTGCAGTATTCTTTTGTCTGTGTGACAAAGATATTTTTCACACAGAAAGAGAGCAGATTATTCAGTGTTGCACAGCAACAGGCAGCAAATACAATGGTGAACGGAATTTGGGTATTTTCTGATTCCTAACACAGGAATGTCCAGGATCTCTGTTTAATCACACTTTCCCTTCACCGCCTTCTGCATAAAACAATAGTTCTTGTCATTAAAATAATACTCTTGGGCTCATGAAAGCCCTTTGCCAATTTCATAGTTAACATTTTTGGAAACATTAGCTGTTCATGTACTGTTGTGTTTCCTGCTGCTTTTGTATGTAACTTCATTCGTCCCCTACAAATACTTAGCTCTCCAGTAATTGCAAATACTACCTTTACATTATCTTACCATTAGGCAATCATGGAAAGCCTTGAACAAATAAATCACTGTTGTATGCTAATGATTGCATTAGAATGCTGCATTCAAGCCAGAAACACCCTGGGCCTTCTTTGTATTAGAAAGGATGATTAGTAGCTCGTCAGATTTTCTACTGTAATAGAGAGGGAGCCGCACCAGCAGTGCTCTGCTTTCAATATAATTAAGGAATAATGGTACAAACAGTAATGTCTTACAAGCCAATAATGGAGGCCTTCAGTCAATAAGAATTGATCTAGGAGTCACCTCATTAATGACTGAGGCTAAACCTTATGGTGATTTTGTCTTAGAGAGCCAAAGCAGCAGGCTATTGTCTGAATGAAAACCATGTTAATATACTGTAATGTCTGAGTATCTAACTTGAACATTAAATCTACACCAGATTTTAGTTGTTTACTTAGAGCTAAAGAGTCAGATCACCCATTTACACACATACAAATGTGATATGTCTTCGATTTCTCCCACCACCTCAAACAACTTCGGCAAATTAAATTATATTGTGGTGCTGAAGTTATTAAAAATCACGGCGGGAGTGAAACTAAAATAAATACTTTCAAATTCTAGGAAACGTGCTCTCATAGCGAGAGTTGGATGCGAAGATTGGTACCACTTTCATGTTTGTACGGTAAATAGCAAAATAGTTTAGCTTAGTTTAACGTAAAGTCTGGAAGCTAGCCCAGCTCGGTCCAACTGTTAAAAAATGTATTTACCATCACCTCTAAAGCTCACTTATTAACACGTTAAATATTGTTTGTTTGCCAAAAATTGTCTAGCAAATGAGCTGTAAAACAGCTCTTCCCTCTGTTTCCAGTCTATGTGCTAAGCTAAGCTAACCAGTAGCCTACTTTGTGGTAGCTTCATGTTTAGTGTGCCCACATGAGAGTGGTATTGACAGTCTTCTCATCTAACTGTTAATAAGAAAGCAAGTAAGTGTATTTCCTAAAACGTTACATTTTTCCGGTGTAGAAGCATATTTTACAGAAAAGAACACGCTAAGCAGGACTAATCATATACGTCTCTAAGCAGTGAAAAAAAAAGGAAAAATTACTTACACAAAAGTTAGCTTTGTTTTGACAGGTACAAGTCAGTTGCTTAACACAGAGTTACACTGTTTCAGAAACTTTTCAGATAATGCTTGTGTATTAGAAGACATGTTTTGCATTACATGCACAATTTTAAGGGATATCAATGTTTCGGTACACAGTAATACCGTCTCCCAGTGAAAACAAATGCTGTAAATTCCTGCAACATGATATGAAAAAGATTCAGCCACAGATGACAACTATACAAGTAGCAGGACTGCTAACCTGCATACAAATGCACCATGTTGGTTTTGTCAGAGGCAACCAAAAGGAACCATTTAATGATTGCAGGGTGACATAATAGCCTATGTGTTTCTGTGCAACTCGCTAATCCTCAGCATTGTAATTATTCGAGGCACACAGGGTTGTCAGAGCATGGAAATGCCCTTATTAGCTCTCACCTTACAGTCAACTCTGTTCACAGGCATTTCACAAAGCCTTAAGTTTTGCCTTCTCATTCGTTACACAGGAGACCCAAGGTGTTATCCTTCCATTTAAGCTTCTTATTTAACTCAAGGGACGGCCGCTGCTCCTTCATTGTTACGCCGCAGCTGCTTTCAAATAGAAACTAAGAACTTGTGAATGCAACGTAATAAACAGTTTGAATACTCAAACACAAAAACATTACATTTAAATGTAATTGTTATAAGGATAGGTTAAAGTCACTCAATGACATATCACTGTTATTAAGCCTTTAGTTCAATCTAATTGACGATGAGTCACAAAATGACCAGCAGTGGTAGGAAAAATGTGTGAGACTTGCCCCATTCTACAGCTTTTTACAATGCACAACTCATTGTCCCTGTGGATAGATGCAAATATATGTTTATGGAAAAGAAAGGATCCTAATGAATAGTTATTTCTGCATGTTAGAAAGAAAATAATACATTTATTAAGTTGTTATACAAATGTAGATGTTCAAATATATATATAAAAGCATCTGAACACTTGGATTTCTCACCCATTGCACACAAGCAATTGTCAGAATTCAAAGTTTAACTTGCTGTAAAATTCAATAAATTTAAAATGCTACTGATGACCTTTCTACCTTGGGGGAACTACTGCAAAGGTCTTTTATGACTCACCATGACCATCTGTACTGCGAGCCTCTGCTCCTGACTCTCTAAAAGCACCACTGCTTGTCAGACTAAACGGTCAGGAAATATAAAGCCGCTGATAGAGGCCTGAGAACGTTTCCTCACATTAACGCAGTGAACCCACAGACGCATATTAGAGCAGGCAGTAGCACTGCATCACATCCTTTGTAGTTATTGGTGAAAGGGCAGCCATCTCTGTCACCTCAATGTCTTTATCCACATGAAATAATAATGTCACTGTTGCAGCGCACGGAATAGAAGTATCCAGAGGGTGCAGACTGAGTTGTCACAAGGCTAAGCAACTCTAACTATGCTACTCACAACACAGAACAACAGGGGGAAGAGAGTAATCGAGACTACCTACTGCTTTTGGTGCATAGATTAACAAGATGTAAATTTCATGAAAACAGTTGTGCTTAGGGGTTTGTGTGAGTGTGAGCGTGAGTGTGTGTGTATGTGTGTGTGTGTTATTTTCCTTCAAAGCAAGGATAGATTGTAAATCATACGACTATGAAAGAATCTTGGTGTCAGCAATTTCCAGCCATTAGAAGGCCTTCAACTCTTCAATAATAGATAAGGCCTAATGGCTTCTTTGCTGCTGCCTCAGGCTGTGTTTGACATGTCGTGAGATAATCAATGTAAAAGATTGCTGAAGACATGGGTCACATGGTTAACATCCTATTTTGCTGCAAAAAAATCCACCTTGTTTCCTGGTATCCTTTGGTTGGTACCTGTCTGTTTGTTTTCAACATGTGTCAACTCACTTAATTAAGTCTTGCACTGAGCATAACATTTCAGGAGCCTCCTATACTTGCTCCCTTTGCAGAAGAGCAACACATGCTCTGATTTACTGTAAATAGCTCGCTCATGCGTAGCCAAACATAATTGGTGACAGCTTAGATGTTGAAATGAGAGCTGATTCCTGTTGAACTGCCCTTTAATGAGATCCAGTTGGATGGACAGCTTTTGCGTGCAGTCAGTATCATGACATATGCATATAAAAATCACCTTGTGGTGTTGGCATCAGGTTACCTTCATGTATGCAAGTATGCAGCCATTCTCAATTTTATTAACACCTGTGATTTTCCTTATGTGACATGTCAAAATGTTTTCTCTTACCCAGTTCATTTAGATCCCCGGTTTGATTGTCCCTCTATCAACTCCGTCTCCTAGAAATTACATTTCATTTAAATAATGCTAATTAGTTGTCCTGATTATGTTGTGCTCAGAAAAGTAATTCCTGTCTGAATTGTGTTGGCCTGGAATGCTTTTACAAGCATAGGAAGTGCTTTATGGAGTGAACAGAATGCATGGGTTGTAGGGTGGTGGTCGGGGTAGAGGGATGGAGGAATTGCAACCCTTGGTTCCCCCTTGTGTCTAAGATGCTGCCTAACTTGGTCAGGCATGCCTCAAAGATCTTGGATCAACTTGGTCCCATTGTGTCAAAAATGCTGAAATGTTGTGAGAAGGCAGAAAATAGCCAATTGGTTGAGTTTAACTGTGACCCTTCTCCCAACAAAACAAAAATCAGTCCGAGACTTGGTGGTCCTGGTACTCGGTGCGTAAACTTGGTGGTCCTGGACCAGCCTCCAGCAAGCCGCCCAGACCTGGCCCTCTACCCCAGACTCTCCAGCATGCTCCACGGGCCAAGAGCCAGCCCTGCATGGGCCCCTTGCCTTAATAAGGTGCTGTGACTGAAACACAACCATAAAAAGTTGATGGTTTTTTTCGCCATGAAATATTGCGGTAGAGACCAAATGAAATACTTTGTCAGTCAACATTTTACTGATGGTGACAACATTATGCTACTGGCCATATATGTTAATTAACAACATATTAGTGTATACAGTAAGTAGTACATTGTGTTATATGAGTAGTATGTATTAGTCAAATATAAATGTAATTTCTAGGAGACATGGTTGCCCTCGTGACCCCAGTTACTGCATCAACACGTGTATCCGTTGTGTGGATAATTGTAGCCTGCCTACAAAACATTGAGATTCTGTTGTCCCCAACTCTCGTAGTCTTTTTCTCGCAGTCTTTTTCTGTACTTGCAATATCCGGTGCGCCTGTAAACTTCAAACAGTGCCCTGTATCCATTCGGCAATCTATGCTCATCCACCATGCCCACCTTATTCCTTTGAGCTATTGCCCACCCAACTAAGTTCTTTCCCCTGACAGCAGGGTTTGTCAATTGGACTAGGGGGGCACAGGACTATTTCCAGCAGACTAGGTCACTCAAATGAATTGGAAGTTGGATCCATTTTTGTATCACCTATTGCAACCAAGAGGAAAGCTTGCAAGTCAGCTATAGTACTGGGAGTTTACATTGTCAGGGTTATGATCTCATCACAAAGTTGACAGTAGCTTTTCAAGTTGCAAACCATTCAGAAAGAGACACACCCTTCTTCATTGTTTGCTGTATTGTTTGTGAATGCAAAGCAGTGCAAGGCTTTGCATGCAGCCGTTTAAATTCTTTAACAAATAACTGTCCGTTCATCAACAGCGGTGATCTGAAATTTGCAATCAATCATCTGCTTTGGCTGTGTAGTTTGTTCATATTGAGTTCATTTTGTAATGTCATTTTTAAGATTGTTACCCATGGGCACTTTTTAAGGCACTTAGATAAGCAAAACAATCAATGTCCAACACTGTGATCGCTAGACTTACAGCAGACACCTTCAATTTCTTGTGTAACATTTGAAATGTTTAAGCTAGGGATGGGTTGAATGCAGAAGTCAAATTTCGTAAATGTGTATATGTATATGACAATAAAATCCTAACTTTAGAACACCTTGAATTAATAGCTTGACATTTTAGAAAAACGTTGTTTTCACTTGTTTTAAGAATTCCACCACTCAGGTCTACATGATGAATAAAAAGAGCTAGCTGTCCATGAAATTCCAACTGAAATGTCGTAATAAGTAGTAATTTGATTTAGAAAATTATTTATTTTCTCCATCAACGAATTTGAACATTATCATAAAGTCATGTATATAGTTGTATTAAAAAAATCTTTGATCCAAATAAATCTTGGCTGGTGTTTCATGGGATGAAATAGGAAATTAAAAGGGCCAAAAGACAAATGTGGATTTATTTTGTGTGGGACTGTACATCCTGGATTTAGTTACTTCAAAGGTTCAAACCTCTTTTTTCCCTTGGTGAGACTCTTTGCCTTTGCCCATGACATGTATTTGTCCTCCACACAATGAAATCTAGAGGGATCATTAATCAGGCGGTGTTCATGATACTGTTGAACATGATGTCTCAGGTGAGCGAGTATTTCAGGCCCCACAGGTCTGATTTAGATGACATTTCGCCAGATGATGCGGGACTACTGTGGAGATTGTAATATAAACTGGTGAGCTGATGGGGATATTAAAATGTGTAATTTCCAAAGGGTCTAGCTCCCACCGTATTTTACATAGACTATCAATTACACATCCGATTACAAAAGATTAGCTTCAAACTGATTGGCCTAATAAAGTTCTTATTAGTATCTTATACAATCTTTATTATGATGATACATGGAGATATCTACAGTATAAAGCAGTTTTGGCAATGTATTCCTATCGAGCTGGGATGGATGATGCTTTGACCAAAACCTTGTATTTCCCGAATCATTTTGATGGAAACCTAAAAGGTCTTTTAGGTAAAGGTCTTTTACGGGGAAGCACTGTGAAAATGATGAATTTTTACAAGGATTAATTAATTGTCTCTCACTCATTCCACCAAGGGAGAATCCCCATATGGAGTTTTCAGTAAATGAATTAAACTCACAGATGTTTCAGCATCTGGTTGATCCTTTTGGCATTTTCCAAGGCAGAATACATCACCAAGGGGGAGACTGTACATGATCTGTCCCCCTGATTTTGCTTGCACAATTAGGCACTTCAAAGGTCTATTGCTTCGACTACACATGAGCGAAAGAAGTGCCTAACGAGCCGTGTCTTCAGCTTGCTGTTGGTCTGAATTCATTCTGTAGTTTACCAATTGGTTGCCAGGCATGTCACGCAACCAGTAGGATATCAAGGAAGCTAGTTTACCACCTGGAATAATATACTTTCACTTCTCTTTGTCTTCACTCAGTTCAGTAAACATCTACCCAGCCATTGTTAACAGTCGCAACAAGGTCTTTACATGTGAGTGTGAGTGTGTGTGTGTCATCATGAAAATGTGGTGTTGAAGACACCTACTGTAGAGAGTGTGAGGGATTTTTTTCCTTGCATGGAGGTTGAAAACTGACCAAGAAATCCAAGTCCATCTTTTCCGATAGCCCTGAGACACATCGTTGGTGCTGCTGCTTCCAGCCCTTTCTTTCTACATAGAGTTTGCCTTTCATAAGGGCCATTTAATTTCATTATAAATGTCATTTCTATCTAGACAGAAAAAGGTAAAGAAGCTTGTGGTCCACAATTTTTCGCAACACTATCCTGCAAATATATTATAATAAAAGCCTCGTGTTAACCGATGAAAGGATTTTCTTCACAGAAGAAACCTATAGAGGGTTATTTAATGGAAAGGGTTGAGTTAAATCACTATTAACATTGATTTTCTTCACAAAGCAGCAATAGAGATTATTTCAGCACAGATTGATGAACTGTTGTTGGTATCATGAAGGTAATGGAGTTTTTTTTTTGTCTTGGTGTTTCAAAACAGCTTGGTCTTCATTCAAATGAGTTGGCACATAATAATGCGCACTTGGAGTAAAATATTGGAAAAATGTTCTCTTAATTCTAGACAGCAGTTCCGTCACGCAATGCCAAATTCCAATTTGTTTTCAAAGGTGATTCATATACTTTCTTTCTTTCGGTGAGGAGTCGTATGGAGACCTCAACAAAACTGTCCCTGCTTAGCCATTCCTCCTGAGTCAGAGGAAAAAAACTTCTATCCATAATTCCTATCATAAAGTTCAGGTAGTGACTGTTCCAAAAGCTTTGGTGCACTTTTAGTGTCAAGGGTTCAAAACCAGCTTGGAACCTCTCACGTCATTGATGAGGTTTTTTCGATTCATGTACCGGTACTATGACTTTTCACCGCATTCTCTACCATGACCTTTTATCGGCATTCTATATTCTTACTTTTTATTAATTCTTTTTAGATTTCTTTCAACATAATATAGCTACTATGACTTTTTAAAAACTTTTTCGACATACTGTATTTTTACTCTTTATGACCTTTTTCAAAACTTTTTTCGTAATACTTTCGTGTACACTTTAGTGTATCATGGGATAATCAGTCAATATTGCGCTGAGATTACTGAGGGTAAAGCTAAATGTTTAATATCCCTCACAGGGAAAAAGTCAGCATCCTTACCAGTTGGTGATCCATGTAAATGAAGAGGCAACATTGTACGTGTGTTGTGTTTGTGAAGTGTCAACTTCCCCCAAATCAAAAGAAAAACAGCAGAACAGAGCACCCACTACGTTAGCCTAAACCCTGGTAGTGTCCAGGATTGGGAACAGGAAGCTGTTCTATTTTTTATGTAACCCAACGTTCATTGTTGGCCTTGGAAATATCACTCCGTTAGCAATGTAGTTAACGAGATAGCAGGGCATGCTTTTACAGCCCCATGAACACAGCATTGACATGTTGAAATCCAAAGATTGACGTGCCACCAAACAAAGTTAAGGTTGTTTAACTATGATTGGATAATCCCTGTCTGTGGGATGGGTCAATCTGTCAATTAACCCCAAAACCAACACACACTAGTGTCACATTCATGATAAAGATTACATACAACAACAAATTACATCATTATTATTCCAGAATATCAGTTCCACTGGTTTTACCAGTTTTATATTGCTCTTACCAGCTTGATAAATAGAAATAACATCCCCCAATATAGGTCATACAATACTAGTGATGTAGCACCCAAGCGGGTAAATATTCAGTCAGAGCCAGAACTGAGCCATTTCCCATTTGGTTAACAACATGTGTATCACGTATTATCTTTTGTCACTGTGTAATTAAACTGAAGCTAAATGAAATGAGAGTGTTGTAATTATTTTAAGTGTCTCCTCTTTTGTTTAAAAAAGGGGTTTACATTTTAATGCAGCTCAAATAAACAAACAAAGTCTGAGCAGACAAATTACATGGTTTTCATCAGAACTGCTTTCCCTCAGGCATCAGTAAAATCTGTGAGGAAAACCTGGAGTTGTGCAGTGTAATGTAATGGCCGTAATTACATTTTGTTCCATTATGTTTTTTGGTCTGTTCAGCGAAATTGCTTCACCCAGCCATCTGTTTGCTCTTTGTCTGTCTTTCTCTCTTTCCTACTCTGCGTCATCAAGAGTGGCTAATCACAAAGCTGAAATGTGGACTGAAAACAAATGCAGTACAACAAAATAAACACGACTGGAGAATATTTATAAAAAAAGAAAGCGGATTATGTCTGTGACTGTGAAATGCTAGGAGAGATCCATTTTTATTGTTATTGTCTATGTCTTAATGAACTCTCCATCTTCAGAATGAACTGAGCATGTTTTTCCCAAAGGCTTACCTGAAACAACCACCAATTACAATATCTGTTGAATCTGATGAGAAAACGCAGTCCTCTTATCATTTCTTCATGTTATGAACCAAAAGTACAAAAAAAAACACAAAAAACACATGCACTCACACAGACTTTTTTTTGTCACTTGGGAGGATGTGTTTTGGAGATAACGAAGTTAACTTTTCTTTTCTAAAAGGATAATTGTGTTATTTCTTCTTTCAAAATTAACAGAGTCACGCATTTAACGCTGCTTATAAATAAAAGTTTCACAAGAAGCTACTGTGAGGCAGACTCTCTAAGATGAGTCATCTGCATTCCTCAAGTATCCATAGTTTGGGTATTCTGCAATTTATTTTTTTCATTTCCATTATTAATACAGTCCAATAGCTGAATTTAAATTTTAAAAAGCCACCACAGGAATGACCGCATCAAAGAATATTCCCTCTTTTAAAGAACCCTCCCACACAGTAGAGAGAGATCTTTTCAGTAACTTAACCTTTGTTGCTGCATGGAAGGTAGTAAATGAACCAGCCTCAGGTCACAACCTATTGTGACCCAGTGGAAAACGGCTCCTATTTCACTGTCAGTTGTTCTTTATTCTCATAAATAAGTATGTTGTGTGCTCTATTCAATCACTGCACTTGTGCAGGTCTGCACATTCAAGCATCCTGCCTGGACATTTTGTGTGTGTGTGTGTGTGTATTTACTGATCATTCACAGTGGGTGTTGGAGAAATATAATGATTGCATGTGTAAGCGAGGTCATATTATCTAGAATGTCCAAAAGACCAGGCAATGTCACTTGGTGGGATAAGTGTGAGCCAGCCATTGAAGAGAGCTCCATTATTGCCAGCAGAGGATTTCTGATGATGTTTGTGAGAGCTATTATATCGCAGAAATTGAAAGAGCTGAGGGTTCAATACAGAGTGCTCTCTGCCAGCTCCAGTTGTTTATGTAAAACACTCCCACAAGGATAGAAAGTCTCACTCTTGGGGGGGGGGGAGAGAAAGAAGAGAAAGAGACATGTGCTTCAGTTTGCAATACATGATTTCAATAAAAGAAACTCCAGCCTGGCTTCAAACCATTGTACTAAAACACTCCTAATCACAGTGAGATCTGTTACAAGCCGCTGACAGCTGCTCCGTCACCCTTTTCTTCTTAAGTGAAGTGATCCTCCATCATGGCATCGTCAGACCTTTCTACTTGTTGTTGATCCGACCACTTCAACAAATGACCATCGACAGCTCAGCTAAAACACTAAATATAATATAATCCTTGCTTCAGAGCAGCTCAAACATTAATTTGACTTTAGCACAAGTAACGAGAATTATTTAAAAATAATTAAATTATGGATTTCCAATGTTATTATAAAACAAAATCATACAAAAATGAGGAGAAAAATATGTATATGTTTTCATCTCAAGTATGCTGGAATTAAAATGTAGTTTTCAACGTCATCTGTAAAGAATAGGATCAGACCTTCCTCTGGGATTTCAGCAGCTGCTGGGGATTTCTACGTAGTTTATAAAAGCTACTGAGTTATGTGTCTGTTTGGTTTAATCTCAAATCTCAGCAGATTCAATTCTCATTTGCTATTCCAACCGGCGTACAGAAACACCTGTTATCTTCCATGAGAAAATCAGTATTTGCTTTTGACGTCCTCTGTCCACTCTACCCTATGCATATACCACGTATACAGCATCAAATGCATACGTTTATGAAGAAGGAAAAATATGGAGAAGAAATCTATTCACTCTCAGAAAAAGGTGGCATTGCATGTTTTGGGGTGCAAAAGCTCCAGGGGCTGGGGCAGCAGCTTATTAATGTACTTTACAGCAGCAGCAGCAGCAGTACAAGGACATGATCCCTCAACAGCTTCTCACCTGGGACCAAACACTGCTACTGGGCATTAAACCCAGCTCTTTGTACTGCTTTTTCCCCTTGCACCGCCCTTGCCATTTATGGACTTTAGCAGCTATATTTTCAGTTCAGGTTGAATCGGAGCACAACCTGGAGAAACGACTTCATACTTTCACAGTGTATCAAAGGTGAAACGTATTGTGAAAAGTGTGCATTCAGTAGTGTGCTCAGTTGAAGCAAAACTCTTCTCTTCTCTTTACGAACATGCATTACACTCCAGACCTTTCAAAGCCCTCAGGCATTGGGGTGGTACATTACACGGATGGACGTCATGCTTTCTGTTAGTCAGGTTCTTCTATTTTCTTACAGGGAAAATGTATGGCTGACCACCGTCACATGCCAAACACGCATACGGTATACACACACATGAGAATAAAGAATATTGAAATACAGGAGATCTTATACTCGTGAATAGTCCCTCAACCTCTTAGAGGAAGGGTATTATTCACTGGGACACTAACCGGCATGAATAAATACGGGTGAGTGCGTCCGAGGCCAGAGAGACTGCTAACTACAGCCGGCAGCTTCACATCCTCTCCCTTCGGTCTGGGTGCTACATGGGGTCAGACGGCGTGACACATTTTGGTGCGAGGCATATTGTCGTCGGTGTGTTATTGCATTTTTGCATCTTAACCGTTGCTACTTTGAGAGATTACATTTTTAAGCATCATCATAATGCTGTTTGCAGCAATGATATGAATCTGTAAATTTAAGTTGAAAGGCAAGGCTGTGAATGAGATAGCTGACAAAGACGACTGTTTCAAAAGAGGGTATGGGTGCATTGTCACTGTTTCTGCCTGTATCTGCCGATTTCTCTCTAAAAAGGTGTCGTTTCACCCTGGAAACAGCTTCCCATGAAACACAAAGTGGGAAGCACTCTGGCATGAAGGAGGTGCACATGCACAGAATACATACACATGTGTATAGTGGAACACATCACCACACATGATTACTTCAGGTTTCCTCATTTACACAGTACTTGTGTGGGCACAGTACAAAGTGCATGTCCCTTTTTTGCTCATTGTGTAGTTTTAATGCCGTGGGTCTTTGTATCTGGAAATGTCATTTGCCAGAACATTTTATGACCATCAACCTCATAAGCCCCAGAGACTGAGAGGAAGAACTAATCTTTGCATTAAAACCATAAATAATATAATTGGACTTGTGATATTGTTTCAGACCTCTAGGCTGCTTGCTCACCCTGTTGCTATATGATGGAGAATTGTCTGGCTGTGGCAGGTGTTGAAGGATTGCCGCGTACCCGCTAGCAGTCTAGAAGAAGCTCTCTGGACATGGAATGCAGACCAACAGGATGCTGTGAGTGAGACATTGGCTCTTGATAAGGTTTGTCATCTCATCTGATAGAGCATAGAGCCACATAACACGGTGACGAAATACAGTAACTGGGCAGACTTCCTCCTGAGCAGGCAGTGTAAAGTCAGCCACCAGCGGCTTTCTAGCTTTGTGGCATAGTACATAGAAACTACATTATTTAAGATGATGTGTACGCTTAAAGGAATAGTTACACAATCCCGGTTTGTCCCGGTTTCAAGCAGGGTGTCCTGAGTGCTGATAAATATCTGCATATCACTAAAATTACCCAGTTTTAAACAATCACAACCAATATGTCCCGGTTCTTCACCACAATTAAAAATAATAATAATATCATACTTGTTTTTAGCACTTGCATAGAAGTTTATTATGTTCATTATTACTGAACCCAATACAAAAACATAAACAATTTACCACGCGTCTACATTCAACACTGATTTGTCTGTATGTGTGTCAATCAATCAATGTGCCGTCATCAAAGCTGTTGCTACGACGCGTCAGTATAATAATGGTTGGCTGTCATGCCAAAGCGAAGTCATTCTTTTCTAAAGAGCTTCAGGAGGCTTACTTCATAAGTTACCCAGCAAAGGAAATGTTGCATTGTACATTGTCTGTCACGCATGGTAGAAATGCCGATATAAAAGATCAAATAAAGATGGCCAGCTAGCAATATTATAATAACTATCATAATAATAAGTGAATACATTTGCAAAATATGGTCACCCTAACATATTACATCTATACAGAGAGTAAAGCCTACACTCTACAACTTTCAAAGTCAGACGGCTGTGCTGTTCACACTACACAACTTGTTGTCTTGGAATACATGACTAACCGGTGAGAGGTAGTCACACACTACAAGAGCTTTCTCCACAGGGAATCCCTGATGAGGTTTTTTGTCACGGCTTTTCTCAGGAAAACACGAGAAGTGACACGGGCATAGTCATGCTTAAGGATGTCAGCAACTGTGTTTACATAACAGCCTGTTTCCATACGCCTTTACTATTTCCCCGATGTAGATCACTGTGATGTCTGTATGTTTATTCATGCAAACATTGGACTTGAGGTGCAACAACAACTGCAAATGCCCGAGACAGGCTAGCTAGTTTTCTGTTGTAATGCCAAGTTAAGCTAAGTTAGGCTGCTGGCAGTAGCTCAATATTTTTTTGGGAATAAGCTTATTTCCCAAAATTATATCCACAATAAACCAGAATATTACCAAAATCCCGGTGTAAGATAGGCCTACTCATAATTAAGATGAGTGTTCAACAATTGCATTCACTTTGTATTTCTAGGTTCTGCAGCTACCACATAAAGAAACAGTTAGCTGATGATATAATAAGGTCGCTTTAAGTATTCGCAATGTGAATTTCACACGAGTGTAAAGCATAAATATCACAAAATGCTACTTCGTGATCACAGATCCATTTTTGCAGTGAGACTGATTCCGTTAGAGATCAAGGCGTTGCTGTTTTAAGTGTTGTACGAGTTATTCATGCAAACATGTGAAAAAGTATGCAAAGTGGTAACCTCTCATAACCGCTGACCCTTGAAGAGCTTTCAGCTTCTGTGACAGCTGAAAAACACCACAGTGATGTTTAACAAAGCACATTTCTCAAAAAGATGTCTGAGCTTTTATGCTTGAAATGCAAACCTACTCAATGACAATAATCCAACACAACCATGAAGTCCATTATAGCAACACAATTATTCTTTACTGCTGTGGTTCGGAGAGTTAGGCAGTCAGTATCATAGCATGACACCCAACCTACCCTCTTCTCAGCAGATGGTTATGGCTATGAGGGTGTCAGGGGTCTTTGTGTGTGATATAATTCCCCTCACACCTAGCAGAGGACCAAGCTTCAACAACATGTCTGTCTGTCTCTCACACGCTTTTCTCCCCTGACCACTCTTCTATTTCCATAACAGGTTTTTCTCTAAATACTGTCCTTTTGGTAAACTGCTCTTCAGAGAACGATTTAGCCCAAATGACTGTACCTCTATTTCATGTCAGCTCCATTGGCGGTTGAAAAATGTGAATGTGAAAGAAGAAAAACATGTTTTTTTCAGTTTTTCAGTTAACTTTGCAACACATTAAAGGAGTAGAGTGAGCATCTGCTTGAGGAAAACAGGTATTTTGAAATGTATGCAGTCCAAACTTTAAAAGGACTTGGAACACCTGGGTACTCAACACCAGAACACACCAGGCTGCTTGAGGATGAGGAAGCTCTGAATCAACAGATGGATAGCCTCTCTTCTCACAGCATCCAAAGCAGATGGTGCAGCAATATCGACTCAAGGACTTCAACTTCAGCTCAGGTGGAAACCAAAAGGGGCAGGGTTTCATGCGATAACTTTTTTCCCGTTTTCCTGGCTATTTGTGACATAATCCTGCTTTGATGTTTCGAGATTTGCTTCAGAGAGTCTCAGAACCACTTTTTTTTTAATGATGCTTTAGAAGACTAATCGCTTTAGCCTACAGGGTTTACAAGAGCAGCCAGCTGTGGGTGGTAAAACGGGAAGATCAATGGATTTTAACATGTATGCTGTTCCTGTTAATTATACCCCAATCCTGATGGAGATTGTGTTGGCACAGTCATAACGAGAGTTGTTTATGTCTTTGGTGAAGGGTCATTATACCAGCCCTAGTTGGAGATCTATCCCTTTTTAATTATCTCTCCATTTGTAAAGTTCGGGTCACAACATCATGCTGTCAGCCACACTGTTGAACTCTAAGAGGATGGAGCAAGGTTGACTGAATTGTTATTGCGAGGTTGTAATATACTGAATAAAATCTTGTCGGAAGGTAAAATAAAACAGAGCACAACTCCATATTCATGATACATTTAAGATGAACTACAACTACCACAAAACCTACAGAGAAAATGTATCGAAAATAAGCCTGAATAAACTTGAAGTCCTGCAAGATTATTTATTATTTCATTCAAAATTATAATAACTGGCATGTTGGATTTCAATTTGCATCATCCATCTTGTTTTATACTGTTCATTTTTAGGCCACTGCACATATCCAAGACACAATTTCTAAATGTTGTTATTGCACAAAGGCTTTGCATGTGGTTTCAGTGGCCTGTGTGCACATACTATTAGATTTGTGGTTAGATATGCTGCTTCTGGAGCAGATCTATGTGTATTCCAAATGTCCCTGATGGACTAAATGCTGCCAGAGATTCTTTTTTTATGTGCGACAATGACCGTTTCCCTCTCTGCGTTCTGATAAAAAAAAAAAGCGTTTTCAAATGTTCAGCAGATGTCGTTTTGCACTTTATCGACTAATTGGAACTGGTCATTGTGTTTTAGGAATTCTAAATGGGATTTGATTTGGAGGCCTTGTCAACTTAAATCCAAATGTGCACTAATCTTGCAAAAGTAAATTAAATCTCTGTCACATTAATAGCCAATTAAATCTATGTGATCAAAACAATAGATTAGCTTGGTAGTTGGGTTGAAATGAAAGCTTTAATGTTGATTTCCCTTCAGATTTCTGATGACAGCAAAAGAGCGTGTTGAGAGATGATGCTTGAGTAAAGAGTAGCATGTGTCGCTGTGTGGTGCCTCCGAATGAGTTCATTACAATTATTTAAGCCTTAATTATCAGACAAAAAACATCGTTCAGTTTGATTTTACGATCACATGATGTATGATAATCAATAATAAATAAGCGTTAACTAAAACTAATTCATCTAAATACAGGTGTTTTCTTCACACCAGACGTGATGCCATGTGATGTCACAGCAGGAAAATCCTTCTGGGAGACCTGAATAGAACAGAGCTATCATTAATTAACACTATTACTTACACCTGTGCTTTTCCTGTTATAAGAAGTGAAAACGTCTACTTTGACAAAGGCCAAGAAAACAGAGATTTGTGAATATGCTCTGGATGGATACAAGTTAATGTCTGAAGCAATTGATTGCGTTTAATTGAATGTGTGTTGGTGAAAGTTGGTTAAAGCAGAGGAAGTATTAAATGCCATTTTGCGTATGAAGAGATAGCGAGTTAAAAGTGCTAATATTTCACCTTAAGATACAAATTGTAACAACTGTGCAATATCACAAAGTGATCATAATGTTTTTTAATGGAAAGTCATTTGGTAAGCACTAATAACCTGCGGTCCAAAATCACATTCTAGCCCAACCTCTCACTTCATAGGTATGTTTTTGTTCATGCAACTAAAACTATTACTGCACGTTGCATCATGCTATAACTTACCTAGAAGTTTCAGTTTGATCTGTGATTTCATTTGCTGATAATTACCTCCATTATCAAACTGTGACTTTATTATTTGTAGCAGTTACTGGCCATCAGCTCTTCCAGATAGCTGTGTTTGTTGCTGCTGCTGTTCCTGCAGTGATTCTATGTGATTCTATGTGTATTTCATATTTGTGTTGCAGTGGTGTTGTTGTGTCAACCCAACTAAATTAGAGTACATGTATATTTTCGGTAGCAGGGCCAACATTCTTGCTTTTGCTTTGAACAGAATCCTTTTGCATTGTTGTGCGTTTGCATCACTCTGTGAGGTTATGTACTACACTTTTCTTTTGAGGGCACAATGGTCACCATTGTTTGCCACTCTTCTGTCATGTCTTGTCTGGAATTACAAACAAGGCAGTAATAATAGCTGGAGTTTCCTGTTGTTCACCCCTCTCCCTTGGGGATAACAGTGTAACTGTGTAGCAATCTATGCCAGGACTCCATAATGTCTCTCTATCACAGTCTGTGTGGTGGCACTGCTTTTCTGCAGCGCAGATTGAGTTCAAGCCCTCGGACTACTAGCAAAGATTCGGGCCATCTCTTCATATTTCTCTCCGAAATGAGAAGTCTGTGTGATTGACAGGGTGTTACGTAATAGTAATGGCTCAAACCAGAGATGTCTGTTCAGAGTAAAGGAACTGCAGCCCCTGTAGCCATGTGTAACCTGACAGCAAAAACACACCTACTCTTTGGCTTTCAACATAATGTTCATGATTCAAGCTGCTCTGGAATCGTCTGGTGCAGAGTGTCAGAGATCATGCTATAGCTATAGCTAATAGTTATATGCAGAGTTGTGACACTATGCATAAACCATCTTCTGTATGGAATTCACCTGAATGTTTCTGGTACAACAGTGACTGTCAGCAGCAATGCTCCGACAATAACTGATTTTTGTAAAAGGTATTGTGAGCAAAACTCACACGTTTTCAACAAAATCGGATTTTTTTTTGATTTAGATCAAGTAAAAAAACACACCAGTTAGAACAGTCCTTATGTTCTGTGTACACCTCTGTGATTGACCCTTAATTCAGATGGAACCAAAAATAATTGCTCTTTAACAGTTACCAGCCTATGCTTCACTTTTGACATAAATACAACCTTAGCGAACCGGAAAGTAAAATATAAGCGGCTTGCCTTGTATTAAACCTGAATTACAATAGAAATCGACAATTACCGAAGCATGTGGCGGTGTGTTGATTATGACTTTAAATGAATCAATACAGTATTTTTTGAAAATGATGTATGTATGCAAACTAATTGACATAGGTTGGTAGTTCTTTGAATTGCAGTGATCACAATTTTGAAATGGCAACAGTGACAGAGTGGTAAACTAAATATATTTCAATTTCCAATGTCAGTATGTATATTTGTAAAAGGCCAATATCAGAGAATAACTTAATTCAGGTTTTTATCACAAACTCAACCCAGTAGGACTTTGAAGAGAGCCCTTTCAATTTGCATTTCAGCAAATAAATGCACTTGCATGTACCAATTTCCATGTATAGGAGACCTCAGAAAACCACAAAGTTATCCGGATAAATAAACTTGGCAATGGTTCTGAATCCATGTGTGAAAGCAGATTAAGATTACAGTCCCAAAAAACACCATCAACATTGTGAAGAATTGTGCCCACCAGCACTTCACCCTCGGGAGACACTGGTGCTGTCACACCTCAGAGAGATTTATCGGCAGCACTGTGAGAGGGTGTATGATTCCCTCACACCTCTCTCCTGACTACGGGGGTCATTGACAGTGACTTATGCGACAGGAGATAGAAGTGTCATGGGGGAAAATATGTGTGTCAGCTCACATCAGGTCTGTTCTGCTCCCATGGAACCTGATCATATTTGAAACAGTAAAAAATCCCTGACAGTGATGCTATGATACCTCCAAAACCCACAGGACAACTATATATATTTCTTTAGGTGGAGGCCTACGTAAGAAAAAACACATCCTGTATATTACGTATGAATTTACGTTTTTTAATTTAAAATACTGATGTGGACTATAAAACATCAAAGACCTACAAATAGAAGTCTGTTTATACATGTCAAAGCAGTAATTGCATATAAAAAGTACTGTGTAAGGTAAAAAGCTCTGTATGTGATACCTTTGAAGACTCATTGTACATTTTCATATTTTTCTCAGACATTTATCAACAGTTCTGACTTTAGGAGCAGGTAGAGTTTGTATCGCTGTTGACTGATCCCTGTGCTTTCCATTCTTGCCCGGCACACAGCAAAGTTAACAGCTAGTAGTGGCATTTCAAAGTCATTTTGGAAGCCTTGATTTCAGACAGTCCTTGACAAAGGCAGACTTCTCATTTCATCAGTTTTTCCAGCTGATATGTCAACTGTCACTAGCAGCTTTAGCTAGCTGGCTAATTCAGCTGATGTTAGCTTTATGAGTCGTTTGAAAACCGTCTTCAGCTGACTTGTTTTACATACTTGGACTCTAATCTAGTTACAGCAGGCTACATTTGATTGTAACGTGAAAAAGAATTTCCATTGCTCCATGTCAGAAAACGTGACTTAAGACACAATTCATTCAAGATGGCAAACAAAAAGGTGGACATAAAAACTGCAGCCTTGAGATTCCAATGTGCCTTCGATCAATCTCTGAGTATAAGGATATCCAAATGGGCTTTATGTTAACACCACTTGTGTGTATCAGGCCGTGACAGGGATCTTATTGCTGCATCCAGTCATATATCCAGTTTCCCACATTATATGCCCATTTACACATTAGTGTTGTGTTTGTGCTCACCTTGTAGCATTGACCACTGCAGTAGAGCTCTGCAGTGCATCTAAAATGCCATGTCTATATCTCCATGGGCATTCCTTTGTTTCAGAAGCTTTTTCATTGTTATTGCACAGCATGACAACTTGTTTGTGATGACAAATGAAAATGGTACGGTACAATGTTCACAAAAAACATGTCTCACGTCAGGTGGGGGGGGGAAGGTTAACTGAACAACTAAGGCTGATTTTGGATCAGCTTCTGCTGTCCGGCATTGTTTTGGTGGAAAATGCAATAATTACCTGAACATGAGTTTGTTTTCGTCATACATGTTCATATTTACTTCCCTCCCATGGAGTCATCTTTCAATGTCTGTATTTTTCTTAAAGCTTGTACAACGTGTAATACACACAACCTTTGAAACCCATGACTGGCGTCCTCTATGAATGCATCCAGTGCAAGAGAGCTACCCAGACACTATGGGCCAGAGATAAATCCTACTCATTTCCTGTGTTGACAGTCGGAGGCTGCTTCCTTGACTTGTTAAAATTAACGGTCCAGAACGTTATTTTCCCATCCAATATGCTGCCATCAATCACTGTGCGTGCCCTCATCACTTTTAAAAATGATGTGTCCCTGTTTTTTACAAAAGCAAAGCAACCGCTTTAGTTACTAGGCAAAGGAGCGATGATGGAATGCACAAGTTTGAGGATGAAATGAGTGGGATGTAAAACTTCCAGATGACAAGTTTGAATTGCTGTCCATACAGGGATGACGATGTACTGCAATCAGTTCTGGGTCAGATAAGGTGCTTTAATAAGAGTGTCAGGAAGTAATGCAGGATAAATGTAGCTCAAACATAAACTTGCAGGTCACCTCTACTTGTTTCCTGTCATGAACTCACCGACATAAGTTAAGTGCAGGACATGTGAAATGACTGCAGCTCAAAGCCTTCTGTAACTTTCTAACTTACCCAGAAAAGACTTTACCACATAAAACTGATACTTGTACTTGTGATATTCATGCATCATGTGTGATATAAAGTGTCAAAGTATTAATAGTCTTGAAAACAGAATCTTGGCAAAAGACTCCAAAAGCTGTTCATCTCTCAAAATACATGCATGAAACTCAAATGGAACTTTCTTTTGGTTTTATGTAACCACAGGTGACACCGATATGTACATTTTACCAACTTGTTTCTATGCAATGTATTCTTAGTGTGATATGAAATCACAAATAGAAAACTGGTTTTATATGTAAAACATAAGGAAGCCCTGAGAGGCAAGAGAGAAATAAAATTTGGAGATCCATTTTTTTCTTCAGGTGGAAACCCTCATTTGCCAGGAGAATTTTTGTGTTTGTGTTGTAATACTCATTTCGTCCAAACAAGGCTGAAATGTACCACTACCCCATGTTCTAAATAGGAATTTACCTGACGTCAGATAAGTGATGATCAAAATGTTTTTTTTAGCCAAAAGAAAGACATGTAACGTTACATAACCTGCAAACAAACAATATACAATATACTTTGTGTTTCGAGGGCATGGAGAAATTAAAACTCACCTGAAAGACAACATGAATATTTCCAGTCCTATTTAGATGATATGGTAGTAGTGCACTTCAGCCTCCTGTGGCCAAAATGAGTATTACAACAGTATTTCTCATCGAACAACCATAGCCTCTGGTTGATGGACAGAGAGGGGAGTACATCGTAACTGTAAGCTGTGACTACTCCTGCGTGAAGTATGGAGTCTCATTGCAGAGCGGGAAATTGCAAATACCTGGGAAGAGATGTGAATGACATCAAGGAGGATGGTATGGTAAGGGAGCATGTAAAGCGCATCCTCATTTCACTTCTAGGCTGATGCTCTCTCACTCCCTGATCACAGAACAGCAAAGGCTGATGGGAGAGCGGATGGGTGGGGGAATGTGATTTGAGGGCATCAAGAAGCGGAACTGACAGAGACGGATTCACTGTGGCCGAAGCATGCAATTGCTTTTCCTTTCCCCTGGAACTGAGTTGGAAGTGCCTGCGGCTGCAAACAATCTCTAAGCAGCAGCTTTCACAAAGCCCAAGAGCCAGAACCATGAAAGCTCAGAGGCAGGTGAGAAAACGCTGAACTATTTTAGAACAAGAAAAAAACAGCCCGCGAGGGAAAACTAAAAATGTCCTCAGAAACAGACATTCTTAATCTAACATGTGGTATGTCTTTTCTTATACTATTTAAGGTGAAAAGTGAGCATGTGTGTATGCACATAAAGTATTACGCATGTGTTACTGTCTGAGTCTGTGTGCACACTCATCACTTCTTGTGGGTGTGAGAGACGCGCTGTTGTGAAGTTGCACAGCTAATTACGCTGTTACAGAGCTCCAAGCTGGAAACTTGAGAAGACAGAGGAGTGTTTCACTCGCTCAGTTTGGCAGAAGGATTGAGGTGTACCATTCAATTTATACGACCTAGCCCGAGAGAAGGTCCATGTGGATTTCTGTTGAGTTTAAATCAGACAAAAATAATTCACAGCTATTTTTAGAGCAGTACACAGTCACTGCTATCAACATAATTATAGAGATACTAAATCAAAATCCCATCAATACACTCCATGCCCCATAATGAGTCACAAGAGAGTGATATTACAATGCAAAACATCATTAGAACCTATGCATTAGTTGACAAATACAGATTAATCTAATTTGAATTCCATGTGGCAAACATCTTTTCTTAATGGTCCAAACTATTGGAGTTAACATTTGTTCTTAGGAGATCAGACAGGGGCCCCTGTTGTTTCACCCCTAATGGTGCATGTCTGTGAGGCGATGAGGCATTGTCAGGCTGAGAGCCTCGTCCTCACACAAACACCCTATTCATATTCAACTTGGCTTTTTCTTATCACTCAGTCACTCCACATACGTACAATCTCTCACATCCAGTCCCCAATGTTGTCAACACCTCTGACAAGGTAAAAGCAGGTTGAGGTAACCAATCAGGATACTAAAGCCCTGGCCATTCCAAACCACTGAACACGTCAGAGACTTTCCCCCTGTCAACCGACAGAAGCTGAACAGAGTTCCCCCACAGCGGGAGCTGCAGACGGGAATTCATTTGCAAGAAAGACGAAGCGACACACAGGGAGCATTATCCTGCGTCTCTGTTGTCCAACACTATTCGATGTGTTTGTGTAGAGTGAACCACCTCGTTTGTCTCGGTGCATTTAATCTGCATCTGAAGCAGTCCCCATTGGTGAGGGCTGTTACAGCCAGCTGACAAAAGCAGAATTGAAACTGAGACAGACTAGTCGTAAATAAATTCCCACTGACCTAAAGACACGGCATTTTCTTTGAGTACATGTACTGTGCTTGGCCAAGAATAGAAAAATAACTGCCATCAGGGACCGAATATCGTAAGGATCACGTAACTAGCTATTCTTCCATCCATAATGCATCCATGCATTTCTTGTAATTACGGTCTGTCGTCGCCACTATGGAGACACATGTCAAGCTCAATACAATATGCAACACGGTTCAATGTGTTCCTATGTCTCTCATTCCAGCAGATTAACATCAAACACGCAGTTAGGAATGCCACAGTGCATCGCCGAACTAAGTCCTTAAACAACAATGCTGAAGCATAGAGTCGCAGTCCAGTTATTGTTCACACCTAGGAGAGTGGGACCTTCCTCTGTTTCTCTCTGATGTTTTCCTCTCTCCATCCCTTCTCCAGCTCTCTTCAACCACTCTACGATCCAAGTTTTAAGTGAAGAAGCAGCTCTTCAAACAATAGTGACAACACAAAACACTGTCCATTACACTGCCAATATGACGGGTTTGTGCCATATTGCAGATGCTAAATTGGAGTGCTCTGTATTGCTGTTCTGCGGGGGCTGGCTGTGACAGTAAGGAGTGAGAATGTTGCCTCCACTGAGGATGCTGTTCTCTCCACTGTGAGTGACACAACAACATCAAAAACATGTATCTGCAAGGCATGTCATGACCCCGTCACCCCGGTCACATGGCAGAGCAGACAGCTGACATGAGGGTAGGCAAGACTTCCACTCCAGCAGCTGTCAGAAACTCCCACCTCCACCAGTCTTCCAACCTGATGCAGAACATGTAGAATGCAGTGACAGAAAAGAGAAAGACAAGGGGGTTAAAGTGAACGCATTTTACAGAAAAAAGGAAACGGTAACAGGGTGGGACAACAAAGACGAGGGCAGAAGGGGAAATTGCAAAAGCAGGAGTGAAATTGATAAAAGGCTTCAAAGAAGAAGAAAAAAGTAAGCAAAGCGAGACAGTCACACGTAGGAAAAACAGCACCATGAATTATTCTGTTGTTATCCTGTCTGACAGCAGTCCCCGAAGATGCAAGGAGGTATTCTTCCGGTACAGACGACCTGTGGAATGAAATATTAAAGAGTTTATATCTGCATTTGTAGATCCGAGGGCCCGGCCTACATGACACGACAGCATAATCCACAGCGCACATAGTAAATGGAAAAGCCATGGAGAGAGATGAAGAGAAATAGTTCTTTCCTCCTTCTCATTATGTTTAAAGGTAGTGAAAGACCAGAACATGAAACTGATGGTTGCTCTCTCGAGGCAAGAGACAAGACACTTAAACCCAGAGACCAATTTACTGTCCTGTTACCTGCAGGACGATGAGGAAATGTAACACTCGTATTTCTTGCAGGGTCATAAGAAGCAGTGAAAAGACAGCCAAGTTTGCCAAATTTCATTAAGAGCAGATGCGAAAGGAAACATTCAATTAGATGGGTAGTAAATGAAAACGATGTGAAATGAAGTCACAGCAACAGTTTGACATTTTTGGAGACACGCTTATTTCTGTCAATATGAAGCTAAAGGCAGCAGCCGCTTAGCTTAGCAAAAAGACTTCAAGAAAGACGACTTCCTGAAGTCTCGTCATCACCTTACGGTATTTATGTTGCTCTCAGGAAAGAAATAGTCTCCAAAACTGCAACTTGTTGTTTTTACACTTCTGTACGGATTAAACAAACCAGATATAAAGTGGTTAGGTGAATATTGTTACTGGCCTAACAGAGCCAGGCTAGTTGTTTGTGATTCACGCCATGTTGACTTGCTCATTATCGCCTCACAAAGATGCCATGCAATCTTCTGAGCAAAAGAGTCATTACTGGCCACCTGAGGTACTATATTCACTTTCCTTTTGAGCTCTGCTTGGTCTCCAGCAACTCCTGAGGGAAATATCTGGTTCTTTATCTGCTAAATGCTCCACTTTGTTCACCAGCGAGTCTCTGACTTTGTCAGTGTTTTTCTTCTTTTTTTTTTACCAAAAATGCAGCATGCAGGTTGATGAAAGCATTGAGACTGAAACAAAACAGCAGTTACAGGCCAGAATAACAAAGCCCAAAAGACGCTCAAACGTTCAGTTGAGCTGAAGGGAATTGCAGGAAGGAGGATAATTCTCTGTGGGTTTGTTATTACAAGCAACCCCGTTCACATACAAAACATGTTAAGGGTACTCCTGTCATCCAATCACAGTATAGAAGCATTCATTTTATAGTGTTTTTCTTTTATGGCACAGACTGTGCACTTTATTATTTAATTATTTTAGCTGCAGGCTTTGATTGGGCTCTTTTTGACCAATGTGTACCCCAATTTGAAAAACAATACATCATCTTAGAAAGGAGCTCGGTGCAATGCAAATCAAAAACAGTAATGTCCTCAACACAACAAAAGAGCATGATTGCAGGCACATTAAGAGTGACTAATCTCCACAAGTTGAGGGGCTGAAGGAGATGAGGACATTGTAAATTACACTACAAGTGTGAAAGACAAAGTGTTGAGAAGGAGTAGCGTTGTATGCCAAATTTTCATTGAGGTTGCAAAGAAGTCTTTTCTCAACTAGTGGAAAATGACTCAGCCGTGGCAGAAGGAAGATAACTTTCAGCTACAGGGATGCATGAACCGGAGGACACAGGGCTCCAGGGATGTCAGGGGGAGGACTGGGGTTACAGCGTCCTACACACTCGGGGTGTCTGGTCTAGGAGAGAGATGAGGGAGTAGAGCATGACTGTTGTTCTCCCCGAGGTTAATGTCGTAATATCAGTTGCACAACTGTCCTCCCGTGACTGCATCTATTTCAACAAATGCTCGAGGAGGAAAGGGAACAGAATGAGAGAGATAAAGATGGCAGGGACGAGGGACAAGAGAGTCGGATGAAACAGAGACTTACGCAGTAAAAACCTGGAATATAAACACTGTTGGGACAGGAAGTATTCGCTTTGTTGTTTTTAAGTGCCTTGAAAGTTGATAGCAAGTTTGAGTCCTGTCTTTGAATTCATGGTTTAATAACACAAACACAACTTATGTAATCAGTTGCCACAAACACACAAATCAACAGACTCAACAGGACATGAAATGATCCACTGTCTCTGACATAAGTGCTCTCGAAAAGTCTACAACTTAGATTATTTACTATTTCTTTAGACACTGGTAAAATACATGCAGTAGCTACCTAAATAATAATAATTATATATTATTATTTTTAAAGCAATAAAGGGGAAAGACACACTTTGTTGACTAGTAGAGGATATCCCCAGTGTTTGTTCACTACCCTTTAAAGGAAATCAAAAAGACTCCTGTTCTCGTCGAAGTGTTGTCAATGATCACAATGAAGTATGATTGATGTTAGTCGTCGCTTGCAGCCTCATTTTTCGGCTCGAAATAAACCGAAGAATAAATCCAGTTGCTAAGCCAGTCCCTCAAAGGCCTGACCTTTTGATAAGGCCATCTCTCAAATTCATGGCAGCTTGGAGATGCTTTATTGCCACAACCCAGAAATGGTTCATGTTGACATAGGATCATTTACAAGCTTCTTCCCAGAACCCTCAAGGCTCAACATCTCTATATGTGTAGCCTCCTAACAACAACAGATTATCCTTGGGGCAAAACAACTTCAGCCTCTGCTTCACCTCAGATTGTAATGTTATCAAGATGGGGCTGGTTGATACCAATTTCCTTTGCAAAACCGTGATATTTTAACACCATAACTTTGCAAACCTTATTCTTTGCTTTCCCCGGATTTCACACCACCAATCTGCTCTGTTTTATTTTACTGTGGCCATTTTGTTTCCCTCCACTGGCTTAATTCAGCTGTTGAATTCAAGGCCACTAAATGATACAGGTCAGAGCATCCGAAGTTAAAGGTGGCTGGTGTCCGCGGTGGAGGCAAACTACTGTAGCGTTTTGTAACAGCAAAAGGTGAGAATGATAAAGAGGAAATGGACGGTTGAGTCACTCGGGTTTCCTCTCATTCTGGGTATGTGCGTCGAGCTTCTTGTGTGCCTGAATGATCCGGGATGGAACCATCAGGAGCACCCGTTACCCACAGACGTTCTCGTGAACCATGACTTTCACTGAACTGAGAGCACACTGCTGCGATAAGGGCTCCAGTCAGGCCGACTTTGGAAATGGAACCAGCGAGGAAGCATGGTGGACAGAGCCATCTGGCCAGCTCCAGTCTGTCCTCGCTCTGCTGAGCACGAAGCTGGAGCCACCTGTCTCTGCTGCACTATTCAGCAGAAGGTGAGTACCACCAGACAAGCTAATGTGTGTGTATGTGTTCACATTTCACCTTGTGCATTTAATATAAAAAATACAGAGAATTTCTCCTCAGAGAATATCAGTCTATTTACAAATCTGTATCGCTTCTAAGAAATCATGTGTTAGGCTACATTGATCTAGATTTTTCTCCCTGTTATTAAAAGCCAAACACTATTTCCATGCCATGTTAAAGGATATGCCTCTCTTCTTTCTTCTTATTGACTGAGGCTTCGGCAAGGTCACCCATAAAAGCTTTTGTGACTATATCTTCCCAGAGAATATTGAGTTTTATCTGCATCTAGCATTTGACAAGAAAGGAAAAAATGTTTGATATTAAGATGCTGTGCTTTGAAACGTAACATTCGGCCAGTGCTAAAACCATCTCGGAGATTTACAGCCGGTTATCATGTTATTCCCAACCTCAGGTATTTAAGGTTTAACGGGTTCGCTAAGAGAGGAAATAACATTTGAAATAACCAGCTACAAATAACGGAAATTCTTCAGAATAATTACCGTTCATTAATGGATACACAGAAATAGTTCGCTAAAAGTAATTGGTATTTGGTTGAAACATTAAAAGCAATGCATAACTGGTGAAAGTCTTAACGTAATGAATGACTGGTTAAAATAGTTACCTAATAGTAATGGATAAATGGTCTGAATAGTAATCTTAAATAAATGGATAAAAGGTTGAAACAGTAAGTTAGATGTAGTGGATGAATGGTTGAAAAATAATGGATAAACTGTTGACATAATTAGCTGAATGTAAATGATAAATGGTTAAAATAAAAGGCTTGAAACCACTATTTTAGTGCATGCAGCCATAGCTGGCCGTCCTTTCTTACATCAGCTGAACTGTCGGCCCTCGCTGTCGTTCCACAGAAACACCACATGAGACTCACCAGGGAGACTGTGAGGCTGACGTCCATCGAGCCCGTCAGCAGAGGAATATAAGACAGAAAGTCCAGAGAGAAAAGACAAAACCTCGTTGGATCTTGGCCCCGTGATAAGTTGCCTTGCACATGTCAGTCATTACACCATCAGAATTCAATGATAAGATTGCAATTACCGATTCATTTAAACCACCGGTGAAATTTAAGTAGTAAAGGATGATGGAACCTTTATCTGCAGGTGAAAAAGTAAATTGAGAAAATCTCGTGGATTAAAATAGGATAGTGTAAATGGCCTGCCGCCATGAAAAAGCTCATTATCTATGTCATGTTATCAATAATGCATTTTTGCTCTTTCTCAATGCCATGACAAATGAAAAATCTCATCTAAAGAACACTTGCATTTTACACACTCCTGCACGCTCAAAAGCTTGTTATCAAGGTTTATCAATTTCCAAACAATCTATTGGCGAATCCTTAGCCTCTTGCCTATAACCCAGCAGAAGGGGAGTCTTGTCCTTTAATTAATCCGACTTGTCCCTCTGCTGAACACTGGATCAGCTTGCAGGACTGCTGCATTATTCAACATAGCCGAGGGTGAGAGAGGACGTCTGTGGTCTGGAGTCACCTTACTCCGGGCAGAGCAGCAAAGCCAGAGAGAGATGGAGAAGGATGAGAGGAAGAACTGAAAGTAATGAAAGAGGAGTTGAGGATGGGGGTGGTGAGAGGCAGTTGGTGAAAAGGGGAAAAGGGAAAGAAAAGAGGTGAGATCAAATGGTCGATCTGGTTCAAGGCGAAGGAAACTGCTAAAAGACCACATCCGTATGAGAAACCGCAGGAGGGTCAGAGGCTTGTAGACAGGAAGTCCATGTCCAGCGTTCAGTTCTCTGCTTCTGCTGACAAACCGATCATAAAACCACACAGACTAGTTAAGCTGCGTGTGCTTTTTGACAGAATATCCAATGATAAGTTGACAACCACACATCTCTTTTTTTTCCCCTTGTTCGTTTATTGTAGATCGCTGATATTGTTCAGAACAAACCCCTCTCCCGACCTCTAAATACATCCGTCTCCTCCATCTCTTTCCTTAAATACACACCTCGTCCCCACAAATACAACGGGCATGTCATGTGCTATCGGTTCATACAGAAACAAATAATTGAAATTACCGGTACCCTCGGGACAGTCGCTGCCGCTCAGTCATAATAAAAAGCTTTGGAATGGCAAAAGTACAATGTGCTCACACATTTACCTTCCTGGTTATGTAGTGGTTACTTTCTGTACGTCTTTACTCTCGGCAAACATATAGTATATTATTCACATAGTATTCACATCACATAATATACATCTGTATGTACACATTCCTTTCACCTGCAAGAAAAAGTTTCCAAGCACTTCCTCCCGGTGGTAGGTCGGATCACTGACTACGCTATTCTTCATCCTCTTCAAAAACAAGCTGCTCCATCAGTGAACCTGTGGGAGCCTTGTGATGTTCTTGTGGATTCATCACATATTCTGGAGCTCCCACCTGAACCAGACTGTGTGCAACTAACTAGCAGCAGAGTTTGCCGAGCTGCCATTTCTCAGTTTTGTGTGGGCTTCAAGGTGTCTCTCCTTGTTTATAAGAGCAGGTCCTGGAGTGATACCTTTACCGCCCTCCTTGAAAACCTGCACTTGAAGGAATTTCAGGAGATATGGTGGAGCGTAACATATTTTTAAAGGGCAATAATTGATTCTAGAATAGATATTTTCTTGCTTCTGGAAGAAAATGTAAAAAAACTAAAACACACAGATCTTTTTTTTTTTTCTGGGACATTTTTAGAGGTTTTAAGATCATTATGTGTATCACACATGCCAACCTGCATGAGTTTCTTCAATTGATTTAGGCATTTACAGTTCCAGTGGTCTCCAGGCTTTGGCTGGTAGGTGACGCACAGTGTATTTTCTTTGTCCATCAGGTCAGTGATTGCTAAACTGCAGGGTCTTTGGGCGACTGTATCTCACTATTCGCACTTTTAAAAACACCATTTTTTTTAATTTTAAGACACTAAACCACCATTGGGAAAACACCAATTACCAGCGTAGACACAAAGTAGCATTTATCCCCCTGCACAATGTTAATGCCCCTTTTTATTTATATATATTTTTTATTTTTATTTTACACCACTAGGAACAACAACTAATATTCATGTCAAAATAGTTGAATGCACCCCTTACTGAAAGGGTGATGATAAAATTCTGCTGAGACAGTTTACAAGTACAACCAAATGCCTCAGACAACAAAGGAGTAAAAGGAGTTACAGACTCAAACCTGTAACGCAGTACTGGTTGAGACACTTCACCACGGCATTAATGGAACATCATTTTACACACCACCACTATGGCATGTCGGTACATTTTGAACAGTTTCCCCTCACTTCTTTTTCTTTCCTGCTGGGTATAAAATACAAACAATCACTTTGGAGCATGGACATTAGCTGATGCAGTACATACTGTATGTGTGTAGGCATATATCAAGATGATAGAGTAAAGTAAATAGAGGATTCAAGTCAGTCAATGGGATTGGCACTGTGACAGTAATGAGACAGGAATCTTCAGTGGTGGCACCGGGCCCAGTGCTGTGGTCCCTGGAAATGTCCACCTATAGCACACATGGTAATCCAGCACAAACATTATGGCAAAATACAACACATTGCACGACTGTACAGTTTCTGCATCAATACTGTTGAGGACTGGGCTGGTCTATCCTAATGCTGCAAATCTCTTGTTGCTGTTTATACACAACCTTCCTGATTTATTCAGTGATTTAAATAAATCCATCCTATCATCAGAGAATAAGGCAGTTTATGGTATGGTAGAGAAATCATGCCACAACCACAGTGGACTGTAGCTCTTGAGAGACAAGCCAATGCTTCCAGGTTTAGATTATTCTGTTTTAACTCTGGAATTGCATCCAGCCTCCTTGTTGTTTGAATGAAACGATGAAACACAGCAGTGGTGACCTTCCTTCAGAATAAACAGGTCCATTTTGTAGCTCCCAATATTGTTTTGCTGCTACAGAAACCCTCAGCACAAAAGAGCTTTAGTCCGGAGGCAAGAAAAGCACAAAAAATATCAAAAGAGATAAACATCACCAACAAGGAGGAAATCACAGCTGTACATTAAAGGTTAAAAGTTAGAACCATGACCAAGTTTTTTTTTTTTTTCTCCTCTTTCTTTCAAGTCCTTTCAAAGCCAAGTCCATAGGTCCAAACATTAAAGTAGAGGGGTCACTGGGTGGCCTTAAATCTAATCTCCAGCCGATGGGATACTGCCGCTGTGGTAAACATTTGGTTGCTATCTACCTTCAAAGCAGTCCAAGTACTCCAGGACAAGGTCATAGCAGAACCGATACTGGTCCTGAGGAAAAATACAATATTCTTCAATTAAAAAATGAAAACACATGAATAATCATAGACATAATCATGCCACTTGAAAACGCATATTTGTATTTATTCACGGACTCTCTTACCAAGGACTCAACCATGTTGGGTTTGCAGTTGCGTAGAGTTTTGACAGCATAGAAGATGTCCACCATGTTCTGGTACTGGATCATCTCAAGGAGAATGTTGCAGGCACAGAGGGTCCCACTGCGACCACCACCGTTACTGCAGAGGCGGAGAAGTGTTTTTTTAGTTTTTTTAAAAAATATCTTAGATAGATGCCTTGTGTTTTTCATTTCATTTACAATTAGTTTTTCATCCCTTAACGCTGTATTTTAGCCACTGTTGCTCTGGGATGGCAATGTCGACTGTTCGGTCCACCACTGTGGACATTAATGTTTCCCAGATAACAAAGCCTCCTGACTTTGGTGACCCCTTGACAATTCTGCTAGTGCCACCGTGTGGTTGATATTGTTTTTAGAGTCCAGAGAGAAGTGACCAAGCCCGACCCGAACACGACAGGCATTCTCATTTTAATGTCCGACCAGAGCCCGACGCAGTTAATGCAAACTGAAGAACTGAGTTTATGTAATCCTATCACTCAATTGTTGCTACCATGGTTAGTCATTATTTATAGTGAGGTAGATAAGTCTCCAGTCGCCGCCTCATCACATGTTAAAGTGGATTCTGGAAGACAATAATGCAGTGTAAGCATGGCAGAGTGTGTGTAATCTGATAACCATGTTTTTTTTGTGTTCATGCTACCTCATGAAACATTTGGTCCAGTTCATAAAGCAAACGCACACAATCGCTTGATAGAAAAATAGCGACATGAGAAAAGCTGTACAAAGGAAAAAAATTGAGAAATAACAGCAGTGTGGCATTTTCTCGGAAATATTGCCTTGGTCATCATAAATGAAAGGCAATATCAATAAACTAGTGGAGGACAATCCACTTCCTCTCTCCGGAGACAACTCCAGAGAAGGTGTGCACGGAATCCTCCGCAGCGTACACAGGCAATATTAAGGTCATCAATCGTCCTCAGTGCTTTGGCAGTTCAGAATTTACTGTCGTGAGAACCATCGCATTCTGTATTAAGCCGTAATTGATTTGATCTCCATAATCTCTTTCCTGGTTGTCGTGGGTAACACTGTGTGACAGCGCTGAGTGATGTGCTTTTGGATGGGGGCGGTGGGGACGAACGTGTGACGGGTTGGCAATGAGCTGGACGGCCCCATTCATATTCATCAGCGGGCGTGCGCTCCGGGGCCTTAGGACAACAGAGGGGCACGCTGCGCTACACCACGGCACACTACATTACAACACAATTTGATTTTCTACATCATGAAAATACAGCCATGGAAGAATATAGCACTTCATCTCATCGCACCGAAGCCGCACAGCCCAACGAGACAAGGCACGAGACAGTCACTGTCTCATCAAACAGACCTGCTCATGATTTACCACGTTTTAACATTCCTGCACTTTTAAATGTCACTCTTCTACAGCAGTAATTCCATGTCTGAGACCTTTTCAGAGAAAGACTGAACACATATTTCTGCCTCGTCTCCCATTCTCTCTTTTAATTTACAGTGCGTGATGCGTGTTGCTAACAGATTACTCACAGGCAGTGGACAACAGTGCGTCCTTCTCCACACTCCCTCTGCCACTTGTGCACTTGAGCCAGCAGGTTGAGGAAAGCCTTCTTAGAGTCCGGAACATCTCGATACGCCGACCAGCGCAGGAACTGGAACTGACACACCACCAGCTGGCCCTCTTGGGGCTTGGGATGGAACAGGGAAAATGAAACACATGGAATCTGAGTGTCGTCGTACTGTGTGGCTGTGCGCGCATGTGTGCTCTCTATCTTGTTTGTGTTGTATTACATTTTCTGGTTGTTTCAGTGTTTCTCTGTGTGCCAGTTAACACCCGTGTTTGAGTTCTCCCCAGGCTGCGTGCTGGCACTCTCTGTGCTCACTCAGCAGACTTTGAGACTGTGTTCGAGAGAGGTCCCGGTGTGTTCATAACCTTGTCCTATACAATCTCACCTAATACTTAAGTACCAACGGAGAACTGTAAGTCATGCAAATTGGACTGGCAAAGACACCGATGATGCATGGAGGAATTGCCTTAGCAGATGTGGGATTTACACGATGTACTTTTTTTTTGTACTACTCTCATACCCACACATACATATGCTTACATTGCACTTCGGTTGACTTTTACACTCTCCCCTTGTATATCATTGTCACCCATACGAGGGATACTCACTAAAGCGCTGAGAGAGGCGCAGCGAGAGGGAGAGTGTGTGTGTTATTTCTGTGTGATTTGATTTCTCCCATGATGTGTTAAGTTGCCTTCTCCTTGACAGTGTTGCGCACTGAGAAGAAGAACGGTGCCATGAGCAGAGGGGAATGACAAGGGCAGTCGAGAGAGGAGGTGAGGACGCCAATCAAGAAAGGAAGTTCTGGGAAAGGCAAGTCGCGCTGCTTCTAATAGCAGCGAGGAAACGCCTTGCATACAGATGCCTTCAATAATTGGTTGACAGTGATCCTGAACAGTATGCATGAGCTTATGCAAATTTGCAGGCTTAAACCATACCTGCATACATACACATGTACACACAGACACACTCAACACAGTGACGTGTGCGAAGCCAACATGACTGAATCATACATATGCACATATCTGGAGCATGAAAGTTGAGGAAAGACCGCAGTGACATCCCCCTGTGCTCCCTCCACCATGACAGAACTGTCAGTGCCTTTATATAGCTAATTATATACATGCCAGATACCTATAAAAAATGTATGACATCGTTAATGAACAATTCAAAAAAGAGCTGCGGCTTGAAAAGAGTATCCTGCAACTGAAAATATTGCATGCATTTTGATGATGAAAGTTCCCTCTTTAGTATGCCTACTTGCACCTCAGAGAGGGAAGAAGCCTATCTCGGTAATGACAAGAATAAATTGAAAAAGGGAGAGACTGACCTTTATTGCATGCATGTTAATGGCTTTTCTTGCATGTTTTCCATGCAAAGTTCTAATAATATGTATCACTCTTGGGAACATCTTACGGAAACACTGGTTCAATTTTCTGGACTGCTGAATATCAAAACAATGTCCCTTGCAGTATGTATAATAAAGTCTATGAATGAGTTGGTTTTATTCTGATGTGCCACTGTGCTCAGTACAAATCTCCAGGCTGTATTTTAGCGTGTATTTATTTTAGAGTGTATTTATTTGACAACCTCCTCTGTCCCATGAGGCAGACACTGGAGAAGTGCCGTTGTGTATATGCAAAAGATATAGACATAGCAATAGCAAGATAACCATGCACAGGCACATACTGTAGAAATCTAGCATCAAGTGGAGCATTTAGCCTGTAAATTTGCACACACACACAAAGTTAAATAGAAATTCAAATCATCATTCGGCACACAGTATTTTTACAGCCCAGTCTATAGTACTTTGACTTTGAGGACTCGTGTCAGGTGGTTTTTATATGCACATTACAGCTGGCAGCTCTAAATGCTCTGTAGGTAAAATGTCACATCTGAATAACCGGTGAGGACCACAGCTAATGCATTTCTAATGAGGCTCAAGTTATCATTTCGTGAAATACCACTGAGTGGAACAACATGTCCTGTGCAGGGTTTTCAGAAGTGCAATGACTCACCCTCGTGACATTCTTGACCCGAAACAGACGAGTAATGACATCCTCATCTGCTGACATGGACAGAAACTCCACTTCCATGGGCCCGTACTGCTGTAAACCGGGCTCCGGCCAGTACTGAACACAAGGCTACAGGTAGAGGGGGATGTGGGGGGGGGGGGAGAGAGAAAGAGAGAGAGAGAGAATCAGTGATTAAATCTAGCACATGCAATACTCATACATTCTTCAGTGCCTTTGCTCTCAAAACCTTGGATCATCAAAGAGACGAGAACTTTAAGAAACTCAGATGATATAAAAAATCAACCAAGTATGTGTGTGAACGAACGGGTGTGTGCATATATGCAGTGGGGGGGTCTGCATGCATGCGCTGTACACAAAAGATATAATGCAGTTCTAGAGACATGCAGGTATACAAGTATAATAACAGCATGGGCAAAAGCCATGATTGTATGTTACGGTACCATACTGGCGTCAATAAGGAGAGAAGCAGCAGGGGGAGGGAGAGACGTAATGTGCTTTGAGAGATTGCAACAAGAGGGAGACAGAGTACCGGTACTCCAGTGGCACAAATGAACTCTATAACAGATTGTATAGCAAGATCTTGCAATGAACAACTTAAAAAGGTGATGACTCAATTTTCAAGCAAGGGCCAAAAGGAACTGCATTGCACCGGAAACAAAGAGTTGAAAAACATGTAACGGGGAGTGGATTCAAGTGGGACTGAACATGTGGTACCTACAATTTATTTCATTTTTTATTTTCTTGCTGTGGGCTGTGGGCGGTGCTGGGTTTTGGCTCGACTGTTTTCCAAAATGACAGGCCGGTAACAAACTTTCTCATTTCACAGATTATTAGTCTCATCTACCACTGGCAGGATATTGTGATAGTTTGAGCAAATATGACAACAAGCTATTTCTTATTAAATTCACCAACTGCAGGTTTAATGAGCACATCACACACACAATGGTTAAAAACGTATAATAAAACGTAATATAACTTATTGCCATTGTTCTACAGTTACAAAGCCTGTTAAAGCCCTCAAAGGTCATATTTCTCTTTGCTGAATTAGTTAATTAGGTAAAGTTATCTAAGTAATGGCCCCTTGAGAAACAGTAGTGTCACTGCTGCTATTTACACTCAACAAATAATTGACATCCTCATCTGAGCATTATCTATGAAACACAAAAAAGGGCTGATTTTACAACAATCCAAGTTAGACCTTGGACAAAAAAAAGATTTATAATTTACAGTAAGCACCTGGCTTTCGAAGGCTTTGATACAATGTAATACATATTTCACGTGATTAATGTTAAATATTTGAAGGTTTGAAGGTATGTAAATCAAGCATTAATGCCTATAAAAATGCCAAAAGAATTATCTTTTTATGTTTTTGGCTTATTTAGGTGGTTAATGTAATTCACTGTACTGCACAAGGTAATGTGAAATTACACACAGGTACTTGAAATTGTCCTTGTAAGAGTTCTTAGTGATGTATTGATGAAAGCTGCTACCTAATGCTCTGTGCTGGAATCTCTGATCTCAGTGCAGCGTTTGACATTCAGAGCTTTAAGTAGAACTGTCCTTTGTTTGTCTACTGCAAATTGTATTGTGTTTGTCGATGGTCCTCCTCACAGGCAGTGTCCCTGTGTGGTGGGCCACAAGGGTCTATTTTGGGGCTAATCTTATTTTCCCCTTCCATGTTTGCCTCGGCTACATTCTTAGACGGCATGACATTTCTTATTTCTTTCCATTGTTATGGCGATCATATCAACTCATAGCTGTCCCAAGGTTGTTGAATTATTCAGCAACATTACTGTTTATCTGCTATTAAGGACTGGATGTCTGCCAATCTCCTTTAGCGTAACAAAACGGAGATCTTAATTATTGGCTGAACACGTCCGTAGTCAAGTTGTGCCAGCTTTTGGCTCTTTAGAGTACGTTGTTCCTGCTGCTAAAAATCTGGGACTTACATTTTATCAGTCTGGAGTCCCATATTACTAATGCAGGCTGAGTCGCTTTCCCCCACCTGAGAAATAGCTCAAGAATGAAATCATTCCTTTCTCTAAATGACACCCGGGGCTATTTTACATGCTTTCCTTTTATTCACGCTTAATTAAAGATCTGTTCATCTCTCTGAATCAGAAAATTATAGGCTGGCTCAATTTGCTCAACAGTTGGCTGCCAGACTCTACAAAAACTTTGAGGTGTGATTCAATTCCCATGCTTTGTAGACTTTTAGGATCTATTGCTGACTTTTTAAGTGTTCTTCAGTTTGGCTCCTTATGATCTGGCAGAGCAAAGGCTTTAACAGCCTTTAAAGTCTCCTTTTAAAAATAAATTTACGACGTACTTTTAGTTACTTGTTCCTAGTGTTCCACTGGGTTTGTTTGATGTTTGTGCTGTGTTCCTGCTTTTTTACAAGTGTTAAAGAAGGACCACTGTAGGACAGAGCGAGACATATGTTCATGAGAGAAAGTGGAAAGTCAAAAAATAAAAACCCTGGGATGTGGCTGAAGGGTAATGCAAGCCCATTGTTCAGAAATGTAACTTTAGGAGGGGAAGGACAAACTGGGGCGGGAGTTATCTAATCATGCCTTGAGATCAATGTGGTCAGGGATCAAAGCCCAACAAAACAGCAAGAAGAAACTAATCCCAAACACAGTAAGATACAGAAATAGTGAAGCCAGTGTATGTCAGGAAAAGTCTCAAGAAAAGTTCAGACAACCTCGAGAGTGGAAATAAAAACGTAGCGCAAACAACGGCTCTTGTGTGAGTGGACTCAAAAATGTTCTACGGCTCTTTTTCTTCATAGTGTCAACAAATCAATAGCAATAAAACAGTGTGTAACACTTTGACCTTACCCAGGCAGAGTTTGACTGGTTGAGTTGGTTGAGCATCACCACTGCCGTGCAGCCGTAGTCAAAGACAAGCCTCCAAAAGTCAGCCGTGGTGCCCGGCAGAGGGTGAGGGGTGACAATAAAAGCAGCCTGCCGATGGAAGCTGTCAGCGAGAGCAGCGTTGATGTAATTGTTGCTCTCCCCTTCTGTCGTAACCAAGAAGGCCAGTGCGCGATCAGGCGGCAGAACATCCATGCTGCGGTTCTTCTCTCGGTTTCTGGGCAACAGAGCAATGCTGCACTCTTCCACATCCAGGCGGGGAGTCACAGAGTTGAGCGTCTGCAAAATGGAAACATTAAAGAGGTGAGGTGAGCATCACAAACATGGAAGGCGTGACGAGTAGTGAAACACAGCGGAGGAGTCAGAGATGGTAGAGAGGAGGAGGAGGAAGAAAAACAAGTAAATCAGAGGAGGGAGGGGGAGACCGCCAAGAAACCAATATCAATTGAAAGAATCGAATGAACATCACATTGAAAAACGGAGTCAAATGAATGAAAGGGAAATATTGCAAGCCAATTTTCTTTGATGAACTCTCTGTTCATTTAGCCGTAATTACATTAGACAACGTGAAAAAAATATTTTGATCATTAATACACAGCATCAATAATAGATCTGTGACTTGCCGAGCAGGACTGCCGGTTGGCTGTTTTCAGGCTGTAGGGTGAGTAAAAAGGCAAACAGAGAGCTCATGGGGCGGTGGAGAGGCTTGCAAAAACAATGTCAGACGGATACAAGATCAAAGGGAGGCATGAAACGTTTTCCTTCATGAAGAACTAACAGTTTGTGATCAGTGTTGCAGCACCGATAGTACAAATCACAAATTCTAAGCAATAAATCGATTATAATTCCTATGTAAAGAATAAGAATAGGGGGGGGGGGGGCAGGTAAAGCATGTGGGAACACAGCTGGTTCTCTTCTCTCCTAATCAATCAAAAGTGAAAAGGAAATCCCCCCGCACGGATACACATACGCATACATTTTTGGATGCATTATTATTACTACTGCTTTATTATTGTTGGTGGTGGTAGTAGTAGTAGTAGTAGTAGTAAAAGTACAGTAGTAGTAGTAGTGTAGGTAGATGCAAAATGGAATGAAATTCTTTATCAGTGCTATCATTAGTAATACTGTAGTAGTAGTATTAGTAGTAGTACTACAGTATTATATTGTTGTTACTAAAAGACACAGTAGCAATAGAAGTACTAGTTAAGGCAAATTAAATAATTGTATTAATGATATTTATTAAAAGCATTGCAGATGCAAATTGCTGTGTGTTGGCTGTGTAATTGTGAAGACATCTTTTGGGTGCATATTTTTCCAAAAATAAACGTGTGCTTGGAATGTTGATCAAGCTGATGATGTTGCCATCCAGCCAAAGACTGACCTGGAACTCCTCCCGCAGCTGAGAGGAATTACTCTGGGAATCCACTCGCAGCATCTCTTTGTAAGTGACCGCAAACTCATTCACCAAGATGGCAGTCTCTCCACACAGACAGGCCTCCAAAATAGCATCATGGATAAAGATGTACTGCTCCTGAAAAGGACAACATGTAACATATTTAAGTGCTGAGCTGAGTATGTGCACAAGTGGGGGCATGCATTGGTACATGTTGTTGCAAACAGCTAAACAGACAAAGGAGGCAGGTAAAGACAGAAAGAGATTAACATCAAAGATGTGAATAAATAATCAAACAATAAAGAAGAATGACTCATAACTTTGTTCTGACTTGAACATGTGGTATAATGTTGGGGGTGTTGGGGAATAAATTAATATTTCTAAGTAAAGAAACACATGCGTTGTGCATTTAATTAGGAGACCAAATAAGTACAAATGTATTAAACAGCTATGCCAATGTCGGATTTACATAATAAGGGGTAAACATGCAAATTACCTGCACATCTAAAGAACAGCACATGCCTACACAACACATTGCGAGACAATGCAATTCTTTTCTCCAAAACTATTGCAATGACCTTTACATGAGTCCCAGAGGGACAGTGTGATAATACACCCCCAACCCCTCGCTCTTTGAATTTCCAAACAACAGGAGGGAAGCTAATAATAAATAAATAAATAATCTAACTCTCCAGAAGTTTCGCAGTGGAGACATATTACCATATTATGACCAGTGACCAAACCTCCATATGGGCAAGACATGTTGCAGATATTTGACTTAGGTCTGAATGTGAAGTGGTTTCCTAGCTGTGCAGTTGGCCTGACCTCCGTCTGGATCATGTTGATGCGTCGAGAGCAGAGGGTTTTGACACAGTTGTAGATATCCACCACGCCTTCACACTCCGCCATGTCCAACATGACATCCAGCACGATGTAGCAGCCGGTGCGGCCCGCCCCCACGCTAGCACACAAAAGACAACTTTCACGAGTGACCATGCACAGCCTTAAAGCATTAACTCACCAGACTTTTGAGTTCATGAAAATATTGTTAGGATTCAGTCTGTCTCCTCAGGAGCACAAGTTGTTAGCGCTGCATGATTTAAAAGGGAATGGCAAAGTCTTAAAGGTCAGCTACAGCACACAGGCGAGGGTCATGCCACAAATGGAGTTTGCTAATGCAGGGTACACACTGCGTGAGAATCAAGACAATGTCTGGGCACAATTCCCCCGTTTTCTGGCTCTAAAGTTTATCTTGCCAGATTTTCCTGTGGTGTGAGGTGTTTTAAGCGTGTTTTTTACATGCCCAATCTGCTCGGGAGTCCATCCTGGCCATACCAATATCAAATATGCTTAATATTTACAATCTGATATCCTGTTGTGAGGGTGGAACCTTGGGGACAGCGGAGTACGCAAAATCGCAAATCCTGGCACACTATAAGAACAAAACCGTTACATTTATTATTAATTATATTTACGCGTGGGGTCTCTCACATTTTGAAAATCTGTTAACGGTCTAATAGGTCTTAATCTATAACACAATACAAAATCTAAATAAACCAATATATCCAAGGTCACATTTCAAGTCCAGTCAATTTATTTAGCAATCGGGGGTGTGTCTTTAATAGCCAACGTTTTTGCATTTTAAAACATTTAAGTCAGGGTAACATTTGAATCACAGGAATAAAGTGTTTGTTTGTAAAAGAGAACAGAGATGTGTGGCAGCGTGATTAAACCCGTACCCCTGCCCTAGTTTGTGGGCTGCCTTCGTCAATCATGTGACTTTCATTCTGCACATCACAGTTGTCCTGAGCCTCCCAAAGGAGAATACAATCTATAACTAATACGACTTGCCACACTGGAAAAAAAATCAATTGTGGTAACATCATATTTACTTTTCAATAAAAGCTACAACACTGCGGGTTACGGCTGCTGCTAAGCATGACATTACCTGCAGTGGACCACCACAGGGCCGGCGTCAGGAGGTGTCGAGGCTTTCACTCTTCGTATAAAGGCCAGCAATCCAGTGGCGTGATACGGCACCCCGTGCTCAGGCCAGGATGTGAAGTGGAACTGACGCACCTCATGCTTGGTTGAGTATCCTCTCTGTAAACAAAAACGCAATACAAATTAGCATTACATGTAAGACGCTACATTTATATGGCATGCATCGTAACCGTAGTAGCCTACAGGCCCTTATTTCATCCAAGACGGGTTCCCATCCATTAAGAGACACCCGTGATAGATGCGACAGATTTTTTTGGTTCAGTGTGAGGACAACCATGACATTATTTACGTAGGGTGCTAGGTCTTCGAGGACAGTTAGGCCTCTGGGCATCACACGCTAGTAGCAGCTGCAGTGTGACAGACACGCGAAAAGGAATTACTGAGGCTCTCTGAGCTCAGGGAGGGCTCGGAGATTTCCTCCTCTACAGGGAGGCTGCTGCAGTCGCACAGCAATTTCTTCCTCTGTACAGCGATGACAAAGTAAAGCGACGCAAAGCAAAGATTTGTTGAAGACAGAAATCCAAAAAAAGAAAGGAAAAAAGCTCTGGAAAAACAAGCTGTCACCAGCTCCCAAATTCGTGCCGATTTAAATAAGCTGCAGCATGTGCCCTTGGAGAGCGAATGTGACAGTGTGATGATAATGCTGTGTTTGTGCCACTGTCACTCCAGTGCTGCTCTGAGCCCCTCCAATGAGAGATCCCCCAGGAGATTTGACAGGAGGGAGACCATCAGGGGCACAACACTGTAACGGCTATGTCGGAAAGACGGCAGGGGCATTCACACAGCTACTGGTGTTAATTCCTCTTAATTTAACATGTAGCCCTCGTACGCATCAGCAGTAAATCCTGTCAAGTATCTAATCCCGTCTATTAATGTACTACTTTTAATTCTAAGAATATCACAACAAGTACTAATACAGGCAAAAGACGGTGATGAAACAAGGGTAGACACATCTTAGATGAACTTACTCTCTCCAAGGCGAAGGTGCGAACTGTGTATTCAGCCAGTGTCTCTGTCTTAAGCAGAGTGATTTTGATGTCACCATACATCTCGCTCTCGTCAGGCCAGTATTTACAGCATTTCACCTGTTTGAAAATAGCAAAGCAACTGACTTAAACCTCTTGGTAACATTCCTGGAAAAAGCACTTGGAAAACTGAAGAAGGTATAGCATATCTGTTGATTCTGTCCAGTTCAAAGTCATTTTTCAAAACACAGTACATCCCCCAATATTAAGAATAAGAATAAACCTGAATAAAACATCCATCCTTTAACACAAACTTTTCTCAACAGAATGAAAATCTGTTCTTTGAGAGACAATATGATCCAGTGTTCCCCAATTTAACCTTCTCAGACTTAAAGTGGCAAATTTTCCAAACCGTCTCTCTCTTGAGGAGTGATTTCTCTGAATCTCCCACAAAGACACCTTTTACATTTCTATATATCTATAGGATTAAACCGGATGAATTACTTCCATGAAATGTGCTGCAAGGCCATTCTCTGCTACTGAACAATGTTGTCGGGGTGTTTTAGGTCACCGCATTCCCACTGACAATGTCAATTTAAGTAAATAGCGTCATCACACCATCAATACAACCACAAGGTTAAACTGTTGAACAAATGACACTAGATGAGTAACGGATGCAGGTTTAAGTTAGGGTTTGTTGGATGGCTCTAAGTGTCACCCATAAACCTTTCCTGATGCCATTTTCTAGCCATCCACTGAGTATTACATTTATCTTGCCTCGACCGAAAGGGTGCTTAGAGCACTGTTTATATACTACATGTATATGCCATTAATCCTGTGTAGTCATGCAATGTTTATTCAAGGACAGCAGCCCTAGATATGTGACTCAGACATCTGTATGCCTCACAAGTATACAGAACATTTTATTGACTCCAATCATTTGAGGATGTGACGTACATTTCTATTAAACATCGCAAAAACAACATTTCATGATGTTCTCTCAACAGACAAATAAGAGATCATCAATGTAGCAATCCTTTAAAATGTGTTTAATGTACTGTATAGTGCACAGAGACTTTGTTTAGCCTCGTTTAAAGTGTGGTTTTCAATTGCCAACAAGAGAATATGGTACAGAAAGTGTTTGACATTTTGGGCAATATGCTTATTCACTATGTCAGATAAGAAGATTGATTCCACTCTGATTTCTGTGTGGCAAATATGAAATTACAAACCAGCCGTTAGCTTAGCTTAGCTTAGCATAAAGACTTGAAACAGGGGAGACAGCTAGGCTGGCTCTGTCCAAAACTCCAAATTGACTCATGTATCTCATTGGTTTAAACAGTCAAAGCAAGGGTGCTGCTTAGGTGGATTTTATGGTGAACTTTGCCCAGTCTCCAGTGTTTGTGCTGAGCTACTGCTGGCTGTAGCTTCATAGTTAGCAAACACACATGAAGAATCATACTGGTTTTCTCATCTGACCTTCAGCAGAAAGAAGTGTATAAGTGCATTTCAAAATGTTGAATTACTCCTTTCACAGGCTCTCCACTGCTTGTGGTTTCACATAAATGCAGGACGTCCTAAACAAAATCAACCACTTTTTAGGCTGTGGTTTGCATGCACAGCAAGCTCCTGTGAGATCTATACTCATCTCACACATAAAAGCCTTTTATATCGACACCAAAAATGTTCCCTATGGTGAATGTGGGATGTTTCTGAGCACTGGGTGGTGACAGGAGGGGAAGAAGGGGGAGTGCACATCGCTTACCCTGCCAACCTCCACCAGCTTAGTTATCGTGACGATGCTGAAACAATTTTCTTGCCACACCATCCTCCAGAAATCATACAGAGTCTCCTGCTTGGGTCCTAGTGAAAATAGGGAAGAAATAACAGTGAAAGAGACGAAAACGGCGGCATCAAAGCGTATTCTGCTCAATAAGGGAGTTGTTGCGGTTGTGAGATCTCGTATTATTGTGACCTAAGTGTCCTTCCTCAGACGGCGGGGTGCTGATCTCTCAAGATTGTGCTGTCAATAAAGTTATTGGGAATTCCAAGCAGGGAAAGGGTGATGGGTGACAAAACAACAGCAGTAGCTGATGATGAAAGCCCGGGGAACCATCAGTGACTCGTTGCTATCAGAGCAGCAGATTTGAGCTACAACTTTAAAACGAAGATCACCTGGAAGGAAATGCTCAGAGAGACAAAAACACCGCTGATGTTTTTCTTTCTTTCTTTCTTGCAGGTTTAATCCCGCTGTCTCTCTAACAGGGTGAAGAGGAGGTGCTAGTGCAAGATAAGAGACCTTAGGTGACTTTGTGATGGAATCTCCCTAGAAACTGACACTCCTTAGGGTTTAGACATTTTTAACGGAGTCCGACTGTTCATCAGAAACAACTTTACATTTGAGCGACAGAGGGTGAACTAATGGTTCTCTCCCCAACAATGAACGCGCCGCTCGGGCCTGTCGCAGAGATTGAGAAGCTATAATTAATGTGTTTAATGATTCACCTCTTCTCATGATTAATTGAGTGACATCACGAGCACAGCCTTTACGGGTTGGCGGTCACACTATTACCGTTGGATTTGCCGTAGAGTTTTGGCAAGGGACTGTTCATGAGCAGGCTCATTGGTTAGATCATCTTCAATTTATTACATGGCGGCAAAAGGTACTTACCCGAGCTGCATGCACACACACACACACACACACACACTCGCAAATAAACAGACACACGCACACACACACACACACACACACACACACATAGCCTTGCTTGGATACTCACCCTGAGTGGCGATGAAGTGGTTGGATCGATGGTAGCCCTGAAAGAGAGAAGAGGGATGACATGCTGAGTAAGCCATCTGCGCCTCAGGCACAGGAGTATGGGAGGGTGTCTCTCTGTCTCACCCTCTTCCTTACCTTGTTCTCTGCATTTTGCTGTCCTAAGACTGACCCACTGCAACTGTTAATGGCCTTTCCTGTTTAACTGTCCAGCACTGTCTGATCAATTGCTCGCTCCACACCATGTCTTTGCTCTCATAGACTCCACAGAGAGTTTGGAGCAGTTGAGGCAACATGTGGCAAATACTGCACCTGGACAAACTGCTAAGCAATAGAAATAAAATGTGGATTCCGGCAACGAGTCGGGTTAGCTGACTGAACAATGACTCATTCCTTGTGAAAGTTGAATAACGATATGATGAAGAAACTAAAGGCGCACATTCTTCAATTTCAGGTGTCCAATTTATTCATCAGACTTTCTCTCAGAGCACAGTCCCATAAAAACAAATCCATTTTCATTGAAGATGCAATATGTACTACATCTGGGATGGTGAATTCAACCATAACCACATTTATTTTCCCAGCAAACTCCCCCGTTGAATTATTCTCACGAGTCAAATGAGTGGAAGAATATCATACTCTATAGTTTCACATAAAAGCATGATATCATCACCAACATAAACAATACCCAAGGCAAAATCTGATACGTACAGTGAAGTATTCTGAGATCCTTCATATCAAAGAATGTGACAGCCTTTGATATAGATGACAGACATTTTCATATGGTGAGTATGGGGTGAATATGAATGAACATTGAGATGTCACCTCTACAGCCTTGAGGGGAATAAACATGGCAAAGACCACCTGAGGTACTTTGAAGCATGAACACTTTAACGAGCAAACTGTTCAAAGGAAGTCCTGAAAATAAGTGCTACCTCTCTAACCTTTCAAGGCGAAGGAGACACCCGTCTCCAAGACGCAACCCTCTGACAACATCACCTAGAAAACCACAAGGATTTTGCGGTTCACGGTTTGTTGTCATTTTGAGCAGCTGGAAGGATAATTGATGCCCCAATTACATTACATGGCTCTGTAGAATTGAGAAGGCAGGTCAGGATTCATCTGAATAAACTCCCGAGCCCACCGGCTGTCATCAAATCAGCATGATGGGGCAATCCACGTTCATACCAGTTTCCATCTTTTTGCAGAGGGCATCTTCCTAATATGTCGAGTCTGTCCACGTTGCTGGCTGAATTTCATCCAGTCATGTAAACGGGGACACGTTCGAAATGGAGATGGATGACCAGTGCTGTGAGGCCTGCTATCCACAATTCCTCTGGCCCCGGCCAAACACGATCAGCAATGCTACCACTCCTCCAATAAGACCAACACCATAGCCACTAAACCTCCTGAGTCTTGGCTACTTATGAGAACTCCTTCCACTTCCACAGGCCACTTCCTCTATCCGAGAGGACACATCTCCTTATGTTAATTTACAATAAAAGGGCTGAAGGGGCTTTATTTGAGGGAGGGAGGGGGGGTGAAACACACTTTCACATCTTTGAGCATTTGTGGATAGAGGATAGTGGAAAGAGAACAGGGAAGTGGAAAGAGAATAGAGCGATGGAAGGCAGAAGAACGAGCAGTGAAGTACTTACTTCCCTGTTAATCCGAATCTACAGGGTCCAAGGTCGAGGGAGTGGGGAGGGGAAGTAGAAAAAGAAGACATATAGGCTAGTTAATGAAAGAAGCTTTTGGTAAGTAGGAGTTATGGTTACAGACAGGTGGGAAGAGGTTCGTGTGTGCGTGTGTGTGTGTGTGTGTGTGTGTGTCGGTATGTGTGTTTGTAGGTGTGTTTCTCTAAGTACAGCAGGGTTGGGCTTCATGTGTTCAAGTTCCCATTTTTTTGTGCGACTTTACGGCAATATTAACAAACAACCATCATCTGCTGAAGTCTGAGTGCTGCACTGAAATACGTGACATCCCCCTTGTTCCTACTGCCACACCCACTTCCAAACCAGTGAGACAAGACAGGAGAAAATCTTGGTTCTCAACAGTAAAGCAGTTCTAACTGTACCAAAAATGTATCCATGTTGGAGCCAATCGCTTATAGTAAGAAGCTTATTCTTAAGCTTAAATTGGCCTTCGAGGTGAGACAAAATAGGATGCTAGCATTATTTTTACAATAGGTACATTGAGATAGAACTTAGTAACAGCATTTGTGTGTAGGCGCGTGTAGGTGTGTGTGTGTGTGTGTGTGTGTGTGTGTGTGTGTGTGTGGGTGAATGCATGCGTGCGTGTGTGTGAGAGTTTTGGATTGTGGCCATGCTACACCTGTCAGTGCGACTGTGTTTCTCTTTAGAAGCAGCCAATATGTAAATCAGCAACAGCCACTGGGCTGCTCTACATTTGCAAAAGGCACAGGGAGCGTTCAAACATATGCAAAGTTCTGCTCCTCTTCAGGCAAACAAACACCACAGCCAAGTAAATACTCTGGCATTAAGTGACAGAGAAAGAGGAGACAGAGAACTTGCACTTTTTCACCTCTGTTTTGAAAGCGCAACAATAGTTCAGAGGGAGGAAAAAACTTTTCCATTTAACATCTGGTGAAATAATCACAGGTTGTCCAAAATATGCTTCGCTGTGGTTAATAGTTACCATCCAGCTTGCTGGGTCAGCCTTGCCAGGGCCTGACACTGACACTGTAGTGGCTGCTGAGTGGTGTTTTCCCTCTATTGCCTGCACCTTTGTGCCCTAAACGCTAATGGAGACCCTCACGATAACTACAATCCTAACAGCAGGCCAGGTTTTTAATGCCCTCTCATCGTAATGAACTCTCTAAAAGCATCTCACCACTGCTGTCTATACTCTACAGAGAAATAAAAGAGAGGGAAAAAAGCCCTATAGTGTCAAGCATTTTGATGATATAATTTGGTCTAAAGAAGGAGTCCACCTCAAATCAGTCGTCAACTTATGCAGCTCGTAATTTTCTCTCACTGACATTTTTTAAACTATTCCCCATGAAGATTTTCACAGTCGTTCAAACTCTTATCAGCCTCAAACAGGACTGGGAAAACATCTGCCTGCCTGAACTTCCCACCGAGTGTAAAGCATATATGCTTTACAGTAGTCCCAATGAGAGGCGTGCAGAATAAATCACACAAATCACAATGAGTCACTTGACATGACTCAAATGAAAAACAACATCTGAGGACCATATCAACAAAATCACAGGGGAACCAAAATACAAGTTTCTATTTACGAGTATATCTAGCAGTAAAATTGTATTTCTTTTTTCAAACTCACGGTCAATTTCTTTTGTTAATAACTTCAATGTTGCCCTCTAAACGTGCTACTTCTGCTTTCGGAAAAAAAACACAGCCTCCTCTAGTTTTCATGAATGAGAACACGTATGAATGAGACCGTTTGAGACACATTAGCAACATATCCTGTACATGTATTTCATATGATCACTGAGAATGTTACTGTGGCACTGCGTGTGTGGCAGGCAGTTAAGGTGAACAGTGGACAGGATAAACTCCACCAAGCCAATCCAGAGATTGAACAACATCAATCATGTCTATTTAATTTAGGGGGATTTTGTGGCATCTTACAGAACGGGTCATCTCCTCTGCAAGGCATTAAATGCATTCATTCCACTCTGTTTTAATAAAAGCAATAGCAGAGTTAGTCTGGGTCAGGGATTCGGTGCAGCGATAGACAATCGCTAGGAAGGATGTTTGATTGGATGAAAGCTTCCAGGTGAAAGTGGGCCAGCAGACTGGTGAGCTTACTGGAATGAGAGAGATGGACTGTGGCTTTGCAAGGTGTGATAGATAGAGACGCAGCACAGGCTGACTATTTGTATCCCATGTCGAACAGAGGCAGACAAACAGGATTAGACTTACATCAATGTAGTTGGCGTTAATGGAGTCTGAGTTGGGGTCTCCCAGGAGAGGGTGGAGCTTGACTCTGTGGCGGTCATCTGAGACGGATTAGAATAAAAGAGCAAAGGACTGTTGAAATACAGAGTGTACACAACAATTTCTCTTCATTTTTTGTACAGAAAATATATTGGTTCTGATGACTTACATCCCAACGTGTCATCCCTCCCTTTGGTTTTGTCCTTCTTCTTAGTGCAGTCCCAGCCATCAAAGAAGCTCTACGGAGATAAAGAGACCCGTGCAGATTTTAGGAACGGGACCTCTCTATATCAATCATTCAAAACATGTCTTAGATAAACATCAATCAAAGCTTCAATACATGTTTTCTTTTGTTTTATGTGTGATACGGAAACTTGTGTTTCATGGTGAGCATGATAAAAGTCTATCAGCACATCAAGCACGGCGAAGGAGATCAAGAGCCATTGTATCCTACGGAGAGGTTTAGTGGTCATGCAATGAATTCAAACCCGGTCACTATATACCTTCTGGGTTCAACTTTTGTGGACACCATCGATGAGAGTATCAAGAGATACATAAATCCATCAAAATAATCCAAGAATTGAGTTTTATCACATGAGGCTGTGCCGCAAAAATTTACCTTAACCTTAACCAGCGTAATGTCTCAGGGAGACATCGATTATTGTTTCAATGTATGCTTTAAATCTCCTTTACTTTTGCCTTTATGCTTTTAATGGTTTCATGTGAAGCACTTTGAATTACCTTGTTGTTGAAATGTGCTATACAAATAAACTTGCCTTGCCTTGCCTTAACCAGCTGGCTAGCGATAGCTGATCAAATCTGCCAACGACAGTTATTTCAGGTTGCTGGCGAGACATGAGAAGCCTGCTTTTCTCTATCTTTGTCTAAAATCAAGGTCACATTGTTTCAGAAATTCCAGATGTAAAACTGCTGCATTATCATTGTCAATGCCGTGTGAGAACAGAAAAATGCAAAAACAAAAAGCCAATCACAGCTTTGTCTTACATGAGGAATAAATTGTTGCAAATTGAGATGAAATATTGTTGATGATGTATGGTTCTTTATACAGTGTATGAATCACTGTATGATGAGAAGACTTGTAATCAGAGTGAAGGCAGAGAAGCTGACACCCGCTTGGTGGATGGCTGTTCAGCTGTATTATATACACATTATACTCAGCAACACAGCTCCTCGCTCCCTAGCCACCTGTCTGCACGGACGCACTGGTGAGCAATTACTCTCACACATTGTCATAAGGCACTTTTAAGTTATTTTTTTAATTATTTATTTATCTATGGTTTATTGGATAGGAACATATACATTATACAAAGACAAACTAAAAACAGTATCATGCTGCTTACAGCAGATGTTTGTAAGACCCAAGAAGGTTTTTTTATGAAACTGAGAGATTAGAATGAGGTATGTGAAGTCTGCAAACAGCCCCTTCAGATCACACACACACACACACACACCAGTCTGTGTGTGGGGGAATTTGGTGAAACTCTGCCCAAGTATGCATGCTGAGCAGAGGATTACAACTCAGTTCTCCCCACAGAGAGCCGAGAATCAGCCAAATCCTGCCTGGGATTACACCCACACACACACACACTTTTTCCTCCTCTTTCCTTGCGCTCTCACTCGCGGTCCATCTCTCTTTCCCTGAATCCCTCATTGTCTATCCATCTTCATCACTATTTTTGACACTAGACCGCTGAGCTCTCTTTCTCTGCTTCCACCACTCCTCTGCTCAGTCCTCCAGGGAGGAGAGAGGACCAGGGAGAGGAAAACACAGGAAGAAAAACAGTGAAAGAGTGGCAGTATATCGAAGGGAAGTGAAGAGAAACAACACAGATCAGTGGAAAAATGTATTAAAAACCCTCATTGGCAGGGATCATTGGAGTGGGTCTGTTAAGAGGTTTACATGAAATGAGGAAAATGAGATGAAAGAAATGACAGTACAGCTTTGAACTGTTAACATCATTACTATTTAAAAAAACATTTTTTTATTCTAACATCTAGATGCGATATCAACATCCTACTAGATTTCATAATGTGCATTGTTTGTTTCCCCTCAATAACAAGGCAAGAGACAATCTGTCCTCCACAATGTCCCTTTTGGGATCACCTAATAACTGTTATGTCACCTTCTTTGACCTGTGATTATTTCATAATTTGTGAAATACCAGAAACTGTGAAGAGATTCATAATCCCACCCTATCCAGTCAAAATCCAATCAGAGATGTCTGAGATGTGATACAATTGGGACACTGAATTCAAAAGAATATAATAAATAAGCTGAATCACGCTTCCCATAAGGTAGCATTAGGTAGCTGTTGTTTTTTTAAAAACAAGTGCAGTAATTCAGCTGCCCCTGGTGCAACTAAACTTTGAATCAATGAGTCCATCATCCTTGCTAACCTCAGCCTCAGGGAGCAAAGTGGTATTGTGAAAGTTTTGAGCTCTCAAGTAAAGCTCTGTGTTTATTTATTCGTACGTTTCTGTGGTGGTAATATGACTGTAGTGACAGTAGCTGCCATACAAGCCCCTTTACAACTCACTGTAAAGTCTTGATCAATGTTTTTACACAACATAGGTATTCTTCGGGGAAATAAAACCTATACCTGCCGGGGGAGTGTAATATGATACTCCTCATCATTTTTCCTTCATAATGGAGAGAGACACTTGATCAAAACACATACTCTAGCAAAGAGGGAAAAAAACAAAGCAAAGAGGTGTGTATTGATCTTTTGAATGGAGTGTGTTTTGCCCGTGAGGGACAGTTTAATGAGTCTACAAGCAGAATTCCAGAGGGCAAAACCATGAACCAGAGACAAAAAAAGATGTTTTCTCTCTTCATGAATGCAATGTGCTGTGGGTGACAGGAATGGACTTCTCCCCCGGGTGAAATTTCAACTCTCAGCCGCAACCGTTCCACTGGGGAGGGGTATTCAGAGCTCTCAACCCTTCATTATGTGCCCTGGAACATACAGCTAGATATAGCAGCCACTGGGCCAGCAGTGAAGGGGAGATGCAATGTTGTGCCAAAAAAACATGTCTGTACTCACAGGTGAGTTCAGGACTGAAACCCCGTGATGAATTGGTGCAACAAAGAAACTAACCCAGCACTGATCTGTCAAACTCAAGTGATTTACAACAAACAACAGTGCTGGTGCAAGCAGATGCTGAACCTTTTATGTTCAGTTCCATGACAACGACTTGGTTTATTATAGTGTGTTTGAATTAAGGTAATTAGAAATGCAGAGCCACTAAGACCAACTCCCCCGCTAGATCATTTGATTTGGACATTACAGATAGGTTTCAAGGGTGTGAACATCAGCAGGATCACTATGTATCATCATCAGACCTCTGCTGTGTGAAGATCCCAACTCCTGACCACACCTGGGTTGTCCCCCAACAAAGCATTCAGTGGTCCTCAAGGTTAAGAGTATTGTACGAAGCATCAGAGTCTAATGGTTAACTCTGCGAATTATAGAGCATTTACGTTGCACCATGTATTGCAGTGGGAGGTAAATACCAACATTGCTACGAGGAGGAGGTTTATATGGCGGTGACAGGGCATTTTCACACGTTTCTGTACCCTTTGAGCTTCTCAACCCCTCCAGTCTCCCCTTTCCTCTCTTTGCTACCACACAATCTGTTAGCAGTGGACAGGGGACTCACTATCTGGAGCACCACCAGAGACGATTAACCTCATCAGGCCTGTCGTCATGACAGAGGTCTTCTTTTGGCCCAAAACGAGGATGATTTATTCATACGCCCAGCAACGGTGTGATCCAGATGCCTTTTTAACCCCACTAATTCATTTCAGTGGGTGGTAAGGGGGGGGCGCATGGATGATGTCAGAGGAGGATTGATGGCCTCCAACACCGCTCTCACAGGAGTCACTCCAGCGTGGACTCCCTAAGCTAGCAGTTATCCACAACATGTAGTAATTGCACATGATCCTTCTTACAACTGACTGACAGACAATGAAGATACCCAAACTACTCACTTTGTAAGCACTTCATCTCAATCATATCTGGAGGAGCCATTGTGGCCTACAAAAACGGAGGCTCCAACCAATCCATTGGTTATTTCTTGACATATGTTGAGTTACAGAAGACATATTGTATCCATGCCAGAACCCAATCCGCACCTTGAAGAAGCTCTGCTCACAGCTCTGAGTTTGAATGCATAGGCTGGCTGCACGCCAGACTATGTGGGCTATCATGATTGGACTACTTTTCACAAGAGATTTCACTGTGGTCAGGAGGAAAGAATCTCACCGTTTCTTGTATGTGGGGCTTGGCATCAGTGTCGGTGGGTACCTCTCACTTGTGCACCTTTCTGTACTGAGTATACAAGCTCAAACACTCCCAGAATCTTCAAGCCCTTTCTGCAGCACAGACGGTTTGGCTATAAGGTGTAAAGGTTCCTCTAAATAGTTCATCCACCATCTAACAATGTTGAGGTCAACCACTTTTGCTGAGGACGTCCTGGGTACTGACCTACCGTCTTCCCTGGGGGACCAAGCTGTGTTGCAAAATAGTGATTTTCCTTAGCTCTCTCAACTCCATTGAGAACAAAGCTTTCACTTCGAGCCTATTTTAACTCGCCAGTTTTCTCTGCTGTGTTAGGACTGCGCAGGTTAACCAGGCATGGAAGTACACCAGTGTAGCCACTGTAGCGGACCTTATGGTGAGGAGGGAGCTAACCCACAAAGCACTGCTTTTGTCTTTGCTACAACCTCCCCTATGGCAACAAGCTCTAAGCGGGAAATGAAAGAATGAGATCATGGATAAAAGAGGCTCAAATAAGTTTTGTTATTCCACATGGTGGCTGGTCTCATAAGGGCAAGGAGCTCAACAAACGTTGGGGAATCTTGTACAGAAGATCCCGGGTCACAGCTTTATAGGTATACTGGCATACTGGATTGGAAGGAAACCTCAGGATTTGAGAAATGATATCTTCCAGCTGCCATGGACGCACCTACAAAGAAGAAAACACTTTCTGCTGTGACCTTAACCCAGTAAAACTGTTATAAAAGAGTTGGACTGGATGAATGGATGGATAGACTGCACTTACAGCGATTCGTTGTATTGCCACTCATTTCATGTTGTCAGAGTGTAAGAGTAATAGCTGTTCATGTTGTTGTGTGCCGTGTAAGAGAGGAGCATCCTGGAATGTCGCCCCCTCACCTCGTACTCCTGTTTAAAGCCGTAGCCCTCGGCAGTCTTCATCTGGTTGATGTGCTGGAGAAGGTCGGCCACTCGCACGGCAGGGTGGAGCTGCCCTGTGTGGTAAGGGGAGCCTTTACGTCCGCACTGGTGCCTCGGGGAGCCTCCCAGCAGGCTGCTGGCCTCGTTCACTGAACTACGAGCGTCACCTGAAGAGGACACGGACACATTTGCAATTTCAGCACGACTCCAGATGAAATATTCATGTACAAGACAGGTTACGATGTGAAACATTTTGTAACACGTTCGGTTCGGGATGACAGACACTGGTATTACCGTCACATAATGGCATTCTGCATGCTGATACTGACAAATACAGTACAGTATATGTCACACGTGTGTCACTTTGATAGGTTTTTTAGGGCAAAGATGTCCTTATAATAGATCTTATGTAGCTGTGACAGCAGCTCTGTCTGGAGTGACATGTGTAGCAGACCAAGATCTGCACCAACGTTAGAGTAAACACATCTGTCACTCCCTCTCTGTGAGACTGACGAGGAGATCAAGATGAAAAGTACTGACAAGCATCACAAATCATTTATTTCAATTCAGTCAAACATGTTACTACACTTGTCCAATTCTCCATTTTTTTTTTTTGCAGTCTTGTGAGATATTTCTTTTGTGAATCAGCTGCAGCCAGTGCAGGTTGTAACAAAGAACATTTTTCACACAGGATGATAACTATCTTTCAGAATACTTCAGACATTTATGGAGTGAATGAGTGGCGGTCAACAAGATTACAAAATGAGGAATGATGTATGTCAAGTTTGAAATTGCATTCTGTTGTTCTGGCAAGCTGATAGGTTTGTGTACACTGTTCATCACGTGTCTTTTTTCTTACTGCGTGTGCCGCAGGTGTGAGCATCCATGAAGGAAATGGCCATTCTTTCATCTTCCTGTAGGGTGCTCTGGTCTGTGAAACTGCGCTCCATGGAGCCCATATGGCTCTTCTCCTGCCGGTAGGTAATGGGTGTCTTATTCATGTTCACTGGTTTCCTATTCATGGGTAAAGAAGAAGAGGGAGGGGGGGAATGCAATAAAGAAGAGATTGTAATAAACAGAGAGAGAAAGGGGAAATGTTATGTTCAGTTAGAAATAATATGGAGGCAAAGATTGTGAGAAACAAAAATAAAAAGGTGAAGTGAGGAAATAGTGAGAAAAAGGACATTGACTGCCTTGTTGTTTTCCCTCTACAACTTATGATTGACAGCCAGAGCACAAGCATGGATAGCATGGATCACAGAACAATGGGAGAGCAAAGAGGTGGAGTCACTTACGGACAGTAAGAGTAGTAGTCCCTTCTGGCAAGAGTGCAGGAGAAGGAAAAAAGAAATCAAAAGAAAGAAGAGATGTAAGATGAAAGCAATGTCAGCTGAGGCCACAATGCATTGATTACAGTGAAAATGAGATCCATCCTCTCGTGAACTAGGCTGTGCGGACGGCCATATGACACATGCAAACATACCAAGCAGGTGCTGACAGACCAAACCACAGCGAGGCAGAGCAACGTGTATTTCCTTCTATCGAATATGCCTCAGTGCTACACTTCAAGGACTAGACCACGTGGCTTCCTGTCACAGCAGATTTAGCAATCAATTCTCTTCGAGCTAACTTCATGGTGGCTTAGCAGTGGAACCCGGACTTATGTGCGGAGTAGTGGTGACTTTCAGAAACAACATTATTCAATATTAGCCTGGACGCTGTGTCAGCCATTTAATAATGATTGCTGGAGCCCCGAGTAACTTACTATTTGGCATGGCAGGTTCTTCAGAATTCAATTTATCTCATTTTCGTAAGGTTATTTGAGACTTAAACTCGACCGGCCTGCAGCTGCTGCTACATTAAAGCAGAGCCAGAGGTGTAGATGATCTACTGTAGGCCTGGGGGGGATCATTGGCGAATAATCTCTAAAAGCACACCTTTTCCCTCCCAATTACCATTTCATTTAAGGGTCAGGCCTCTGCTTGGTGAGCGTAATTAAGTGGCTAATTGAATTGCATCCGACATTTAATTAGATGCTTCACACTCAGATAGGCTCTGCAGACGAGAGTTGTTTGGTCCCCTCTGTGCACCATAAGGGGACGAAAACAATGCAGCTCTGGCTGTTGATCCAGCATCTTCCCTAAACAAGCATGACCTTTCCGAAAGTTCAGGAAGTATGAAACCTGATTCCTGAACTGTTCCAAAATGAAACATAAAAGGTAAAACAATGTGGGGGATGTGGTGAGATTGTGCATAAAGATGCATGTTATGCACTCCACAGTTATCAGCAGACGTTTACCCTTTCTTAATGATGATGATCACGGCACCCAGCAGAAGGATGAGGACCACCAGGCCTCCAGCGCACACCCCGAGAATGAGGCCCATCTCCTCGGAGTGTTGGGTAACCTCCAGAGCCTTGCGGTGGTCCTTGCAGGCCGCTAGAAGCAGAGACACAGATGCGCGTTAAAAAAAGGCACAATGCAAATACAGAAGATGAAGGAACGAGGCAGAAGGGGCCGAAGAAATGATTCACAGGAAAGTCTGAAGCAAAGAGTGTGAAAAATGTAAATGCAGAGATGGGAAGATTAAAAATTCACAGCTTTGAAGAACTTATCATTCATGAACACAAAACTCAGAAATGTAGATTTTTCACATGGCACTAAAAACGTTCACAGAGCTTATCCTCACTATTGTGAAGCGATCCACTGAAGTATAATGATCCTCTAAAAGCCAAAGCTACTTTTCAATAACAGTGGTATTTTGAAATCGCTGGCGAAGATGAAAGAGACACACAAATAAAGACGCGATGCCTGAAGCAATGTTCATTTTGTCCAACCCAACAAATCTGCAATCCTCAGACACACGTAATGACAATTTATGCTTTGGCAAACTAAATGATTGGCTGCAGAACAAAAGTTTGGTTGTCTGAGAGGTTTCAACTGGCTACTTAGGCTGTTCATGACTCATACGGATGTTTACAGAAATGGAACGGAGATGGGAAAATAATGTGATTGCTACAAATTGGTGTAGAAGAAGAAACTATTTCCATGCGAGTTGCAAACATGTCAGAGTGAGACAGGAAACTAATTTGCTAAGATCCATTAGTCATGTACAAAAAGAGCTTGCAGCACATTGTTCTCCAATCTCTTGTTGAGTTGCAAGACCTTGACACCTTGTGATATTACAATTGTGCAATTTTGTGCTATGCCACATACACTTAATCTTTGAGGTGCATTTCTATACAATACTGAATCAAACAACATTTTTCCCAGTCACAAGTAATCCATACAGCCCTACAGTACAATCTCAAGGTGCCCCTGTGTCTGTTGGCTACTGGAAAGGTCGCTATCATAATAGCGGGTTATTCATTTCCCTGGCATAAAGCTTTGTACTTGTGTAAATGGTGCTGAGCAGTGGGCCTTTCTTTGTCTTGTTCTAGGGGCCCAGTGATCTAGTTTCAGCCTGTCCTCCAGGCCTTGACAGCCCCGAAACGAGCCCTTCTCAGTCTATTGGAAAAGCACAAGCTATCTGGAGAGCGGTAGGAGAAGTCAGAGCAGGCCTGGGGATAGAGCTCTATCTTGCAGCCTGCTGGGGAAGAATGAGATCTAGGGCAGGGAAAATGAAAACAGAGCCATGTTTTAGCCTGACTATCTGCAGCCCCCGTGGCTGTTTTCATTTTCACTTTCCGGGGTGCTTTAGAATCCTGGACCAAAGTAGGAGAATATTTCATCGTTTGGCGGGATTTTTTATTCAATGATGGGTGTTTGGCATATCTGAATGGAGAAAATTAGTCATTGGCTTGATATTTGAAAGGAAGTGTTCCTTCTAAAACTGCTCAGGACGTGGCTTTTTTAATTGCGATCTCTATGTAAGATGTTGTTCCAAAAATGTGACATTTCTCTGTGTGCTGTTCAGTGTATAGACAGTGTCTATAGTGTCTATTAGACACCAAGTCTGACACCAAGTCTGATATTTTACTTTGCAGTACTGGTAGGAGACAGTTTAGTCAGACTGAATCAAAGACGACTTTTTTGTAGTTTCTATTCACACAGAGGGACACGCTATCATCCAACGATTCCTTTATGTCTGTGAGCTACTGTACCTGGAGATAACATCGTTTTCAGCCCGTCTCAAGGTGCTCCCTTCAAAAAGACAGCCGCAAACTCAGCACTTTCTGTTTATTTTATGCTGTGACTTCATTTAAAATTACACGTTCAAGTGAAATACAGGGGTGCATTATATTGGCCAGAAATGTAGATGAGAAGGTGAAAAATCAATTTCAGTTTTCTGACATTTTGGACAGATAAGGCGTTTTTGCCACATTTAGCCTCAAAATTTCTATTAAGCCAAACACGAGCATGAAATAGATTTCCACATGAATCCATGCACCTGCCACCTGCCCGATGGTGGAAATTGGCACTTAGAGGAGAAATGGAAGTCCATTGTTGTGTTGAGCCTGCAAGAGGATCCTTAATTAAACTGTCACCTGGAAGTTGAAATGTAATCTCCAGCTTTGTTATCCAAGCCAGAATCATTTGCCTCCACTTTGCTTGTGATGGGCTGCTTGATAATAACGGCTTAGGACCCGATGATGCAGAGGCTATGTTAATGGCAGAGGGATCACAGAGATCACAAACAGCAACTAAAAAAATCCTCTGACCTGTCGCACCTTGAAATTGGAAATCACCCTGAGAATTTTCTTCCTGTCAATTTGCCTTGCAGGCTCTATTTTTTTCGGTTACATCATCATGTATGTGGGTGATGCAATGCTGGCAATCTTTTAAATCATTTCTTTCCATTGTGCACTTTTCCTTCTCTTTCTCTCTGGTCTTTCTATTTCTGTGTTATTGTTAATATCTTACCTGTTTATTATTTTAACTGTTAGAGCTCCATTGTGCATTTCTTTCTTCCTTCCGTTGCTTCGTGTCAAAGAAAAGAGGCAAGCACACTGAAAAGCCCATTGGTGTGAAAAAGCATAATTAATCAATGCCCAACCGGGTGTCTGTGTGGGGCAGATGGAGTGGGACGCTGAGCTGAAATGGCTGGCCTTGCCTTTTGGCTGTATGCTTGAGGAGAGCCTCATCTCTTTCATTTTTCACTCACAAAAATAGGCCTTCACCAAAAAAAGACACCCCGCCAAGACAATTTACTTGCAAGGCTCTGCTTACTGTTGCGGTGCTATGATAACTATGAATACATGACTTTTATTCACCATGATCTGACAGTGTACTACAGCAAGAAGGGCTCTCCTGCCATCAGGACTTAGAGTCAATTTCCCTGCCCTTTTCATGTCTCCTTGAATCCAAAAACTGAGGCATAGAAGAGGGAGGGGGAGGGGGGGGAGGGGATTTCTCATACTGATAGGCCAAGGTAGCTCCATCTGGAAGTTTTGATCTGGAGGACCCTCCTGGACCTTGTTGATGTCAAAGCCATCAGATGTAGCTGTGTAGTAGGCTGCTGATGAGAACAAAGAGACTGCCTTTGATATAGTGTGTCCCAGCGTCTGCCCCCAAACAAACAGGATGAAAGCCTGACCTTAAATCCCTCCCTGCTTGTTGCCCTTTTCTCAGAGGCACACTGCTAAACAACAGGGACCAGTCAGAGAAAAATTCTCCAGATCCCCACCTTTGTACTTGAGAGAGAGGTGAGTATTGACTGCAGTATTGACTAAACTAAACAATACTGTTAAAATCACACTCTTAATTCCTGATCTAACGACAATGAGAGAGTAGACGACATCGCAAAGCACTCAGAAACGATGCAGGGAAATGAATTCAAGGTCACAGTGTTTGTGGGAGGAGAGATATTCATGTTGAATTACCTTTGCGAGCTATACGGATGCAGTTTATTCTGGATTCCTGAAAGAGAAAGAAAGACATCAGAGGGGAGGGTGTCGCTTTGCATTTTGCATAAAAGAGATGTGATAAAGGAAAAGAGGATGACGTGAAATACTGAGCTGAGACACAGATGTATATATCACATTGAAAATATGACCACAGACGATAAAAACGCACTCGGGATGAACATTAAAGCCTGATGTTACAGAGTGAACAGGTGAGGACCACATCTGGAACCACAGAGTTGTCTCCCCTTTCTGTTGTTTCTACCCTGACTAAATATTCAAATGACTAAACATGAGTGGGTTGCACTACGCTTCTCTAAAAAAAAATAAAAAAAAAAATAGCATAATTTACTTTTTGACAGAAACAAAGATAAACTATACAGGAAAAAAATATTCGGACAAAAAGGACAAAACAGCTCAGAGTTAAAAGTCCTATTGATGATGAGTTTACAAAGTGTTTCAAATCGGAGTTGTGGTGAAATGTTTGAGAAGGAGATCAGATATTTCCGCTGAAGGAGAAAATATGAGAGTTGAAAGGGAGAGAGCAATTAAGAGGAGGGATTCAGACCAGTGCACGACAATGAAAAGGAATTCATTTTATTCAAATTTCACTGATGACATCTCAGTATTATGAAAAGGGCCTTTGTCAAACAGCACTAATGAGATCCAAGACTGTAATCCAATTCCATCCTGCCACCACTTGGAGGACAGGCATTATCAAATTAAGATTTACAGATGCTAATTCAGGCATTATGGGACAATTATGCAAATGTTCACATTCGGAAATGAACAAAGATCACTTTCCTCAAACTCCAGTTAAATTGCTTTTTTTTCTTTTTTTAATTGAAAATCCATTTCACACTGACAAACACTTAAACAAGTTCTTAACAAGCTCTCTAAAAATACAGACCCGGGTAGTACACAAACATGTTGTTTGTCAGACAGACTGTCATTATATTTTCACAAACAAACCGCCAGGAGTCATAATATATTTGTTCTTCAAATAAATGCTATTTCTTGTATCTGTACTGTGAGTTATCAGAAATAAACTCTATTGACAGTACAGCCTGGTAAAATCCAATGTGGTTCAGTGGTGGAAAGTCAGAAAGTTTATTAAAAAATAATTCAAGTAAAATTTTGAATGTAAGACACACGCATACATATCTATATATGTATATTCCTGATACGTTCTTTATTCAGTCCTTATTAAATCACAATTTTGCGTAACGTATCGTAACATCACGCTCAGCAATGCCAACATGCTATGCAGGTATAATCTCCACCATGCTGACCCTTATTCTACCATGCCAACATATCATAGTTAGACATTTGGTCATAAGCCAACATATTGGACCTGATGAAGGTGCTTGGTGAAAAGTTTAGGGAAGTAAAAAGGCTAAAAACTGAATTCTCAAATCCTGGTTGAATATCTTTTTGTAAATCTAAGCTGCGTGAACTAATGACCCTCTATTCTGTTATATTGTGGCAAATATTTTTGTTGTGATACACTTTGAAAGCATTACTTCAAGTCAAGAAGTAGTATTGCTACTTGCGTGACTTTAAGGTGCTCTATTATATATTCTGAACCTTAATACAGCAGAAAATAACGATTGGCTCTGCAACGTTATAGTGGAGACATGTCTACCTGAGCAGAGAGTGAAATCGCTCTCCCTCCGTGTGTGTTGTTATCAGAGTTTCTCTGTGCTTTGCCGGCCGCGCGTGCCTTATAGTGCATGTGAGAGTGCCCCACTGGCTAGGTCATGGCTGCTGCTCTACGCTGCACTCGTACAGCGGTTCCAGCTGATAATGCCATCTCGACCCAATGGGTCTGTGCAAAAATGTAGAAGCCACCCTCCACCCTCCCCACGTTTACCACGGTTAGCTCTCTCAGCACTGCTGCTGTTGTTCGCATTGTTAACTGCTGTTAGCACAATTAGCTAATGAATCAAATAATTATTTATTTGATTCATTAATAATAATTAATCAAATTGCTTTATATTGTATTTTTTACTGTATGTGACTATGAGCCTGACTCATTTATAGGAAACATTATCCATCAAAAAAAAAAAGCTGACTCATCTGAACCTGCCTCTTAGAGACGGCATTTGAAACCTTACATTCAATCATTACTTGCTTTGGCAAATTAAGACAGAGCACATTTTTACTTATATTTACTCTGATGGTAAGAAATAGGCTGTTGTGATGGATAGACGCAAATCTCTGTCGCATGCACATTTGAATGGTTGTGTGCCGGCTCAGCAGAAGAGCTGATAGGCCAGCTCCAGATTGTGGGACACACATCACACGTCTGGCCGTGCTGTGCCAGTCACGCCAGAGGCGCTGGTGGTTCCTGGCAGCTCTAAATACAAAACTCAAATACCAAATGCTACAAAGGCTCTACGGCACACACTCAAGGTTTTACAGTGTGTGTGCTTGTGCGTGTGAAGTTGGGAGATGTAAGTGTAAATGTTATAAATGACTATAATGTGACCTGCAAAGCTACAGTGTATCCACAGTATTTCAAGTACCTCTTTAGATGAATCCATCAAAGCAATTAGAGAGGCTTGACAGTCACTCTCCAGATAATTAGCATGGGTAAATGCCAAATATTATGGGCCCCATATACTGTTCAAACTATTCCGACTGCTGTCACAGTTGTTGCGAATTAGAGGCAATGTTATTTCACACAAACACATTCCGGAAAAAAAAAAAAATCACACTTAAACTGACGCAGACTTTGATTTAATGCACTAAATAATTAAATACAGAGGCTGACAATTTATATTTTGATAAGGTGCTCAGAGTGCAAATTCCTTGACTGCCAAAATGCCAAATATGACAACTTTATCACCACTTCCATATGCAGAAACCCTTATCTGCAATTGTTTTATCCAAGTAAATATGTGATGGCTTTTAATGCCAGCTACCCTTTCAGTTCAAGAGCAGGTGACAGTCTTTTTCCCATTTTTCCACAATGAGTGGGCATAAGGTAATTATGTTTTCATCTTCTGAATAAAATCCCCAAAACTACTATAATAAATACCCCACAGTACATAGATATGCTAAATGCATTCATGCTCCTTTCATTTAGAATGCTAAAATTCTCTTTTTTGGCCTACATTTGTGTGACAAAGTGAGCACAGTGTTAAAATGTAAAAGGCCTGAAATACATAATTGCACACAGAGGATAAGCAGGAATACAAAACACAAAGGAAGACACAAAATAGCACAAAACACATTACGCAATTATAGCATTCCAGTCCATACAGGCTGCTCGAGTCAAATCTTAACATCTGCTTTGTGGTTTTAATAGACTCTCTCATTAACACTTGTAAATAAATCTGTAATGTTAACAATATCCTTAACAGGCAAGAAAAGGGCATCAGCGTCATACTGTATAATTTTGTTGGACTGTTAGTTTAATTGCTGTTATGTTATGCTCTGTTATGTTATCTTGGGTTATATAATCAGTACTTTTTCATGCGTCAGTTCATGTTGTCACAGCAGTGCTGCGACATGTCTTCTATGCCTTGCTGTTGATTGGTGTTATGCCTAGCAACTAGCTGCCCCTCAGCAGTGCTGAACTGATTCAATTGAGCAAAATCCCAAGTGTTTTAGCTGACATCGCGAGCAAATAAAAAAAAAGAAAGTATTGTGCCGAAAAAAGAGCAAACGTCACACCCACAACACATACTTTGCATTGACAGAGGTGTGATGTCTGAAACACTGACCTGACAATAAAGCAGCATCTAAATTTACATTTTGTGACTAAAACATTTTGTGCAGCCATGAAAATGAAGTTCCTTCCCTGCCAGCACTATGTTGTTCCTTCAAAAGGAATGGTTTCAGCACTGTAGTACCAACACAGGACTCATGGCCAGATTTCTGTGACTGTTACTGTATTTTCAGGCGACGGCAGCAGTGTTTGAAAGAGTGGGGACAGTGTTGGCTGTGTGATTTGGCACTGTGCTTCCACTCATTGTGGGTCATGGATGCTGGCCTCCTGCCAGGCAAAACAAAACCTAATCCCATCCGCCGGTAAAGCCAGGCCTCCCCGATCTAATCCCATGCTTCGTAGCCGAGTTGTGTGAAGTGCTCACACTGCACTACCTCCGTGTGTTTCTCCACTGGGTTGGAAAAAGATCCCACTGGTGTCCATGGCATGGGACTTTAACCACCGACAGGACATGAAAAGTCGCACAGACCAGTAACCCAGTTTGCATGTATTTACTCCCAGATGATGATCACACAAGGCTTCATTACCTACGGCAAGAGCGCTCAGCTCAGTCTGTGAAGATGAAAGCAGCAGCTTTCTGCCCCTGATCATCTGCACCTGTGCCCAATTATCTTTAAGTAATTGCCTCACCCAGGTAGCAGCTCTTCCTGTAATGGAATTTGGAAAGGTTATGTGGCGTCCTCTGGGTATGACTTGAGACTGGAGGGCTTTGTGTGCACAAGAGTGTTGAATTGGAATGAAGCAACAAACAGCAAAACTTTGTAAAATAACACCCTGCTTCTCAACTAGCAAGGTCTACCACCAGGATTCACAAAGGTTTCTGGTATTTGGACACAAACCCTGAAATGTAAAAGATTTAAGCCAGGCTTACCTCGGTCTAAAAATACTGAACTGATTAGGTACATAAAGAAAGAGACGAATAGATAAGGACGTTAATGAAAGGGCCATTGAACGAAGGACACGAGGCAACAACAAAAGGACAAAAAGAAAGGAATAGGACAGAATAGGAAAAGCCATGTGAAGTGAAGTGCGTTGTTGACTCTGAGTAATTCCAGCTAATCACATCTTTGCTAGCTGTAAGTAATTGCAAATAATTCCCTGTTACACCGCCAGCTCAATATGTTTTCATCCAACAACCCCATTCATGGAACAAATACTCTTTCAAGGGTTGTGAGCCCAGACAATGCCAACTGTCCTACAGACACAACCATAGCATTAGTAAATACAGATACTCATTAGCAACACTCCTCATTATGCTGAACACTACTGTCGACATCAAGTGCTGCCAGATCTTCCGCACCACTGGTGGGAGTTAACAGTCACTCACCCCTCTGAAGTTGCTCATAGCCTGGAAGTAGACAAGGTAGCTTTTGCGTGGGTCCAACGGGCTGTTCCAGTAGCCGTTGTAAGTGTGATTGTCTCCCACGGTGAAGGGACTGGCCTCTGGGAGGCTGCTGGGCGGCAGCTCGGCTGTGTAGTAGTGTGGTGTGCCCCGGGCCTGCGCCTCACCGTGGGACATGGGCAATGGGAAACACTCCTGAAGCCCCAACTCTCTCTTTACTTTCTTCACTGTTTCCTCTTCAACCACCACCTGGTATGTACTGGACACAGAGTGGATGTGCACCGTAAGTAAGCCATGTTTAGCGTTAAAAAAAAAAGATCTAATACATTTTATGTACACTTGAGATGATTTTCTCACCTGACAGGTGCCCCTCTGCCTTGGGCGGGGCGCAACAGGACAGTAATGGTGCTCTCTGTCTCGCTCAGGGGAGACGGCATGTCTCCGTAATCAAACGTCGGAGCTGAGGACACAGAAACGAACATATTGGCTTACCCAGTGTTTCGTTCAGTCTACCTTAATCCATTTTTAACATACGTCTCTGCTTCCTCATGAACATGCTCAGCCCCTCAATATCTTGTGAAACTGAAAGACCTCTTAGACCCAATACCCATATCCTCATATTGAGTACACCGTCTGAATTTCTCTTCTGGTCGTCTTGGATACAAGACCAATTAAGCCTTATGTGTGTGACGCTGAATTGACCGGGTTTCTCATTTGAAAGGTTTTGGCCAAAGTCCTTCGCCTGATATGCGGTGGCACATTTCTTTAATATCTAAGTCACTTAGCGAGGGGAACGAGAGCAAACTATTCATGAGGAAACAATGATTATCTTATTAAAAAGTGGTTTGCTCACACCGCAGCAGAGAAGGGCTGACATCAATTAAGCTGAGGCATTAAGGGAAACTCCATGTGCATTTGTTGACATTAAAGGTCTGTTGAGGTTTGTGAAACTAAAAGAGGGTTTGATGCCTGCTGCCAGATAATGTCGGTTTGAAGGATGGTTGTGTATCGGCCACAGTGGTGCTCACGTCTTTACGTGTATGTGCGAATGAGGAAATGTGTGTAGTTGGATACTCTGCGGTGGGTATTGCTTGAAGATGCTGACAGTAGTAGCTGTTGAAAGGTGTTCAGTGTTTGCGAGCTGTCAGTGCCGATGTGAGAGACACTCAGTGTAAGTGAATGTTCTGCACCGTGGGCCAGTGGAGGAGGTTGAGGGTGATCGGCAAAGACTTTTAGACTGTATCTGCGGTCTGGCTTTGTGCTGGCGTTCTGTTTGACATACAGCCAAGTAAGCAGTGATTGTGCTCTAAATCTATAATTAAACTAACCGGGCCCCTTTGTAAAGAGATGGGACAGAAGGAGTGAATAAATGTGTGAGCGAGAAAGGGTGGGAGTGGCTGTGCTGTGCGTTCCTAAGGGGTGTAATCCCATCCCTTAACAAGCACAAATGCATCATTAAGAGGAAATAGAAACACCAATGCTGGTTTTCTATCACCAGTAATAAGCTCTGAGACTCTCGAAAGTGACACTCTGGTCCCAAGGATGTACTGCATCTTTCTTTATGCATAATATACAGCAGTGTCCCCTCTGCTTCCTACGAGTTAATTTGTGTCTTGAGGACTGGGAGATGACAGCGTGTCATTACTTTGGGGAGGCAATGGAAAATAGCTCTTACACTCTGGGAGCAGTAGTTTTGCCTCCGTGAGAGAAGAAAGACGCGCAGGTCAAAAGAGAGAAAACTTGGATCCTAATTACAGCGCGCAGTGGGTGAAGTCTGGTGATGTACCTGCAAGGTGCATCAGTGATAGGTGGTGATGGCACAGGCGCTATATGGAGAGGCTGCCTTTTTCCATTTCTATTTTACAATCTGACGGCAGCTTTCACACTCCCTCGCAAGCACACATGCTCAGCTTCTACCTGAGATGTTAGTGGTGATTTCAGTGAGGGCGGTCTGCCCAAAGCCCTTGACTGTGCGGGCTCGAACTGAGATGAGGTAAGTTGTTCCCGGGTGGAGGTTGGAGAACATGTGGTAGGTCTCATTCTTCAACTTGGACACAGTTCTTCTCGGCCCCGGGACGTTGATGCCTGGATCAGACGACTCAATGCTCTGGTAACTTATCTGTTGAAAACAAGATGGTGTCAGGGTAACATCATAAAAACCAGAGTCACCTTAGCACTGACTGTAAGCCTCATTATAGTAGCTGCTGACAAATTTCAAGTGATAGATTCATACTGATCTGCAGAGGTCATAAACTCTAACAGCTCCGTCATAAAAAGTAATTTGACAGTTTGATTGATACGATTCACTTCACTCAGAAATTAATTTGCTTCTCTAAATCAATTGCTAATTGCTCGTGTGTCTTTATAGTGTTATATGAATACTGTAGGACTTGATTGGCATTGCCACTGTTAAGTCAAAGTCATAAGCAACCTGGAGTTTTTCAAAAAGTGTTGTGAGTGGTAAATGATTGGCTGACGGAGTAATGCATGTTGAAGGCCATGGACCGAGAACACCACGCACGCAGTAAAAAGTCAATTCAAGTGTTGGAATCAAAAGCGCTGAGTGTTTATGAGTTTAATTAACTCTTTAATTAAAACTCAAGAATTGCTGTTCATGAGTGTCCTTTTAAAAGCAAACTATTTGATAAAGTTTCTCCTCAAGAGGTGATTGGCCTTGCCTCCACAGTACTCTCATGAGAATTTCCACTCAAGCCAAGCTCAAGCCTTTGCTGATTATCATAGAAGAGCTTAATGCTGACTCATGCCTCCTTAGTGTGGAGGTAGAATTAGGAGCCATCCAGTGACTAAACACAGACAGAGCGCCGTGCTTCCTCGACAAAGGCAGACACAAAAGACGCCTGACTGTGCACGGAGCAGTGAGCAGGGCTTGCAAAACAGCATGGCGGCCGATGGGCTCAGGCAGAGTGGTCAATGGTTTATACTGAGAGACATGAAGAAGTTATTTTTCGAGTTCTACATTAGTTCATAAAGTTCAACACACTCAGAGATCCTGTGCATTCTCCACTTTATATGTCAAACCACAAGTCCGATTTAATAATATCCTTGAGGCGATGTTGCAAGTGAGTGCAAGGAAAGAAGGCTTGAGGATAGGTAAGCAGGGTTACTGATGGCTCACCGCAGACAGAAGGTACACAGAAAATCCAAAATCATTATCTGGCAAAACATAAGGCCTGACACGGGGCTCTGTTTTAATGGCACAAGACCAGTGTTAAGTGATGGGGCTTGGCCATGTGCACAAGGTCAGAGAGAGCGAATCCGAGTAACGCTGCTATTTTTCCATTTTTCCACCGTGCACTACATGGTTGGGTGAGGGAGAATACAAATTGGAGCAGAGTGGTTTGGTGATTAAGTACGTCTGTACTATGCCAATTGCAGTGGCAGTTGAAGAAAATGGCTCACCAAATAGAGAGGAAAGTACTTTTGCACTGGGCACAAAAATACCAAAGGAAAAAGCACTTTTCAGTTCCAGGAGCATGCTAATATATGTTGCTTGAGATTAAAAAAATGTATGTGACTGGACGTGCTGTGCAGTTTGAGTATGAAAAATGTCACAACAACACACTGCACCTATAGCTGATGAAAACCAAAAATACTCTCGTTGACCAAACATTCTGACCACAATGTCAATTTAGTAGCTCTTCTGGAGCTTTCTATCACATCACGCATCTTCCTCAGCAGATGTTTGCGCAGTTGACATGAAATTGCAGATGGTCAAATTTAAAGTTGTCTGTGCACTTAATGGACTTTTCATCAATGATTTGGATTAATATTAATTTGAATTGAAAAATAGATATTTGAACTCCTAGAATTGAGGTGTTTGCCAAACCTTTGAAAAAACGCTATAGCTGTTCCAAAAGCAAAAAAACACAACAGCAAAAGTTTAAGGAATGGATTAGAAGGTGTGTTAGTGTGTTTATCCGCTTCAACTGAAAATGCAAAGCCAGTGCTAATGCATGTCCGGCGAACTTACCTACAGATAAAGGGAGAGGGTTAGCATTAGCTGACTACATTGTGTGGGGAAACAGGTTACGTAAAGAAATAAAAATCATAATAGCATTGTTAAGTATTTTCCAACTGTTAAGGACACGGCCCTGGATGCTACGAGTGTAACTTATATAAGAGTACATTAGCGGATTTGTACTGTGTGTTGTTGGATTGGAGGAAACTTAACAGTCCAGTAATGCTAGCCCCAGATAAACTCCTTATCAAAGACAGCGTTTGGTCGTCATCCTCAAGGCCTTTCCTTTAGTAACGTTAAAAGGGAAAAATACTGTTTCAATAAACAGTTAAGCATGAATCTAAACATCTGCCTTGCTCGTCCAAGTAAGTCAACTGAACAAAGAACTACGCTAACCATGCTAACAATCTTTAAAGTGACAAGACAGACGGTGTGTCTCTCTGAGCTCACCTCATATTGGTTAATTAGGCCGTTGGGCTCGACGGGCTCCTCCCACTTCAGGAAGATCATGTCATCCAGCGGGGTAAAGGTGAGCGACTCTGGCGCTATGCCTCCGGGAACTACAAGAAATTGACAGAACAAACATTTGCCGGGGAAATTGAAGTGCTAATCCCACAGTGAGCTTCTCCTGTCAATATCACAGAAGTGAATGTCACAGTGGCTCAGAACAATGCACCACATGAGACACTCAGACGAGTGAGCAGCAGGCACAGCACATCAGATAAGGACATTTATGAACTGCATCAATTATGTAACCACAACGCAGACAAGAGAAATAAACTCGAAGATGGATCCTATAATTTTACATCAGTATTCAGTTGAAATATGTTGATCGATATGTCAGACACTTGCTGGTACACTTATTTCTGAATGGCAGTGAGAGGACATTAGACAGTTTTTTTGGGCCATTCAGTTGCAGCCCCAGTCCCCATGGGCTGTGTGAGAGCTGTACAGAGAAAGACTTATGTGAGATGCAGGCCTGAGGCTAAAGCAAGATCCAAAACAGCTGAGTCAACTGTTATTCTTTGAATTGAGTTAGTCTAGAGCAGCGGTTCCCAAACTTTTTAGGCCGCGCACCCCCTTCTACATCCCGACCGGGTTCGCGCACCCCCCCCCCCCTTAATAAAAAAAAAGAAAAAGAAGCAACAGAGCCTTTTAAGCCTTTATAGCGTGGCATTTGTTTACAAGATTTAGTCCGCTGTTAAATGTTGCAGTGTGAACACAAACCGAACAAAGGAGCAACTGCAACATTGTATCATATTAATCCCTGAATCGGAACAAAGCAAACGAACTGAAGGTGTGAAAACGCCCTGAAACACTGCAACAAAGTTTCAATAACTTTCAGTTACACAAGGCGTCACTTTTAAAGAGCAATACGGATGCGAGCACACACGCACAGGCTCAGAGGCAGATTATCACATTTAATTTACAATTAATGAGCGACTAATGTAGCCAGGATGTCTTCGGACAAAGCATCGATGCGGCGCGACACAGTGTTGTTGGACACCGGGATCATGTCCAACTTTTTTGCTTCTTTCTCCCCAATCATACATTCCACCATCTCTCTGGCAGCTGGCAAGCTCACGTCTTCGGCGATTGTGTGCGGTAGCCCCTTTCTCGCTATTCTGTAACCAGATATGAAGCCCGTAGTGCGTCATTTATAGACCCAACACATGAATGAGACTGCAGTTGTTTTTGGCTGTTTTGTAACTCCTCCAATTTCGATTTAAAATATGTACGGGGCTTTTGACTTGCACTGGCATGCTTGGTGTTCAGGTGGCGACGTAAATAAGAGCTTCAGACTGTTAGCCAGAACCTCACTGCACACCACGCACTGTGGCTTTGGGGAATCTGCGTTGCCAATCCAAGTGAAGCCCAGACACAGATACTTTTCATCATATTTCCTCTTTTTTTCCCAGTCTGATGCTCTCTCTCGTTTCCTCTTTTTTCACCTTGACTCCGCGATGGGCCGATGTGCTCCCGATTTGTCTGTGCTATCCCTTCCTCCTTTTCGGTCTCCTCCGTCTCATCTTCCTCTGACTCGATTTCTTCTCCCGGTCTCTCCCCAACGCACCTCTCCGTTCCCCTCGCCTCCGATTCCTCTCTCTCTCTCTGTCCCTCTCCTCTTTTACGACTGATAGCTTCAGATGTCCCACCTGACAGTTTTTAAATTAAAATTACATTTTTTTTTATATTTAATATTATTACACCATCAGACCGCCATTACACTTTTCCTCTCACGCACCCCCTAGAGCAGGCATGTCCAAAGTCCGGCCCGCGGGCCAATCACGGCCCGAGGTCAGATTTTATACGGCCCGCGCCTTCTGTCTTAAAATGCATTATTTATGGCCCGCCAGCACAGTCAAAACGGAATGAATAAATCATACAAATTCAACATGCAATTCCTATTTTTACCTCATGGTGGCAGCACCACTCTGTAACTGTCTGGCTGTTTGAAATTGGCTCTGACCCTTGAACTGTCATGGCTACGGCAAGTAAAAAAAGGAAAGTCGATAATGAGGGCCGCCGCTTCCAGGAGAGGTGGAGATCGCAATATTTTTTTCACCGAAAACCGAAACAACTGTGTCTCCCTAATTTGTCATGAGACTGTTGCCTTGTTTAAGGAATATAATGTAAAGAGACACTACGAGACCAAACGTGCTAATGCTACAACAAGCTATCAGAGAGCGTCTGTGCTAGAAAAGTGAAGCAACTCCAAGATAACTTGGCCACACAGCAGCGGCCCCTTTCACATGAAAACATCATCAAAGTAAGCTGCGGAGTGGCCGTGGTAATTGCTAAACATGACAAACCTTTTACGGAAGGTGAGTTCATCAAAGACTGTGTTATGAAAATAGCAGAAAACATTTGCCCCGAGAAGAAGACAGAGTTTGCTAATGTTTGCCTGGCTCGTAACACTGAAGAGCTATCATCAGATACGAAGAGACAACTTGATTTTTTTCGTGAGCCTGTTTCATGTGTGTTGAATTTAAATGTCAGACAACTTTTCATCACCCTCACTAAGTCATATTTAAGATTGTCTTGAGGTGAGAATATTGATCGGTTCCTATGTAATTAGCTTTTAGATGGCTTGTTCTTTGTTATCTGACTTTCAAGATGTGAAAGAAAGGCAGAATAGTTGTTGAGATGTGTTCACACATGAATGCTTACATTTGGTTACATTGCTATTTGCTGTCATTGAAAATAAAATGATAAAATAACAATGTATGTATAGGCTACTTGTATTGTTTAAAATAATGTCAGCAGGGACTGTTGGCCCTTGGGCATTTTCACATTATCAAATTTGGCCCTCTTTGAAAAAAGTTTGGACACCCCTGCCCTAGAGGCAGCTCGCGCACCCCCAGGGGTGCGCACACCCCACTTTGGGAATCCCTGGTCTAGAGGACAGCTTATTAAGGCTTTTGGAAGAAGCGTTTATAATTGACATGTACTGTATGCATATATGTATATATATATATAGATACAGTATATACTGTATCTATATATATATATATATTCAATCACTTCAGGAAAAAAAATCTTTCTATTGCTTTTTAATTTTCTCTTGATCTCTTTCTATCTTTCCCCGTATCGTATCGATCTTTTTCTAAAAACCTTGTTTGTTTCGATTTGTCTTCACGGTAGAATTGATTCCTCCCTCACCTGCCATGCAGACGATGTGCTGCGTCACAAAGGAATAATAGGAGATAAAAAATAAGCACAAAATCCTATCTCAGGGTTGCCAGAGACTCAGATATACCGGTAATGCTTTCTCTGTTGTGTTATTTTCGTCTAAAAATGAAATGGATCTTTTGTAATGCTGATTCCGCCTCAGTCACACTCAGTCACACTCAGTCACACTCTCTGTATTGTGTCTAAGGATGCATAGGAGCTGTTGTTAATGTTTTGCAATATCTAGCAAATTTACCACATCATATATGAATTTGTGTGGTTTACCCGCATATCGTGCACTTAATTAATACTTGAAAAACATCATAATATCTCAAAAGCAACCATCACAGCATGAATGTGACCGTAAAGTTCTGGTTGTGGCCAGTCTTAGGTCAGGATAGTCTCCTGTCTGACATTTGCTATGAATATATATATGAATAATATATGAACAGCTAAACAATTAGAGGGAATCTGCTGTATTTTATTTCCTTCATTTCCTTCATTTTGGAGGATGCAGGATGGTGCTGTTGAACTGTATACTGTGGGCGACTGTGACTAAGTGGAGAGCAGGGTCGCCCTACAATCAGAAGATCGGCGGTTCGATCCCCTAGTCGATCCGCTAGTCGATGTGTCCTTGAGCAAGACACTTAACCCCAAAATTGATCCCGTAGCTGTGCCTAAGATGTGTGAATGAGTTGACTTAGACCCCGTCAGTGGGTGAATGATGACAAGTAGTGTGAAAGCGCTTTGAGTGATCGGAAAGAGTAGAAAAGCACAATACAAGTACAGCTCATTTACCATTTATTGCATTATAATGACTGACTGTGTTTCTTTTATTTTGTCAACCCCAATAATATCAATGAGGAGAGGCTAAATTAGAGAAAAGACATATTTTTATTCTATATCTCCTGATGTAAGTAGGATTGGTTGCAATATCTTGATGCATTAGACTGCATTAGTTTTAGCTTGGTGTGCCTACTGTATGTTAACGTTAAAGGTAATCAATTCTCTTAAAATCTTTACCATTTTGTAATGACACTTTTCATCTTTAGTTTCCCTGGCCTCTGCTTCCATACTATCTATTCTGTAACCTCCCCGGGAGACTTACTGTCCTCCTCGGTCTGGAAGGCGACCTCTCTGCCCTCTTTCTTCCCCTCAGGGTTGGCCAGTGACAGACGGACATGGATGCCGTGGTAAGGTGGCAGATCACGCAGTGTGAAGCGTGAAGCATTGCGCTCCACTGCCATGCACTCGCGCACAGTGGTGTTGTGGCCTCCGCCGCCTCCCGCCGTGGTGTAGCGGTAGCACAGGGACACTGAGTAGGTGTGGCAGCGTGTCAGGTTGAACGCCAAATTCTCCCACTGCAGGGACAACTGCCTGGACTGGATATCGGTGGCTGCGAGGCCTCGCAATGCACGCATAGGCTCTGGGAGGGAGGGAAGATTGAGGAAGAAAAAAAGAAAATTGAGTAATAAAGAAAGCGGAGACAAAAACAAGCAATGACATTAGGGAAGTCCTGAAGGCACAATACTGAATTCTAGAAAATTAAACCACAGGTGACTTCATTTTATTGTGAAATATTTGATTTCCCAGCATACGACACTGCCACTGATCCCAGGACTACCCTAGCAGTCTTTCACTTGTTTCCCTCCTAGATGCGGCCATATTGCTCTGCCACAACATGGAGGTTGACATGTTGACACACCCACATCCCCCATGGCAGAGCGGGAACTTGTGCCAATTGTGCTAATTAATTGGACAGCCTGTGGGTTGCTGTCGCACTCCCACCAGTCCCCGCCTCTGTTTTCGCTGAGCAAATTGGACTATCCAGCAGTTATACTTCCTTACCCTGAGGTTTAATCCACACACAAAAAAATGCCAGTGCTTTACAAGGGCACTCACTTCCGCTGGTCACTTTTACTTTTGGGTCATTGCGACGGCCAGATGTATTTTTAGAAGGCACCGAGTTAATTCTGGTCACTGCCGGGTTAACTCCTGACTTTCTCTGACTAAAAGAACAACAGCCCTGTCTTTGATATCTCCCTCAAATGTGATGGCTATAGCTGAAAGATAAAGAGAGCCTCTATACACAGAAGCACAGACCAGCCAGTGTTCAGGAGGATGTCGGAAATCTGAAGCGAGGCTGAGTTAAGCCAAGGACATCCTCAGTATCAATGGGGGCATTTATTATCAGTGGCCATTATAAACGCAGTCAATTCCTTTTTGTCAAGCAATATGCTACCTAATGTATTGTATTGCTTCATTCTTTTAATAGGGCACGTTGAGTAATGGGCCAGGGAGGCAGGGAATGACAGCAGAGATATGGGGTACAGGAAGAGATCATTGGAGTTTGAGGTTACTGGCCAAGGTCTTCATTCCCGTACTGACTCGTGCACTCAGTGGGATTTCTCACTGCAGCACAGATTAGTGCAAGGAACTTAAATAAGGCAGCTAATGCATCACTTAGTAGGAGCTAATGCACTAAAACAAGAATTATCTCAGAAAATGGATTTTAAAGTAGCTGTGCAAGGACACATAGATATGCATGTGTTGTGTTAAATAATTATTAAGTCCAGTCTCTTCTTTTGTTGTGTCTCTTTTCATCTTCTATTTCTCTCTCTCACATCTATTTTACATGTATGTTCAAACAGATAAACATTTACATGCTACTGTAACATAAGATACAACATCCCTATGCCAAGATTCTTATGCACGTATTACTGCCTATGGCAATTCTTTTAAAATGAAATTGTATGACATTTCCAATCTATACCGAAGGCTTCTGCAGTCTCCAGCTTTCACTTTTAATTTGCTGTTTGGCAGTATGGCCGTCGAGGCGTAAATATGACCATTGCATCGATCAGAACCTCATCCAGACTAATGTGACGGCAGATAAATGGGTGGGCACAGCAATCGCAAAGTAGTACACTGCGGCCAGCAAGAAATGTTAATGTTCCATTGTTCAGTGTGGCTGAGGATTGTCTTAATGGTGCAATTGATAGTCTGCACAGTCTGAGAGCTAAATAAAGAGAGGCATTTAACTGCTGAGTTGATGAAAGTGCCGCCAAAGAGGCCACAGTGTGCCCATTGTGGCTTTTCTCAAAGTGGACATTTGTGCCAGCCCCTTCCCTTTGCTTCGTCCGATCTGTGTGTATGCCACGGGCATCCATTCTCTGGCACCCTGTGGCGTGAAAACTGCAGCCACCCCAACATGGCCAAAGCCCAGAGCACCATGTTGATCCTTGGAGATTGGAAGTTAGAGTAGATGTGACAGGTTCTGGTTTATTATCTCCCCTAAAACTGTGAGATGGGATAGCAGCAGGACAGAGCAGACTTGCCTTATATTGCATGCATCGGTGGAGGGTATCTGCAATGACTGTGTCAGACGGGAAAACCCAAATTGATACAGACATGCACGCCTTTACCCATGTGCGAGCAAAAACACAAGCACACGTAAATCCAACCACCCCAGATGTAAACGTACAGGGAATTTTGGCTGAGAATGGAAAACATGATGGACGACATGCCAAGAAAGGCAAAGCACTTGTGTTCCAAATGTGTCTAATTTCAGGCTCCAGTGTTGGCTCCCTCTTACAGACCAAGAGCATCATGGGCAGGGGCTTTCCAGAAGGTTCAGTGACCCAGCAGCAGGATGAAGCCCATTAACGTAGTTCGGGTACCACCTGCAGTACAAATGCCCGGCTCTCCTCTGTGATTTACTTGTGGGGCTTCAAGCTGTGCTAATGCACCGTGCTGATAATCACAGCAATGGCTCATCAAGCACACCTGGATGGCCATCAGAGCCAGGCAGAGACCGTGTTCACATTCACGGTCATTCGTTTTACAGCAGCCGTACGAGGACAGTTTGACTCCGCGAAGTTGTGTATGCGTACGCCGGCTAGCCAACGTGTTTGGGAAGGATAGAAGTATTCAGAATGACCATAGAAGAGCGAGATTAGTCACGGTGGGGAGACACAGCTCCTGGAGAGGAAATTCACTTCCCTCCTAAATACAGCAAAGGTTCCAAAATTCCCTTCTGTTCGCTGGATAATTACCACCTCCCTGAAATCACCGCAGCACCCCCACCATCTATTTTCTCCTCCTTAAACCTAATCAGGCCAACAGCAAGGTCGGACGATTAGGATTCAGCAGTAGTATGTGGGGTCAGTAGGGATAGCGGAGACCAGATGGTTTGGAGGTTGACCAGGGGGAGCTCTGTTGTCTCGTGCAGGGTCAAGCAGGTGAGATACACCAGGCGGAAGAGGTTTACAGGGTTGCAGCCTACTGTACAGTGTATAACACATCAATACGCCCAGGTAAGGGCTGTGAACACGGAAGGAAAAACGACAAGACAGAACGATTAGCAAAATGAATTTCACCTATACAGCCTGTGTATTGATCTAGCACTGCATCTAAATGCCCTGTTTAACAGCTCAGCAAACAGCAGTATCACTTATGCCACACATGGTTGAACAAGCTAATGTCACAGTGGTTGAAATGTAAATACGTCATTAAAGGTTGAGTTTAGTGACTTTCACAAACACCGATACCAGCAACTGAAAGCAATTTCCGTTCGCCGTGAATCTCCTCTCGCTTCAGCTCTCGCACATTTGCTCTCTCACTTTGAAAAACCACTCTCTCTCCCCCACGCATACTCCCACACCTTCCCTCCACTCTTACTACTCTTGCCATCGACTTTTTCCACTTTTTTTTTTTATTGTGAATTTTCTGTGTCTCTTGGTGCAGGGATTGGGGAGGGAGCGCTGTGAGCTCACTCATGGTGCCCTGATGAATGGGGGGGTGTCTTTGGCTGTTGAGAGAGGAGAGTAGCTTTAATATGTCATTGGAGAGGGGGCCAGGGAGCCTCTACTGAAGCAGTGTAGGGAGACATGTGAGGGATGGTGTGTGGCAGGAAGAGACCGTTGGGCATAGGAAAGAGTGATGACCATGGAAGACTCAAATCCACAGACTGCCTTTGGGTAACACAAAGCTCTTCATTTTGTGTGCCTGCGAGCGCTGTGCACACACTGCAGATGCAGGCAGCGGTAATGAGTGTGTGCATCTGCACCAACACAGTGCTCTTTGTGCTGTATATGTGTACATTTTAAAGTGAGGATGGGAGTGGCTTGCCGGTATCCCACTCATCTCCCTGGGTGTTCTGTGTCTGCACACTGACAGATGATAGGGGTGCACAGATGAGAGCGGGGAGTGCAAAATGTTGAAGAAAAAAAAACCCTGATCGGAGGAAAAGCTTCACCCGAGTGATAGGTGAGAATGAAAACCGAATAGATTTAAATCTGCATGTTGCTGTATCTTTAGTGTAAGAGGAAGCAGGAAGCAAGCTAATAGAGCTGAAGCAATGTGTCTATTATATAATTAGTTTATAAGAAACTACTGTATTTTTGATAATTGGTTCATTGTTTCTGTTGTTTTTCAAGCAAAAGTGGTAAAAAGCAACCTGGTTCCAGGTTGTCAGATGGGAGGATGTGTTGCTTTTCTTTGTCATATATGACAGTGAGCTAAATATCCTCTGATTTTGGATTGTTTGCATAAAACAAAAGATTTGAAATCATGTTGGGCTTTTGGAATTGATCATTTTCAATACTTTCTGACATTGATAGACACAATATTAATTGATTAATATGGCACATAACCTGCAAATGAATGGATATAATCCTTAGTTTTAGGCTCCACAAACCTGTTATGAATATGTGAAGTTGTACAGATAGTATATTGGCCAAAGTCATGTGTCCTTCATTGTTTATTTTAAAACACTTAGTATCTGTTTACTGTGATTGACATGTTTCCACCTACGTCACCAACACATTTTGTCCATTTCCTTCTTGTCCATTTATTGTTCGTGCCAAAAATGCCTATCCTCTTCAGTAGATATCAAAGAAGCCTGCTTTAGGCTAGTCACTGTCGTCAGTCAGCTGTTATCTTTTAAATAACAGTCAAGCCAATATTGCAATATCTCAGTCTCCTCAGCTCCAGAGTTCAGAGAACGCCAGTGATAGCAAATGTGTCTTTTCTTAAGAGATAAGTATATGCAGCGACCGAGTCACAACTCGTCTATCAGCTCCTCTCTGATTGAATTTGAGCAGATTATCGTGACAGATGTAGCCCCATAGTGTAAGACTCTCTGAAGTTTCGGGGTGTTGCTGTTGGGCTTTGGTACTTTGAGCTGTGGACTTTTCATGGAATTAATTAAATGCAAAGAAGACACATTTATCGGTATTATTTTAATCTAGATTAAATCTATAAACCTGTGCAATTTAGAAAATCACAGAGCAGCATCCTGGTACAGGTTGCATTGAAGACCCTGCTGCCGCATGGTTGTGGTTTCTACCAAACAGCCAGGTGTTCAACACACTGAATTCGCTCATCCGGAGCTCTGGGGGACTGCAGCACCTTAACAGTGCACACTGTAATTCCCCTAAGCACGACACATTGCATAATGGGTCCTTTCAGAGGATTGTCTCTGCCCAATAAAAAACAAAGAGTGAATAGCCGGTTTTCTCTGCAAACATGACAACATACTTTCATATTCAGATACAGCAAAGAAATTCATGCCATAGAAGAGATGTAAGTGTAAGTAAGTAAACAATACTCCATAATTCTGCTTAAAACAAATAACATTTGTTACAATAATAGAAGTTGGGTGGTGCGTTTTCAGCTTACAATGCAGCAGCAGAAGCAACTGACCAGTAAACAGCAGTTTGCAGTATAGTACTGACAAGTGTCACAAGAGGATTAGAGGGATAAGAATGAAAACAAAATCATCTTTATGTCTTTCTCATTTTTCCTTGTGAACTAAAATACGTTCACCTCTAACAATCCTTGAACACTTACACCAACACCATAACCCAACATGACAGCATTAGGGCGGCCGCGCCCTGTCCAGTCATACAGTGTGTTACGAGCTCACCTGCACACTTGGTCCTGCTCACGAGAGGCGGTCCAGGTGGGCCGGTTCCTCCCTCTCCGGGCCGAGTCAACAGCACACTGATGTGGTACTCTGTGTCTGGATCCAGGTGCCACAGCTTATAGGTGACCACGTTGACTCCGTGCACCTCTGACCACGGAGACTGGCTGGCGCGGTACTCAATCTCCTTCCTGATAATGGGGCCATCTCCCAGGATAGAGTTGGTGTTGAGCTGGATGATTAGGTAAGTGGAGCCGGCGCGCAGCAGCTGGGGTGGCGCAATGGGGGATGGAGGTACTGTCGGAGGAAATAAAAAGGAGTGTTTTTCGTTTTCCTGTTCAAACACAAGTTCAAATCATTAAGAGGCATTTGCTGGCGGGCCCATAACACTACTCACAGTCAAGGGAGGTAAAGTTGTGGTATAAATTTCATTAATCAGTTGTATGCAAACTGATTTCTCACTATGTTTAAAGCCTACTGAGTCTTAAATGAGTCCCCAGAGACTGCAGGGTGTGAGCAGGTCAAACTGCATCCAAATAGCAGATTAGTCATACCTATTAACAAGACATTCAGATCCTCGTATAGATTTTTTAGCAGAGTAGTGAGTGAAAAAACAGCTGTGCATGCAGTGATGCAGTGCATTGAATGTGTATGATCTGTGTAGCTGAAGGATTAAGTGGTGTACATTCTTTTCTCTGACTGAGTGTTCAGTCCTCAGAGCTGATAACCATGATGAAAGAGGAGACTCTGCATCACTGTCTGAAAAGATTGCCAAACCGAGGATGAATTCCAGAGCCCACCGGTCAAATGTCACTTACTGGCAGATCCAAGCCACTGAACAATTACACGGGCAACAGTGTGAGGGAGGGAAGGGAATGCAAAAGAAATGAGGACAAAGCATGAGAAAAGATCAGAGTTAGATCTGTGGCTGTGACTAATCCTTCATCCGGCAGTGGTGCCTCTGTCTTTTATGGCGCTCCTCTCTGTAAGCTTTCAACATTACCAGCCCCTCACCTCTACTCCCGGCTGCTTCCCTTTGCCTTGACTTAGCCTGCAGCACCTCATCTTAGGGCGGTCAATGAACATTATGTCTCCATAATGAAAAGGCCGACTTTAGGCCTAAGGCTAAGCAGCCAATGGGGCCAAATTAGAAATAACTCACTCGTGTATTTTGTAAGTTCACAGCTCAGTTTTTTTTTTCTCTGCAATTAGTTTGTTAATTTTACACTTTTCTCAGTATATTATTAGTTTTCCTCTTCATTGATTCCCTCTCTATACAGAGCTATAGAGTGCTGCAAGGATGAGTTTTGATGGCCAACCAAGAAGTTAGCATCGCAGTAGTTCCCTCGACAAAAAATCCAAAGGGATTCTCCATTGGATTTTGGATTATTGCAGAAAATAAGCTCTGTGGCAAAAACACGTTTATGATATTTAGATATTTTGTCGATGTGATGACGTTTTGTAGTCTCATTTAGCCAAATGTTAGCTACCACCTTTTAAGACACAAAAGCTTTCAAATTCACGAGAGAGGTACCGACTGACGCATTTCATATCGTAGCACAAAATGTTAAAACCAATGACTTCCAGAGGAGAACAATGGAAGTGCTAAAATGCTAACTCAATTTCAGGTTTTAGGACTCATTCTTTCTCAAACTAAACATTGCTCTCTGGTTAATCAAGGATTTCTTTGCAGTGAGACTCATGCTTTAAGAGGGTGAATCCCTGAAAACACATCTTCAAATGTGCTGAGGATCAAACTGTAATATGGGGCCAAAACAAAAGCCCCAGTCATACAGTACCATAAGGAGAAAGATGAGAATGTTTTATTCTTTATGTGGGGACGTATCTGTCCACTATGGGGCAATAATATCTCGGTCATTTTTTAACAGAACACATGACTGATGATAACGACATTTCCAGGCAATGTCGTATGATGTATGCACAAGCAGACAGTCTCTCACGCTAGTTTGGTCTGTGTACAGATGGAGTGAAGATGTCTCTGTTCAGAGCATATTGTACTCCACTCTACACTGCACACTTGTCGTCAAACTACAAAAAAAAGAGTTTACAGAGACTTCAAGTAGCGTACAATGACGCCATGAGAATACTTTTAAAGAGACAGAGATGGAGTAGTGCTCGTGAAATGTTTGTGGCTGCACGAGTCAACACTTTCCAAACTGTTTTAAGAAATCTCATGTACAAATTCATCTGTAGACTGAATGACTCTGTAAATGGGATCACACTTGTTTTAACCAACATAAGGTTTAGCACCACACGCTACCAGTCCCAGCTGTGGCGACATTGGTACAGCTGTCTCTTTGTAAGGCATTGCTAGGCCTATGTACTTTTATTGTTTGTGTCTGATTTTTTATGTATCTGTCTGTATGGACCCCGAGTCTGAAATAAAGTCGATCTATCTATCTATCTATCTAATAAGAGAGCTTCATCGTGATTCCTGCATTCAATCTACAAAGTTTAAATGGGTGGTTCCAAGTCATTAAGGGAATGATTAGTCCCTTCTTAGCGGGGCAGTGTGTGGAAAGGGATTCATAAAGGTCTCGTTAAGGACTTGGTCTCAGCTCCTGTGAAACAGATTACAGGGTCACAGGCAGTCTACTTGAACATGACTTACAACCGGGCATCACACCTACTCGTGGTGCAGAATGAGCTTTGTCATAAATAACATCTTTGTCCTGATTAAAAACCAGAATTACTGCCTCGCCGTTGTATACTTCTGTCAACCAGTCAACTTGTAGTTTACATCCATGTCTTTCCAGACTCTCCTTGAAACTGGAGCGTGTGGAGGCAGTGGCGTAGAGGAGCACAAGGGCAAAAATCAAAGCCATCTTGGAGAACCTTTGTCGCCCGCTCTGCAACGAGCTGTGGCAGATTGGCAGTTTGTTGCAAAGAGTATGAATGACAAGATCAAAGCCTGTGGGCTGTTCCTCATCCGAGTCAAGGGTCTAATGATGGAGGACGTTGTTTGCAGTAGAGAATTTAAAGCCCCTTGAGGATTTGCGATACAGGGAAATATAAATTGTTCTTGATCGGCTGTGTGTCTAAGTTCATTGAGAGAAACAACAGTCACGGTCCTCGTACGTGTTCACATGCTTGCCCTATGAAGTTGATTCTAACAGACCACAGAGTTGTAGCCATGACAGTAGAGGCAGTGCTTCCAATATAGATGTTGCTGCAAAGAAGCTACAAACGTGGGCACTTCACGCACAAATCGTCCACCCAGCAGCACAGACAATCTGTATAATCACCACAGTTTTAAGGTGGGCACCCAAAATTAGTGTCACCAATTTAGTATCTGATCATAGGTGAAATATGGTCACAATCTTCCCTTCCGTTGCATGGAATAATCGCCAGAAAAGTGTTTTCCCTCATTATTATTACTTAAACTTTATTGCAATCGTCATATATACAGGTACTTACCGGAACATGAAATTTGACCTTTGCATTTCAGCATTTAAGGAGCAGTGGGCTGCTGTGAAGCGCCGTCGGAGAAACTTTGGGTTCAGTGTTTCACTCAAGGACACTCAGACAGCAGGAGATCAAACCTCCAGCCTAGTGGTTAAAGGATGACCTGCTCTCTCAGCCACCGTGTAACACAAAGTACAGATGAGGCTGCTGGGAATGTCATTAGTTTAGCAGGTATTTGAATGAAAGTATTGCAAAAAGAGAAATTCTGACCAGATAATGCCACTGGAGAAAAAGTTATTACAATGGATCCTGGTGGGGAACATGAATGTCCGTACCAGATTTCATGGCTATCCATCCAAATGCTGTCGAGACATTTCAAGAACAGCAACAAATGTCAACCTGCTCGCATGCTATTGTTGTTGAGGAAAGTAAAGGGATCGTCAAATCATTCAGATACATCATCTGGGGATCATGAATGTCTGTACAAACTTTGATGGCAATCCACCAGACAGGTGTTGAGCTATTTCAGCCTGAACCAAAGTGATAAAGGGACCAACCAATTGATCAACAGACCGACAACGTAGAGACTGATATTGCCATTAATACAGCGTGTTTTGCACTCTCTCTAACTCTCCTCTGCCCTTACATCAGTCATTTAAAAAATGTAATATCAGGAGGAGCATACAGTAGAGGACAAGAAGATTGGGAACCTTTCATATCCTTATTTCCCCTTCTCAGCCTCCCTTTGCTGAGGGCTAGAATTTGTTATGCCATCAAACCATCCCACAGCCATGTCATTACTACGCTGTCAAAGTGGTGTCAGGCTGTGGGGTTGGAGTGAGTAATGGGAGTGAGGTCACCATCTGAGGTACGTGATATGACAGGGGCTGCAGGAGTCCAAGTCAAGTGCACAGCTCTTTGACAGAGAGCTGAGTATGGCAGCCTTTTTGACAACTCCAGCTCAAAAAACAACACATGTCGGGGAGATTGCATTTGCCATCCGAAGAGCCTTCATGTGTGTCGGGCACCCGTACAATTTGGGCTTTGTCTATTTTATGGAAATCGGTTAGGTGTCTGTGATTTCACCCATTATGCACAAAAGATATGCTATGGGTGATTTGAAATGTGATCACACGAGTGCCTAGTGTGATCAATTTCATTTTTAATTCCCCTTCGAATCACACGCAGTAATCTACTGTGACAGAGGGAAGCAGAAAATCCTGTTATCATAAAAACAGCAGGAAAACGGATGGTTGAGATGAAAAAAGGCAAAAGGGGACAGAAAGACCAAAAAGAGAACATTAAGAGACGAATAAAGAGAGAGTGTTTACCTTTGACAACGAGTTCAGCAAAGTTTGAGACCCCAGATCCCCTGGGGGACTGAGTGACACAGCGGTAAAGGTCTTGATCCGTTCGCTGGGCGCCGTCTAGCTGGAAGGATACCACAAAGCGCCGGTGACTCAAGTGCTTGACTGATGCCGTTGTTAAAATGTCCCCATTGTGTCTCTGAAAAGCAGGAAAGGACAGGGTCATCGTGTCCCTCTCTCGAACACACACAGGTACATGTCATTTCATACAGTGTATCGTGTACAATAGCTACACACACAAACACACAGCTAGAAAAATAAGCAGCAGATGCCAAGAAATCTTAGCTGTTGTCGTAGTCGTAGTCCCTGTCGTAGCTCCCAAACCCTGGCTCCCACACTTCCCATGATCCAACTCTCTTCATTAGACCCTCCCTGCCTTTCAAACTCCATGCCCCCAGCGTGTGAGACATTATACAACCATTTTCATGGCATCATGAACTAAAGAAGTTTCTTATCAAATGGTTGTTATTAAAAGACAAGAACGGAGATGTTAAACCTGGTTGATAAAACTTTATGTCAACATTTGGACACATTTTTAGACTATTCACCAGAATAATTATGTGACTAAGTGTGTTTTATGTTTGTTGAATATCTGTGTATGGGTCAATAATGTAATACAAAATTGTTTGTTCACCGTTTCTTATGGCGTCTTCCTTTTATTCCCGTTAAAGTTTTTTTGTGGGGGAGTTTTTCCTTTTCCGATGCGAAGGTACTGGGACAGAGGATGTCAGATTGTAAAGCCCTCTGGGGCAAATTTGTTATTCGTGATTTTGGGCGACACAAATAAATTGAATTGAATAGTCAATTTAAAATGGTGAATATAAAAGTTACACATCAAATATAACTTGCACACATTTTAGTTTGAGGAGTTAGAAATTTCTGGTTTTAATCAATTTTGAATATTTGGGGGATGATGGCGAAACTGTCAATGTGGTGTAACCATTGTTGATTGTACAAATTCAACTTGCTTAAAACATATGAATATATATATATATATATATATATATATATATATATATATACACTAGGGGTGTAACGGTTCACAAAATTCACGGTTCGTCAAATTATTATTATTTATTTTTTTTATTCAAACGTATTCGGTTCGTCATGCGTACCGAACCGTGAGCCTCGTACCGAACGGTTCAACACGAATACGCGTATCGTTACACCCCTAATATATATATATATATATATATATATATATATATATACAGTATATATACAGTATATTCGTTTGGGCTGTCCTCAACCCAAGATATTCTTAATCGACTAACACGATTTTGTCGACTAATCGATCAGTTGATTTAATCAACGGATCTGTTAAACTGAGTTACTCCACGAAGAATCATACAAAAGCACAACTTTAAATGTTGTGTTCAGAGATCTGCTCATGAGTCTCTTGGAAATAAGTCACTAAGCATGAAAAGGCTTTTCTTTTTTCAAACTAAAAAAGACTAATCAACGAAAGAAATAGTCTAAGACCAAAACAATTAACTAATCAACTGAGAGTAGTAATTCTGTATGAGTATTAAAAACATCCAGGTACACACATCTTCCAATCTCTCCCGTTACACACACACACACACACACACACACACAAACATTAAATACCTATTAACTAGTCCTTGTATGCAGTCATTGCTCAGTGAACCCCCGAGATACATAGCCAATAATGTAGCAAAACACGCTTCAATTATTGCTATCTGGGTCAGTTCTTATTAGAGTTGTGTGATTAAAAAAAAGGAGGATTTTCCAATTGTGTGCAATTTAATTAGAAGGGCAGGACCACGTCTCTGATTTAATCTCGCAATATGATGATCAGACATGCTTTAATACAACAAATGAAATCGTGTTAAAATAATAGTGCTTATGGGGGTAATACATGAGTGTTGTCCCTTAACGGAGCCCATCTACTACCATAACTGTCCTTCGTGTGCAATGTTATTGAACCAAAACATTGAACTGCTCAGCAGTTAGAATTGGGACACAGATGGGCTTTGATGTATTAAGGTTTAATCAGTTTAGTAAATAGGCTGACGGATGAGTAGCAGCATGTCGACTGTTTTTTAGTAGAAAAAGAGAGACTGTAGAAATGGCTGTGAAACAACTGCTGCTCTCAGCATTCAAAAACAGAGTCTCAAAGCACAAACAGAACATAAACAAAAGTGAGTTGGGGCAGAAAGTGGGAAGCAGAGGGAAATGGTGCTCGAGAAAACGCGTGATTCAAATGAATGTTGCATGATGCACCTTGCTGTTGCACCGCGAGAGGCATTTCTCATTGTTCCACACCATTAAAACCACTAGCATCTGTCAACAAAACACATTGAATCTGACATTATTTTTCTCATGTTTTCAGGTCATTCCCTTTGTGTGAAATGGTGGACATTAATCTTGAAACTCATCCTTTTGATCTGCCCGTTTTAACAGGATCCAAAGCATGTGAGCATGCTGGGATTAACAAGGAAAGCTTTGGGTTATGCGAGGCCATCTCGGCCTCTGTTGTGCTTCTGATTTGGGCCTTTCAAAAGCCACAGACCACACAAACCTCAGGCCGAGCCTTCGCAAACAAACACATAAACACACACCCTCTGATTAGGGTTAAGCAGGCAACTAATCTTGTGACCGCAAAGAAATAAAAGTATCTCTCAATTAAAATCTGCCGCATCCTCCCCGTTTCTTTTTACAGTATTTTCATCACCTAGCATGTGGATTACAGAACGGAGGCAGGGGAAATCAGGATGAACCAAACAAGCATGAGATCACTTCATGTTACGTAAACAATCTGGCTGTGGCTAATTGGCGAGGAAACGACAAAGCGGTTTGTTAATATGGCAGACGTGTGCCGTCAGCACTGCGCTGCAGCTGGTACGGCAGATGCAATGAACACAAAAGGGCACAACAACGGAAAGCAAGAGCGATGCGAGTCTATATGAAGAAAACGGGTGAGATAGACATGTGTGACGCGGACAGAGTTGACAGAGGTATGGTGAAGAGGACAGTAAAAGGCAGAGGACAGGCAGAGAAGGAGCATTGCCGTGGCCTGGAGATCTCATTACAGCAGGCGCCCTATATGGTCATGCCAGCTAATTGCACAAAGCATTTGCCTTCAACCTTGTGTTGTGACCAAATGCCTGGTTTGATTGAGTGCTCAGAGAGGTTCGGAATGAGGGTTCGGAATGAGGATGCTTCAGTTACATAAATCACACACCTCCCTGTTACCAAACAATACAGTATAGGTTGGCTGAGGTCAACCATGATTAACACTAGCTGTAGTGGGTGTTAAGATGTTGGCAAAAGCAGTGAATGTGTAGCTTTGCAGCATGAGATGAAAACAAATGGAGCCCTAGAGCATTATGACATTTGGTCCTTTAATCAGAGCTACATAAAGAGGAGGATTTCAAGACCACAGAGTTATTCCCCACCAGAGGAAGACATGCGTGGCCCGTCTGACCTTCACAGAGTATGCCATTGTAGATGAAAAGACAGATGTCTAAAACACAGCACATGATTTGAATAAAACAGCTGGCAGTGAAGAAAGCAGCGAATACTATGATCCAAAGGTAACAAAGTGAGGAGGCGTCAAGGCCTTCACGGCCTTCACGGCATTAAAACTCTGTCGACAATCTTTATTTAAGCACAAGCACGTCTGGGACACATAATGATTCAAAAACAGAGAAAACCTTGTTGCAATGGTTATTTAGGGTAACACACTCCACTTAAGATGCAGTAGAGAGTTCAGATACACGTTGTCTTCAACAAGTTTTGAGTAATCAAACAAAAGACGATACAAAGAGACACATCATGACCACAAAGAGAGAAGAAATTACAAACAGATACAGAACAACCACAAAAATGAACAAAACGACCACAAAGAGACACAAAAGAACTACACACAGTTGTAAAACAAGCACATAGAAACACTAAACGACCACAAAGAAACACAAAATGTTCACAAAAAGATGCTTAAGAATTACAATATCATGCATAACAACCACTAAGACACTCAAGACTACAACAATGAGACAACAAACAACCTAAAAAAGGATTTGTTTTGTGTCTCTTTCAGTCTGGGTGTTTTGCTGCTTTTTAGGAGAGGTGCGGGGCCTTTCACATGTCCGTGCCCAGGGGCCAATGCCTCAACTCTGTCCATGAACTGAAGTACCTCTAAAATAATAATCAGGTGCGAAAACCTAAACCTGCTATTTTCCTTTGGTACCGTTGATGGTTTTGGAGGTGCAGAATACAACGCTCACAATAAACTTCTATAAACTCCACCGTTAAACCACTGACCTCCAGCAGGAACTTCTCAGCCTCTGATGCTCTTCCAGCAGCAACACACTGAAAAGTAGCATTTTGCCCAGCATTGACCTCCTCATCTCCTAGCCTGGAGAAGTGCGGCGCCTTGTCTAAAGAGACAGACAGAGAGAGAAACACAGTGAGATCAAAAGACTCCATTACCATTCAGCCAGTTCACAATGACAGTCAGTTACACAACATAGCATTTCATCAAAGCTTATTTTCTTCTTTTCAAATACAGAAACAGGTATTTCAGGCTTCATCCAATGTTTGCCCATAAAAACACAAAAGCAGCAACAGTTTCTTTCATTTGCAGATTTGAACCAGCACTAAACCTAAATGACTTCTTATTATAATTTTGTATTCAATTCATTGTGCTTTATTTGTTCCTTGAAAGTACTGATGCATATGAATGCATATGACTTAATATTAAAAATCCTTTATCCTTTAACGTACTATGCACTTCTTTTTTGATTGCTCATAGCAGTTTGCGTAAGTGAATTTACAAATGAAGTTGCAGGAAAATAAAGTTTGAGTTTATCTTTTCGCTTTTTTTGGGTATGTGTCGTGTTGTGTTGACAGTGGAGGATAGAAGATGTTGCATTGCTTTCCACTTCCAGATTTTCCAGACACATCAGAACATGTACTGTATATGCCCATGATAACATTTAAATACATTTAAATAATTAAATAAAAAAGTATAAACATACTGTTTGAATAGGACAAAAAGTGTGTAAATATGTTGGGAGGGTCACACACTGTGAACAAGATGAGAATAGAGGCGATATGAGCAGATTGTGGGAGTGAATCTGCAGAAGGAAAGCCACAGAGCAAGCATCAGTACTCCACATCTCGACTAATGATGTCCCAGCATGCTGAGCGAAGCTGCCAATGAGTCAGTGTGTGGGAGTAGCCCTCTCACCCAACTCCGTGATTAACAATAGTGCAGTGAGAACCGGACCCCTGCGGAGGCAAATCACTGGGTAAACGCTGGCAGCACTGCCTACAATCCCTGAGAAATGGGGTAGGACAAGTCGACATGTCACTCTGGATGACTGACAGGGAGAGGTGGCAGAGCAACAGTGAAGCTAATGTTTGGGTCTCACACATCTCCTGCTTGGTTTTGCATAACATTATGTTGCTATGTAGCAAGAGGGGTGGGGGGACAAAGTGTTGATCTTCTTTGTGTACAGTAAGTAGTTAGGGGAGAGCGCTCGCATCTGCACCCTACAGGTGGCCATGTTTCCTTTGAGTGACTCTCCGTCCTCATATTATTCATAATTCATGCCTGAGAGCCAAACATAAAGAAACAGCGAAATGAGTGTGAATGGAAAAAAAAAATGTCCCCACAGTTGGCAATAACCGCTGTGTTGTACAGCAAAATGTGTCCGATTTTATCCTCAGGACTCTTTAGCCTGATAAATATTTCAGTGGAGTGTAACACTGATTTCAGAGTCAAAGACTAAGACTCAAAAAGAAAAGCCAGCCATGCTTCAACTAGAATTTACAAAATGGAACTTGTTGAGCTTATTTCCTTTTGATTTAATTGTATTATTCTTTTTACGATGCGACACTTCCCTTCGAGTTTTCACTCCGTCTTCCTCCCTCGCACTGTTAGCTGCCAACGAATGCAGGCTGGCCATGTGCCACATCCTAAGGCATGTTCAGGTCTTGATGAGAGTCTTAATTATTTAATGGCCACAGTGGGAGCATTCAGGAGATGCCATCTGCTGTCTCGGAGGAGAAACAGGGTGACTGTACGCATACAGCACGGGTTCGACCAATCTCACAGCCGGTGTTCATTTTTTTAATCGTTGGTGGTATCCATTGTGACATGACATCCCTGATAAGTCTCCAAACACTATTGTGATAAAATAGATAATGCTAAATGATGAAAAAATACCATCAAGCTTGTGTCAGTAATATATGTCACTTGAAAGCAGTGTGGACCAATGGTGTTTAAGCCCTCCTGTTCAGCAGTGGGTTGTACTCGCCACGCAGTGTGACACTGAAAGACTTTGTCCAGGTATTAAGGGACTTAGTGAATATGTTTTACACAAGGTCCTCAGGGGATAACAACACATAGAACCGCCACCCTCCCTGACACAGCTCCGCTGCTGGGAGCCATTGGTTACAAAAAAAAACCACCCTGAACATTCTCATAAAGCTTTGAAATGCAGTGCTTGATGGGGGAAAAACCCCTCTGTGCACAGTGACTTATGACGACAAATCTACGCCAGGGCACATGAAAGCTTTCAGAGAGAGCGAGAGCGAGCGAGAGAGAGAGCGAGAGAGAGAGAGCGAGAGAGAGCGCAAGAGAGAGAGCGAGAGAGCGAGAGAGAGCGCAAGAGAGAGAGCGAGAGAGAGCGCAAGAGAGCGCGAGAGAGAGCGAGAGAGAGCGAGAGAGAGAGCGAGAGAGAGCGCAAGAGAGAGAGAGAGAGCGAGAGAGAGAGAGAGAGAGAGTTAAAGATTTCAGAGATTAACAAACACATTTGGCTGTCAAACAAGGCTGGAGGCAGGAATGGCAGGTATGTTTTCAGGAGTGTTGGCATTTGGGTGTCACAGTGTTTTAATAGCACTTCTGTTGTCACTGGGCGCCTCAGGACAACCTGCAATTCTAATATGAAAAGGTCGATCAGCAATCACTCTTCTCCGCATCCTATTGAAATACATATTTCCCTCAAAACCACAAAACTTTTTTTATCCCTCCAGCACCTCCTGTAATTGCAATTCATTGTCAGAAGTGGAACTTACAGCAGGGGTAGTTGAGCACCACGATGTCATCGATGGCAATGTAGCCTCGCTGCTCTCTGGAAACCGTTGCCTCAATCAGTACCTGCAAAAGTGAAGTGAACGTGAATATGTGATGAACAGTATAATTCACAAGTTTAATTCATAACCACAACAGCTAAGGCACACACTTGCAATTAACTTAATGCTCTCAAAGCTGAAGTGTACAAGCAATTTTCTGAAGAACATTGAGGGGCTGTGTGAATTCCATTGCTCGCGTCCCGCTTTCGGTGACAGATGCATTATTTATCGCCACAAAGCTGCACATCTGCTGGCCCAAAACAAAAAGCGAGACAATGTGAGAGACAAGAGGAAGACAGAAGCATAAAAATAGGGAGATGGATAAGTTTTGCCTCAGTCCGCAGGGCCAAGAGAAGTAATAGCTTGATCAGGAGACACACAATGTGGCGCCTGACTCATGAGCTCTATTCCACATTCAGGGCACAGGCTGCTGTGAAGCCATAACAGCAGATAATACAGCTTGCACAGGGCCACGAGACTCAAGGGAGGACAAAGCTCCATACCGTCCTATGGAACAATAAGCTGGATGAGCAGCAGACTCTCATGAAACCTAATCAATATCAAATCACCATCCTCAGTAATGGTGAGAGAGTTATGAGACACAGGGGTGATGTTTGTTTTCACAGCACCAAGGACAGTCTTCCATCCACACGTTTGATCGAAGGCCGGCTTTGAGTTATTGTTTCTCATAATCCTCTGACCAAATGATTACAACATGGTTCCTATTACTGGGTCTTGATTTTTACTGGGGCCACCACACACACACACACTCAAACTATGTTATATCCTTGGAGCTACTTTAAATGCGTGTGTCTGGTGTCAGGCGGAGCTGAAATGGGTTATACAAGAGTGGAGCTCATACTTGTCAAAGTTATGTAACTGAATCAAGTTGTAGTAGCTTCACGAGTGACTTTTTGTGTTGCAGAATGAATACACTGAGGCTGGGTACCTGAAATGCCATACTGGCGTTTCAGTGCCAAAACCGAAAGAACATGTAAGATACTTGACGTTGGAGAGAGTAGTTTGACCAAAAAATCTGAAGGTATTCCAAATAGCTTGTTCTCTGCTATAACTGGCTGCTCTCCTCCGGCTCAGGGAGGAACACTCAGGCGAATCTTCTTCTGCCACAGTCAATTTTCCTGTTTGTTCCCAGACACCAATGAAACCTGAGCCGGAAAAGGCCACCGCTTTTAAAACGGGAAAATTAACATTTCCTCTTTTCATCATTTCCACTCTCCCGCTGTTTCAAGTGGTCTATTTTCCTTAAAAGCCTGTGCTTTTTTTTTTCTTCGCTCATTTCACTCTTCCTATCCTTCAATTTTTCATTGTTATGCTTTATTTCTTTCGCTGTCCATCTTTTCCCCTTGCCGCCTTCCCTCCCTCCTTTCCCTTCTATTCTGCAGCTGCCTAAACATACAATATTTACAGCAATGATTTAAGCACAATATCCTTCAATATGTTGACCTGAATTAGCTGCGTAAGCACACACCGCCATGCCATCAGGCTAACATCCAAATTCGCCAAAAACACTGATTAGCCTTAATGGTTTACAGAAGAGAGAAAATTGTCTTGAAAGTCTAATTGAAGGTGCTATTACTCTCTGCTGAGCTAAAACACTCAATAGCAGATTGATTACTGGTTAATCCTCACTCTTCTTAGCCATTAGGATAGGAGGTTATTAAGAGGGAGACATTCAGAGCATTTGTTTCAATAAACAACCTTCCCAGATTTTTATTGAAAGCCACTTTCCCGAAGAAACTTTCTATACGCCTGTACTTTATTCTAATGAATGGCTACTTTACTTCCAAAAGATATAAATATGCAGGAACTGTCTTCTGAAGAAAAATATAAAAGCGGGACACGCAGTGATTTATGACTGATATAAAATGCACATTAGGAGAACTTATTACATTACCCCGCATTATTGGCTTTTAGAAGCAATTGTTATGTATACAAATCAAGAGATGATTTATCCGGCCCTATAAACAAGCTTCTACCGTTCCCACTCCGGTCAAGAGACACCATTAGACACAGGGCTTTTACTCACCATTAGACACAATCATATACAAATAACTTCTTAAATATGCACAGACAAAAGGTTGCATGCTGAAGTAAATCTGTTCAGGTGGAAAATGCCAAAGGATAACAGCCCGTGTCTGACAATATGGTCTGCTGAGACCCTCAGCTCCTTTAAATCAAGATTGAAGACTTTTCTGTTTGCTGCTGGCTTTAATTGAACCACATTCTATATGAATCAATTTCCTGCATTTCTGCATTTTACTACTGTATTTTATTTCTTACACAGTTTTTTAATGTTTTAATGCAAGGAATGTTCTTAATTGTTTTTAAATCTCCTTTTCTTTTGCCTTATGTTTTGATGCTTTTAATGGTTTTATGTGAAGCACTTTGAATTACCTTGTTGTTGAAATGTGCTATACAAATAAACTTGCCTTGCCTTGCCTTAAATCGTAGAGTCTCAATTTGCTCTCCACAGTATTTCACAGAAGTCTTTTCCATCGCCAAAGGCTCATTTGGCACAAATCATCAGGCTGAAGTAACGAAAATAGGAGATAGTATCAGACAAAGCTGAGACGGGAGGATTCTCATTCACAAGTCTTTGATGACCACTATCCAACTTGTTCCTTTTCCTTAAAGAAATGAGTCTAATAAGGAAACAAGATGGAATCATAGGAAACATTATGAAGTGGGCTACTGTGGTTTAAGAGATCAAGCTAAACAGGTTAGATGTGCACAGAACGTGATAATCAAATATAAGACAATGTTTGTTTGTCTTGAAGATATTCAAAATGTTCGAAAATATTCACATTCTTCCCGAGATCTGGATGAGAAGATCGATACCACTCTCAAGTATCATTTGTTAAGTTCAGAACTGGTTAGCCTAGCGTAGCCTAGCTTAGCATACAGAGTAGAAGCAGGCGGAAACAGCGAGCCAGACTCTGTCCAAAGGTAACACAAAAACAACAAACAAACAGCACCTCTAAAACCCACGTATTAACACATTGTATCTCCTTCATAAAAAATACATCACCACACTAGGAGATATGTGCTGGACTATTTCTTGGCAGAGCGCAGTGACTTCCTGAAGGCTTGCCATCATTGAGGGGGTACCAGTGGATTTTGAATGTATCAATGTGCATTTGACATGGCGTGAGGATGGTATTAAGATCACACCTATTCTAAAAACACCTTCAACAGGGAGGGTGAGTAAAGCAAGGCAGAAGAAAAGCAGGTCTGAAGAAGATTCTGACATTTGGAAGGAGACGAAGTATAGAGAGGAGAAAGTGAGAGACGGTAAAGAGGGGAGGGGGACATGTCTCCTGCTGTAGCTGGCAGTCTTGGAGGGCTAGATAACATCTTTAATATTTGATAACAAGGTTCTCCAGCTATTGCAATGTACGCCAGACCAACACAACATCTTCAATCGAGATATCTCAAGGTGATCTTGTTCTGTTGGTTTTTCACCCCCAAAATACATTGCACTCCAAATCCCAATTTCACAAACTGTGATAGGAGAAACTGATGCAGGTGTAATCCTTCTTCAATGCTTAATACTGGCGTATTAATGATGTGTTTTGGTGACTACAAGAGAACTGCTTTGACTGCTTTTAATTACATTCCACGACGACTTTTTCAAAACAGTAAACAGTATCTTACATGTGATGTAAACAAGGTACATCATTACAATGTAAACCATGAAATGAGCAACCTTGATAGTCATCTTACATGTATGTACAGTACAAAAGGCTAAACTGACATTTTGTATCCCTGTGCTGAAGCCAAGGAACTGGGAGCTCTAATATCACCTGAAATTGAATAAGACGGAAAAACTTGCGGATTTGAAACCCCTCTCTGGAATGATGTGTGTTCTCCTGGGATTTATTTTACCCAAGAGACAAAGATAAGAAGTGCCTCTTCTCCACCTCTGCTTCAAACGAGTGCTTTACTAGTTTAATGACATGGCAAATCTGCCTACCTATCACTTCAAATCCAAAGTGATTGTGTATTAGACATGCTATGAAGCTCATATAACCCATACCCTTTACATTTAAAGTCACACAAGCTGCAGCTAACGTGCTTTAGGGTTAAAAGTCTCAGGTGAATTTCAAGAGACCTGTGTTGAAGAAAACCAGTGTAACGATGTCCCATAGCCCTCCTTTTTGTTGTTCTGTTTTTATTGCACTGTTGACGGTTAACAACAGAGGACAGCATTAAGATGCTGTTAAAGAAAATACCCAGCCGTACACCTCCACATATACCTTCTTCTGTTTTGTCTGTTCAAAAGAGAGCAGTGAGAGCAGTAAGGCAAGACCTTGTGTCATTGCACAGTGATGAGCTCTTTGACTGCAGAGGGATTAGCAATGTAATCTGTGGTATATGTGACTTTGAGGGGGCAGTTTGTTTTGGTCTCTTTGTGCTGAGAAGCAAGCTCAGTAGAGTTAAAGTCAAATGTGAAATGAGAGAGAAAGCAAAGAGGAAAATGCTTTGATTCCTTACATGAAGATACATTTTCTCTAACTGAGCCAAAACCTGGTGACCAAATCCCCCAATTTTATTCCAATACATTTGAACACTGTGTTTTCCCACACATGAGATAAAAGAGAGGTTGTTCAAGACATTCTATTCAAAGGCTGTACTGTCAACACTAAATTAAGCGTACTGTTTGTCCTGTCTTCCTCCTCATAAGCCCTTTATAAACCTCCTTCTCCTAACTGCAGCCTCTCATCGGGGGCCGCAGAACAATTCTGACTCACCGACTGTCCATCATTGTTTACTGGGCTGCTTACAGAACAAGAAAGTGCACAATTCCACTGGGTAAAGATGAAGAGGAGGTTGAGGAGAACAGAACTGGTGTAAGTACGCAGATACATTCAGTAGTAGTAGACAGAAAAAGAGAAGGCAGGTAAAAAGATATTGTGTTCGTGAAGTATCTGTCCTGATGTAGTGATACTATAACAGAATAGTGTTCACACTCAGCACGAACTGCATCCATCAGCAAAAACACTCGACCGTTTCCGGCTCACTTATTGTTAAACATTCATCATAAGAGAGACAGCTATTTAATACATTTAATTGGGGTGCTGTAAAAGTAATGATTCACAATGAAAACGCCATGAAAATAAAAGAACAGACAGTGAGAACCTCATTATTTTTGTTGTACCATTGAGCTAATGAACAGTTTTACTGGCAGGGGTCCTTGCTGGCTTGTTTAGGAGGGGCAAAGCTCAAGAGAAGGTGTGACTTGGCAGTAGCATTGATTAGTACAGCTCACTATCCTCTCGTCTCGTATACTGATTTGTAGCTGGTGAGATGAGACTTTTTTTCGGGGTTTTTTTTTCAAAGGTACTTCTAAAAGGCCAAGGGTCCCTTAGGATTATGTTGTCTGTATTTCAATGACATATAAACATTCCTGGTAATACACTTATTCACTTTCTTGTCAAGACTTACAGTAAAAGAGAATCAATCAAGTGTATTTATAAAGCACATTTAAAAAACAACACACGTGGATCAAAGAGCTATACAGACCAGAGCAGGTAGCTAGAATCACAGATGGAAGAAACACAGATGTAAACATCCAGATCGATGGCATCCTCATGTCTGTACGCTAGATATGAAGTGAGAGCCGGGAGGCGATTAGCTGAGCGTAGCATAGCGACTGGAAACGGGAAAACAACGAACCTGTCCACAGGTAAAAAAAAAAGGAAATCCAGCACCCAAAGCTGGTATGTGAATCAAATCAACACGTTGTATCTAGTTTCTTTAGATTCATACAAAAACATCTGCCCGTCAACCTCACGGTGACCACCAACATCCAGGAAGTCACTGCTCACAGACAAGAAATAGAGCTTTAGAGGTGCTGTTCGGCTAGTCTTAATGCTAAGCTGTGCTAAAAAAGTTCTACCACTATCGCGTGCAGATATGAGTGATATCAATATTTTCATCTAACTAGCAGCAATAAAGCAAATCAGCTTATTCCCCAAAATGTCTGACTTTTTCCTTTCACAACTAATCCCATGAGGCTTTGACAGCGTACCAGTGGTTGAGACAAAGTTATTTCCATTGTACTTTGGTCGAAGTGCCACGGTGTTTAAATATTCTTCTACCGTGTTTGTGTGTGTTTCTGTCTGTATATTGCATCTCTGATCTCATTTTAAGATCATGTGACGTTGGTAGAACAGTGCCAGCCTACATCTAGCACTCTGTTCATACAAAGGACTCTCTTTTCTTTTACATTGCGAAGGTCAGATCTTGCAGAGCAGAATAGAATTTAATTAAGTGGGGGGGGGATTGACTGTTCTTGATAAAATGCACCGTAGTCAACTTAATTGCTTTTTGACAGCTCCGCAGCGTTTGCAGGAAAAATAAATTGGATTAATAGATGGACATCCCTCGTGCTTACCTGACTATGCCATCTACAGACCACAGCACATCAGGCACCAACCAAGTAGATGCCAGTCAATGATGTTTACTACAAGTAGGCAGTGACATGTCGTGCAAATTGTTGGAGTCGGTTGAATACACAGTACACAGGCCTCAGTGGGGGAAATCTCTACCAGGCATGCCCACAAGAGAACTAGCCAGGGCCCTCGAGCACTGACGTGAGCTAGATTCCCTTGTGAATCCATGCTAATTAAATTGCAAATGCAAGTAATTAACACCAGATTCACCTCGAGGCTAAAATGAGCCTTACTGTGTACCATTTTTCGTCTGAGCAAGATGTCGGTACATGGGTCTGCAGATCTTAATCACGGAAATGAAAATTCTCTTGACTGTTAAACTCCTCAGTGTCAGAGGAGCATCTTGTTTCATTAACACATCATGAGATCAAGGACCCATTAGTCAATTCATCACATGTAAGAGTACAGAATCTCAACCTGGGAGTGACGGAGTTTGTACCTGGTATTCATTAGGCCAGAAGGTGCTGACTGCCAGCTCAACCTGGTGCCACTGCTTGGCATGAGACCCCGATATGTTCCAAACCGCACTGCCGAGCGGACCCCCGTTGACTCGAACGTACGCCCGCAGGGCCCCCGGGCTGTGGCCATCACGACTGTACAGGAAGTAACTGAACTGGACGCAGTGCGTGTCATTTTCACTCAGCGTCTGCAGCAGCAGCTGAGCACGATGACCCACGACATGCTGGGAAGAGTTCACCAACATATAGGATCCTGGAAGGAACACAAGAAATGCATCAGTTAATTTTTAGGATTGCAACTTAATGGTTAATCGCAACAGTTTGTCACTTCTATGAGTCAGGAACAGACGTCATCAACAAGTTGTGGCAAGTAAGCATACACACAAAAAGTTACCAAGCAGCTTAAATGCCTGCGGTGTTGAATCATCCTAAATTGGAAATTGAAAACAGCCGAACAGACACTAGCACTGCGTCTGCAATGCCCGTCTTTCCACAGGCAGTAATAACTTTTTGGTCGTTGTATTATTGTTCAAGGTTCACAAAAAAAATATTTGAGGTATTTTACTATTTATTTACTGTGTTGTTTTCTTTTAAAAAATGAGAGCCAATAAAGAGAGACATAAGTGTGCTCTATGCATTGTGTAGTAAGGTTTACAGGGACTGGAGGTAATAAATATACATTGATTATTACATTAATCAGTTAATAATTTAACCTCAAGTTAAACTTGAGCAACAGAAAATGAAAATGAATCACGATGAGATCAAATTAATTATGATCAATACAGTGAGAAAAAAAAGCAGGAAATATGAGTATAGATTACTTACACCAGTCTTTATAGTGTGAATATGTCCATAGCACAGGTTTTCAATTGTTACTAGATTTACATTGAGGGACTTGTGTTGAGCAGACTCATATGAACCAAGGCAAACTTGTCACAAAGGAACAAATCTGCAGTTAACCACTCTAAGCAGGGTGAATCCACCAGAAGGAAATATGAAGGTATTCTTCCCCAACTCATTGTGTAATGTGTATGCGGTTGATAACCGCAAAAGAATTGTGCCCTGTCGAATAAAAGGACACAATCTGTGCTGGCGAAGGCATTCGTGAATACTGGAGGGATACGCAGAGAACAAGTGAGAGATGGAAGAAAAAGCAGACAGACTCAGCAAGAGAAAGTTTTTCCCTCTGCAAGGTGACGTCGAGGTAGGAAACAAAATCCACAACCTCCCCCCCCAAAGCCTCCTCTAATCAGGTTAAGATAACCCCATTGCCCTTTGCCTAGCATCTGTCCCGCCTTGAGTCTGTGCCCGCTAACGTAATTAGCACAACAATGTTGGGAGACCTTCCTGTGTACTCACATAATCAAGCCTGTTGTCTTTGCACGCCAAGGTCTTTCTGTTCTGTCAGGAATGAGCCCGAGAGACCAGGCAGACACAGCCTTGGCGCCAGGTGTCCTGAAGACATTTATTCTCCACTCAGATGTGAATGCTGGATTGCCAGACAGATACTTCTTAACATCCCACACAGTGTGCGCCTCTCAACTGGGAAGCATCCTCGACACACACTACACTCCGTAATGTTTTCACACCTTCCCAACAACTCACCACGCAAACACAAGTACTGCAGTACGAGTTATGAGTAGGGAACCTGTATATGCTATCCAGGCACAAGAAAAAAAACTCGCTCTTGCCTTCCTCTCCATTGTGTGCAAAACAAGACAAGTGATCGAGTCGTCTGCTTCTTTACCAGCACTACTGAGAAAGCACTAATTACCTCTTTAAGTGCAAATAAGGCAAAGCACCTAAATCCACAGGCTGATGTTTTACATAATGAAAATTAGATCAACAAACCTTAACCCCGCACTATAAAGGAAGTTTAACTGAGAAGCGCAGAGAAGTAGGGATGGTCATTAGCTGGAGGCTAGAGCAGCGGCCTTTACTGCAAAGCCCTGTTGCCCTGCAGCCCACTGTCAACCGCCCCTGATTTGTGTCTCGTCCCGGCTGAGGATCTCTGCACTCTCATTTCGCATTGCTTAATTAGATCTTTCAGAATCTGTATCCTCTCCTGCACCCTCAAGGCTCCCGAGGGACTCATAAGAGAATAGCAAAGGGCTGAAGTGCTTCAGCCGTGCTGTCCTCACTGCTGGTTATTTGCTGGACACGTGCCACTTGTTTCATATATGTAGACATCATTAACACCTTTCTGTTGACTTTGCATTTACTGTCATGTCACGTGGGGACACGTGAAGCAGTCATTCTGCCGCCCTCTAACCTCTTTTGAGATTCAAATCGAAGATCGGTGAAGTCATATAATTAATAGGGTGCTGTATGTGAGTGCATATGATGAATGAAAATGCCCATGAATTAAACATTGTGGCAAAATAAATCGAGGTCCTGGACACATTCTGTGCAGTAACCCTGATATGTTGTGAGATAATCAATGGCAGCCCATTCAATATTGACATTATGCATCAGTTTGGTTCATGTCATTTGGCAACGTGTTGCCTCTGGAGCAAACAACAAGGTTTTTAAGAAATGTTTGTACCCAAGGAGTGAAAAAATGTAATAAATACAAAACTAACAAATTATTGGGAAAATAGTTTACCTTAATTCAACAAAGCATGTTTTATTTAATTAATTCATAAATAATCTTTGTATTCTTGGTTTCAATACATACATATTTTAGGAAAAGACATTCTTTTTCGAACTCTTTTGATTAACTGATTTAATATGCAGTTTCTTAAAATGACAGAAAATATTAATAAATGTCCAAGGTTACATCTTGATAGTCCTTCTTTTTGACGACCAACAAAAACGCCTCAGTATTACATTTTTTGATATTTTCATGATACAAAACAGGTAAAAGCAGCAAATCTTCACATTCAAGAGACTGGACCTTCTTCGTTGAAGGACGAGTGAATATTAACCTTAAGGTCAGTCGATTTATCCCAACCTTGACATAGGGACACTCTGAATACCGGTAACTATCTTTTTAAAAGCTGGGATGATTAAGATTAGGTCACTGTCTTTGTGTAGCGAGCTTGTATTGTTGTTTTATTTGTCATATTTGTAATGTTATCATATTTTCATTGTTGTGCTTCCTCTTCTGTTTTTCATGTAAATGACTTCGTATGTTTACATTCTCATTGAAAGGTAAATGCTGAAAAATAAATGTAAACTAAATCAGATCAAGCTTTAGTGTTTAGAGCCACCGTGCATGCCCCCCCCCCCCCCACACACACACACACCCACAAGCACCTTTCATAAATGATCCTCCAAAGCACCGTGAAATCTGATAAAGTTCCATCCATCCATTGAGGCCCCTCCCAAGGGCAAAAGAACATCCATAACAAGATTAGGACGGATCCAGCACGTCATAATTCAGAGGGAGCACGGCTGGACTACAACCTGGTCACACTATCTGTGGCAAGGCACAACAGATCACAAAGGTAGAGGAGGACCATAAGGGTGGGGTTTGACTTGTGCCGCATTGATAGATTAAGTGAGGTCACAAACAAAGACGCAGAGTTGTTAACATAGGAGATGTGAAAATAAAACAGGGGAAACGATATGAAAGCAGAAGGCTAACGCATCATTTTCTATTCATTTTCCTCCTGTGTAGAATGTACGGAGCCTTTCTCTGTATGACCCATTCAGATACACTTTGTTGCTATGGCATCCAAAGCCAGAGTCCAAGACATCTCAGTGAGAGCAGAGGTCTGAATATACGGGGGTCAATGGCTGTGTTAGGCTTTAAGAGGCGCCCTTGATGCTGCTTGCCGTATTATTACATGCCAGCTCTCAGCACATTGGCCTTGATGCTCGTCTTTTCACCACGCGCCTTCAGTCTGCCCTGCACTTTGTTCTGAGAAGGTCATGTGGGATTTCAGACTCAATCTCTAAGGTTCTGATGTCCCAAAACTGTCTGTTTATTTGCTGCTGTCCGCAATAACCTTCAGCACAAATAAATGAGTAAATAAATAAATAAAGCAGAGCTCTGGCCATTGCCCTGAAAGGCACATTAGTGTTGTCATTTCCCTGATGTTTGGTCTCCCTCTGGAAAAACCGGCTCACAAATGTAAAATTGCCTCATCGTGTAGTGAAATTGGTCACGGAGCAATAAGAGCTCTCAGTGGAAGACGCTGCAATCACAGACATAAACACCTTGTTGCTAACGTCAGACGTTAATGTGTTTACTTTCCATCACTGTACAAAGCAAATGACAAAAAAAAAAGATAATTTGCTGTGTTTTTTTACCTGTCTGACCGCAGAGATAATTTAAGGAAAGCTTGGAGGTATGTTTCAAAACATAAACACAGGACAGGATAAAAAGAAACCCGTTGAGAGGAGGGACAAGCTTCCTTCCTCGTGGAAGAACTCACACAGGGCCAGTGCAATAACAAGACATCACACCGGCTTAATCGACTTATCACAATGACACACAATGACAGCGTTCCTGCTGGGAATCTGAGGCTGACCTTATACTCCAAAAGAAATCAGCAGAACAGTTTTCTCTAAACAGCAGCAGTCATTTTGCTGGCGGCTTTTCTTAGCTGCAGCTAGCAGGTTTATCAAGCCAACGTTAGCACCATGAGACACTTTTGCTGATGTGTTTTTGGTTTTGGAAAGACTGAAACTGTAAATGACTCCTTTATAACAACGCCCGGCACGTCGCCTCAACATGTCAAGAAATCCACAACTTGACAGCGCTGCCGTGCCTTGTTACCGTTGCTAAGCTATGACTGGACAATCACTATTAGGGGGAGGGGTTTAGCAACCGGTCAATCCTGTGATGTTACAAAGGCTGACGTTAATCAAACATTTTCTGAACGAAAATTGAACATTAACAGATCACAAGTCTGCTCACACACACACACACACACACACACCATAATGTTAGACAAGTGAGAACACTGGCGTTGGCTGCATAGGACCCTCGTCCATTGCAGCTGGATCAATAGCACCCTGCAGCTTTGCATACGGGCATGAAGGACTGACAGGTTTTCCATTCCCAAGGCTGACACCCTACCTGCGGAGCGTGACCTAATCTCATTTGCACCCCCTCACTCATACAATCATTCACAGCTCCACCTCCGTCATACTCGTTCTCTCCCATTCAAATCATTTTTCATTATCATCGCAGTCATCCATCAAGCAGATTTTCTCTCCTGCAGCCTTAAAATATTCAAAGTGTAGAATAGGTATTGACATTTTCTGTTCTTTGAAACTATCCCGGTCCTCTGGTTCTGGTATTTCTTATTGACCAGAGATCAATTTCAAATGACATCTCCTCAGTCATTTATTTCGAACCGTTAATAATGGAACAGCGTTCACTTCATCAACTCGTCATTTTTTCTACACCCTATTTCCTCATTTTATGACTTCACTATTCTCCTGAGCTTTAATTTAAAATTGAAAAACAGACCAAGAAGTGACAGAAAGGAAAGTATTGAATTAGGCAGTGGGGCGCCATGGGGCACTCTTAACCTTTTGCCAGTACGTTTCCTTTGTCTACATTCTGAACAACCCATCCTCAATTTCTGCTTTTGACTTTGTCTTGTCATTTTAAGCCAGAGCTGCGACTGTTTTCTCTGCAGGTCTGTATCGCCTCAAGTGGAGGGCCAGCAGACCATTACCAATGCCTCCGGGGACAGCCTGGTGCGCACAGGATAGAAATGGAGAGTGAGATAGAGTTGGGGGGGGCAGCTGAGGACTGATGTTTGAGCAGAAAATAAATGAAATACAAGTGGCGCTATTGTCGAAGTAGCCTGTGCCTTCCAGCGTTTGAGAGAGATGAGGCCATGTCAGCAAGAGCTGTTGTCTTTTTTTTTCCCCCAAGGAGAGAGAGGAGAAAGAGGAAAGGTGCAATTTCTCAACAGTCTACTTGCGTTGACCTTTTGAATTGTCCTCCAGGCGGTTCAGGATCAACTGGCAGATTTTCCCAGGAGAGAGGCGGATCAGTGGACACATGACAAAAGAGAGGAACGAAAGAAGGAAGTAATATGCACACTTTACCAGTTTGTTTGTCATCACCGAATGCAACGTTCATAAAATACACATTAATTGGGCTGTGTCAAAAGAAAAACATCAACCTCATTCACCACATACTGTACAGACATAGCCACTCAGTGGTTGTAGTATAGTGTTACTGTAGTACTCTATACCGAGCAGTAAATTGCGATTTCAGACACTGAGCATTATCATTTTGCGTCTGACTGACAGATGTTGCACAGATGTCATTAGCATTGACTCATTGTTAGCGTAAGTAATGTGCATATAGCATGAACGCTGCTTTTTAAAAATTTCCTTTGTGGGAATTTCTGAGGGCATTATGTCGAGCATGAAATTCACACTCACAATTTGGACACACATAAAGTGGTGTACAGTTAGTGCACTTTATAATAAACCCACACAGTTGAGCTTCTAATTCACCTCACACACAAACTACTGCACACAAAGGGCATACCTCTAATAGGATTGGATACTGTTACGAGTAACCACAACATTAATTGTGCAATGGCGGCCTAGGGGTCAAGGCACTGACCACAATGTCCTCGGTTTGATATGTTTTCAGAAACTCAATTTCGTGTATTCTTTGCGCGTCATGATGTTGCTGGAGCACAAAGTATTTTTGATATTTTAAGACCGAGAGTACTCCAATCCTTAGTAGGTCATACTTTGTGTGGAAACTTTCAAAGAGCGGTTGAAGGAAACTGATCTTCCAAATACCACACCAAGTGACTTCACTGATTAGGTCTTCCTTAGTGCTTGAAAGTGTGCTAATCAGTAAAACCACCCACTCTAGTCCTGCATACTCTCAGCACTGCATGGTGCATGGTTGACCAACCGTGCTGTAGACTAAACCTCATGCAAGTCCTAATAAGGACAGATCATTTTGGAAATAGTGGAACGACTTATTTCTGTGTGTCAAGACAAATCAACACAGAAATCACTCAGGATTAGCAAAGACATTTCCTGTGCAGGCATAGGTGACTCTGCAGCACCAGCTTTCCATCCAAACCACAGACAGACAGAGAGACAGACAGACAGAGAGACAGACAGAGAGACAGACAGACAGAGAGACAGACAGACAGACAGAGAGACAGACAGAGAGAGAGAGACAGACAGCCAGAGAGACAGACAGAGAGACAGACAGAGAGACAGACAGACAGACAGAGAGACAGAGAGACGTAATGTCTGCTGCAGACCGGAGAGCACCAAAAGAAAATCCTTTGCATATTTGCCCAGATTTTTACCATATGACTGAAATTAGTAACTCATAAAAAGAGATTCATTCAGCTTTCCAGAAATGCAAATTAATAGAATAGTTGCAAATTTGTCTTTTAATGCATTCTGGATTCAGAAGACCTCCTCAGAACTGAGCTGTTAAGACACCGTTGAACTGTAACTTCAGCTTTGCTGATCGGTCCGAGAAGGGATTCGGAGGGCAGCTTCTGCAGCAGAGGCAGTTCAACTAGCAGCAAACAATGAGCCATAAACACCTGTAATATTTGGTTAAATGAAGCACCTTCAAAAAAAAATGTCACCTATTTATCCTCTTAGACACAAAATTGTCATGATTGGCATATAAATTCTTGAGGAACGGCCAAAAATGTGTTTTGTGAGCTCAAAGTGACCATTGAACACCATTCTAATCCATTCAACCTTGAATGTAAGTGGCCGTTTGAGCCAAATTTGAAGACATTCCCTTCAAGCCGTTCCTGAGATCAGATCTGTGTTCAGGCTATAACCTCTATAGCAGACAGACAAACTGGATAACCAAGAGGCTCTGATTCATTCTGTCTCCATTCAGTCTGTAAAAAACAAAAAAGGAGAAAGTTGCTCACCAATGAGCCATGCATCACCATTAGCAGTCTGGTCAAAGTGCATGCCCATACTGCTGTTCTGCAGAGTGAACATGTTATAGAGCCCTCCAGGCCAGCACTAAACTGTGTTTAGCCTATATTGAAACTGGCATCATAAATTAACTGTATGATAATCAAAAGGGAAGTGTTTAATTTAATGTGTATAATTGAGAAATGGAAAGGCTGTGGCGATGGCATTTTAATATTCATGTTAATTGCTCCAGTGGGTTTTTTTGCAGGACAGTAATCACCTGCAAATACCTTTTGTTTTGCATCTGTGCTATGCTGTTATAAGAATTTGACAAATTCTGGTTCACATTTGGGAGCACACACTGGATAGCTGCCTCCCTTCTAGTACACACTGGAGGCCAGGAGAGCTGAGAAAATAACGCACTCTAAACATGTGGAGAAAGAGGCTGGGACCTTGTTGTAGTCCTGCTGAGCTGTGGCTCCCGGGTGTTGCAGAAATCCATAAACCTCGCCCTTTAGCACTCAACATCACTTTATCAGCCCGTCATCACCCTCGGAGAACACATCACACAGCCCTGAAAGACATGCTTCCTCCCTATAGCACAATTAGCCCCGGAGCTTCCAAAACAGCAAATATAATATTGATAAGTGCTGCGCTTCACTGTGGTTCATAGGTCTTTTTATATCCCCATCCATCACGATCAATAGATTGGGTATTTTCTGCTTCAGTTGAGGGAAATGCCATTTAGAAGTTTGGAATCTCTTGCTACAAAAGCTTGATTTGGCACAGCCAGATGGCAGACGGGACTTTCTTTACTTGGTGTCTGCATTATTCCTACTTTTGAACGGCATATGTATATCAGTATAGAGCTCAAACATAATTCATGCACAGTTTGTACGTCGTGGATTTTGTAACGACCGGTACTTGATTTCGCATAAAACGCTCGTGTTTGTGGACACATTCATAAATTAAACATTTACATAATATCTAATTATATGCCTGTTAGATTAACTGTCGAGCATATGTTCAAACTCAGGTGCAACTCTCCGAGGTTACGGCTCCAGACAATACACATATGGCTCCTCATCGCTGCCCTACATTTAACGCCTATGGGTATTCACACATTCCTCTGTAAAGCCTGGCCATTTAGCTTCACTGCAGCATCCAGGCCCTGAGGGCTCCATCCCAGCTAGCAGTTCCCCTGTATAGTGGTGAGAAAACATATCCCATCCTCACATTGCAGCTAAATGCAAATCAGAATATTTTTTATATTTTCTCAACTGTTGAATGAGTATAGGTTTAGTCTAGAGATCCATCTGACCTTCCTCCTCTGATGGGATGCTTAAAACATGATCTCGGCCTTAGCTTTGACCTACTCTTTGTCCTGCCACTCAGCACCCCAGGGGGAAGAAGATAAAATGGAACAAATTAATGGGGCTCCATTTATTCATTTTCTGTATGCCCCGTTGTAACGGAAAAGCTAAATTTAACATTGCTGCAATGGAAGAAACCTGTTCAGAGTTCGTTCCCCCGTCTCTCTCTAATATAGTCTGGGGTCATTTCTACCCCCTAAGGCCCTAAAACAGGGTAGAGAAAATGAATGAACGAATAAATAAATACATAAATGAATGAATATTGCATTTCTCGAGGATGACACTGCAAATCATACCAGCTAATGAGACCTGAGATCGAAGTTTTCCTCACTGGACATATAGAGGACATGGCAGAGCGGCTTTGTGTCTACGACATTCAGAAAAGGAAGAGCCAATCCAGCGACAGGCTTTTCTGATTAGATTTTCATTAGCCCCTTGTTGTCAATGACTGATCCCATTAACAAGTCAGCATGGCAACATGCCTCTGTGGTAAACTGAGAGGCCCCCAGGGATGGTGGGCGCAGCCGCATAATAACGCACGCCATGGTTTGGTCATCTGTCTTGACAAGAAGCTAATGAGATAGTCACGGGAGGAAATGAATGACACTTGGCGACTGCTGACGGGCTTGAAAGTCTTTTTCAAAACACTTCCTGAGGAAAACATTATTATGTTACTACATGTACTTGAAAGATATTTGTGGTTTCTCAAGCTCCACACGAAGTCAACATCGTAGTGATTTAATTGTATGGCTCTAGGCACACTATATCCCGGGATATTAGACTCAACAGTGATAAATCTGCATAATAAGCCATTCAAGCAAAACAACCCAATACACAATCTGCTCGTTTTCTCTCCACACGGACACGCAAACACACAGTTTGCGCACATACTTTTACACCTAATCTTGAAATGTCACAGTGGTGCCAACAGATGCAGCTTAAATGGCCTTCAGCATGCTTTTTAGTAATTACTCGGCTTGTTTTAAAAGAGCCTTCACCAGTGCCATCAGCAAAGTTGTCCACCCACACTGTCCTTCCCAAAACACTTAAGTCCCAATAAACACTGCCAGCTTTTTCCCTGATGGATGTAAACACAGTTACGGCACTCCAACAATGACAAAGCGTCTCTCCGGCTCTACAGATTTGTGTTGTAGGAGCAAGTTACCGCGTCTGCAAACACTGGGTGGCATGTATTTGGTTGTACTCCCTGAATGAGCACTGTGAACAATATCATTGCCATGTGGCGGCACGGAGCTGCATAGAAATAGAGATTGTGTCCACTGCGTCACAGGAGGACTTTAGAAGCTGATAGATGGACAGGTGCCCAGCTCAGCCCAGGACGAGGTCACGGTCTAGTGTGGCATCGATAAATCTGAGGCCGACACTGATAGGCCGCAGAGTCATCATAATGACGGGCAGGCTGGAGCCAAAGTCAGTTACGCCCATCCCAGAGGTGTAATATGCTTGTGATTAACTGTCATACACACACACACACACACACACACACACACACACACACACACACACCCGTTTGGTGGGCAGACGTTCTATCTCAGTAAGAACCACTCGTCATTGTGACAGCTACTGTAGCCCTGACCTTGGCCTCCATCAAGAATGCTGCAGACATATTCTAAGAAATGTCCAGTGATGTAAACAATAATACAGAACCATTTGAAATGTGTGTTTCTTTTGTTGTTTTCATCCGAGTGTCACAGTATGAAAAGCACAGGTGTAAATAATTAGCTGTGAATTTGGGGTAAATTAAGTTTAAATGAAGCATTTCAAATAAAAACTAAAAAACATGGCTTCTAAGAGACCACATAATTTTGCTCAGCTGCAGCAGAAGATGTTTGTCTTCTTGCTGGCTCACTGTCACACTCATGGCTCATTGGGACTGAACAGAACATCTGTGCTTTTATTTGTTACAATGACAAGTCAAAATATCTGCTGTGAAAAAAAAGGTCTATCGCTCAAGTATTGTTTCTCACATATCATCAATCACATACAACCCCTCCAGTCAACGGGTAACCTAACTGCTTTTAGCCGGCACCTCATTCCAGAAACAATGTCAAACCTCACTGTCACACATTTTCATTGAAACTATTTCCCACTGGATAGGGAAGAAGTAGTCCCTATAAAATATTAATATCGATGTTGTTTTTTCATTTCTGTGAGCTCCACAAACAGAATTATATTCATCTCTATTGTGGGGATGATATCAATTAGTGTTAAAATACATAAATACTATCTTATCTAGGTGCTGAGCTCAAAACTGGAACTGTGATTTAGGCTTCCCATGGATTTGCAACACTGTGGAATGCTCCATTTTATTTTTTTTTGATGATATTTAATTACAATTGAAAAAGTATAATGTTTGAAGCTGAAATTGTCTCTTTGTCATGCATCAAGAATAGGGTAGAGGCAGAAATATCAGATGTTTGTCCAAACCTGAGCTAATAAAACCCAAACTATGTGTATGGCCTGATACCTCTAAAGGTAAGCTTAACCATCATACACAGGCACCATACTGAATCTTTTTTAAGAGTGCCTCTGTTCCATTGAAGAGTCCCAATATGTGGCAGTGAGCGAGTATGAACAATAGCAGTGCCTTTTATAACTCCCTCAACTAAGTGGAAGGCAGCCATTTATTAACAGTAATTAATATAACCTTTGATTTTCCTCCTTTGACACGTCAACATTTCTGCTTTGAAAAATACCTATTGAGTTATACTTTAAATCGACCCCGAGATGGAAATTTGACAAATGCTTTTGAAACACCTGCCGGTACTATGGAAACTGTGACCACTAATTTCACCACCACCTTTAAAACAATAGATGCTATATTTGTTCTCACAGATAGAAAGTGTAGAACCTTTGTAACGACATGTATCTTTGGACATAAATGGCCATCATCTATCACGATTACCAGTACCTATAAAAAAACATCTGTATACAAAAGAAAAGCTGAGCCAGTTGAGACACGCTTTTTTTTTTTAACCGTGAAAGTGGTTTTGCTTTTTCAAAGCTTAGCAGAAAGTGTGCTTTTCTTCCACTCTTTCCGTTAAAGGTCCCATCGATTACTGCCTTTGCCGGCTGAAAGCAGAAAGAGTTCTTTGTGGTGCCTGTCTGCAGATGTGACATCCTTGTCCTTACAACGAGACCATGTGAGAGGTCAAAAAAAAAAAAAACAGAGACAAAGGCAGCAAAGCAGCACAGCCAAGTACTCACTGAGCCTTTCTTTCATCACACTCGGTACGCAACTATGCACACTAAATGCAATGAAGCGTGATTAAAACACACAGAAAAAAATTATTTGAACTCATGACTCTCTCTTGCTTTCTGCTCCCTTCGCTGCATGTAATCTGTTGCCCTTCTTTTTTTCTTCAGTTTTTCCTCCAGTTTTATTTTTTTTATTCTTCTCCCAAGATTGAATTCAGTTTTGCAGTCTTATTCTCGTTGTATTCCTCTATTATCTGTGTACCTTGAGGGAATTAATTAGAGCCGGTCACAGATGATGGGCTCGGCAGGGTCCAGTACTGTTGGGCTGTCTGTCCTCCAGCATGGCACCACCCTATCGGACTGAATATAAAGTCGATGCATTCTGAAACAAACAGTTTTTACTTAACCTGTGACTCTGTAAATGGACCGTAGAGAAATACGAAAACAATCCCTTCTGAACATGAGCATATTGCATTCCTCTTGCTCTGTAAGTATCCTGTGGGTCCGTTTTCTGTCGGGTATTTCATGCACGGATACTTGTGATCAATTTACAGAATGTCGGCGTCGCCATCTCTGCAGTGCCTCTCTGGTAGTTTTTTTTTTTTACAAAGATCATTTCAAAATAATCAATAAATCACATCACACAAAACTATTTTTTTTTCTCTGAAACTCTCCTAGTTTCTAAATCTCTACAGACATCTCAGACTCCATTTCTCCTCGTTGTCTGCCAGGGCTTTATCTCTTGCTTAAAAAGGATCAGAAACTGTCAACGACCAGACCCTGAAGAGCAGCAGAGACTCCACTGTTGCCATTAGGCAACAGTGGAGTTTGCTGCGCTCGCTTCGAGAGGGTTTGCAAGAGAACAGCTCTGAAAAGCCCTGCCAAGCCGCAGCCTAAGGGAGCTCCTGCAAGCTCAGGGCCCTACTTCTGCCTCTACATCTAGGCTGCGCTCATCAGCCAGTGTGTCTGCCATCAACAATAGAGCCAGGTGGACAGCGACCGAAGGACCCGTCGGCCGACTCTCCAGAATACGCAGCTCAGAAGTAAAGTGTCCAGAAATAACTTTGTTAAGCCAGTAAGACCTTAGTTCTATGGGTTTCTTCAGGTGCACGGGCATATACTCCTGGTGCTTGTTTCTATCCGGAGGTTTGCTGAGCATGCATGTGATTTCCATGGGCCCACTCACACATGTATGCTCTTTCACTTTGAAACCATGACCCTTGTTCACACCTGGAGGCTCCACAGTACAATCACAGTCCACTGTGGACCAAAGCGTTATATTCCCTGTTCAGACTTTCAAAGCCAGGCTATAGACGTTTTCGCTACATGGACGTTTCCAAGACTTCACCAGGACATTGATTAAACTATCTACGATACCATTTCATGCAGTACATCGATCCTGAGTATGTAAGAAAGAAGAGATGCTGAAGATACAGTATTTCACCCTCACAAGCGTATAATTAATTCACTGCAGTCTCTCAGTGAGGAAGAGTCAAACATCAACCAAAGGACTGTTTATATTTAGAGGGATGCTGGAGGCGGAAGGATTCTGTGTGGTCCAGTCTGATGCAACGCTCGTCTATTTTGCGATGAATGTACCTGACAGACAGAGCTCACCGTGCCCACTTATGTCACACAAGTTTTCTAAAAGCCTTATGCGGTTATTTTCCGTATTCCAAAAGAGACCAAATGCCGAGCGCGCCCGAAAGAGAACAGGCTGTACATTTCTGTGTGCTGCCGCGACCTGCCAAGTGTCCCGGGGCGTGAGGTCTCCATGAGATGAAGCACAGCAGAGCCGGAGGGAAGAATAGCAAAAACAGGACAAGCCTGAAAGCCAGCAGCATTAGAGACAAGCCTTTGAACCGGAGAGTGGGCAAAACCTTCACGCTGAAGACGTCAGAGGCAGGATTCACAGCTGCATCCTGCCACTCTAAACAACCAGGCATGGACCATGTGTCCATCCACATGCTGTATACATAGAATATCTCCTGCAGGGTATTATTCTAACACGCTTATATGTAGGAGCATATTTAAGCCCTTCCTGGTCTTTGAAGTGTTCTTCTGCTCCTCTTTTTAGTGTAAAGAGGTTCGACCTGCAAAACCCATGGAAACAGGATTAGTCTAGGCTCGCTTCCTAATTAATTGTCGAGGTGTTTGGCCAATACATCTTGGTTGTCTGGTTCTCTACATCGTAGAGGAAGCGGCACGACTCTGACCCAGCCGCTGGAATTTCTAACAGTCTGTGCTTTCTGTAATCAAGCTCCGAATGCGGAGGGAATATCTGCTTCAGTTTGCTCTTCTCCTAATTCAATTAAAAAAAGATAGGCCAGTGCATTGCGGAAATTGTTGTGCATCGTTAGATTCGGCTCTAATTGGCTGGCTGTATTCTGCAGCAAGTTTGGCTGTGTGTGTTTTGAAGAACTTTCCTTGACGCGGGGTAGGGGAGGACAGGATTATGAGGAGAGACAGTCACTCTCACAACAAAAACAAAATGTGAGGGATTATCTGACTGCAGAACACCTGAAGCTCAACTGAAGAGCTACACATTGTAGAGTATAAGACGGCGTGTTCTTGAGACTGCCGTACTAGCAGACATGAGTAGAAAAATGACGCCCTCACACCCAGAGGCATACATGCCGACAGCGATCGCAGGTTGTGGGATAGCGGTAGCTGGTGTTCGACTGCTCCTGCCTCGACACAGACAGCTTGCCTCCCCAGAGAGTCGCAGACGAGATTTTAGTCTATAGCACTCGAGGTCTGTTGCAGCAGGTCTGTGTGGCATTTATAATGCACCAACCAGAACTGCCATGTCATCTTATTCTCAATATCATGCTACAGCCGGGTGTGAAATAAAACTCAAAGAGTTAGGCAGGGCTAGAAAAAAATGGAAGTGAGCCAGTGAGAGATAATCTGTGAAAGAGCAGAGATGCAAGTGCAAATGTGTGTAGTTCGAGGACAGCCTGAGACTCTGTGAAATGGAAAATGTGTGTGTGTGTGTGTGTGTGTGCGCGTGTATGTGTGTGTGTGTGTAAAAATAAGTGCATGTGATCTGACTCCTCTGCTCCCAAAGAGGCCTCAAATAAATTAGGTTAAGCGGTGTGCAAATCCCGCAGCTGTTTGTGGGAGCGCTTTGGAGCGGTGGAGGGGGCATCCAGCTGAGCAGCACAGACTGTTCCTGACCCCTCAAAGAGAACACATCAGAAGACGAAAGGAGCGGCTTCGCCTCCCTTCAAGGAATCATGTTCACGAGAACGCCTTTGAAACGTTATGTTTCCCACAAGTTGGATTCTGAAATGCTCTGTTTTCTCTGCAATGAAAAACACAACGAGCAAAGCATATGAAAGAATATGAGTTTCCACTGAAGTTATGATTATAGCTTTTTCTATAGCTCCCTTTAGAGAGCATGGCCCTTAGCAAGGTGACGAGGAAGCAGCTCCCATAGCAGTGGGAGATGGAACTTCATAATTGTACTGTCACAATAAAACTGATGCAGAGCTTCCAGATTTCACTTTATGGCATTGCCTGAAAACTCACTTAAACTGGCACAGAGGCAAAGCGGCCTTGTGTTTCCTTCCATTAATCAATTACTGTATATGCAAAACAAAAGTCAGCATACTATGAATGCGTGATGGTGTGCATCCGAGTGCACGTGCCAAGTTCATTCATGCATGCGTTGCGTTTGTGCGGCACCAATTTACAGCACGTGCCATCATCTTCGTTCTCCTCGTCCAATATTAATATCCGAGCAAATGCTGTCAGACAGCTCGTAGTGGAGAACCCCCAGCAGTCATTAGATGTAACAACCTGGGAGTGTTCATCGGAGGGACATGCTCTTCGCTGCAATTACAAACAACACAGAGAAAGCGGGCACCGATCGAGCCACCTTTTCAGCGTTTTTTGATGTTTTTTGTTATGCTACAAATACTGAGAGCTTCTTTTCTTTTCTTTTTCAGAGCAATTTTGAGGCTTCAAGCTGTGGCTAGCGCAGCCATCTGCAGCCGCATTTTGATCATAATCGCAAAAGACAGTCGCTGTTTTATGCCATTCTCGCTGGATAATTGCAGTCAATATTTCTGAAGGTAGGAGGCACTGAACAGATTTGATGGAGGCAGTAAAAACAGTAATGACTGCGACTGTAAGAGAGGAATAGAATGAAGCGATCCTACAGAACCCCTGAAAGCACACAAGCCATTCCTTAAAAATGAATAGCTCTCATTTCGGAGGCTGCTGGAACAACCATTGGAATACTTATGATAGGATGATTGTACATTCTCCAAGTCATTTTTATGAAGAAGGAAATTGTTTTGAAAAAAAGATTAATTTTTACTTTTAGAAAGTCCGAACTTCACTGCAGTTAATTCATCTTTGTTTGAGTCCACTTTGGTGTCCGTTCTTCATCCAAGTCCTTCATACAGTAATAAGTCATTTGAAAAGGCAATGAGCCTTTCATGAGAGTAAATGGAGAATAATAAAGTTTGGCGAAGCTTGAGAAGCTAATTGTCTGCAGTCTGGTAAAAAGCAAAGAGATGGAGAGCATACTGAACAGATTGGCACATGATAGACAGACGCATAACAGACATTTTGTCACTTAGATCCTTTCAAGGTACCTCCGTTAAAACCATGCTGGAAATATCTTCCTCCTAACACATCTCAGAATACTAACATATCGTCTCACCGCTCCTTTAACACATATTTCTAGCTCGCTCCTCATACGACCTACTTTTGTCTGTCAGAAATCCAATTGAATTATATGTCACGTCTGTGCTGAGGATGTTTGGTAGGATTTCTGGGTACAAGCGTAACTTATCCAAGAGTGAACTCTTCCCCGTCAATAATGTGGCACAGATTTGATCATACTGCCAATCTTCATTCAAGTTGGTTGGAAAGTCCTTCATAATACCTGGGCGTGGTCGTGAATAGGTCTATCTTTTAATTGGTTCCATCTCCCTCTATCCCTGGAAGGGAGAGTTGATGTAAAAATAAATATTCTCCCCATATTCATTGAATGCTTCGCCATTCTCATATTCAGTTTTTATACAACTAGATAGAGAAATCAACCATTTTAATTGGAATAAGAAACACTCTAGAACTAGAAAGGACTTTTAACAAATACCAACACAGACCGAAGGCATGGGACTGCTTAATATACAGTATTATTAGGTCAGGTCTCTCTCTTTCTGGGATCAGGCCATTGAATTAAATGATCAACCTGCCTGGATGCAAACTGAGCAGGCCTCATGTTGTTCTTCATTTCCTGGTGCACTGTTTTTCTCCTCCCTTCCTATTCCAATGGAATGTGCCAATGCTGAACCTGTTGTAAGACAGTCCCTTATAATCTGTACTAAAATGCGACAGCATTTTGTATGGCATGGAAATTCTCTCCTTTCTCCTCTGCGTGCAAACCACCATTTCCATCCCTCTCTATTAGAAAGCTCCTTTGAATTATGGACTGGATAATGGCATTATAAAAATGAAAGATCGTCATATTAATAGCACGTTTCCCTCTTTTGAATTACTGTGCAATAAATTTAATCCGCCTCAAACCTTCTTTCGATTTCTACAAATTCATAACTGTATTAAATCCAATATGACTACCTTTCCTAGTGCACCTCATAGCACCCAGATGGAGTCTTTGTTTTCTGTGGATTCTTCGTGATATCAAACGATATGTCGAATCAATTAGATTCATCCTTCGATTTTCTGTTTGCTAAATAAATACCAACCGACGTAAAAGGTAAAGAAAGAGAATAGTGGGCATGAGGATGACAAAGAGGATGATAAAGAGGAAGATAAAGAAGGAGATGCCAGATGTAATTCAGACTATTTATATCCAGGCAGCCGGGCCGATCCTGAGCCTTGGACCCCTGAGACCTGATATAATATATTAGTTCTTGTTAATAATTCAAATCCATCCATCTCCAGTTACACATTCTGCTTGCATCAGGCCTCTCACATTCATTATCATATCAGTTAACACGATTTAATGCAAATGGCTCCACCAGAAGCAGTGCCTACATATCAATTAGTGACAGAGTGTTGTGCATGACAAGACGTATTATGGCAACACTGCTGAATTAAATTGCACCTGAGGGGAAGTGTGTGAATGACAATGGCAGGAATGGATGAGCGATGAGGACAGAACACGAGGAAGGGGAATGAAATGTTTTGTCCCCCACCTTCTTCTCCCCTGAAGGACCCTCCCTAAAGGCACTTCATGAGTCTCCAAACCAGATGCCAACTCAAGAGGATCCTACGTCTCAAATCAATGTTATTACAACAAATGGAGATGAAACAACCTACACTCAGAACCCCTCCTGGCAACTGGATTGCCACCCACTACGTCTGCAAAGGAAAATACACTGAAATCATTAAGTCTCACAGCAGAAGATCAATGACTGCATACAAATCCAGCTCATGCGATTTGCAGGGATGTTTATCTTTGCCATTATTGAGCACTTTTCACAGCGATTATGGTGAGGATACTAAGAGCATACGCTGAAGTCTCAGTCTAAATGACACATCCATCAGATACTCAGCCACAGTGACAGCTGATAGAAATATGGAACAGACAGTTACTTTTTAGAGGAGTCAATGATATGTGTTTTAAAACAAAGCTTGTAAATGTTTTATAAGACAGACAGATTCTGATGAATCCAAAGTGTGATGGTGCTTGGTTGTCTAGATGCTTTGAAAGAGCTGTTGCACAGCTGAGGCCACTTTGTGAATCCTTCAAGGAACAACCGGTTTTCCCAGTGGGACCTCTGGAGTATGAATCATGGTCCCGGAGGGACACAGGGCACCGCATTCATAAGCAGACGGTGGTTACTTCACACTCTCACAGGAGGACACTACAACATCTTATTTCGCCTTAGAAAAGCAGTCAGCCTAACAATGGAATAAAGCAAAGCGCCGAAGAATAATATCATCCAAATACCAAGTCAGCCAGTTGGCAATATTAAGTACAATGTTCTGATCCCATAGCAAAATGAGTCCGTCTAGAATTTGAATAAACCAGGTTGACTCAAGTTTTGAACTTTTTGTTATTAAAGTACTGCCACGCTTTGACATTGACATTAGCTTTGCTCCAAGTAGAATTTCCTGTGGAGGCTGACTGTATCTATATCTGCTGACAAGGCTACAGACACCACCTCACCATTCTTGCAGCTTATTAGTTCAATAAGTTTAGTTGTTCAGCATTTATTTAACTTTCTAGTGAAGCACCGCATGGCTAATCTTTAATTGCAGTGCTACATGCAAAGGATATCTGTTTTATGTAAGAATGATTTAATAAGCACAATCTAAGAAAACATACTTTGAATGCAACACATTACAATGACCCAACAACAATACATTGTAAGTGCTAAGATCTGACCAAACCTTGAGTACCCTGCTTGATCCTGCAATAATTATTTCCTTCAGCCACAATCAGCTGTGCTACCTTGTGGCCACTGATACACATCCAAACCAAGATTACACTACAGTCATCCAAAGCGACTTACAATTCAGATCCTATCACACCGTAGGCACAGCTACGGGAGCAATTTTGGGGTTAAGTGTCTTGCTCAAGGACACATCGACATGCGACGAGCGGAGCCGGGGATCGAAACGCCGACCCTCTGATTGAAGGACGGCCCTGCTCTCCACTTAGCCACAGTCGCCAAGATGAGCTTGAAGTAAAACTACCTTCTCAGTCCAGTGTCATTTATTTCCAAGGCATGAAATGCATCATGCATATTACGGAAATGAGGTACTATGGTCAAGGATAGCGAATGTTTGGTGGAGAAGATAAAGTGGTAATCAATCAATCAATGAATGTAATGATGAAGTGCAAAAACAAAAGCAAAAAGGTTGATAGTATGAAAATAAGTGAACATTAGGGACCACCCTTAGGTGTTTTGCTTGAGCAAAGCACAGGAGCTGTAAAAAATGTGAATATCTTCATCAAAGTAACAGATTTTCATATATCTTGTTCTGACATCTTATCTGCTGTGTTCAAGTACTTACAAAAGATCAGAGACTTCCCCTCTTTTAAAACTAATGTAGCCCAGAATGGGTCATGAATGAGTTGTTGTGATATATGAATGCAGAACTTTTTCTCCTCAATTTCTAATATATATATATATATATACAAACAACATTTTAAGAAGTACATGGAATCTATTTGTGCTGGTTTCTAACAACTTGTCAAGGCCAACAAGCCTATGATCTGTGAACATTCAGAGAGCCCTGGAGCAAAGCGTGTCCACAGAGGAGAGGAGGAGTGCACAGAAGTTGGGAAATATCCAAATACACGTACTACAATCATCCACACCAGGCACACATACAAATCTTATTCCAATCTCAAGATCACCAGAGAGTGAATATGTGATTAGCAGAAAGAAGGAGGATATCTGAAGAAGAAAGAACACTGATTTATATGAAATATTTGAAGAGCATGTTCAAAGCCAGCAGTCAGGAGTAGAAATGTCTTAATTCAAGGGTTTTCATTGAATTCAAAAAGATGCTTCAATTCCGTTAATCTTTTGCTTCCAAAGAAAGGAACAGAGAGCCTAGGTTGGATGAAGTTATTTGACATTTTTGCAAGCATCCCTGTGACCAAAGTTCTGAGCTCTGAGCTTAAACTAACTTGCAGATCAATATTATCTCTTCACTTTAGAAGCTATTAGAACAATGTATCATTGATAGTCCGTAGTGTTGGTGACAGTGGAGCAATGAGCGCACCCTGAAACTGCGATGGGATCTTTTGTGCACATCTAAATGGGTTTTGTGTTTCATTATATGTAATAATAGTGGGTGTATAACATTGTATCGGACAACTTATCTGAATTAAAACTGAATTCAACAGTAGAGTCTCACAGGAGCATATCTGTGTTATTGGTTGAAACCTCAACTTTCGCAAGCATCATGTCTTTATGGACGGTAATGTCAGTGTGCCAGTCAGCTGGGCAGAGGCTTTGGTCAAGACCGAAATATCTCAACATCTTTTGAATGGATTGGCACAAAACTTTGGTGCAGACATCCATAGTCCCCTGAGGACAACGCTCACTGACTTTAGTGATCCACAGAAATTTCTCTGAACGACATTTTTGTTGTTAGTTAAATTTCTCGACAATTACCGGATGAATTGCCATGCGATTTTGAACAGGCATTCATGGTCCCCAGAGGATGAATCCTAATGACTTTGGTGACTTTTTTTCTGGTGCCAACACCAGCTCAAACATTTCACTGATCCAGAAAGCTATCTCAACATCTACTCGATAGATCGGCACAACAGTTTGGACAGACATTCCCAGAAGATGAATCCGAATGATTTTGTTGATTTTCGCTGCCATAACCACCCTACAAATCTCACAACTGTTTGATACATGCCTAAAGTTTGTTTTCAGTTTCCCAATCGACAAACAAAAATGTTATTGCGCAAATTAATACATTTATGTATATCACTTTCATAACTTATATTGGAGCCATTAACCATTTAGAAAATATTAAAACCGCTACACTACTCCCATGCTGATGTTATAACCCTCCATTTCAGCTTGCTTTGCTAATAATTCCTCAACAAACTGTGCTGAAATTGTTTAAACAGCATTATAAACAACCAATCTCCCGCCGCTCCAGTCTGTCAAAAAGGGCCAATTATGTGTGTGCAAAATCCAAAATGCCCAATTCCTGCAGCTAAGATGCTGCAACATATTTTGCAGTTGTCAACCTGATGACCTTTTTCATGAGCTGACCTATTATGCTTCAAGTGACCGACCGCATCAGCTCACCTGAGTTTAAGGTGACTAACAATTTGGCTACAATCCCGAGTGTGCTTCCCGAGCCTCAATTATGTTGTTAAAGCCTTAACCTGACACAAGAAAGCGAAACTAATTAGACTGAACAACAGCCAAATCTGTGCTGCATTATTATACCTACCCATCACCTGGGTGTATGTGTGTGGGCGAGCAAAACACGGAGAGCAAAAGAGCTGGTCGGAGAGTATACACCAGTTAGGATGCAGGCTTCGGCTCTGGAAGCCCTTCCCAATTGTGTCTCTCTCATTCCCATTAATGATTCCTCTATATCTTGTTGAAAAGGCATAAAGGGAGCTGGCGACCGCTGCCCTGAACACCAATTTAATTAATTAGTTATGTTTTAAAAGATTCTGTGTAGTGACAGGCAAAGTAGACTGAGCTTTCAGACAATTATATTATACATCAGTGATCAATAAACATGATCTTCTTTGCCTTGAGGTAATGAGTCGTGAGCAATTATCCCTGCGAGCCACGGGTGTCCGGTCCTGAGCCAGATAAGACTGCAGGTTTTCATTCCCACCAGATACTACAGCTGCCGATTTTACTAATTAGTTCCTCCCTTTCTGACCGAAGGTGAGTTGATTAGTGAAATGAGCTGGTGGGACGTTTGGCTGGAACAAAACCCTGCAGACTGTCAACAGCACATGACCGGACACGACTCTCTCCAAGGGAATAATTGTCCTCTGTAACCCAAGTTAAATGACAAACAAACTCCGTATGAAAAAGACGTGAAACAGTTCCTTTCCTCGTCATAAACAAAAGATGTAATACCGTCCCTAAAAGTACACAGCAGACCATTTCTTTTCATCCCTAATTTCATTCATCATCAGCTTTAACCTTGAAGCTGATACACAGCTGAAGCCTTTATATGACTTTCTATTTAACTTGTCTTCGAGCTCCATATATGCGCTCTTCCTTTCAGTTCCTCAATCATTTCTTTCAAAACATAATTAGAAATATATATTCATCACTTTAGAGAGAAACGTTTCTGAAAAACAGGTTTGACATGCTATGAGACAGGAATGAGGTATCGGAATTGATATCGCAAGTGCAATTTTAAGATGGTAACTGGCAATTTATTTAACGTTAAAAGCTTGGTTGGGAAATTGCTTAAGAAGCAATAAGGGTTCGGGTTATATTTGCTTTCATGTGTTTTGGGGGAGGGGCTTTGGAGGAAGGCCTGAAGGGATGGGCTGTTATTTTTTCAGTTAGATCATTTTAAAATCGAGCTTACTCTTGCTGATCTCTAGCGTTAATTGTGTGCGTTAGGACTGGGCGATAATTCAGTTTTACAATTAATCTTTCAATGGAATCATATCGTGATGAAATCATATGTCGAGCGCTCATGATACACAATGACGTCATCTCACTGTTAATAACAAGCACATTCTAACTAATATTTCTCAAATCACTAACGCCAAGCGTAACACCTTAAAAGCTCTGAAATGAGACCTCAAGGATTCAGGGCTAAGTAGCTTAGCCTTAGTCTGCGACGCTAACGCTAACATGAGCTTAAGCATCTACAAGGTGATTTATTTACCCACCAGTTCATTGTTGTTACCACAAGTGGCCAACCATGCAGCTCTTATCAACAACTATAATGCTACATTTGAATCTCTTGATTATATTTAATATTAATTTGTTAATATTGATGTCAAGTATAACTCCAAAGCGATATTTCAATAATTTGTTCATGCTTCTCTAGAAAACTAGGCAGGTTTACTGACAAAGTTGACTTCTCTCTGACTTGTCCAGAACAACAAGCAACTTCACTATTTACAAACATATAAACACGTGAATATATTCAGATATAATGTGGACATGAGTTAAGTCTCTGATCGTGCTTGGTACAATCATATCGTTTCATTCTAAATTAATTATAATTACAGGCCTGTAGTTTCATTTCGATAGATAGATAGATATAAACTGTCTTCATCCCCAGGGGGAAATTAGTTCATATATAATAGGAAAAACAATCTAAATCACAATTGCAATATTGGTCGGAAAAATTTCAGGTTGATCAAATCTGACTGATAACAGCACTGTTTCAATACAAGCTGCAAATCAACAAGCTATAAATTGTGTGCCCAAACGTGAAGAGCTATACGAGCAAAACTAACTGAATTTGGAGCCTACAATAAATGGAGACCTTATAAATGAGATAATATATACTGCACATATATGGAGAATGCCGACTGCCAGAGTGGAGAGGTGGAGGAAGGCAGTGTAATAGAGTTTTTAAACCAGGGAGGATGGCTGGTCAGCTCTGATAACAACGCCTCTCTGACAGCAGATGTATCCGTCTCCTCGCTCCGCCTCATCCTTTCACAGACGCAGTTGAATCTCGGGTCGATGTCAATGACGCACACGCACTCGTGTGCAGCCGGTCCGCGGTGTGCGCCCGGGGCCAGGCAGGGGTGAGAGGTGACAGATATGAAAGGGCGGACAATATGACATTGCCCTCCATAGCCGACTGGTACAGGGTGACGAAGATACAGATGGAGGTCCGTGTGTTTCACTGTATGGATTAGCTCTGTTAAGGTCATTACATTGAGCCTGCTGCTACAGTATGTGCCAACTGACCTGGCAGTAACCTTCCCTCGACCTGAGGTCCCACCCAACTTTAGAGTCCATTCAGAATGTCTGTGGGTATTTATGTAAGGATCTACTGTGCTAGTAAGGCAAGGCAAGGCAAGTTTATTTGTATAGCACATTTCAACAACAAGGTAATTCAAAGTGCTTCACATAAAACCATTAAAAGCATCAAAACATAAGGCAAAAGAAAAGGAGATTTAAAAACAATTAAAGAAACAGTGTAAGAAATAAAATTCAGTAGTAAAAAGTAAAGGAGATTTAAAACATACATTGAAACAATAATTGACGTCTCCCTGAGTAGCTAATAAAACAGCCAATCAATTGACTCAGTAGCTTGTTGCAATGTGATGTGCAAACACGCAGATGGAGCTGGATCAGAGCCATTTTTAAAAGTTACCTTCATTGTGTAACGCTGGACAACACGGGAGACATTTACAAATGAAAAAAGAAGAAAAGCTAAGGAGAGAGCGGGATTTGCAAGATTAGCATGCAACACATGGTGAGGAAAAAATAGCATATTTCAACACTCTATTTCAGTGCTGTCAGAGAATTTCTGTATAACTCAGCTGGAAGCCAAAGTCCCATTTTCTGCATATCTGAGAGACACAGTCTGTATCATCGCTGAGGTGAGCTACTGAGCGAATGTTTGTGTGCTCAGTGCTCAGTGAACAAGAACGAACGCCTTACACAGAGGGTTGAATAGGGACCTTTTAGCAGCTCTCACCGGTATACCAATCACTGAACCTAAAGGCAAATTCCACAGATTTTACATGTCAAAGTCTGTTTACAGGTCTTGGGGAGTACTCCTATATGTGAAAACAAATGTATAAAGCCTATATTCGTCTTTTTGTTCCTGATTTTTACTTATGAAGCTTTACTGTTGGTGTCTCAGACCTGAAAAAGTACTACTTTTAATTAATACTGCAGCTACGGTAGAAATATCTATAACACGTCTGATCTATTGACCTTATTGAAGAAATTACAAATTACAGCACAGAACAAGGTGAACCAAGAAAGCAAGATACATTGCCATAAGCTGGTTTTTAAGCTTGATCAAGTCTGTAATGGATTTTCCCTTAAGGCCACTCCACTCCACTGTAATGGATATTGCAGCAGACCCATAACTTTTCATGACAATGAATCTGCCTTTCAGGATACGAGGCACACTTGACATGCAGACACATTCTTCTTTACAAGGTCATCAGCCTGCACGGATTCATAAACAGCGAAAGACTTTAAGATTATCAATGGCCACCCGACATCTCGGATCAAATTCAAAATGAAGGAGAATGTGATAAAAAATAATGGGCCATTCCTATTAAGACCTCACTGAATTTTATCTTTTTTTTTTCCCCAAGACTTTCTCTTTCATGGGAGCGGTGGTCTCTAATTTCTCCTGGGAGTCACAAGCTGCAGCTATCTCAGCTGTGTTTACTAATCTTCCCTCGACACCAGTTTCTCAGCCCCACAAAGTTAATACTGTTCCAATGTAAATAGCCTTATCTCATAAACTCTTGTCCCCCCCTCCCTCCCCCACAGTGGCTGCCCAATGTGATACATGGTTAGTAGTCAACCCAGGGATTAAGCCAGAGAGATGGGGAATAACTAGAATTTCTGCCTTGCGGCTGTATGCCTCTGCCGACCAGTCAAGTCGCAGTTTACATCCGTGGCTTTCCAAAATGTCATAACTTCAGTATTTTATCCTCGTAGACATTTGTGTGAAATTGTCAGAATTACCATACGAGTTATTGACGTCACAGTGACAATTTGACCACCAAACTCTAATCAGTTCAACCAAGTAGACATTTGTGACTGCTGTCACTTTACAATGAACATGGGTAACACACTGCTTTTAGTGCGGGGCTGAAGGATGAGCAGATAATCATTTAAACGTAATGTGTCTGGTGGTTCTCCGAACTGATCGATCGAGAGTTGATGCCCGGAGCCTCTCTCGCCTTCTTGCCATGTGCAGATTACAGTACCTGCCTCATTCCACTTGTGTTAGTCTGTTCCACTGAAGGCCCTCAATCACTGTAAATGCCATGGCAGCAAACTTTAATGAAACCCAAAGGGAAAAGTATTAATTATCCCATCGCCTGCCATCAATTGGCTGGTGGCTGCAGGCAGATTCTCGCTCGAATGATGATGTGGATGCGAGTTTTAAGAGTTTAGGATTAAATTTGGGATTTATCAAGTTCACAATTCTCTTTTGATATAGAAGCCTGCGGGCATGAACTCATTTTTGTCCCATAAATCAAAATCACAACCATGCAGCTTTTAAAAATGACACCATTCATACCTGTTCAAAGGCGAATCATGTCGATAACTTTTTACAATTATTTATTTTAAGATGATCTCCAGTTTCTGATTGTAATCTGTACATCTGCTCTTCTTAGCTTATCTATCTTTATATCTGTCACATTACATGTCAGTCCTTTCTTCCACACTTGTAAAATGACTGCCGCCACTAAACATGCAAGATCTTTCTCTCCCTTTTTGAAATGCATGTTTTGTCATGTCAAGAATTGGCAGAATCCTCATTACCATATCATAGATTGATTGATTGGTTGTACCCGAGGGACGCAGGTTTCCACAGTAGAAGTATTTTCAGCAGAAAACCCGCTGCTGCCACTGATATTTCTGCTGAGAAGCTGAAACAGCACTCTTCTCTTTGTCAGATCCCTGTGGGTATTTGTTCATGCAGAGATGGAGGAGCGCCTTATAAACTATGCATGCCATCTCCCTCTGGCAACCACCAGTAGAGAGCACGATGGCAGGAAAATGCTAGTTTCTATTAGTCCTGTGAGGCTGGTTAACATAAAATGACCCTTGGGGTTAGCAGAAAGCAGACAAGATTGGGCTGAGTGTTTCATTAAAGCTGGAGCATAATGAACAATGGACAACTAAAAAGGCTGATTTGCACACAGTCAAACTTTTCTGATATGTTGGCCTCATAAACAAAAGTATTTTTTGTTTCTCAGACAATATAATAAGAAACCAAAGCACAGACCAACTGCTGGCATGTCTCAAAAAATAGCCCCTAGTATTGGGCCCCATGAACTCGAACTTGATGTGTTTTTAGATTCATAGTGCGCGCCATGGTCTGCTCGGTCTAATCTGTATGCCTACAGACATCTGATCTAACTACACAAGATGGCTGCAGTCTGAAAAACAGTCAAGTACAGAACTGTCGAACAGAGGACCACTCACCTCGCAGGAGGTCAGGGCTGGCATAAGGTGAACTGTACGTCCGAAAGAGCAGCCAATCAAAGTCATCGTCCTCCCCCTGGGTGAAGTCACACAGACTGGGGTCTGAATCCTCTTCAAACGTGCAGCCAGCTGCTGAAAATAAAGAGGAAAATTGAAACAGTGGCCATCAATGAGAGAAACAGCATGGGGTTTTTCCGTTTCAAAGAGATAGCTTTACCTCACACATGACTGAGACACATTCAGGACAGAAATAAAGTAGGGGTGCAATCACTTTTCTATTTTCATTCAAATTGCAAATTTTGTGCTCTTTGCACTTGTGTATGAGTATGACTTTCAATGGTCAATATCGGCCTGAATGCGAGTCTATTACCCCATATCATACACACGGGGTTGTGTGTAAATGTGTCCACATGTGCACACATGCTCTCAGACCAACTACAAACCAAGCAATGAGCTATAATTACTTCAGACTCACACAAAGGAACAAAATCCCTGGCAAACGCAATAATTGCCCCTGCATCTGAGGAGAATAACCCCTCTCATAAAGCATCCACAAACAAGACTACATATCCCAAAGCCCATGCACACAGGCATACAAATAGTAATAACATTTGAGGAAAGCAGGCACCCTGGGGAATGTAGCGATTATCATAATACCTCACAACCTGCTATTCCACGCGCCAAAAAGCTAATTTTTTCAAATTATATTTAATAGCTATGGATTTAATGGTCCTTGGGTCCTGAATAATGTGCTTCAGTTCTGCATCTGTTGCCATATTTCACATTAATCCGCCGGTGTGAGAATTACGGTCTACCAGCGGGCATTTTGAACTGTGCAGTCATAAGACCAGAGCCTGTGTCAGTAATGATTGGAGTAGGACAGCACGAGACGCGACATGCTAATGATAGGCATAACTATGAAAAGCTCCTGAAGGTGACCCATGTGGTGTGCAGCTTTATTGCTGCTCATTCTTTTCTCTAATCTGCCATTAAACAAATGGTCTCAATATGACAGGCTGCAGAGAAAACCGCCTGCTAAACTGTAGCGGGGATACATAATTCTCTTTTTTACTACCATTGTACAAGATAGCCACAGCTTCCGGTCATTAACAGGTCATTGCGATGGCTGGTTTGGTATGTTATGGGCCAAATTAAAATGGAGGCCGCAATTAAGACGGTGATAGAGCTTGGGTGCTGTTTGAGAATTTCGGATGCCAAAATGTGGGTTTTGGCATCGATACCATGTATCGTTGCATTGTTTGCAAAATACAATCATGTCTTTCAGCAAAGAAACTAAAAAACAAAACAATTCAATAAAATGTCATCTTTTTCAATGCATCGGTCTTTAAAGCTGTCCTTTAAAAAGGAACAGCTATAAAAAATAAATACATAACAGTATCCCTGTTTCCTAACGTAACAGAGAAAATATTTGACTCAAGAATTGCTGTAGGACCAAGCATTTGATGCCACCTTTTGTATTTGATAGATTCAACAGAACATATTCAAAGATTTTTTGGGATGTTTTTTCCCAAGCTCCATATGTGCCATGTGTGCGTAATGTATCTCGCAGCAGACACATAAAATGGCAGACACAGCACAAACAACCCACAAATATAGCAAGGCAAATCACAAAGCAGACAAAACTCGTTCTACAATGCGTGTGAATCGGCAGTTTGCTTTAACTCTGCTGCCGAGCACCATAACACCAACCACGACCAGGGGACATGAGCCGCTAGTGTGTTTGAGCCGCGGAGGAGAGTCCAACTTTGAATGTAGCGTTAACAAGCCGAAACCGAAGAATCCTACTCATTATGCCTTTCAGTTTACTCATTATGCCATTATGCTTGTTAGTTTTTAGCGCTTTTATTGTGAAGCAGCTAAGGAACTTCCTTTACTAACTAGAATTACCGCTTTGCGGTTGTATGCCTCCGCCAGGCAGTCGTGTTGCTGTTTACATCCGTGTCTTTTCGAAATGTCATCACTTCAACATTTTACAGTATTTGACATTTGTGTGAAACTGCCATAATTAGCATATGTTGCAAAAAAGAAATGTGTTTTGTGAGGTCACAGTTACCTTTGACCTCCAGATTCTAATCAACCTTCATCATCCAGCAAACAAAATACCTGACAAATACAGATGCTTCATCACATCAGTGCAAAAAAACTATATAAGAATCCAATATCACCATGAATCATTCCCGTTCAATGATCAGAAACATTGCAAGACAACCAGAGATATTACAGCAAAGCCCTCCATGGTAATAATGCAATAGCAACATGTGTTTTTCTTTTATAGTCTCACACTGATTATCATCACATCATCCAACCCTACATTCTGTATCAAATCAGTGGAGAAGTAAATGCAGTAAACATAAAAGAATATCCAGAGAACGTGCCATCATGTCTCTGTGTGCACTTTAGAAAGTCTGTACTGGCAAATTGACCGTTGTGAGCAGAGTCCTTCATGAAATAAAGTAGCATGATGAGTAAAGTGCTGCTATTTAGTCTCAATCAGTCAATCAATGATAGAACTGGTGTTTCTGCACATAAAGGTGTCAGCCTTTAAAAATGTCTTTCTGCAATAATTACCTTGGTTTCACTGTAGAGTTCCGTGTACTTTAGCTCTAAGTCACTCCATGCACTCTACCCGCTGCAAACACCTTCCACAAACTCTGCAGGTTACCACCACGACTCTGATGTGAATATTTTTCCACTGTAAGTGGCTTGGACTATACAGTGTGTAGCATCTGAAAATGTTAAGAGTAAGAGGGGTATTGGGCATTCTAGCTCATGCTGCATATCTGTTTGTTTGCAAGTTTCAGGCATTAATTCAATTGAATACACGCAGGTCCTATCACAGTGCGGTTTTGATGTTAAATATAATGTATTTTAATGCACAAGCACAGCGCAAACCAGATGCACTGCATCTGAAAATTAAGTCAAGTCGCAGTGACCTTTGACCTCCAGATTCTAATCAGTTTATCCTCGAGTACAGGCGGATGTTTGTGCCAAATTTAAAGAAATTCCTTCCATGCATTCCTCAGACATCAACAGGTGAACTGACGGACGGACAAGAAAGCAGCATGAGATATTAAAATAGTTGTTGCTGTTTGGTTTATAGGGTTACAGGTGCTATAAGGTGTTGTACTTTCTCCAGATGGTGTATTCACGACAGCACTAACACACTCAGGGTGCCCTTGCCTACAGCCAACCTATTACACATTCACGCATGCACCTCGGGTGATGAGACGATAACATTGGAGCATATCTACCGTCGTGTAAGCTCAGTCCATTGGGTGATAGTAGCAGCCAACCAGCAGGGGAAGGACTGTGGGTTTCTCCCTCTGGGTTTGATTTATAGCCCCGTGCTGGGCTGTTACTGCACAGATCTGCTGCTGAGGCCAGGGGTTAATTGTCCCACACTGGGGTCTATTTCTAATGGAACAGCCAGAGATATGGGACCTGACACATCCAAACGCTGGCACTATATTATTCCCTGCTGTTTCGGAAAATGAAGCCTGTAAACTCCTCCCTACAAGAGACTCATCATCCAGAAGAAGGAAGCCAGGACGCGAGGCCGGCGCTGCCCGGGAATGTCATCTCCTCACAGCACACTGTTAAGGATAATCTATTATGACAAAACACACTCCCTCCTCAGCGCCTCCTGAAGGACCAATGGGTGTGTGGATTTGTCAGTGGCCATGTTTTACCTGAATAATTGCAGCATAATTTAGTGCAACGACCAGTGCAAAGTCAGACACTGCCAAGATTTTATGGCTGAGGTTAAGACATGTTTCACAGTTAGCTGTTAGCTGACTATGAATATCTGCTGTTTGCAGATATAAATCAACCTCCACTTTAAATATATAGCTTTGTACATTTCATAACAATATGTATTTCTTTTGTAAATATAGTAACTCAATGTCACTATTTTGTGCTTGGAGAAATGAATTCTGGGGAACACAGTAAAGCAAATTATGAGGCCCATATCATTAAAATGTTTGTGAGACTGCTAACCAATGCGTCTGATCTACTTGCCAGGACTGCAATCATTTTGAATATGTCAGATATAGGCCTACAAAAACGACATGCTGTGCCTCTTCTTGGAAGCAAAACGGAAGAACTGATTCATCAAATGTTTCTCTAACGAGCCAGGAAGCAAGCGAGTTTCAAGGATGCAGTCGAAAACATTGTTCAAACCGCTCAGCAGGGCCACACCGGCCTGCTGCAGTGCCCTGTACGCAGTGCAGCCATGCACTGTTCGCAGAAATACCTGAGAGCGGGAGGGAGCGAGATGAGAAGGTTCTAGAGATGTTGACGGGGGGGGGGGGGGGTTTAAAGACTGGGTGAGAGAGATTTTTGTCACTCTGTTTAAACACTAATCTCAGTGTTTTACAGTGAACCAACACAGATCACTCCATAAATAAATGAATACACAACCTCTCTGACTTTATAGCAAGCCGAAATAAACTTCAGATTTACACAGTGGAAGCGATGAGCTACACGGTCAGAGGATGGATGCAGCAGCTCCTCTTTCATTTCAGAAGGACATAAAAGAAAGTGGCAACTTGTTTACCAGAGACTCCAATTTGCTTCCACATTTGTAAGGGATACATAAAATGTTCCCCAGTTTTATATGTGCAGTTAATCAAGGCTTTGCATCTCTCTCTCTGCGCATATCAGTTGTTAGTGTCACATAGACCATCGTGTTAGATTGGGTATCTCTCTCTCTCTGTTTACTTGTATAATCCCATGCTATCTAATTGGAGTGTCAGCTATGCACAGTGGATATTGTCAGAGTCTCTGCTTATCCCCTTTATTTGCATATGTGCTAAGCAGAAGGACGCTGGCCTAAGCTTATTTAAGGTGTTACTATTCAAACAACTTTTCACTTGAATAAATCAAACACAGCAAAATAGGAAGTTTATAAAATGAAAAGAAGTGGCTGAGCCCCGACCCACAGTATCAACAACAGTGTTTTCATATTTTAAATCTATATGGCCAAGCGTGGACTGTGATCAAAGTGCAATTTCAAAATGTACACTTCTTATTTTCTAATATTTCAACGAAAAAGAATGATCCGTCATTAAATACAGAAAGCAATCTTTTGATCCGAAACACTACAGTCAATAGTTTCACTGGCTTCTAAAAGATGTAGTAGAGTGAGCAGAATAAAAGAGTAGAGTCCAACACCACAGGGCAAGACTTGAACAGATTGTAAATTAGAAGTACTTGTTCGAGTAACAAATCAGCCCCACAGAGATAGTGAAAAGCTGTATGTGACAAATCTGCTGAACATATGCTCAAGTGATGAAATGTATTACAGAACAACTTATTGGGGGCATAATAAATGAAATATTTAATCCTCGGCATGTTAAAAAACCTATTCCGGTCTGGGCCGCAGGGATGGAATATGAATATATATTACTACAAATCACATGCACCATTGATAAAATCCTCTATGACAGACTATGACATTATATTTCAAAATGTCAATGTATAATTTTCTAAAATAAAAAACAGCAGGGAATGTCTGTTTTGGCGAATCCAGCAAATAAAATACCTGACAAATACAGATGCTTCATCACATCAGTGCAAAAAACGATGTAAGAATCCAATATCACCATGAATCATTCCCGTTCAATGATCAGAAACATTGCAAGACAACCAGAGATATTACAGCAAAGCCCTCCATGGTAATAATGCAATAGCAACATGTGTTTTTCTTTTATAGTCTCACACTGATTATCATCACATCATCCAACACTACATTCTGTATCAAATAAGTGGAGAAGTAAATGCAGTAAACATAAAAGAATATCCAGAGAATGTGCCATCATGTCTCTGTGTGCACTTTAGAAAGTCTGTACTGGCAAATTGACCGTTGTGAGCCGAGTCCTTCATGAAATAAAGTAGCATGATGAGTAAAGTGCTGCTATTTAGTCTCAATCAGTCAATCAATGATAGAACTGGTGTTTCTGCACATAAAGGTGTCAGCCTTTAAAAATGTCTTTCTGCAACAATTACCTTGGTTTCACTGTAGAGTTCCGTGTACTGTAGCTCTAAGTCACTCCATGCACTCTACCCGCTGCAAACACCTTCCACAAACTCTGCAGGTTACCACCACGACTCTGATGTGAATGTTTTTCCACTGTAAGTGGCTTGGACTATACAGTATCTGACATTTGTTTTAGAGTAAGAGGGGTATTGGGCATTCTAGCTCATGCTGCATATCTGTTTGTTTGCAAGTTTCAGGCATTAATTCAATTTAATGTACGCAGGTCCCATTTTAATGCATCAGTACCGGCTGCTGGCTGTATTTTTAGCATAGATGTAAAAAGAGAACGGGGGCCTCATTCATTGCTAGAAATTACAAAATTTCCAGGATCTTTTGTCGATCCTTGGGAAATGGTGTTTTCAGGCACAAGGGGACAAAAGTTGAATATGCAACTTTATTTCCTCAGTAATGGTGGGTCGGGGAGTGTAGTGTTTACCTGCGGAGGAGACAGGTCTCTGGAGGACAAGAGCATTATTGTCTTTTCTTGGATCCTCTTATATGTCAGAATTACAGACGTTACAAAGTGCTGCTTGGATTCTCATCAAACTCTCGGCAAGAAAGTGAATACATGAATTTATGAAAATATCAAATCCATTAAAAAAAAATCAAGGACATTCAGATCCAAGTTGGAAAATAACATTTACATGAGAGGTTCAGAGGAGAGTAAAAAAATCGGACAAAGTAAGAGTGATGACACACAGCTGTGCCCTGGAAATAAAAACCTCTCGTCTTTTCCGTCTGGGAGATAGAAACCAACAAGCCAATTCCAAGACTCGGAGCCAAACACTTAAAACCCAGTCTCCCATTTATAACAAAAGTAGTAGAAGCCGATGTGTGTGCTCCGAGAAATAACTCACAACCTTTGCTTTAATGTCAACTCAGCCTCTGCCCTTAATTATCTGGCAGCCACGATGGGTAATGAACACCAGAACCTGAGAAGTCACCTGGGAAATGCAGCGTGATGATGAGGCACGGATGCGTGCCGTATCGTCATCAACACATGGGAACCAAACCAAGCTGCGAAACCAGTCCTTACGCCAGAGCTCTCCTACTTCCACAGCCTCATCCGAGTCTGTGTTGACGGAGTGTCTTGGCTGGTGGGGATCCAGGTGGGAACGGGTGAGTAATACTGGAGGCAGTTAGGGGGAAGAGAGTGGCTGATTTGCATTGCACCGAGTGTGGCCCGATGCATCAGCAGGAGACAGGTATATTTATTCTCTACAGAGGCTCTCTCCTCCCCAGCACTCCCTTGGCTGCCTCTGAAAGCCATCCATCCCCCACACCTGAATACGCAATGAAATCATCTCTCTGCCTCCCCGGGCATTAATAACTCAACCCAGGTGGCTGGATTGGCCCCGGTCACACAGAGAGGGCCAATAAACAGATTGAGAAAAGAAAGGGTTGTAGAAGGTGAACAGGTACAGTAGAAGTGTTGAGCTTCAGCGTGGCCTGCACTGAGATCATACTTTAGGAAGATATTAAAAATGTAATTGCTAAACATTAAATTACTGAACCTTATGGTTCCCTGTTTTAAGAAAGAATGGCCCTCAGCGTCGTTCATATTGTCTTTGGACTCTCGCCTTTACTTAGAAGAAACAACACCCTTCCCTCAATGTCTCAGAAGCAAAAGACATTATTGAATTAGTGACCCAATAACTAAGTATCTCAAAACACACAGAGCAAGAATGAATTGTTGATGGTTTTCTGCTATGTTCTTGATTTGATCAATTATACCTTTTTTTCTTAATAATCTCATGATTACTTGACACATTGGCAATATTGTCCCTGTTACATTCATGGTAAATGAATCACAGTGAATCGGTGTACTCAAATATAAACCCTTAAAGATTTGTAGAAGAACACTTAAGTGTAAAAATGGATGCAGCAGAATATATAATATATGTCGTCTTTTTTCTTCCATGCATTCTTCTTCCTTGACAAAACCTGGCGCCCACATTTCCCACAATGCAACTTCACAGTTGACCGTTTGGTTGGAGATGTGGGTGTGTTATGTATGCCAGTGGAAGCTAATGTAGCCTCGAGCTACTAGCGCAGCGATGAGAGCGGGCTCGAGGTCTGGTAAACGCACTTCCTTCACTTTCATATTTAAACTTGTAGTCTTTGTCACTTGAGGCACTTCATCAGACCTCTCTGCGCTCCCTCTGGAGCTACTAGGTCAATTTTTTCACACATCCACTAGCACACCCAAAAATTGATTTATATGACACATTTATTACTTGACAAATGTAACTACAAACTACATTTAGCTGATAAACTATATGAGCTACTGTAGGCCAGTGACAAATAACTGAGATATAACGTTCAATCACTCATAACCCGCCCAGGGACTACAGATAAAAATGAGCTTTTAGCTCTAAATAAACAAAAAATAAATAAAGCTCCATGTCTATTCTGTTTCTCAAACTGGGGGCAGGATACCTACAGGAACTGGGAAGTGGAATAACTGATGTTTTCTCCGAGAAGGAGAAACAGAAGACAACAAGCTCAGATTGCTTTTGTCTTAGCGTCTTTGTTTTCCCCGTGTTGCCCTCAGAATAGCACAGAAAGGGAGGAATAATATGTTTGACTCTTTGACTATTCTACTGACACCCGAGATACTTTTATCATCAACCCTCCGCCGAGGATGAAATATTGTACCAGCCCTTTAAAGTGAAGGCAAAATTAATTTCTAAGATGAATCGTGGCTGACTGGTATCTTAAGATTCAGTGTGAACACAACTGTAGCAAGCCTTTGTGTCATTGTGCACCATCAGAAGATGAAAAGGGAAATGTTCTTGAGCAATGTGGCTTTCCTTCATTTGAATTACTGTATGGATATTTCCGGGGGAGGGTTATGTATCTCTTTCTTTTTGCTGAAGGCAGGGTAGAGCCATTTCTCTTTCTCTCATCCCAACAGAAGAATAATTCTCAGTTCACACTGCTGATAAGCAGTTCATTGTCATACTTTTTTTCCCCCCATTTCAAATCGTTGGTCTATTTTGAGTTGATGTCTTTTTCAGGTATTGCCGTGCATTCATTTCCACTTTGCGTTTCTCTTCACTTCCTCAGAAGACAGAAGACAAGTGGATCGTGACGACAAAGGGCCATATCACAAATCAGTTTAATTAGCAGGAGGAAACCTCTCCTGTCTGGTGGCTTCATTTCCAACATCTGTTTCATTCAAGGCTCTGGTTCCATGAATACTCTTTCAGATTTGAGAGACATATAAAAGAACTCATTTGCAAATGTAGGTTCAAAGCACAGAAATAATAACCGTACTGCAGAATAGGAGGCCCTTGACATAGTGAAGGACTATAAGACACGAGTCTCTTGGCTGGAACACACGTTTTACTTCAGTGAGGGACTGAGACAACTGCAGCGAAGGCGCTCTTATGAAATGGGAAATATTGTGAATTTAGCCAAAAACTGCAGTTTTGATTCAGCACGTTTAAGTGATCTGTCGATGTACTGATTAGTTGATCGACTGGAAATGAATTGGCGATAAGTTTGATTCTGAATTAAATGTTTAAGGAAATGCAAAACATTCGCTGGTTTCAGCCTCTGATTTGCTGCTTCTTTCTAGTTTATTTATATAGTATACATTTAGACTCTTTGGGTTTAGTCTTGAACTGAAATGATTGAGTTTGTCTCGTCACATATGATAGTAAACTAAAGATCTTTGGGTTTTGAACTGATGGTCAGAAAAAAACAACTCTGGGAACTCGTAATGGACATTTTAAAGTATTTTCTGAAATGTATGCAAGAAAAAACCCAATGCAATGAAAATAATTTAGTTATTGGTGTGAGTGTAATGGTGCGTTGGGCTCTGGGAAATTGTGATGGCTGTTTTACACCATTTCATGAGATTTTATAGACTGGTTTAATTGATCAAATAAAAAAAAGATTGACACAATAATGAACTTCGTTAGTAGCAGCTCTAATAGCGTATGCATCCGGTAAAGGAAGGACTGCACACCTGAACAATATTTAAGATTTATAAAGGTGAGTGTGAATATTCAAGAGACCATGGGTTCACTTTTACTTACAGTTATTGAATTAACCTACAAAAGGCTTTTCTCCCTTTGATCTCTTTTCTTATTATATTTTAAGATCATTTGCAGCAGTTCATTTTCTAATTGGATTTCTATGACAAGCACACACACACATATACATACATACATACATACATACATATACATACACATACACATGTATGTATTAAAGTAATATTTGAGTTCTGTTGAGTCAGCAATTACTTTGATGGAAGTAGTAAGAACCTGATCCAAAATATTTCCTCTGAAAACATGTCACAGGACAGTTTTTGCAAAGATAAATAATAAACGAGCGGAGATTAAAAAAAAATACTTCACTGTGACACACCTCGCTTGAGAAATAATTGATGTCTTTAATTTACATACATTATGACTTAATCATAATGATTCATAATCCAGTTTAGTATGATGAATCACATTATTATTATTATTACATTCTCTAAACTATGATGCAACTCAAATGTGCTTAAATGGTGATGATGATGTGTCAAACAAAACACATATTTAATCTTAAACGCATTACTCACTAGCGTGCTAGCACCTCCCGCTCCTCGGTGAAAGAGTTGCAGTGGAAGATATGCGTATCTGAAGAGTGTGTTGACTTGTGAATGTCCAGCTGTTAACACTTCCTGTGTGTTGTAGTAACAACTGAACAGTTAAAGTAAATATTGTATTCATTTTTCTGGCTTAACAGCTCCAGTTAGAGAGACACTTTCAGAGATGGCTCCTTCTTGTGTGATTTCTATCAAACCACCTGCAGTGTGAATGACCTGCGATCGCCGCAATACCAGCAAAGTGCCGACCTCAGGGTTCATTTAAAAGGTCACGAGCACAGTGTCTGAATTTAATATCCACAATTATTTTGGGAAAACAGCCATCTCCCACGCAAATATGAACTCTTATTTCCCATTCTGACTGACCTCGGCCAATTCCATGCATTCTCCTGACCAGCTGAGCCAATTCAATTTGACTGTGCATCCTAATCAAACTGCCTGTAACGTCCCGACTCGCCAGGAAATACAAAAAAAAACAACTGGTGTCTATCAACTCTGCTAAACCACATACCCCGTAGCGGCTTCACTGCTCTGCTGCCCGTCAATTCCACTAAACACAAAGGCAGCCAATTGCTGTCTCCACAACCTGCAGCCTTTCAATTCCACTAACCCACATGAAGGCAGGGAGAAGGGAGAATTTCAGTGAGGATTTCAGTTCTCTCTTTCTCCCTCACATCCCATTGTTCCTATTGTCTATGCAGCATGACATGTGTATGCTCTCTCTTTCTTTTCTTTCTACATTTGGCATCAATATGGAAGGGGAAAATTATTTTACCCTTTTTAAAGTTTTATTTTCTGGGTAATTAAGCCCTTTCCTGAAACCAGTTTATCAAATTTACTCAACTGACAAACGTGACCTTTGTTCGCTGGTTTTAAAACGTTGCTGTGAGCAATAAATAAGTTTTGCTCTATTTTTCACCTAAACACCAACAACAGCACCGCAGGCATACTATAATATAATATAGGCCTACAAGCTGTGTCGAACACATACACCAAATGTGATTTGCATGTGACTTTTTAGACAGTAAGTAAATATTGAAAATGATGAAGCATTCACAAACAAGTTTTTCCTCTAAGCCAGCCAGGATTTTAATTGTTCAATTACCAGCTTACAGTGAGGCTGAAGTGTAGCATTGTGTGTGCTGAACCTGTGCATATTTCTGCATATTCTAAATTCATTTACAGGTTTTTTGGGGGGGGGGGGGGAGGGGACTTGGTTGACAGGAAAACACGACATTGACTCTTCTCTAAATGAGCCCTTTCAACATTTCAAACCAGTGAGAAAGGCAAATAAAAAATGTGTCGAGGGCCTTTAAATTACGAATCACATTAGACTTAGCATTCAGCTTCCTGCATAGCCGGCGAAAGGTTTAACAGGACCTGTTCTACACCACAGCCAGTCTGATGCTGTGCAGCAACCGCCCGTGTCCATCTATCACATTACTGAACGCAAGAAATCAGCATGACAGCGAATGTCAAAAACATCAAACAGTGTTCATTGTTGGGTCAAAAACATGCAGCTAATCAATTAGACTGCACAATAGTGTTGGTTTTTTTCCAGGCTGAGAAGTATTTCAATAAGTCTGGCCACTCCAAAGCCAAGCAGAAGTTGTAAGGGATTATCAGTGAAGAAATGTAGTGACACCTGTGCTGCTGGTGCACAGAGGGGGGGGGGGGGGGGGGGGGGTTGTCTGGCACGTGTCTTTGCAGCATGGAAATTGCCACCTAACACCAATTGAAATAGTGTTGGAAAAGAGTGTGAAGGATTTCAGTATTAACAACATTTTTCGTAGGATTAGATGGCACCCTAAGTGGTGAGTAGAAGTGTCACAATAATGAATAATGAATTAGTCACAATATGTTTCCATATGGAATGTATTATGTTTACAACATCCTCACTTATAGAGGATATTATATGTTACAGTATATTAACTCATTGAATGTATTAAATCATAGAAGTATAGTCACTGTAGGTATTAAAACACTGTAAGAATTAGTCTTGAGGGTCAGACAGGGATTCTGAGTGAGGCTTCACAGACATGCAGCAGCAAAAGGAGGCGACGTCATCGATGGAGGATGGGGCCAGTGGGACGGTCAAATGCCGAAGCTGACCACGACGGAGCGGCGGAGCCAAGGTGTTTTGCTGAAGGATCGATAATGGGAGGGGACAGAATTCAAATGGAGCCAATCACAAATCGCCACGGAGGACCATTCAGACGTTTTAGGACAGTTTCGGACACTTTCCGACTCTCAGGGGATACAAAAGACAATGTTTGAGGGAGTTTACCTCAGATCACTGCAGCTTGCTTTTTCAGCTAACTGGCCTGGGTCGGACTGTGAGGTGATGCGTGCATGTGGTCTCTGCTCTCGAGAACATCACTATTGATAGTTCATTCAGTTTGTAAGTGAATTTTGTGTTGTACATTAAATATTGTTCTTCATTTTGAACTGGTTCCAGCTGATTTTTCTGGCGCCCGTGCGCAGTAAGAAGCTCGCAGTAGAAAGAGGTCCTGCGGCCGAGCAGCTCTTCATCCTTTGTTCTAAGACTCAACACAAGCAAACAAACCACCCTGCCACAACATATTTCGTGACATTTACGGTGAAGTTTTGATCTTAATAGTTGTTGGAGGCTGTGTCTAAAATCCCTCCCAATACACGATACAGTGCAATATGTTTACCCTCAAACAATACCACAACAAAAGGAAAAAGGTAGTGGCCATGGAAATTATTTGTTCGAAAAATCCCACAATGCAATGCGTCACATTTTATAGATCCAAAAATGACCGTTTGCCGGTTGTGCTGTCTTCAGTTCAGACAACCTGGTGCTCCACGTGGCTCTGTGCACTCAGTAACTGTCCTATTGGGCAACTTCTGAACAGCATTGCTAATTTAACTGACATCAACGTCAACAAGGAATGAATGAAAGAAAGATGGATCAAAGGCAAAAAAAAGTCAAACTCAACTAAAGAGTCGTGCTTAATCACCTTGTAACAGTATCCGCCTCTCAGCATCCAACTGCTCTGCTACCCTTTCTGGGCTGCCACCCAGCGAGCCGTCAACGTCCACCAGATCTTCCAGTATCCGGGCAGCTCTTATGAGCACGTTTCTTTGCTGTGGGCCTACTTCCTGGTGCAGCTGCCACCTGCCCAGTCGCGTGGTGTTTTGCATCAATCTCACTGCGGCCGGAGCCAAGTGGTCAGTCCAGTGTGTGCTCATATATGCATGTGCGCTTCCGTCTGTAAGCATTCATTTATATGTGCTATATACGCTGCTGCTGCTGCTGCTGCTGCTGCAGACACGGCACAGACAGGCCGTCACTCAAACAAAGATGGACGTGTAGAGAAATGGGAATAGACATCCAGCAATCACACATGAGGATGTGCTTTCACACTCAATCTGAGGAGACACGGCCACAACAGGCACCGAGTAAACCTAAAACTGCCCTCAACTGTCATGGCACTCTCTGTTCATTCTTATTTCTTCCTCAGTGCTTGAGAAGTGACGCAAGGAAGTTAAACTGACCTCAAGTCCAAGAGGGTTCTGATAAATGTCACTACTTGAGTTTGTGGCTTTCAACTGTTATTAGTTTGGTGTTTGTCAACCTAACCTGCCCTGAACTGGTCCTTCTGCACTGCAGCCGCGATGTCTGAAAGCTCCAGACTGAAAGACTAGACTTTGTTTGTTCAGCTGGTCCTTGCAGCAAACATGGAATGTGAAATCAGAGACAAGTCCAGCACCGGCCGACCTAGCAGCTCATTGATACTCCGCATCATCCCGGGTAGGGCTGGGCGATATGGCCTAAAAAAAAAATCTCAGATTTTTTTACAAAAAATCCGATTCACGATTTAAATCGATTTTTTTCCCCCAAAATTTTTTGCAGATGACAGAAGCTGTTGAAAACAATTTTCTTTTATTTTGTGATGATTTTCCCAAGTAGGTTGATAAAAATAAAGTGCAAACAAAACCTGAACATTGTAGAAAGGTGCCTGTAGTATACAAAAAGTATTTGGTCACTCTTTTGTTTGCCTGAATCATTTAAATATAAAATTAAATTAAACATAACATTAAATGGCATTAAATAGTAGCCTTCCATTGTAAACAACTGTGCAAATGTAACTTTTTACAGTAAGCTTTTCTAACTGAATACACTGATACAAACACAGCATGAAATAAAATGTATGTGACCCTTTAACATTCACATTTTCAAAAGTGCAACATCTGATCTAACATCAACATAACATATTTTGCACAGTAAATAAGTGCATGTAAACAAAATCAAGTGCATTCACAACATAACCAACAGTATTAAACAGTAGTGCATGTTTTTTCTAAATTTTTTTGCCAGGAAGACAAGCCTGTCTACTACCTCTGGCTTCAGGCATGCACAGTGGCATGTAACAATGCCCCCCCCACACACTGAAAAGCCTCTCAGAGGGGGCACTTGTAGCTGGCACAGAGAGGTATTTCTTTGCTAAAGTACTTAGCCTTGGAAAGTTAAGTTGGTGACGCTTCCACCAGTCAAGTGGATCGGTGTCTGGGTCAACCTGCTGGACCACAGGTCAGTTGTTGCGGAGTAGAATGACATCCCCTCCAGCTCCGCAGAGATCCTTTGGCGTGTACTATTGTACAGCCGAGGCAAGGCAACGTCAGAAAAATGTTTACGGCTTGGTAGCACGTACCTGGGGTCCAAAGCTTTGAGACGGTGAATAAACCCCGGCTTTTCCACGGTGTATATGGGCACCATATCTTTTGCGATATACATCGCGACTGCATCCGTGATGGCTTTCCACCGGGCACTCTTCTTCGCATGCGGAGTACAGTTGGTGAATGTCTCCAAAATGCTGGGTTGTTGTTGTGAGGTGGCGGCGGCGGCCAGCAGTGAAGCTGCTGGCCGCCATTGTTTTAGTTTGTAAACAATGCGCGCGCACTCTACTACGGGAACCGAACGGGGGGGAGGGGTGGGGGCGATTTTCTCGATTTTCAATAAAACACATCGCCTTAAAGCACACATTCGAATTAATCGATTAAATCGATTTATCGCCCAGCCCTAATCCCGGGGTTTGAGTTTTTTCAGTCATGATGAGTTCCAGATACACAATGAGAAAAACAGCAGCATTAAGTAGACGCCGCGGCTGATTTTGGGTCACGGCGTATGTTTTCAGGCATAATAAAGAAGCGTGTATGAGTGTTTCCGCTGGTCTCTTGGGGACTAATCAGTGTCTGCTGTCGACACCATGTGAAGAGAGAAAGGAGAGGATGGAGGTGCAGAGAGCTGGCTGGGTGTGTCGACGAGACGAGGACAAAACCATATTCCAGCCATGTTAGGGCGAGTGAAGACGGCAGGAACAAAAAGCCTTGTTTGAAGTCATTAGCCATGCCTCAGTCGCAGCACTTTGAAGACAGATTCAAAGCTCTCGGAGTGGAGAATATCATTGAATATCCAATTCGCACCCTGATTATGGAGAGTGAAAATGTTTCACGCCTCTTCAAAAGAAAACCAACATGTTAATACCAACTCAAATAGCATTGGTGCTGAACTGGCAATGGGATGTAAATGTGTGTGTTTGCTAAAGTGAGAGCTGGAGAGTGAAAGAGAGAAAGAGCACAAGGAGTAGCACTCTCTATTGGATCTCAGCCAACCAGTAGGGGACGGTGTTTGAGGCGAGAAGTCCTGGGGGGAACAGAGAGAGGGAAGGCTGCCAACATTTCGCTGTTAAGAGAGCTCATTAAACTATTGGCTGATTGTGAGGGAGGTGAGGGCTGAAGAATGGGCTCCAGCCCGCCCCAGGAAGCCCCTCTGTAGCTTCAGAGCCACCGCACTCACTGAAGCACATTTTCCACTGAGTCATACAAACAGGCCACCGACGGCCTTTGGATCACTCCGCTCTGTCTCTCTCTCTCTGTGTCTCTCTCTCTTTTGCCAAAGAAAAAGAAATTCCAGGAATCCCTCTGCAGCTTTAATCACTGTGCCCCTTGTGAGCTCTGATGAGTTCCCCTTGTGTGTGGAAGACGTTAAAAAGGAGAAGACAATGCGCCACAACACAATAAATTCTGCCTGAAATCCGTGGCCATGCTTGCATTGCACTGACAGCCAGCAGTGTTGTTTGTAGCAGGCATCTGTGTTTTTATTGGACTATGAAAGTGGGAGCGTCTACCACCGGTAGCAGCTGCCTTTCTTTGAAGAAGTGACACGAGAGGCTGGAGATGAAATGACTTGATGACTTGGCCACTTCTTTTATTTATTTTGATCATCAAAATATTGAAATATATACGTACTAGGCATTGAAATACTGCTACTTCCAAACTTTAAACAGTCACAACTGAAGAGGGAATAGTCTACAGGTAGGAGCTCAGCACATTTGTCAGACCTTTCTGCCGAATATCAAATTCAACATGAAAACACTCCAAGAACACAGAGAATGGCCCTGATTGGGCCTGTGGAGCATTGGCCTGTGGCGCATTGGCCCCTTTACACTCAATTTCTTTGAGAAATCCTGATATTCTGCTGCTGAAGATACGTGCACTAAAGCTGCATTCACGTGGAATCAGGCAGACGGATAAGACCCTCTGGATGGCACGGGAAAAATAAACAATCTGCAGCAATAGCAGGACGGCAAAACCAAACACGCATAACGATGTGTTGCTGTGGTGATTGGAGAACAAAATCTATATTAAATAAAACGATGCAGTGTCTAAAATCTCATGTTATCATTCTAGTAATGCATGTAGATATAAAATGAAACTTTCTCTTAATATTCTATTGCTAACTTAAACGACCCTCTTCGGTGCGAGGAAGCTACGGAGGACGGCAAAGAGATCAAATATTTTCACATTTGGACGGCAATGCCGTCTACTTGTAAACCGTTGCCGGTATTCTCTGCCCGTCGCACCGTATTTTACCATCCTGCCCTCGTCCAATTTGCTTCTACAGTCTGCCTCATTTCATGTGTATGCAGCACGCGGAGTCTAACTGCAACATCCAATGCAAATGCCAAACAACACACTACGCCAGTTCATTAAAGCACCTTTCATGCTCCACTACATCTTTCTAGAATGAGCCTCTTCATAGTAAAACATGAACCCATGCACAAGAGCTGCATTTGTAGCAGCAGTGTAGCAGCAAACATTTCTTAGAGATCCCACGCCTGTGGCCAACTCTCTGATCAGCAGCGTTAATGCAGGGTGCAACCCTGAACATTAACAAGCCAACATAAGAGCATGTGGAGCCTTCAGATATATGTCAGCGCCCTGCTGTGTCTCAGCTGCCATTCTGCCCCAGTTGGTTTTCCTTACTGATGGAGGGCCCTAGAGGCTACTTCCATTTCCTCCTCCCTCACAGATACAGTTGTGGGACCGCATGCAGAGTGAACTCGAGGTCATGCAGCCACAGATGGCTGCGAGCTCAAACTCACTGAGAACTGAGAGGGGAGATTGGGAGGGCTGTGGAGCAATTTGACTTCTACTCTGAGACTCCATGTGTCGGACATCATTGATGCCATGATACAGGGCCAACTATACGGATATGATACATGTCTTTACTAACCAATTTATCTGTATGTATCCATTTTTCATGAAATTCATGTAAGATGACCTAGTTCTCCAAGTACTCAGTAATGTCTTTTGAGCACTGACAACCATGGACATCAAACCCTGAATGAAATGCCCAGTCAAACATGGAGCACATTGAATCATCCAAATGACAGAAACACGACTGGTATGCTAGTTAAGGCAATCATTTGAATTTACTTCGACTATATTTTCTTGATGAATAATGCAATAAAGAACAAAATTATTTGTTTTCGTTCATGTAATCGGAGACGTTATGGTTTGAGACAGTAACAGTAGCTGAGGGAGGAAAAATGTGACATTTTCTTCCTAAAAATGTTTTAAAAGCCAACAGTGATTTTGTGAGCGAAAAACGAATTAAAACTCCCTTTGCCACACCTCGGCTTAAAAATAAGATAATTTTCCACAGGCCATAAATGCACCTCAAAAACATTTTCATGGTAGCACGTTGTAAAAAGATTTTGGCTGCTTTCAAAGACCTCTATATATGCGATTTAGTAAAAGGTCAGTAAGATAATCCAATCCTTTCATGAGGGTTTTACCCTTTTATAAGAACTGCACTTTTGTGTAATAATATCTTCCATGATGGTGCAAACTTGTCTCTTTTAAGGTCTTGAAGGGGGAAATGAATTGTCGGGAGCAAGGAAACATTGTCATTTTGTATTAAAGGGTGTGTATATTTTTTAGATTGCAAGTATAGTGATAAAAATCTTGACTTTTAGAGATGAGTTTGAGGGCATTTGCAAACATTTCTTCTACATACGGACATAATGAAAGGAGTCATTTTCCCGCCAAACGTCAGATTGGGACTTTTACAGCCTCATTACACGGAGAAAGTAAAATTAGTGATGAGTTTTAATCAGGGATCAGGTAGTTCTAGACCTCTAACACCTGGCATTAGAATGGAGCGGATTTCTTTTTTTGATGATATGTTATTGCCTTCTGAGGCCCTGCTGGTACACTCCACATTTCCTCAGCATGTATCTGTCTATCTTATGCTCAGGACATTGTTCAGAAAGATCCATTTGTGTCGTAATTATAAAATCTCATTATGTTGAAATTGGACCGCTATTATACATCTGGCAAGTTCTATGAAATTGCAGTTTTGCTCGGAATGCGGGCGTTGCTTGAATGTGTCTTTCATAAACAAAGGAATCATTCATCGTGTTTGTGATAATTGTTTATGTCCTGTGTCTCCATCTCTATCCCATATTGGTCCAAATGAGGTGTGCTTGTAGTCTGGGGACATAATTGGTTGTACACAAGGCTCGAGGCTGAACCTGCAGGTGAACACTGGCTCGATAGCTGAAGATTCAAAGAGACTGAAAGCATGTCACTAAAAATACCTTCACTGTGGTAGTCATGAGTCAAAAGGACTTCCTGTCACAATCTCTCCAACAAGCTTTTTTGAGGGGTTGGATCGCTCCAGCTGCCATCACAGACCGTGTGAGCCTCCATTTTATTCACGCTGCACTTGGCAGGCTGCAGAATGATAGGATCCCAACGTGATGTCCCTGGACTGAGATGTTTCCATCATGATGTCCTCTGACAACATAATTATGCATTGTATCTCACTTCGCACGACTCGCCAAACCACATCAGCTGCAGCTCATAGTCCAGCATCCCGGCAAGCAGCGCAGAGGAAGGTAGAGGGGAGGATGTGTGTGTATGGGGGGGGGGGGGGGGGGGGGAATGAAGCTCGAGGCCTGATGCTAAGCAAATGGAATGCAAAGGCGGTAGATTGGAGACCAGACGCAGAGGAGCCTGAATAGGGATGTCGGAGGAGCGCCAGTGGTCTTTCACTTTGCATCAACGTCAGATTAAGGGCACTGGCAAGAGGAGCAGGAGCTCAGGCACCGAGGGGCAAGGGTGGCAAAAGAGTGCGGGGAGCGAGTGAGGAGAGTGTTCATCTTGAAGCCGGCGCTGCCACTGCGCATAACTGGGAGACCGTTTTAGGGACTGGAAACATGATGAAAGATGATGAAGAGAAATATGCCCCTAAGAGATAGGATTGGCCCTGTGCTGAAAAACACTATAATCACATGACATCATGTTTACAATGACAAACAGTATTAGGTAGTCAGTTCGTTTGAGCAGAAGCCATATATTCGACACCACTTGACCGGAAATCCATGAGCATATCAAAAACAATAAGGGAGGCTTGACTCATGATTTCCAATTACTGCAGAGCACTTTGAGAGGTTTTCTGGATATTTTCATTTTGTTGCTTAGGAGCTACATGTACATTTTAAAGGGAACAATGGATGACTGTGAGGCTGACAGTGACCCACTGTGTATGTGTATTAAACACGACTAGAACTCCTGAAAGAAGTAGGGATGCAATCGTCCAATGCAACGTAATTCCTAGGCTATGAAACGCACCCTAACGCATTTCAACTCACTCCGTGCCGAATTCATAAAAGCACTGCGCAGCTTTTGCGCCCATGAACAAAATAGAAACCGTGTAATTGTCCGAGCACCCGCAAAGGGTAAAATTCACTGCTATGCCAGGCTAAAAGCTTCTTGGTGCTCCTGTGGTATTTGCATTACTTTAAATTAGGTATTATGCATAATTTGGAGCAAAATGTTCTCCTTTAAATGAGCCTCATTGCAAAAACAGCCCAATTCACAGAGATTAGCTCTAACAGCCACATGCAGTTGCAGTGAAATTATTAGCATCTTCATAGAGGTGGTGGGAACTGAAGGGCATTTATAAGCAGCGTCACGCCCCAAACCTTCCAGTGATCTATTGAATCCCAAATACAGTGTCTCTCTGTCACGTTTAAATTCCTCGCATGAAGTTTTGAGAAATGCATCTGCAGCTCGTTGGCCAAGACCTGTAGCTCCCAGTCTGAGAGTTTGGCCTTTCTTTTTCACTCTGCCATTGTTCTGCATACTGTGTTCCTGCTGCAAAGGCAAGATAAAAGTTGCCACATGGATGACTGCAATCAGAAGCATTAAAGGGGAAATTGCACTCAACTGCAAAACGTTATGGGCATGTTTACGCTGCAATATCATTCGTGCAATATCTCTTGTGAATCGGGGCAGATAGCGGTTGCAAGCGATGTGTCATGTTGTACAAGTCATGTTGCCATCAGTGGCCGCAATTTATTCTTTCTTAATGCATCAGTTAGTGATGTTGCTGCTATAGCCTTAATTGGTCTGATATGACCAGTAGCTTAGTGGCTAATATTTGGTGAACCATAATGCCATCACGCTCCTTTCTTTTGACAGACAAAAGTGAAAATTGCTCCGAAGTTTCAAACATATGTCATTATCCCGCATTTGCTGAACTGGCCGACGCTGTCGTTTTTCTTGGGACGACTGTCTCGGATTAGAGCGGCAATAGGATCACAGTCTTGGAAGGTTTAAATCAGGGGTGTCAAACTCATTTTCACTCTGGGGCCACATCAGCATCACGGTCGCCCTCAAAGGGCCGGTTGTAAATGTAACCACTCCTAACATATTTAGTTTAGTTTCCCGGGATATCTGTGACTTCCACAACACGTACTAAGCAGAAATAGAGGTTATTTTTTCCATGGTTAATGGCGGACAGTTGAACGGCTTTCAGGGCGATAAGCCCCGCCCCCTCTCCGACGCGTCCAGTGCGAATGAACACAAATAGCCCCCGGTGAGACCGGCGGCGCGAATGGCTCAACTCAAAGTTTTTTTATACTCAAACATCTCCGCTCGATGTGAACTTTGAATTGGAACAGTACTTGGGCTGAGACTGATGACGTTTCACAAGTCCACGAGTTTACAAGTGCAGAGAAGTACGCATGTTGAGAAAGGCACGATCACTTGTTGGAAATCCTCTTTATGGGCTGTTGCATCTCCTGTCCAACTGTTGTGATAGTTTTAATGTCGGCACACAGACAACATGCTATCTCATCACTTCGACTTTCTATCTCATAATTTCGACCATGGGGATATTTTTATTTTCACATCTAACTTTTAATTTTTGTAAAAAAAAAAATAATAATAAAAATAATAATTCTTTTTTTTTTTTTTTTTTTTGCTGGCGGATTCGCGGGCCACATAAAATGACGTGGCGGGCCGGATCCGGCCCGCGGGCCGTATGTTTGACACCCCTGGTTTAAATGAAGGAACATGAATCTATGCTATGTGACATGCATTTAAACAAAATCTGCCAAATTAGTTTAGTTTACAGGTTTTGGAAATTCAGTAGAAATGTCAGAATGAAAGCACTCAGAAAGCCAACGATGAGAGGACATATGAAGAGTTAAAGTGCAACCAAATGATCTGCAGTCACCACCTGCGAGAGTGTTAAATGTTTCACTGTTCACAAACACATCGTGTCATGTTCTTTCACACTGCATTTTGTCAAGAAAATTGATGGAAAGTTATTTTAGAAAGACAATACCATGAAACTTTGTCTTGACTAAATGTCTGAATCCTACAGAGGTAATATCCAAGATACAAGAGTGTGACAGCGTAGAGAAGGAGACACTCTGCCCAGGATCATCATGTGCCTCCAACTCTACTAAACTGTGTCTCCTCTGGGTTTCTTTGACCCAACGTCTGAAAGAAAAAAAAGAAAACAGAGTCAAAGCAAATGGGGTCTACAAAGTCAAAAAAACCATAATATCACATCAATCTAAAAAAGGTCCTTTTTACTGAGTTATCCTTCCCAGCTGAGGCAGCTGGGGTTTTGCCGCACCAAAGAGAGAATCATCCCCGATGATCCATTTGGCAACTTCACCCGAGGTCATTGTTGTGAAAGTCCAGGTCCGCCGTAAAACCCCTGCCGCAGCCAATAGGGGATGCTAGGTAACAGGGGTGAGGGGTTGAAGAGTGGCTTCTTATATCTCCACCTCCATTAATCACACTTTGCACGCCTGTGGCTCACCGAGCAGTGTGACATTGACAGCGCTGAGAATGATTAATACTTAATGTGGCGTTTAAGAGAATGATTTATGCCATCTGTTAGTGGATGACATGCTGCAGACGTTGGGGTCGATATAAAGATGAGGGGGTGTGTGTGTGTGTGTGTGTGTGGAGGGGGGGGTGATAATCTCAACATCAAATGGATTGGGGATATGCAAGAATAGTCCACAACTAAACAGGGATTGTGTTCAGTGTAGTTTTAATTCTTAGTCAAAAACTGTTCAAGTCATCCATCCATTTTCTGCCACTTACCCAGTTGGGGAGAACGGTATTGAGGGTATGGTTATCCGTGTCTTCCCGCTGTTGCCGGGGGATGCCGAGGTGCTCCCAGAAGCAGGTGGGATAAATAATCCCTACAGTGTGTTCTGGGTCTAAACCCAGCATCCAAATCAGATGCCTCAACCTTGCCAACCACCTCTGAAGAGCTTTTAATGAGCAGGAGCAGCGGTTCTACTCCGAGCTCCTTCCAAATGTCCGGGCCAATTTCAGCCACTTGTATCCATGAACTAAAGCTGGATTCATAGTTGGCATAAAAAAATGAAATAAGATTAGCAGCAGTCATGCCTACAGTGTGGGTTTGGATTGACAGATTTAATTTGTTGATATCACCACCACAACACCAGATTGATGTCGTTCTACAAGATGTAAGGTAAATCAATTATTTAACTAACACTCACACAGGCACATGTGGAGGGATGGCACACAGCTCCCAAAGCAGTTAGGGGTTCGGTGCCTTGCTCAAGGGCACCTCAGAAACTGGTCCATTTGGAACTTGAACAGGCTACCCTCCAGTACCCAAGCCAAGTCCATACAGACTCAGCATCTGTCGCCCGTATTTACAGTGTTTGTGTTTGATTTACTTGTGATGAGGAGCAAGTGTGGGCAACACATGCACTCATTGATCTGTTGTTCACTGTGTTAGAACACAGTGATCACTGGGAGCAGGAGGTTTGCGGCGGGGATGGTTGTGTTACTGAAAAGGGAGAGAACTACTGAGTGCCACTGCTTTCTTCAATTTCCTAATGTTGTCTTTACAATCAAAGATGTCAACCTGGCAACAGGAGCTTCGTAGGAGAACACACATGGATCAGATCCATGCACAGATCGACTGGTAAATTGAGAGCTTTGCTTTCTGGCTCAGCTCTTTCACTCCAACACGCTTGTGGATCTCAAACCATCAAGAGGCTTATTTTGAATTTCAATGTGGATCCCAAAGGTTCCAAAGACAACAAATATCAACGGCAAAATTTTGGCAAATGTGTATAAAATTCCGCACAATGCATTTGAAATATTTCCTTTTGATGAAATGGTGCAGCTATGAAAAACATGGAGTCTTGGTTCTGAATATTTTATTCAACTGAAACCTCATATGGTTTCATTACAAGTTGATACAGATCCTACATGACACTGTCATGATATTGCCTAAATCAAAGCTACTTAAATTGAAATAAAAAGGAAGAAAACGGGTTGTTGAGTAGTTATTTAAAGGTTCAGTTACAAGTCTAATCTCAAAACTTGGTTGCAAATGAGCAGCATTATCTCTGCCTGCCTTCCCTCACCAGCTTCCTCACTGCTTCCCCTGTAATATCTACGTATTCAAACAAACTGTCAAAGCCCCAGAACAAACAATTTGTTATCCACCAGAGTTTGCATTGTTACAAATACTTTGCATCTAATCTGCATAAAAAGTATCCGTCTTTCGTCAGGCATTGCCGGGTTTTTCCTCCTCTCCTCTCCTCCTCTCCTCCGTTCTTCAGAGAGCTATCAGACAACAAGGTGAACACAAGGGTAATCAGTTTGGTCACTGCTTTGAACGAGTCTATTCTGGAAGGTTATACTCTTGTTTCCAGTTTTGATGTTCCTGCTGAGAGTTAATCGACAAAATCAGTCTTTCGGCAACACTCCGATCTTTACACCCAATAAACAGCCTGTCCAAACCTTCACTTCAGATTAATGTTAACATTGCGCTTTCATAAGAAGAAGAAAATAAAATCTGTTTGATAATCAAGATCAGAGAGAATGTTGCTGTATTCAAATGTGGAAGGAATGTGTCCTTGGGTGTTTCTATTCTCAACCAATCCAGAACCCTTTAGGGACCAGAGAGGGGATGTTCGTCAGTCACAGGCGAGCACAGGCTTGCCTATCAGCAGAACGACAACTGCAATGGTGTCCAAGAGCGTGGGAGAAAAAATTTGGAGGAGAAAAGCGTGATGCTGAGATAAAGAACAATCCAGACATGAAGCAAAACAACCTCACCTTTATACATATGTATTATCTAGAGCTGTTGCTTCTAAAATTCTCCCAACAAATGACTAATTTGTTTTTATTAGAGAGAGAAAGAGATACAAAATGCAAATTGAGGTGTTTAATAAGCCCTCCAGAAAAACAGTGTGAGTTGTTAGAACAAGACACTTCATCCAATTAATTTAGAAAGTCTTGAAACAGGTAGCCTCTGCACCTAATGTCGTTAGCAAGAATGTGGAGCTGTCTGAATTTAAATATATTACGACTATTTATAAGTGCAACAGACTTGTTTTTCGCTCGACCTACTTAACTTTCCTTTCTTTTTGTTGTTGTACCTTTGCTCCTCCTGGTGCGAGTGCCTCCTGTCTGTCTACAAATAGAAGAGAGCATTAAAAAAACAAACAAGGTACTTAGAGCAGTGAGTGAGTAGTACGATTTCTATGAGAGAAAATCACACCACAGGAGCAAACAGCAGGATTCATTTCATACAAGCAGTGAGGTGTTAAACAATAGTAACCTCAGATGTCTCATTTTGCCAATCACAAGCAATACTCAGGTCTCATTAGTGTCCAATTACGTGCCTCCGATTTTTGCTTTTTGCCAGCTAAAGGAGTCGACTGAGACATCATCAAGGTGTATCTGCAGCGCTAAAGCAGCTACTCCACCCTTTGGCCGACGGGAAACGTCCTCCGATATTAATTCTAATGGTGCGAGTGTTGTAAAACAACGAAGCAAGGCAGTCTGAGGCGAGCTCACTCATACACACACACTCATGATTGATTGATTGATTGATTGATTGATTGATTCACAGTGGTAAATCAAAGAGCGGGGTGCCTTTTCAATCACAGCTCAAGTCTTTGAACATAAATAACAGCAACCATCTTGCCTGTGGCAGTTTCAGCTCACTATGAACACAGGCACTTGCCAGTCTGTTTGAGAAGGAGACAGAATTCTTCACAAATGCTAATTTATGTACACCCCATTTGACACTTTCCACTCTTGATTGGTTTGTACTTTGCCTCCTTCTCCTTCCTACTCATTATCAGAGATGATTAGCATTATTTCCAAGGCCCAGATCGAGGCAAAGAAGAAGCCTAGCGAGTGGAACAGGGCTGTGAAAGCACCACTAACCCTGACTAGTAAGGCTACCTCTGCCAGCCAGCAATCCCTTTCTTCTGTTGACAACAAAGAGACACTGCAGCTATTCACCTGAGACCTGAGCCCATCGCAGGCCTGCAGAGGTACAGTAATAACAACTCCGCTAACTGCACATTGAAGACGGAGCTTTCTCCAGAGGCAATTAGTTCTGAAGAGCTTTGTCTGTTCTTTTCTTGTCTGCAATTTTAGCAATAGCTACCAAAATTACAGAGCCCGGGAGAAATGACTGCAGCATTTAACTGTGATTTCGTCATGCTTTTGAAAATATGAAGTAAAAAAAACAACTGCCACATTTACAGCGTTATTTGTGATCTTTGTCGCTGCATTGAGTTCTGTTCCACTTTGAGCGAGGCATTTATGCATCTTGAGAGCAATATCTCACTTTCATTTAAGAAGATGACGGTCTGCCAATTTGGCCATCAGTTCCCGAAAATTACTTCCAAACAGTTCCAATAACTATCGTGAGTTGTTTGGGGTTTTTTTTAATATATTTTGACAATGCTTTACAGGTTGTTTTTTTTGCCCAGTGCAAGAGAAAATGAATCAAGAGCAATCTCTTTTTGGCAGGACTGGATCTTTTAAAAGCATGGCGTTCAAGCACATAAGTTACCCAGACAAATATACATAAAGCACAATGAACACACAGCTCAGTGTTGTGTATTTACAAGCCTGTTAAAGACAGACAGCATGATGATTCATCCATATGTGGGAGTGACACGTCTACCTACTGCGAATGAGAACTGAGATTTACAAAAATAGTTAAATGGGTGACCGTTTTGTCCAATTATTTGCATACTAAATTAAACCATTACCATGTCAAAAGAGGTCCCTTAAAACGTTGCAATCTTTTATGCATCCCTATTTGCATATTTCCTTGCTTCCCGTAAAACTGATTCACAGTTTTGCAGTCAGTTATCACTTCACAGCCTCAAACTGGGTCATCATATCTCCAGGCACAATTACAACCAAAAAATTCAGCGAGACAAATTAGCTGTCAGTCGCCATCCCGCTTTTATGTACCAACAGAAAGCTGTCAGCGGGACAGGCAAAGATAAAAAAAAAACAAAAAAAAACTAGAAGAGGGCAAAGAGGAAGCGTTGTGGATCACGCAGCAGGCCTAACAGGTCGATGGGAGACAAACGTATGTCTAATAAGCCAATGATGAACCCAGAGAGGTCCCTCTTGGGGGGGGGGGGCAGACCTGCTTGTCACAAATGTGTTATTGACCTCACGCCAGCAGCCAGTCATAGAAATACACTCGGCATCTGAGAGGGAGGAAGAGTGTGAGAGATGACACATGAGAGACTGCTGCAGAGGGTTAAAGTATCGATCATACAATCCACTTTATCCCCTCCAGCTAGTGACAAGGACATAATTGACACGCAGCAGCGTGACAGCTTGAGCATCGGAGGAATCATTAGAACAATTCAACCTCCACACTGTTTGGACATGTTTTAGACATTAGGATGAGGGGAAGTTCCTAATAACCGGAGAAATACAATTAGAAACACTGAAATGTTTTACAAAATGGAAAATCAATTGTCATAGCAGCCGCTCTTTTCTTGGCTTGCATTTGCTGAATACTGGATGTTGCTTCTTTTGAACAGACAACACACGGAATAAGGACTTCAACTGATGACAATTATATTATATTAGATTATAGATTGTTATATTATATTATATTCATCAATATTGATTCATTAATGGCTATTGCAATTTCATAGTGCACAAGGTGAAGTTCCCAAATGTGATGCTTTGTTCAACCAGCAGTCCAAAGCCAAAACTATTCAATTTGCTATAATGTTAGACGAGGAAATGCAGCAAATACTCAACCTAGCTACAGCCAACAACTGTTGGCTTGAAACGTTTTCTCTCCATCGACTCATCTATTCATCGACTAATCGTTTCAGCCTTACACTGAAGCACAGATCCTTATCACTAAAATAACTCGTGAATTTAAATTACACTAATTGAATGATAAGTGCTGCTGTAGTTTATAAACGCATACCTACACGAGTCACAGATAATGAAGACAAAATGGTCAAATTGCTTCCAGATAAGTTATTAATGTGTTGGCTCCTGATAGAATTGCAAAGTGCACTAAATTGTATAGTGCTTCCTAGAGGGTTTCATCTGCAGTTATTCATCAAAGCGATTCAGTAATATTAACTGCTGCATGGCAGTCGCATGCCGTGCATTATAGATATGACTTATTGAGCTCCGAGGCTGAATTACATTCACATGCCACAGAGTCAGGCTGCACTTGTACCTCTGTGTGTGTGTGTGTGTGTGTGTGTGTGTGTGTGTGTGTGTGTGTGTGTGTGTGTGTGTGTGTGTGTGTGTGTGTGTGTATGTGTGTGTGTGTGTGTGTGTGTGTGTGTGTGTGTGTGTGAGATATAACTGATTCTTTCATACACCGCCCTGGCTCTGTAAATGGGAGACAAAGAAAGTGTCTCGGAGCAAGCCGCTAGGTTCTTTTTTTCTTTTACATTTAATGTTTATATTGAGGTTTTTGAATTAAGTTTTGTATTGTTTACATTTTTTTAGTTAAAATGTTGTCTTTGAAAGGCTCAATGCAAACAAATATGGATTGAAGGACGACATTTTGTTGGAAAAAACACGTTGCGAAGTTTGGAAATGTTTACATCTTTTTTCAGTGAATTCTGACTTCTGGACTGAGATGACAATTACAGAAACGGGGGAGTGCTGCAGTGCTCGCTGTGGGTGTGTGCGAGTGTGTGTTAGAGAGTGAGAGAGAAAGAGAGAAAGGAAGAGAAGGTGGATTATTGCACGCAATGTTTCAATTAGTTATTAATAATAATTTGAATGTCAACATTATGAATGAAGCTTCAAAATATTCAGTAGGCTACAGCTCTACAAGCCACACAACACAGTTTTGAGTTTGACAAATGCGTTTTATGAATGGACCAGCCTATTTCATTTTTTTAGACCGCTTCTTCATTTCAATTATTTTCATGTTACGTCAAATGTAGGTATATATATATATATATGGCTTTTTAAAGGTCCTGTAGTTATTCTATAAGGCTGCATTTCTGGGAAAATGAATCATATTGGCTGTTTAATAAAAGTCTAGAATAAACCCTGCACAGCACACAACTTTACTACTCTGGTTCACCCTCACTGTCAAGAGTATTATTCAATAAAGAAAAGTAAAAACATAAAACAGTGCATAGCACCAAATGGTAGAAATACTGAGTTTGCAACAAGCTACTGAACGTCGTAGCATTTAGTAGCTGAAGAGTCAGATATGTCCCTCGCCTGTTGCTGAGACCAAATCAGAGCTAAAAGGAGAGTGAATATTGGACATAAATCTGTATACAGAAACACGACTCCAACTGAAGCTAATGGGGCTCTGTATCCGCCGGTTGTGTAAATAAGCTGCTAGTTCCCGATGTCAACTTTATATATTGTTGCGTTTACAGCTCGTTGCACCGCCACAAAAGTGGCATACTGTAATGGGAGACCTGTGAAGGTCTCATACAACAGTGATTGTTCCCCCAAATTGCTTCAGTAATATACTTGGATGGGTTCAGGCATGTTTTCAGTCTCTAGGTTCTTATCTTGTTATTTTCTGCATATTTTATTATGGAAATCTGTGTATTTGTATGGTTGGTGTTGATTAAAAACATATTCCCACTAGGATGGCTGCCTGTGTTTGTTGTCATTATTTTCTTTATCCATGCATGCACACATGTATTATCTGTCCATCTGTGTTTGTCTGTTTGCATATACATATATACATATATATATATACACATACACATACATATATATATATATATACACAGGAGTATGCGCTTGCCTCCCTGCTGTGTGTGGGTAGCAGGATTCAGGTGGAGTTTGTGATAAATGTCCTGTTTGGTGCTGACGGAGCAGGTCCTAGAAAGCTATACGTCTCAGGGGCGGGAGGCTAATCGCAGCAGTTTCTCTGGAGCCCTTCTGCTCCTGACTGACCAACAACTATAACCCCCCCACTCAGCAGAACCACACACACACACACATATCAATAATTTCATTTCTACAGTCCCAAATGTTAATGATCGAGTGAAGTTACATCAAATTTGTCTGTAGATCCCTATAGCAAACAGGTTTATCACAAGATGGGAAAGAAAGGAGTGGAGTGATGAAGCAATCAAACACATACATATTATAAAGTCACGCAGGGATTCAAAAGCATCTGAATGGCTCTGAGAAAAAGTCATCAGTGTTTTCAGCTTTTCATTACCTGGAATTGAATTACCTACAACCACCACAGTAATGCATGTTCAGCCCATTGTCAGGCATTTTGAGAGTTTTCCACGCTTATCCTCTTGACAATATTTACATTTGTGATCAGAGCTGATACTGTGTGTTCTGTTTGACAAAGCATTCATTATGTAAACTCGACAAAAGCAAAGCCGGTTCCCCAGGCCTCTGTTTGGCTCTCTCTCATTGCCTTTCCCTACATCCATCCTCCATCCCGCAAATCTCAAACACAGGCACTCAGACGCACACAAAGTCCAGTGAAGCAGAACGCATCTGGCTACACAGCCCGTCAATCTCGCACTGCTGTGTGGCCTTGCTGCGGGACACCGCCGGCTCTGCCCGGTCTTGCTGCTGGTGTTGATTTGAGGCTTCACACAGGACAGCATGAGATTCCACAGAGCAGAGGCTGGAAATATAAGAGTGGACGAGACAAAGGGAAACAAGGAGAGAAAGTGGAGAAGGAAAGACTGTGGGAGAGACAGAGCGAGACGAGAGAGAGAGAGAGAGATGTGGAAGATACGCTTTTGCCCACCAATCACCTCTTTTTCAGCTCCGGCAGCACTAGACGCATGCATATGAAAAGCTCTGGTTGTGATCACCGCTGCTCCTGGAAACTCGTCTGAAGCGTGGCGCTGTTCCGCAGAGAACAATGAAACATTTTCAACTCTTAGCGTTCCGTGTGCCGTGGGCGCTAAATACATGCAGAGTTCTCGCCGCTGCCGAGAACATGCCAAACACGTCTGACAATAATGTGAAAAACGGGAGGCAGCCGTGTAAATAGAGGCCCCCTGTGCACATGTATAGCCGAAGGGTGCGTGGGGGACTGGAATGGTGTCAAATGACTAGATCAGGTTGACGGAGATGTGAATGAAGCACCGTGTGAAAAGGAATTATGACAAACGGAGCCACAGCTTGACAAATCATAATAGCATTACCACCTCTTCTAACCCCCGTCCTCATTCCTCCTCGAGGTATAAGAATGATTTTTGCTGAGCACGCCGGAGAGACGGGAGTTAAAAGAAGCTGTGAGACTGAATGGAGAATGCTCAGTGCAGCTGGGAAACCTCTAGCACAGCGGTTCCCAAACTTTTTAGGCCACGCACCCCCTTCTACATCCCGACCGGGTTCACGCACCCCCAACCCCCCCCCCCCCCCCCCCCCCCACACACACACACCTTAAAAAAAAAAAAAAAAAACAGCCGCATAAAAATCGGACGAATGAGAGAACAGTTTACGGACGTAACGTTACGAAGGTAACGGACGATTGGCCAGATTGGCCACATCTGTAGGCTCGTCTACTTGCAGAGAGTAAAACTCACTCTTCTTCACGTGACCGACCAATGTAGCCAGGATGTCTTCGGACAAAGCATCGATGCGCGCGACGGTGTTGTTGGACACCGGGATCACGTCCAACTTTTTCGCTTCTCTCTCTCCAATCATACATTCCACCACCTCTTTAACATTTTTTTCCCTCTCCACCACCGCCTCTCCTTCTCCCTATTACGCGGTCAGAATACTACCACAACACGCCGCCTGTCTCCGGCAGAAATGCGCTCATCCACGCACGGGAACAACACCGAGTTGTAATATATACCGCCATAACACCCCGCCACTCTCGGCTCATACCTCCCCAGCAACGAGGCACATCACCCGGTCACAATACCTCCAGAATGTCCCCCGGGTGAAATCCGGGACTTGGTTATATGGTTCCGAGTGGCCGGCGCTCACCCGTTGGCGCCGGGACGCGAGGTCTCCAGCCGCCCCCGCCGCGAGGCACCCCATCGTCAGGTCTTCAGCCCTCGGAACAGCCCGCGGGTCAATAACTCGTGGGTGGCGGGGCAGAGGCGAGGCAGATCACAGAAAAATAATAAAGACTAGAGTATGGCAAAGATATGTTGATGAGAAACGTATTTGTACGTCAAACACAAACGTAATCAGGGAGAAAATACGTTCATGGTAAAACGTAATTGAGAATGCATTTTAGTTTTGGGGGAACGTAATTTTTAGGAGACAGGACTGCACCGCCATTACATTTTTCCTCTCGCGCACCCCCTAGAGGCAGCTCGCGCACCCCCAGGGGCGCACCCCACTTTGGGAATCCCTGCTCTAGCAGATACTACAGAAGCGCTCCACTATATCTTCTTCCTTATCCTGCTCCTTCAGGCACAAACTGAACGCACCACTCACAAAAGTGCTCCACCATCGCTGAGATAACTGCTTTCTTAATAACTACAAAGTATGTGAAGACAGTGAAAAGGCAGACGGAGAGCGTGTATGTGTCTATCTGCGTCTTTATGTGTAAAAAAACAAAACTAAAAAAGGAAAACTTTATTTTTATTGTCACATTGATAACTTAAACTAAATTACAAGTGGACGTATAGTCACCGTGACATCACCCATTGGTTTGTAGACTGCTGGTTTGAAGCAGTTGTCAATTTTTTTTAGAACTAAAAGTGACACTGAAGACATTTTTAGGCAACCAAAAAGGTTGCAATTGACTTTCATGCACAGACAACACATAGTTAAAGGGTTAAAGTTGCAAGACCAAAAAAACGGGGCAACTCATCCCAGACTGGGCAACGCCGTGATAACAACCTGTGAATCTAAAGCTAGCCCCGCCCGAAAGCATACTCCACTTTATAGTCTGTTTTACTCTAAATGGACCATAAGTTACTGAATGAACATCATGCTGAAGACTTTAATCTAGCAATTGAGACCATAAACACGTTTTTACGATGTTTACTGGGGTAACAAATCACGCGAGAAGTAGGATCATTTTCTCATAGACTTCAATACAAACAGACTTCTTTTTGCAACCAGAGGAGCTATTACAAAAAGATGCAAGAATAAGGCACTTCTGTCACGATGAGGCTTTGCCTTCTGTGTTCTGTGTGTCTTTGCTCCACCCTCCTCACTCTACCTGTCAGCCACTCCCTCAGCATCAGCCTAACTCCCTTCACCTGCCTCTGATCACTAATCAAGCCCTCCCTCCTCATCAGCACAACTCCCCTCACCTGTTCAAGCCACGATATAAACCCCTGCCTCTCAGTCACTCTTTGCCAGAGCATTGCCATGTCTACTCGCCCGGTTGGCGCGGCCTGTTCCCGGCTTCAGCATTGGCGGCACTTTTCAGACATGGAGTTTCCTGATGGTTGATGCATACATGAAATCTGAACTCTGCATTTATCCCATCCTAAGTATTTAGGAGCAGTGGGCTGCTGTAAAGCGCCCGATAAGTAACTCGGGGGTCAGTGTCTTGCGTCTTTGCTCAGGGACATTTGGCATGCAGAGGAGCCAAACTGACAACTTTGTGATTGAAGGACGACCCACTTTACTGAGAGCCAGACCACTATTGGTGTCATAATGTCCCATGTGCATGGCAATGGGTCATTGGGTACATACTGTGCTGACTGTACATACGAGGATATACAGTATGATGGTGTTGTACATTTTCTGGAAACAAAATAAATATAATGAACAATGAACAGAGTCATAAATTATCAGATACTTTTCACTTAATTTTAGGGAAAGTTATTTGATATTGTGTATGTGTTTTGTTGAGTCTGTGTGCATTTGTATGTATGTCCATCTAGGGACAGAAGTTGTAGATTAGTAGAGCTGTCCTTGACCAAAGACATCATTTGTCAACTAATCAATTGGTTGATCGAGAATCACACAGAAGCACCACTTTGAATCGTCTGTTTATCAGCGATGTTCTCAAACTGTTTCTTGGAAATAACTCGACGAAAGAAATCTAAGTACACGTAGAAAAAAACAACTGATTAGTTGATTAAATCGACTCAGCGCTGAGGCTATAAATACAGAGATATGTGAAATTGTTGATTCTATATTTGTGACATCCTCAATTTGTTAATGTCTGAATGTCACATTTTTTCTTTATGAGCAATTAAGCTTTAATCAAAACTGCCAATTTCCTGTCAAGCGACTATAATTCATGTACTAATCATCTCAAAACTCCTCATTTCATTGAAGAAAAAAAATCCTGTTCATCCAATATTGCCATAAAGCAGACCTGCTCATGGATTGAGAGAGAAACCCTGTCTGTGTTCCTGCCCTGCTAATATGATCCATTCCTGATCAGGAGACCGTTCCTGCTTATTGTTCAGGATGCAGATCATTTTATCAAAAGCCATGGAGAGAGGGCAGTGTTTCTCCACACAGGCAGCCGATCCACCGGCCCTTTGAAGGTGGCACGGAAAACAGGACCTGCGACAGGAAGCTCTCCACCCTGCATACTGCTAGAGGCCAAAACAACGTGTGAGCACAGTGGCTGCTGAGATAATAACATACCATGGTGTGTAATGAGCTTTCATGTTGATATAACACTAATGATCTACCTGAGCGCCTGTCTTTGTTGGTGCCTCGTGGCTCTGCTGTAAACCTTGTGCCACACACTATGCCATGGAGAGGTTCGAGAGCTGTAATTTTCCTTCCTTTTTAAACATATACGTGTCCATGTGCTCATTTACCCTGCAGCATCAGAGTCTGCTGCTGCCGTCTTTGCCGAGAAACGACAGCAATCCAGCAATCATGGCCGGGGAGGACAACCTCATTCATGAGCGTCGTGTTTTGTCTTTTTAGAGCCAGGAGGTTGCAGCCAGCTCAGTTCCCCTTAACACGTTTCATCAAAGCAGCAGCTCGGGAAAATCCCACTGAATCTGGCCCGTCAGCTTGAGGATGACAACAACAGGGCGGCTGTCGGCAGGACGTCTGAGATGGTTCTAGCCCTCGTTCCCTCCTCTCATCTCCATGTGTCTGCACATCCCTCGCACTTCTTCACCTTGACCAGGATACATGACTGGGGAGCTGACAAGCCCAGGCATGTGTGTGTGAGAATATGTTTTCTGTAGCATTTGTAGGTCAGAAAGAATTGCCTCACTGAGTGTCTGACGGAAGGCTTAGAAATATTGTTTTAGTCTGGACTGGCTGTAAAGCCGTGCTTATGAATGTTATATTATCGCACAGTGTGTGCGGAGAATGGAGAATTCACAGAATATGCACACATGCAAGGAGAACAAATGCTCTGTTTCAACAGGTGCGTGCAGACACAAAGCTTTTATAATGCATGACAGGATATGAGGCAGGACTATTCATGAAAGTGGCCTTCGGGACAACTCCCTCAAGTGAGTTTAAGTGTTGACTCTGATGCACGCGGCTTCATGAAGGCTCAGACAGTTCTAATCTAACACGCCCAAAGAAACAAAGAAATCTATTTTCTGGTCAATAAAGTCGTAGAGAATGAAAGAACTGCCATGAAGTGGCCATGAAGATATGGCAAGTGATCACTTCGATGAACGGCTTCCCCTGAATGATACAAACATATGTTGTTCATTTTATTGCCCAAGGTGCAGCTCATGGGCACACAGAGCACTAACGTATCTGTGAACCCCATCAGCTAATGCGGAGAGTAAAGTCGAGAGGAGCTGTGGATCAATTCAGGTTAAAAGGGGCCACGTTTGTTTTCCCTCAGGGTAATGAAGGGGAGAGTGTGTGACTATGCATGACTGCAAATGTTTGTCCAAGTTAACTGCAAAAGATATGTTGACAGATATTTTAGATGCAGAGAACTGATAGTGACGCTTTGTGCTGGTGAGGCAGGAATGTTTAAACACAATAACAGAAAAGACGGGTGAGAAAGGGTTGTGTGTGTGTGTGTGTGTGTGTGTGTGTGTGTGTACACACGGGCAGGCATTAAAGCAAGAGTGTGACCAAATTATAGAAAGAAGTTCGACCGGTACCTGCTCATTACCTGAAGATGACTTACTTTGCAAATTACAGAGCAGCCAAATGTCCCAGGTGTATCAATTGAACCTCCTTCTCTCCCTCCCTTCATTGCGCACACACACACACACACACACACACACACACACACACATGTAGATGCACAAGCTATTACTTCTGGGGAAGAAGATGCACACATTTTAGTTCCAGGTGCGACATTTGTACTCTGCACCACCGTCGCCATCGAGACTTAGTTAGTATAATCAAGTTAATCTGTACGGCGGGAACTGGCTAATGAAGTTACCTTCTCCCTTCGCCCCAGGCTGGGAAATTATGTCTCCGTCGGGGGCCTTTTAACCTCCACATGCTCGCATGTTTCCTCAAAAAGCCTCCGGAAACACACACCTTCACACGCCAGCTTAATGAGTGCCTGGGGAGGCAGCCAGACACACATACTCAAAGACAGGTCTGCTTTGAGCTCGTGCTCACCCTGCCTAGAATACTGAGGCCTTCCCGGAAACACTGAGTATACTGTAGGTCCCTGTGAAGCCCTGGGGCTGACAGGACAAGGACAAAGATGGAGAGGAAACACAGAGCCTGATGATACAAGCAGGGGGAATGATGGAGCAATGAAGACGGATACATTAAGAACAGGAAAGCACCTTGGCACAGGGATGGATGTGAAAGATACGTCTTTTAGAAATCCAGTGATATCTAGTTTTACTTCGGGTCCTTTTTATTACAAGAATCACGGTACCAGCTCAACATGGGGGATTGTTAGAGAGAATGTCACTGCTATTTTAATGGTTTATTTTAACCCTATATAAAGCCCAACACTACATTTTATGACAAAGACAAAAAAAAGTGCAATGACTAAACGTAGCTGAAGAACGAGAGCAGCAGACGACAGCTGTGAGAAAGCATATGGTTTCCATGTTTGTCTTCCGGGAATTCTGATTCAACTTTTTCTGCAGCTGCTTCAAAATAAAAGCCTTCAAGAAAAACAAACAGATGGCGACCGACTACTGTGAAACAATTGACTCAGGTGTGGACTAGTATTTGCTTGTATATTGGGCTAAATCTACCTTTAAGTACTGCTTATGTTTTGGTAGGGAAACCCTTGTAAAGACAGGTGGAAAAATGGCACCATTGAAAGTATGCAGAATTGTCTATTAGTAGTTCCTATTTGCAACAGATGTATTGATGATTATCACAGGATTACTTGGATGCTGAATAAAAACTAAAAATCTGATGAGTCTCTGGCAAGTTCTGCAGTTATAACAATCATTTATTTTGTTTCTTTCTAATTGGATTTATGGATGTTTAAACTACAATATCTAACGTTCTTTTGTTTTTAGACCACTGGTATGCACCCGTTTCTTTCACTTCACGCAGAATCTGTCGTGTGCCTCTTCCTCCGCATTTATCATCCTCTAGTAAACTGGCTTTGTCTAACCCCCTCTAATTGGCCAGTTGACCTCTTGACCTTATGGAATAGAGCTGTTGGACCAAAATATATCAATTAACAACTAATTCCAATCCAAAACAAGCAAAACTCTAGACATAAGCCAAAGGGATTTAGCCAAAGATTTAGGGTGTTCATGATTTAGAACTGGTTTATAGATCATTAGTATACAATTACTTAACCAGTATTAAACCCTTATAAACCCTTTATAAACAGGGACCTATCAGAATGTGGTACTGGGATTTTCCCCCAAGAGTTGAGAAAGAGCACACAATAATTTCAAGACTTATGAAATACACATTTTCTTCACAATAACTTCTGAACTTCACCTTTCACCCATATGTCTCCCATTACTCATTTTAACCAGATGGTATCAGCCACAGGTGCAGACGCAAGCATTTCTTGGAACTAAAGAAAACTCTTTCTTCCCGACCTCAGGAGAAAATAAAAGACAGACCGACGGACAGCCCAATCTTAAATCCTTCAGCAGGAGTTTGTGGCGCCACGAGGACTCACTGGACTGGGATAGATCCTCAGTTCCATGGCCTAAGCACTGAACGAGCCCGTTCCCCCAGGAGCATAAGTGCCTAACCAAGCCAACAGACAACCAGTGAAGCGAGGAACCCTCCTCTGAGAGGAAGAACCTAGTTAATGCATCTGTCATAATGATAGTCTCAGCCACCATTGCACCTCCACAAACCACTACTGAATCCCAATCAGAAGTTGTCTCCTGCCACAGAATCAGAAACTCACTCCTTATCCTGGCTCTGAGAAAGGAATTAAGACGTCAAGTTGTCGGAGAAGTTTTCCTCTTTTGCTTTTCCTGTTAGGAATAAATGAAGCCAAGTTAGCCAGATAAACACATTCCTGTCTGCCTCTTGTTCTGGTAGCGCTATGTCAGACATGACTGAGTTAGCCCTCCATGCTGTGCAGTCCCTCTGATGGGATTAGCTCTAAAAGATTGTGGAAAACAATTCCCTCTGAAGCCAAAGTTAAAACAAAGCATTTCTGTGTCACGTTGTGCACTGATAATTCTGCCAACTATCCAGCGGCAGGAATGTTTTCTAATACAGAGCTGATACCAGAAATAAATGCACAAGTTCATTGTAAATAAGAGTAATGCGATGATTTAGGTGGGCCATTTGATGTAACCTTTCTGTGTTTGGATAAACCCGCTCCCTCCATTCGTATTATTCACACTGGCCTGGTTCCCTATCCTTTCTAAAGGGCAACAAATGGCTTCCCTTGTGGTGCAGAGGCTCCAAGCGTCGGGTTACCTCTGCATGCGCATCACAATAAATGGCTGGACTGACAAAAAAGAAGCTATCTCACCATTCTCTGTTTCACATTGCCAAACACAGGCTTTCCATTTCAGCAACCATGTTTCCTAAAGTAGAGAAGGGCAAAGACGATATCAGGCTTTCAGGTTCTTCTTTATAGCTCGTTCACTCAGTTAATGAGAACATAAATTACATCGCACAAAAATATCTGAATCATCGATAATATTTATAAGAGTGCGAGTGCAGCGCAACAGAGGAGAACAATCGTGCGTGTTTCGTTTTTAACGGTGCTGGTGTAAAGGCAAATATGTCTGAACACTGCTAAAATACCTCAGGGGAGGTGTACAGCAAATTATTACCATTTTCTAATTAGGTTGAGACAAATGATAAAAAAAAAGTTTTAATATGTGAGGAAAGAAGATAAAGCAGGAAGGTGGGGTGCTGCACACTGTGAGTAAACAAAGCTATCTACGGTAAAGCCTATTAGCTCAGAGCGAGGGATCTCAGCATCAACAGGGCTCCATTGTCAGTTGTCTTACCGTTACATGATGCTAAGCAGAGTAATACCCATATTAACCACCATTCTCCTAATGCCTTTTCTCCTGTCCCCTGTGATCAGCCTTTCCAGCCATAATCCCAGCGCTAAGCTGATTCCTAATTACCCTGGCTGTCCGGGTAGACAAAGGGCAGGCCACGGCCGACCTGCTCCGACACACAGTGTGCTCAGCTACTCTCTAAACACAGAATGGCTCCAAAGCCCGTCTCTATGGCAGAGCCGGGCTTTTTGATCTTTGCAGTGCAATGTATTTATCATCAGAAAAATATGTCCAAAACAAAGTATGCAGATTTTTGCATTGGCATTTTCACACTGGGGAGGAATAAAGCAAACAAAAGCTCCATAATAATCCACATTGTGATTTATGGAAGTTCAACAGGGCCAAAGGAGTTTGGCAAATATTTACATATAATCAGGTGGGAACAATCACCAATCTGCCCCATATAAAACACACACCTAGGTGCTCGCGAGCATGCATGCAAACACCCACTCTTTCACCCACCCACCCTCACACACCCCCACACACACACACACACACACACACACACACACACACAAGCAATTGTTATAATCTTCTGTTTGTGGTTTTGAATTAAGCTCTTTGTTAACAACACCCCGTGGGCTCCCTGGACATTCTTGCATATTTCTGGCTTTGCGCTAATGTGAGACACGCGAACGCTGCGCTGCCCTTGGCTGCAGAAGGTCCATGCTCTTTGAAATTTGGCATGAAAGCTTTCCGTCCACATTAGTCTTTCCAGGCCGCTCTCAAAAAGTTTGCCATTTGTATTAAAATGCCTAAAACAACAGAAAAGCATTGACATCTCCTCCATTGGTCAGGCCCCTAGCGCCGGCAGCTTTACAGTAGATCACATCACAATACTGCTGTCAGCTTTCTGAAAAGCTCCCTTTTCCCCTGTTTCACATGACAATGTGAGGCCAGCGTTTTAAGAATCATCCATGGGAAGCGTTTTCAAAAAGGTCACATTTTTAGTGCCAGCTTAGGCAAGTACAGATGCATTTCCAAACGTAGTAGTGCAGACATGGTCTTTGCCTGACTGTGGAAGGAAACGTGAAAGGCTCCTCAAAACAAGGCTCTGGGTCATGTTGGTACCCACTTCAATCCTCTCATAAGCCCCTCATCGCTAGGAGCAATCACCTCCCCCATTCCAAGCCTCCCCTTAGCTGGCCAGGCTAAGTCAGGCGGCCAGCGCAGGAACAAACAAAGGTCTTTCAAACAGTTTGACGAGCTGTCCCTTAGGAACGCCAAGCAGCTCAGCAATCACCAGGAGGAGGACCCCGGAGGGCCCTGGTGGGCTATGAAGCATGCTGTGAAGGAAGGTTAGTCAAGGCTACCACACCTGGCATTCAGGGGAGAAGAAGATCACCTCTCCGGGTCTGTAGAAACAGACCTAAACATCAAGGTATGTGCAGGCCTTATGAGGAATTGTATTGTACCTTTTCTCAGAGCAACACAATAACAGCACAGTGATCTGAATATAAAGGGCACATATTTCCTCGGTCAGGAGCGATCTCTCTTCATTAGTGTCCCTGCAGGACTGACTCACACACCGTCTAAATGCACTGGGCAGCAAAAAGAGATTCATCTCCTTGCCCTCAGGCAATTATACCACCTTGTCAAAAGAAATGACTAATAGACACTGTTTTCAATGAATCAGCTGCAAATGAGTGATTTGATTCGTGCATGCTGCCCACCGTGACGCTGGGGAGATGGTAACGAGGAGGAAAGCTGAACTGCTTGCCCCTGAAATGTCTTACAACGAGACAAAAGTGTAACAGCCGAAAGGGAAAGGGATGTTCTTTTATGAAAAAGTTACTCGCGATCTCCCGAGCAACTGCTGACATATAGCAGCATGTCAAAGCGAGGAGGGTTGTGATGGGAGGTCATGTAGAATCAAAAGGAGGGTTTCAAGAGGAGGAAGACAATAAGCTGATTGTGACAGGCTGTGTTTGGGAAATCAATACGCTCTGCTTTTGCTCCGTTTCATTTCAACACCTGAAACAGAACAAAGTGTTGAAGCCCAGCCGAGTTCCCCAACTCGCTTTACTAACATCATTGACAAAAGCTTTTCAACCCACACTGGAGGTCAGGAGCCAGTGTGCTGCCTGCCAGTATATCATAGCACGCGTATCCACATGGGTTTTCACGTCAACTTAAGAATTCATGGACTTCGAAAATTCCAGATGAACTCTTTGAAAACCCTGTTAATGTCACCCAGCCAAAAAACAAAACAAGGTTAACCAACATCTCACTCGTGTTAATTTGACTTTACAGTCGAGTGCCTCATACATGTTCTATGTGCTCAAGAGGTTTGGTATCAGTCCACTGACTGATTCACCGGCAGCTGGCACCTGTGCTGCCACAGCTGCTTTGACCTGCCAGCAACCCACCAGCAACAGCAGCTGTCCCAGCGGAGTGGAACCGCTGCGTCAATGTGACCGTGCTGCAAGGAAAGAGAGACGAAACGCCTCCACCTCAACAGCATCCGGGGACGACCAATGCAAGCCAGACGCCGTATAACTGAGAAGGTATGGCTTCTTTTTTTTTTGAGCACTGTTTTACTTAGACTTCATGCCGTGAAGGCCTCAAATACAATGCCCTTTTAAATTGGCACACTAGCCATTATCCATGCTCTGTTGCACTTTAATGCCCTTCAATTTCCACTGTCCTAATAAAGTTTACGTGAAAGCGTGTCAGTCTAATAAGGGTGAGCTACATCAGAGTAATAGGTGTTCGGGTTCATGGCTGGGTCTCTGCGATGATAGTTGTTTTTTGCCCATATAGGGACCAGTCAAACCAGAAATCCCCCCCCCCCCTTGGAGAGCAGGCATGGGGGCACAAAGGCAACTGAAGCCTGCATCCGTTACGCCACCAGGGAGAAAAATGTCCTGAAGAGACTGTTTTGACTTTGTGTCAGCGGTTCAGATTTCATTGGAGGGGGGGGGGTTCATATGCAGAGGACTACAGGCAGCTCAACTACAGGTCACATGTCTACACTGCACTCCAGGCCTAATCCTGAACCCTGATGACCCGATCATTCGTCAAACACTTTCCACACACAGACAACAGAGGGGCCGGAAGAATCTGGCTGTAAATGTGTTGACATTGGGGAGAAAGGTAAAGAGCTGAAACAAAAGCAGTGGGCTAAATATAAACTGCTCAGCTGGCTTTCTTTCCTCTGGGTAGAAGATAAGGAGCAGCACTCGCAGCATCAGTCTTCCAGACCCACTTTTGTAGTCTGGGGCTCGCTACCTCGTGGGAGGAAAACACAGGGATTGCAACTCCCAGCCCTGCTTTTTCCTTTGTTGGATAATAACACATCTGTGCGTGTGCTCGAGCATACGCGGTCTCACTCGCCTTCATATCCAGCCTATAAACACTGGTTCATGTGTGAATGATACATTTCCCTGTCCATTATTCGAGTAAAACATATGCTTTTAAGTGATAATGAGTGTAATAGTCCTGTCATTTTAGACCAGGACATCAACAGGATGATTCACAGCTTCTTTGTAATATATACAGCCGTCTTGTGAGTATGAGCCCACTCTTTCATGTTTGAGAGGATTTCTTCTTTTGCACGACACAATGCTGTTAACATTTCTCTGCTGCAAACCCAGCTCCTTGTATTACAACATGCAAGTCCTGGCTGGCTGGCTAATTCACACTCCTACATCAAACTCGCAGGCCACAGACGGGATGCCACTTTGATCAAATGTAAGTAAAATGGCCTTGCCGGAGTCTGAAAGATCAATACCGCATTAATAACACCTGGCCGAGAAAAGCCTGCACTCTGGCTGTCGCTGCGAAGTGGAAAGGAAGAGACAGGCCAAGGCAGGCCGCTGACTGTAAATCTTTCAGTCTTGGCATCTTTTCCAGGATGCTGGAAGGGTCTCACGTTTACCCTGAAGAGCCCAGAGCGGCGGCAGCTCCGGCCACTTCTAGCATCGGTGCCAGGGTTGAGTCGCTCGGTACTCTGGGACCTTCTTTGCGTGGCAAAACCCCCGCACCTGATTTCCAGCTCTTGTGTCGCGAATGAGCTAGGATGTAGATCAGCACATGCAAATGTACAATGTAAAAGCAAGGCAAAACACATACATTCATGTGATATTTCATTTCTCAGCAGGATTCATTGAGCTGCAGTATCGCATGAAGAAATGTCTGCACACTCAACAGAGCAAAAGCGAAGGTGAGATGCATTCAAGAAAAATGAGAAATGAGACCAGCCCGAGACAGAAAAGGGCCCTGATTGGGCACGAGCTACCAGTGATGAGGCGTGCCGATCACGGCGCTTGGCGTTCGGCATAATTCTTTGAACACATGCACGAGATGGATGCGTTTCATCATCCAGTCTTGTGCGATGAGTGAGCCAATCGGGGGGGGGCTGGCTCTCCTCCACATAGCCCCACATTACAATAGATCAGAGACAGAAACTGGAAGAGGCACGCTGCAGAGCAGAGGACCACTCTCATCAGCACCCTGTTTAATCACTCTCTCGAGTGCCCAGCAGAAGTCCTGCTGTGGCCTCAGCTGAAAACAAAACACCCCGACAATGTGTCTGAACAAATCCCTCCGTCTTTCAAATCCCTCCAATCCCCCTCCATCTTTTTTGCAAAGTTTTCCATCTGCTCTCTGAATTACTGCCTGTGATGCCCGCAAAGATGGAAATCAACCGGTCTTTTCAGGAGTCTGATTTAGGACCAATCACTACCGCCCCCTCCGCCCCCCCTCTATCCAGAGATGGTGGCCTGGCTCCTGCAGGGAACCCTTCCACTTTTTGGATCTGCTGCAACTCTGCAGCGCAAGGGAACATTTTCTACATGATTGTTCTATTTTTTTCCCCTATATTAATTCACAAATGCATATGAGGCTTTCCCCCCCATTCAGTTAGATGCTCATTGTAGTGAACACATCTTAAGTACTCTTATTTGATGATCAAAATATCATTGCAGCTCTAATTCCTTTACACGTGCTGCTGCTGGTCCTATGTCAGGTTTCCCAGCGCTGCTCCTGATGTTGACGCAGTGTAAACTTGAAGCCCTAAAGTATTATTCATTCCATGCCACGCTTTAACGAGACATCTCGATCCAAGTGTTATCTTATTCAGTGAAATAAGCAAAAAGGATATTCTGCCCTTAACTTCAGATCAAACCGGGAAATGAGACATGGGATAATTACACCGCTCAGTTGGTAGCATTTTCTGCTAATAGGGGAGACAGATGGTAAGTGAACATTCATTCGATTCCCATAAGAGACGACAGTGGAGTGAACGTGTGACATTGGGCTGAACAGAAACAAAATCAACAACACAGAGGAAAACTGGACTTGCATGACCTCTTTGTGTCTGAGAAAACATGACGCAAATGTGATACTTTTTTCCTCTGATCGACCTCGTTACAGTCCTGTGCAGCAGAGGGCCTCTATAGGCTCTCATAATTCCACTTGCTCTGAACTGACAGCCTGGACAGACGGCAGCATAAGCAAGAAGGCAGGCCAATGGGATCAGAAGCCAGAGAAACAAGCAGCATTAACTATTAACTGCTCATGGGAGGGTATAAGCGCATGGTGGGGAGGCCCGCAACACTCCAGTAAACAAACTACAAAACCAACACCATGTAAATTGCAGTTGACAGCCGTAGTGGAGCGTCAATGTTCCATTCAGCTCTTTTAATTACCTGTGTGAGATTTAATCCTTGGTATGTCTCAGCCCATTCCTCTTAATGATCTGCTCCATTCACCTCTTGACAATACACATTCTGCTTGCATGCGTTTGCTGTTTTTGTTGCTTCTGTTAAAATAATGTGTTATGCTGAGCATTAGGTTTTCCTTCTTTTTTTTTTTACTGAAACTGAAGCAGTGTGCCAGTGAGGAATATACAAATAGTCGCCGATAAGTCAATGATCTCAAAATGATCAAGCTTTTTTCAACATGCCTGTGACAAACACTGTGACGCAATGCATCAGTGTTGAAGCAGCCTGCAGTGTAGATGTTATCAATATTGCTGCCTTATTAGCCTGATGTTATGTTCTAAAGGGCTAAAAATCCGCAAATCTATGGGTGCGTGGTGCGTCAATGAGACAAATAGACTCGAACAGGCCAAAGTCCTTTTTAAAAAATATATAGAAAAATACAGCACTGTAAATACATTGCACAATGATGAACAGAATTCAGGGAATAAAAGGAGATTTTGAAAACATGAATGTGAATGAATATGAAAGGGTCTGTTTCATGTGTCATTCCTATAAAATATATTTATTTTTACCAACTGGAAACTGGATAATGAAATGGGGGAAATGTCAGAGTATGTTTCCAAATGTCATCTAAAGAATTGCATGATTTTAAGCATTCAATCTGAAAAAGACATTCTCTTCATCCAACAATCCCGTTCATTTACACACAAAACAGAAACAAATGACGAAACATTTGAACATGTATCATTATATATGGAGAGCTAATCAGTGGAAATGAATATTTCTTCTACAGCAGGACAACCTGAAAGACCAGAGGCAGCTCATCACATCGGGAGAAAAAGCCAGCAGCAGCGTTGAGAATTCATCTGATCTATTTCCCGACAGTGGATATTTGGGGATATTATAATAAGTACTTGGTTTAAAAAAAAACAATGAGCAAAATAACAATCCTCATGCAGACGTTTGCTAAACTTCTAGAGAGTCACTCAATGCAACCGTGTCTGTATGGATCAGCTCCAGGTTTTGGTCTGTGGATGCCCGATTGGTTCAAGCAGTTGGGATTCACCGTTCACAAATATCGACCAAATATCAACTAGATTGCCTGAAGGTAGTGAGAGTGTCGTTCATAGCGTTTTAAGGGACACATTGTAGCTCTGAATGAACTGATTTCTAACTTTGGAACACAATGCCAAACACCTTTTTAGGCTACCTGGCGCCATATGATATGCTTGAGCAATAGCAACAACAACAAAAAAAGAAAAGCAGCGTAGTGCAGAAGATTGTGTTGTTTGAGGAAATTGGAGCTTTCCCCACAACGCACATACGCAGTCCTGCTAAATAACCAGCATTTTTTGCAGGAGTCTGGCACCAAGTAAACTTACTTCAGTTCTCAAAGTTATTTTAGAATTAGTTTATATGTTCTACTGATAGGATTCACACTGTGTCATTAGTACCGGGGAGCGGCAGCACGCAGCAGATAAACGCAGCAGCGCGTGAGGGAAAGAGGGAACAAAGTTGTCACCTACACCGGACTCGCTCCGCTTTTACGCGGTAGTGTACTTTCATCCACATGTTAAAACTTCCCAATTGCATGTATGATATCGAGATGAATATCCGCCTTACCTGTTGGCCCCTCGATGCCATCGGCGTAGATCTGAACAGTCAAAATCAGCAGAAAGGCGCAGGTGTTCATCGTGCAGCTGTTTTAGTCCACTTTAAATGTGCAGAAGAAATCATTGCATTCACTCCGTGACGTCCGGACGCTCGAGGAGTAGAGCTGAGGCCATCTACTACCTCAGGTCTCACTGAGAGGAGTTTCAGAGACACTGGAGGAGACAGGGCAGAGCTAGTTCTGCAAACTGACGTCAGTTGAGGGGAGAGAGATTTCTTTCTTACGACCACTTTCCTTCCCAGCCGCCACTTCTTTGCGTATAGAAAGCATGAGCCGGGCGCCTCCAAGCGGCCGCAAGCAGCAACGACACCGTGGTTTTCAAACGTCGGCCAAGCAGAGCCCCAGACTGTGTGTGTGTGTGTGTGTGTGTGTGTGTGTGTGTGTGTGTGTGTGTGTGTGTGTGTGTGTGTGTGTGTGTGTGTGTGTGTGTGTGTGTGTGTGTGTGTGTGTGTGTGTGTGTGTGTGTGTGTGTGCGTGTGTGTGTGTGTGTGTGCTGGTATCACTTGCGTCTTTGTGGGGACCATGAGCAGTTGAATGGAGACATTTTTGTCTTTACTTCTTCAAATGTTTGTTCGAGGTTTTAAATTGGATGTTTGGGATTGGGATTGGATGAGGTGTTCAAATGAGTGAGTCCAGACAAGAACTTCATCTCGACACAAGGTATGTAGTGGCTGTGGTTAAGGTAAGACTCCAAGGAATACATGTAAGTCTATGCATGTAAGTCTATGCAATGTCACTCTAAAAGACAGAAGGAAAAAAAGTGTCTATGTGCGTTGGTGTGTATCTGTGGAGACAGCGACAAGGTGCTGATCTCTTTCTCTGCCTTTTCATCCATTTTGGCTTTAATTTTAGACATTTCTTCACATAGCCCAGCGACTCCTAAAACCTGTCAGCATGCACCCAACACCCAGGATTATCCGCCTGACAGCAACAGATACAGAAAATACTCATTATTTAAAGCAACACGTGGAGTTTTTCACTTCTGTGTTAACAATGATGAAGTCATTCTCACCTTTAAACATATCAGCAATATGAACTCCAGCTATCCAGCTATGCATCACACAACGTTTTATTTGCATTTTCACAGCTAAGGTTAGCCATGGGTTATATTAAAACAAGACAGGCGGGTAAAAATTGCCTTCACACCTCCTCATGACAGGTGCAAAGCATATTTCTCCATACATTAGTCTGCCATGTTGTGTGCATTGAATTTGCATTTGATGAGGTTTCATTTTCCTTCCCACAGCTGGCCATGTGTGTTGGAGAATCCCTGACAGAAATCACTCTTTGCTTTGATGTTCAGTGTTGTGTCAATATAGCAAGCCACTATGACTTTGACGTGTACAAAATATTTCTCTGGCATGTCGTAGTCCTATATAACACGTTTAGAAAGCATGAGTCGTGTATTCGATTATGGGCTGGTGGATACTAGTCCGATGCTGCAAGTTGTCCTGCGGCACATCATTACAGCATTAACACATCCTCTGAGATTCACCTTTGAAATTGTTGCAAGTGCTGATGCTGCAGTCGCTGCTCTGCACGAACCGAGCTGGTGTCAAAACATGGCCGGGCTGACACGTTTAGCGGTCGATCCAAGAATCCCAATTGGATCAAGATACCATTACGCCGGCTATTCATCATTCATTTTGTAGTCTTGTGCGAACATTAAAGCTGTGGATTGAATTACAGGGGGCCAACAGACGCGTCTGAAACGCGTCCAACATGAGAGCACATCTCTAATGTTGTTAGCCCCGAATGACAGATGAACGATGGATTGCTGAGTAAATTACTTCATTTAACCAAAGGAGCACAAGCTAACACCTGTAATTACACCTGCTTGAAGCATGGCAGTCATTTTGTGCGCTGGTATTCAAGGCACAGAGTAGCAATTATTTTTGAATCGAGAGTATTTTGGCCTGAATCCATTCAAATGCATGATAATCTAATTTGCAGTAAAACCAACAGGATGTTGCAAAACACTGTTTGAATCCAACAACAGGACAGGCGCCAAGCCTGCTGCTGACAGCTGCACTACGATGAGTTGTTTTATTGAGCATTTCAACAGCTGCCACTCATGACCCATCACAAACAACTGCATTTGCACCGGCAGAATTTATAACAACACATTATTCGTTCTGAGGGACATTGTCAAAGGCTGGCTATCAAACCATCACTGTCTATCACACGGCATTTGCATGCAGCATGGCGCTCCGAAGGTAAATGAACAGTGGATCACAGGACAGATGTCGGAATACACTTTGTTTTTATGAATGGAACCAATGCAAAAAGGGATTTACATCAGGGGATAGCTGAACCTGTGAGAAATGGGAGAAGTGTGATGTGATATGTGACTCAGTGGAAGACGAAACAAAACAAATCTGTCTACATGTCTAATATATTGGCTCCCTGCAGTGAGCACTCTTCCTGTCTGTACTGTCACAAAGTCAGTCAACACCAGCGTTTTACAATTATTATCAACAAGCTGCTTCTGTTCAAATATCAAACATAAAGGTTTTTATTTTAAATATGATCATCATGTTACAGGGTCATTTTGGACCATTTTTGTCACTTTTCATCTTACTCTCATGTGCATTATGTATTTTTCTCCTGTCCTACGTTTTTTCTTCAATAAAGAGAAAGGGGAAAGTAAGATAATATGATGTATTTGCAGCACATGTTAGTAAAATCCTGCAAAAAGCAACAGCACGCCAACAGTCACAACCTTCAATATAGTTTTCACTGTCGAGAGTTTATTCTTCAGACAGTGAGTAGGTGCATAGATCTTGGACAGCACTTAAGCATTATAACAAGTGAAAAATATTTCACAAAATCCAAATTCTATCAAATTCAACGCACAAGTGCAACTTACAAAAGTTCAATTGCAAATAGCATCGGAAAGTAGTTGTAAAAGTATGAGGAAAACATTTTCACAAAGACCTAAAAAAGTGGCAAATAGCTTTTAGACGAGGAAAAATATCATCACCAAATATCATCAATAGAATAGAACCAAATATTATATTTACAGAGATCAGAGAGGCATCTTAAAAATGTATTTTTATCTTAACTAAGTTTAGAAATACGAACACGAAGTTCCTAAAACAATATTCAGTCGACAAAAGAAGTTGTGTTTTAGGACCGCAAATACCCATTATTTACATTATCAATTAAACTGTTGGTTGTTCATTGCAGATGAATCACTTCTATTCTATAAAATATCAGAAAATAGTGAAAACAATGCCCATTGCAATTTCCAAGATCCCAAAGTAACAGCTTCACATTACAAAATACTGCAAATTCTGTTTGACCAACAGTCCAAAGCCCAAAGGTAAGATGAGGAAACCAGAACATATTCACATTTGAGAAGCTGGTCCAAGTGAACTTTTTGGGTCAATTCTTAGAAAACGAATCGATTATCAAAATGGTTGACAATGCATTCCCTGTTTGTTGACTAATCAATGAATTGACTCATAATTTCCGCTCTACTGTGTCGTGAGTACAACGTTAGAAACACATGACTGAAACGCTCTTCTTGAATGTGTCATTTGCAGCTTCAATGCAAGAACAGATCTGCGCCTGCAACACCGCTTCAGTAACCACAACTGAAGTAACCGCAGTATTTACTCTATGGGCATACAAGGGGAGGAAAGTACAGTTTGACAAAGTAGTATCTTCAGGCACAGTCCCTTACTTCGTCCAGCATCCCGTTGAGATTGTTTCTCTCCCTCACTTACTTGTATGCTTCTTTGACGCCTTTCTTCCTATAACCACCTTGTCAATAACATACAGTCTCCTCTACTTGCTCACTTCTAAGGTGAGGGTCTTCTTAATTCTTAACAGTCCTCTGTCCTTTGTGGATGTCTAAGGCGTCCTCTCCCTCCACGCCCTCCTGTACCAGCCTGCGAAGCTTCTCCTGATTCCTCGTCTCACTGAGCTCACGCTCCCTCACCAGCGTGGCATCACGGTGGTCCCCGTCCCTCCTGCCAGCTCTGATATGGTGACGCTGGACAGTGGAGGCAGAGGAATGGGCGAAGAGCTGAGGGTTGATGGTGAGCTGAGCGTAAGATGCAGCAGATAAACCGGTAACAGACAGAGGCTGGATCATGGGGCTTGTTTTGACAGGGGACAGCAAGTTGTGGGTTTGGCTGTTTGACGGGTTGTGATGTTGCGGTCGTAGGTGTTTCATTGACAGAGTTCTGTGGGAGGTGCTTTCATCCCGACCCTGCCTCCTCCGCTCCTCCAAAATATCATCCGACACTAAGGAAAGACAGGATATTTGTCAATATAATCGACTGGTATACCACTGTATGTACCATACGGGGCCCTTCGACAGCTTTCTCACCATAAACATTGTTATGGATGTTGTTCTCTTCATCCTGGCTGCGCTTCAGGTCCACAGCTCGCTTCACTGAGTCTAAAAGGCCAAACATCTTACACAGGGAATTAAGTATGACGGCATCTGACAAAACAAAATCATCAAAAGTCAGCAACAACGATAAATACGATTGTCCACAGAACTTCCAAACCACTTTAAAAAATTTAAAAATCAATGGCCATGAATTTCCCTCTCAAACCAGATTTGGCTGCTGGAGCCTTCATTGAAAATCATTTTAAAATCAGATTTACTTTTTTTTTTAACTTGACTGACATTTTGCTAAATTTAAAGCAATTGTTTTGACAGTCGGTGGTTAGCCCTCACCTGTCTCCTGCAGGCTGGCCTTCTCACTGCGAACCTCCACTCCTTTAAGAGTGGCTAATAATTCAGTCTGGAGACTGGACAGGACCTCCCCCATCAGCCCAGAGTAGGCCACACCCTTCCACAGGCTCAGTACTCCATCTAGAGAAGGTCAATTAGGTGGGACGGTATTATGATATGTGGTGAAGTCTTTGTGTGTGTCTATGTGTTTGTCTTTTCATACAATAATGTCAAAATGCCAGAGAGAAAAAAGAGAAAGTGCTTTTGCATGCGAGCTGTGGTGTTGGACAGTAAAAGAGATGTTACACAATGGGCAGAAAAGGCAACGCAAACAAAATAGGAAATGTAGGATTAATTAGATGGAGTGTCAGGGTTGAAAAAAAAGAAGATATAATGAGATAGAGGAAATGGGAAGGGTGCAACACAGAGAGGATGTTAAATGGGTGATATAGGTAGAAATGAAGGAGCAGGAATATGGTTTGGAAAGAGGTGAGGAAGGAGGACAGGGCAGGTTGCAGGGAGACAAATTACTTTGGATCCGTACAAAACTGAGCCAAATAGAAGTTGAGTATATTAGAGTGATAAAATGTCAGCGGTGCTTGATATCTCATCTTGAAAGAAATGCATCCACTTTCACATCAGCTTAAATATCTGTCAAGATAAATGGAATTTACCCACGGAAAATATTCAAAATCCCATCCACAGCTATCTGAAGCTAAATTCATGTATTTCTCCATGTCGGGAATGTACACTCATGGAAATAAACACATTTCTGGAGATAGAGGAGAGTAGTTATAGGCTGAGTACATTTCCTTAGAGTTGACTATTTGTTTTAAGTCCTGTGACAAGCAATCCCGCTTGTGCAGTGAGGGCACTGCAATTTGCCATTCAAACAAAAGATCACTTGAGGCTATTTTGCCGACTGTGGTCCAGCTGGATCAAAGCCTAATCAGGTCACCTTTAAAAGCCCTTAAATCAAGGCTACGGTCTCTGCAAGAAAAAGCCGCACTTAGAAATGTCAGATGGCGTCGATGGTAGTATAAAGGGATGTGACTCTGCTTTTTAGCGGTAAGCAACTTTTTAAGGTCAGTCTGCAGGAATGGCAGAACATCCCACAACTGCCGATTCAGAGGTTTCATTGGCTCGATGTATCAGAGGTGTCAAGCAGCAGTGGCTGCAAGAGACACAAGGGACTAACGGACCGGTGTTAATATTCACAGTTGTCATTGTTTTTGTGTTTCTTTTTCGTTTATTATTCATGCAATTGTGGTTGAAATTTCAATCTGAATGTTTCATCTCTTTTCCTCATCCTTTTCACATTTGTATCCTCCAGGATTGTTGCAAATGAAGGGCCTCTGGAGGACTGAAGGTCAGTGGGCTGAACCTGTGTCTCCTCCAATAATACAGAGGTGTCTAATAAACTTTCCAAATTTACCTCCAGGGCATTGCCCTTGGTAAGCTGACAAAGAGGTTAATAACAGAAGTAAATGCAACTTCCCTGAGTTTACAGTGGAGGTTATAACATGACTTCCACGTGCCGGTACAAAACTGCGGCATCCCACTAGATTCCTGCTGTACATATTACATTACGAATACTAAATAACACCGTCTTCATACTTTATACAAAGTATGAAAACGGCTCCTATTTTCTGGGGGGGGCGGGTTTAATGTGCAAAAAAAGTGAATGGATTCCGCCTTAATAGTTCATATACTGTATTTGTCCTGTCAGCCAATCCATTTCTGAGGTTTTTTCCCCCCACGCGCTCTTCCTCATCCTGTTCGGGCTGTTTGACGAGCAGCCTTTTATCCTTTCTTATATTTACCAGGTGTGTCACCCCTCTTTCTCTTTGCACCATGTCCGTTGGCTGTTGTGGGATTTACATCCCGGGCTGGACAAGGGCTCCACTCTGCCCTTGCACTGAACTTCTTCTCCAAAGGCTCCTCTACCTCTGCTGCATCATGCACAGCCTCTCCTGAAATGACGACAGAACAGGATACACTGTAAATAGATAAACATCTCATATTACCATTGAACATGAGTAGGCAGAGGGAAGACTGCCAAGGGAATCCAACTGTTTTTTTCCCAACACTGTTATGTTTTTTTGTTTCTGTGCTCAGTAAGGAAACCGGTTTGTTGATCCAACGATATCTGACTGCTCTTGATGTTCAGCTCAGTTACTAATTCCTTCTTGCGACTGAGCTCCAAAGGCATGTGTCAGATTCTCGTTTCATTATTGAGCATAAATCATATCCAGGTGGCTTTAAAAGTTTTTTTGTTTCCATCATATCAATCACATAATGAAAAAAACAGCAGCCCGAGCATATGTGGGAGAGAAAAAAAATATCAAACTGTAAATGCCAACTGAAATCTACCTGTCAGGGGAGGCACCTGTCCTCCAACAAGGTCAAGAGCCAGACATGACGGGCTTGGCTGCACTGAGCTCCCCGGAGGAAGCCGCGTGCTGTTGATCAGCACGTCAAATTTAGTGCTGCGGCAGGTGTTGCTGCACACGGTGTCATGCTGGTAGAAATCTATCTGGCCCGAGTTCATCATTTTCCTGCGAGGGGAAGAAGCAGGTTAAAAGAACACTGCAGAGTGTCGTTAAACAATCTCAGTAACTTCCCGGAGGTTTGTTTGACACGAAGCCCATTGATCTGACCTCTGCAGGAATAAAGATCGCGAGGGCAGATATTGCCTATTGAGTCGGTATATTGACTCACAGGAACACCAAGAACAAGTGCAAACACAATAAAAGAGTGAGAAGTCTCACTCAGCAGCTCATCTGTGTGCTATTTGATCCTGCTATCATAATAATACTCCTTACAGACTGCCTCTGGAATGCCTTGGCAAACCCCAGCACAGACAGACTCGACACAAGTGCAAATTATATGAATGAGATACGTTGTTGACTTCATTCGATTGAGGTACTTCAAGTCTGACACTTTAACCCCAATGCAACAAAGTAATTAAAGGTCATGCAGTTTTACAGTTCGCATCAGTCAGCAGCTATAGGAGGAACAGGACAGACAGACAAATAGCGTTTTCGTACCTGAGCATTACCCCTCCCAGTCTGATGGCCCTCTTCCAGTCCTTCAGAGTGTCTTTCCCTGCCAGATGTACAAACTGCTTGGGACTGATGAGCTGGTCATTGAACTGGAGGAGAAGAAGAACACGGTGTATGTTTATGAAAGCCGTTATAAGTATGCAGAGAGGAGAATAAGACAGAAATAGCAGACACAAATGTCTGGTTGAGTGAAGAAGGTTTAACTGTGTCAACTTACTTTGACACATCTGATGTTGATTCCAGGGCACACAAACTTCTTAAATAGTAGAACCGCTCTGCTGTCTCCACAGGTGATGGGGTAGCCAAACTCAGTCTCCTCTCCTTCTAACAATCACAAAATAAATAAATAACCTGCAGCAACAGGGTTATATACTCAACAGCAAAGCATCAGTTCAAAGTATGATTAAATATACTGTCTCAACAAAATAGCTCAGCATTCCCGTTGTAGTTTAATATCAGCTGGAATTTCTCTGAGTCACCTACCATGATGTGTCTCTATGGCCAGCACTGTAGTGCCAGTGTCAGCAATGTCATCATGTATCCTGCAGAGGGCGACACAATGTACATATTTAACTAAATAAGGATTTCATGCAAACTGAGAGTTGAATATTTCTATATTTGAACTGCAAAATATGCGAATAGCCACTGCATATCTAACCTTTTTGAAATGTAAATGCTCACTGTCATAGTCTTCAGTTCAAGCCTTCATTAAACTAAATATGAGCAGCATTGATGTAAAAAAATGAATATGGAATGAGATATTCTTGAAAATATTATCATGATAAAAATATGTCTACACATTTACACAAATATGTGTGTATGTCTAAATCCGCCTCTCTGTTGTGTCACACGGCCAAACATCGACTGGCCCTTTAAGGATACAAGCCCGTGATGTTACCCGTGCAGGATGGGCTGCAGGTGCAGGATGACTTGAGTCTTATGGTTGTTGCCACTGGACTCCCCTTCCTCCTCCTTCACCGTCGTGAGATCCCCTGAAGACACAGTGACCTCAGCAGCCGCCATCAGCCCTCCCCACAGAGCTGCACGCAGAGAGGGCCGAGCATGCACGTTAACGTCCAGATCACACACACACTCGCATGCAGTGATGCTATTTAATGCACACACTAGTCAATAAAAGCCTCCCCCAACAGTCTTCTCTGGCATGCAACTGTTATAGAAATCAATCCCTATGGGCTTAAAATGACATAATCCTTGCTTCCTATATTGCTCTTGACAATGCGTTAATATCCATGATGGGCAACGGTTTACAGTTTTAACTAAAACCTGGGTTATGAGGACATAATTCTAAAAATGATGAAGCGATATAATAGACAGTGGACATGTTTTCTTCAGAGTGAAATTCTCAAATCAAATAATATCAGCACTGTGTTATCCAACCTTGTTGCATTTAGGCCACTTCTTTTGCTATAAGTATTGCACCAACAAAAGACCTGTTGAACAAATATAATCTGCTCGAGTATTGTTAACAAGTCATATTAAGCAATCATTAAATCCTAGTTATTTATTTTGTCTGCTGTCATAATGTTCAGTAGGCTATATAGCGTACACCATTTCTGAAAATGTTATTTGAATTACGAAGTAAGGTCCTTAAATACTGTATATAGATGTTGGGAAATAAACTCATTATGAGTCAAATGTTATTAAAGTGTCCACTGGGCTTCTGTCTATGGTCAGATGAATTGGGGTGAAACAAAATAAAATAAAGTAAATTGCCTCCCGGGTAAACAGTTAAAGAATAATGAATAATAAACTGTCACTGCATTAATTATGATTCTGCTCATAATATTATCTCAGTCCTACACAAGCAGCTGAGGCGTTAGCATTGGGCGACAATATCAACAAGCACAGGGAGAAATGAAGAAACTGTCTCTTAGGTTAATTCCATGGTCGAAAAACAAAAACAAACAACACGTCCATGCATTGAAGAGCATACTGCAATACACTGATAAACATATTCAACACCATGTCAAGTAGCCCTTGTTGGATGAACTCCTACACGGACAGTTGCGTGCTTTTCTTCACCCACTCACACTGACGTCCGTCGGTGCGGCAGCACGCACACCCCGGCCAACAAGGGTACGACGGCGCGCGCTCCTGTCCCAGAAGAGTGTGCACAAAAACCCTCCGGGTCTACCCTAAAACTCCGTGACACACTAAACCTGCTACTTTAAATGATATTGTCAGTTTTCACTTACCGTTTTTACAGCAGTTCATATTCTTGCTTGTCAGAGAGGCACGAGAGCATGCGCGGGGTGCTGCTTCGTTACACTTCCTGCAGTGAGCAGCATTTGCCTGAGAAGCATCTGTCCCGCTGTCACGAGAAGCAGTTAGTTCGCACGCGATGTGTAAATCGGTCAAACGGCTCGTGTGTGCAAGCGCGCGCGGCTTGGTTTGAGCTCTGAGGCACGGTGCCGCATAATTATGCTGGGACATCCCAAGCTTCACAAACGTGTTTTTCAACCCAAAAATAAGTAATTTATCGTTCTTTTTTTAATGGACAGATCCCTCTTGGTAGGTTTTAGGCTCGAAAACATGTGTTTCAGTTGCCACTTGTGTGGCCTCATTTCGTGGAGTTTGTCATGCAATAAAAAAGGCTGTTCAAAACACTTGAAAATAGTGTTGCGTTTTTGTTGTTGCCTGTATTTCACCAGCAGGTGGCAGGCTTTGCACTTGCAATTTCAGTAAAGCGTGTTAAAACGTCACAAGATATTTAAAAATGTTGGTTTTAACCATATTGACTTTTAAACGCATTACTTCACTTCCTAAAACAGACATATAAATAGATAATAAATACATTTATAGGGAAATAGTTTTTACAGAAGAACATGGGATCCAGGTTCAGTGTTGCCATATTAGAAAACAAGAGTAAATCATTACTATCACTGCCAAAGGACTGGTCTCAGATCAGCCCATCCCTATTTGGGAATGGAATGCTTGTGATTCTGTGATTGACACTAACGGAGAACCAATGACAGGTCGAGCTTACGTCTCGTGGCCAATAGTAAATATCTAGTACTTAGTACCATAACTTTTTACTGCGGACAGTCCTGCTCGAGCGATCGAGGCTTGCACCTTACTTTTTCCCCGCAGTGTTTTGGAAATCATGCTTTCAAAGTGCGAAAACATCGGAGATGCTGTGAAGTCTCTCGTTACCGTTTTGTGGATCACTTATAGCGTCTGTTCCGTTGGTGTTGACGGCCAGGAGGGTAAGAAAAAAAACCTATTTTGTTGACGCTTTTGATAAGTTAAGATGTGACGCGAGGTTTTATTTCAAATATCTTGTTGGTCGTTTTTACTGAATAACAGTATTTATTGCTATTTCTAAAGGTGCTGCTCCTGGGTACGAATAGCTGATAACGGATGCATTGCTGGTTTACTTTAACCCAATGGTATGTTGTGACATAACGAGTTAAAAAGTTGCAGAAGTGTGTTAAGCGCCAGTGACCAACAGGCTTCATCAACCACTTCATGCACACGTCCTATTGTCGTATACTAAATGTAGCATCAGCAACTGTTGTGCTCACTGATATCACCATTACCTCGGCTTGTAATGCACAAGGAGTAAACGTTTTCATATCAATGTCTGCTGTCAGTTCTACTTTTATGGTATGCACTGTATGAGAAGCTTGATATATTATATTTGTTTATGTCAGTGTCAAAATATAGTATTTCAAAGGAAGCAGGCGCAAAGGTCGACCATGTGATGTCATGGATGCATTCTTTACATACTCTTCCCTTGTTCATGTTTACCTGCTGATCCCAGCCAGCAGCTTACCTTTCCCACAGGTATTTCTGTGTTCACTGTGACCATGCACACACACACACACACACACACACACACACACACACACACACACACACACACACACACACACACACACACACACACACACACACACACACACACACACACACACACACAGACGAAGAAAAGCAGTTTACTGGCCTGCAGACTGTGACACCCAGCCATAACACAAATCTTTCTTTTGTTTATTTGTGTCTGTCTCTCTGGCTTTGGTTTCCTCACATCGGAAGATGATTAAGTCCCGGGTTTGTTTAAATTACTTATTCTGGCAAGTATGCAAAGAGCTTTGGTGGGGCCAGGGGTTTGGGTGGGGGGGGGGGGGGGCTTTTCAGCCACAGTGCATTCTTGTTATGTTGTGATTGACACACAGGCTAAGGCAACGTAGTGACAGGTAGCACAGGTGAACATCCCGTCTGCCGGTGAGGACCTGTAAAGACCTGTCAGCAAAGCCTCAAGTGGAAAAACAATGTTGCGGGGCCTGCTTTAGATCAACTGTCTGCTCTGCTGCCACCCAGCTCCACTCCAGTTGTCTGTAATTCACCTTCTAAAGTGTCTAAAACTGGTCAGAACAAGTCAAACACACATCCCTCTCTGAGTGAAACTAGAAACAGATAGTCCTGGAGACAGAGTCTAGGTGAAAGGGTTCGGTGAGCAGGGGGGAGATTACCGGCCACCCAGAACTTCCCTTTAGCTATCCGCAGCCTCTGTGGCCTCCCACCGGAAGGTGACAGATCCACGCTCCGTTGCCCACTGTTGCAGGGAGTCCTTTGGGGACTTGAGGCGGGGCAATAACATCCAAAGGTTTATGGTATTAGGAGCTGAGGGGCTGTCGGTGTGATGCAGGATGTGTGTGTGACACAGGGTGAGTGGAAGGTTATCCTCCTCTTTCCCCTCAACAAGTCTCCGGGAGCCTTATAAGGAAGACAAGGACAGGGATGACGCGTATAGGCTCAGATGGACCCTGGTGCCTTCTTCATGTTTTGACCATTCTTGGAACACGTCATTACTTGACTTTTTTGGGGGTCAGCTTTTGAGCCCGCCGCCCCCGCAGCACTTATCTCTGTACGACCACTGCGGGAGTTGACTTATTTTCTGTGACACACGGGGATGCTAGTGGATCTAAATATTTGTGTTTTCCATTCCCGTTAAAAGTGTTAGTCACAGCGACCGCAGGTCAGAGGATGTAATGAATCAACATTCGGGTCAAACACTGTTCATTAGGAAAGTAGTGCGTGAAGAAATAAAAAGACTTTTGATCGATTTTCTTGCCTTTTCTTTCAAGAACAGCATCTCTTTAAATAAAGTTTAAAAAGTAGACATTTTGTATTTATTATTGGACGCGTATCTTTTTGCAATATATCCAGTGTACAGGTCATGGTGTGTGGTGCGGAGTGCTTCCCTCACAGACAGTTGTGTCATCAGAAGAGTATAAACATGCCCTGTTCAGAAGAGACCTGTTACTCATCTGTCCTGAAATGGTGCATTAACAAAGCCCTTCATATTCTGCGTGTTTAGTTTGAGAGTTAATGCCTAAACCGTCTGCGGTTATGGGATCTTACTCCGCTTATAACTCTTTTCGCGACATGTGTTAGAAAATACTTCAGCTGCGTGAGAATTCAATATTTATTGTTGGGGTAGTAGTCAGTTCCTGTAAACAGGATTGATATTACGCTGTAGAACGGAAGCAATGGGACGATTCATAAATGAGTCGATGAACAGAGGATTAACAGGCTCAATGTTTGGTCGTTGGTTCATTATTTTACGTCATGCTAATAAGGATGAAATAAAAATTCACTCCTTCAAGTTTGTCGATTGTGAACATTTGCTGGTTTCTTTAGTCTTCTGTAAATTACAAGGGAACACATTTTAGGTTGTGAATTGTTGGTCAGAAGTTATGTGAATATGCCAGCTTGGGCTGCTGAAAATTGGGCTCATTGGCAATTTTTCACTATTGTTTGACATTTTGAAAAACCATATGATAAGATTCATCTCTAATTAAACGAGGCATTACTTGCAGCCTTTGTACACTGTAAGAACTGAATTTTGTTGTCGAAAAAATAATTAAAATTCAGTCTATTACATTAGTAATTTAACTTTTGCACAGTCAAAAACAGAAAATGGTTCAGTCCTCATAAAGACATTTTTGTGATAAAGGTATTGACGGAAAACATGAAGAATGACTCTTTACTTCAGTTTCAGTAGCCATTTCTAAAGAGCCTCTTCATCATCAAGTAGCTGGCATCTGAATCAGGAATGAACTGTCCCTAAACATGTCCCAATGTTGGATCTACCTCGGGAACTGACGTCATTTCCCCCAATCACAGACTCCCTTCTTGTGCTTGTATCATTTCAGGCAATGGCTGTGGATATTCACTGCTGGCCACAGAGTCTGGCACATTGGCCTCCCAGAACTATCCGGGCACCTACCCCAGTAACACCTGGTGTAAGTGGAGGCTCCGAGTGCCAGAGGGGCGAACGCTGCGGCTGCTCTTTGGGGATTTTGACATTGAGAGCAGCCCGGGCTGCAGGAATGGCTCTCTTGTGATCGCAGACAAGAGCGGAGAACCCAGTCTGGGTAAGCTTCTTCACCCCTGATGGATTCATCAGGTTTATATGATGATCACTGCGTCTGAGACATTACAGAAGTGCTCCCATGTCTCCTGTGGAGATTCCTTTCTTGCCTGCTGATAGACGATTAGTGTTCCATGTCATTACTGAATACGCACTAGGAATGCCATTACTCTGACACATTGACTGAACCCAGTTTTTCAACAGACGCATGCACGTTCTCCAACCAGCTGTATCAAGTCGGGTCCTGAGGGCATGCAAAATTGACAAGACACCAAAATGACGGAGATAGAAATATTCTGTGAGGCTGCCTTTAGTGTTTGTCATCGGGCTGCTCACAACCGGGCTCGTGATTTTTATGTCGTTTTCTCTGCCGGGGAGGTGTTCTTACATGCCGTCTACATGACTCTGCTCCTGACTATACAGTTGTCGGTATGACAGGAAGACAACAGTGGAACAACACTGACTCAAATCATCAACTTCTGTTGATAAATGCTGACACGGGACTGACGATATATTTCACAAGAATGTAATTCAAATCATGGTGCCAGAAAACAACACGGTAATGTGCTTTTACACATGTAGTTTGTGGGTCTGCGTGTCCACAGGTCCAGTGTGTGGGAAGCTGGATGCATCACAGAAGAATGTGACACTAAAAAGCAATGAAGTGACAGTAACGTTCAGGTCAGGCCCACACCGCTCTGGACGAGGGTTTCTACTGTCTTATGCCACAGACCAGTATCCAGGTAAGGTATCCCTAACTGGTTGATTACTATTCGTGAGGTGCTTACATGGTTATGACAAGTATACGGGCACGCTGTGTTCAACTTTACGAAAGGCCTGAATTATAGTTTGAGTTCAATTTCTCAAATTTGCTCATTTAGAAGTTTACACTGGTTTAACATTAACACCAACGTCTGTGTGACTATTTGTCCTCGTGTTGACGTGAATGTGCGGTTGCGAGTCTATGAGTCACTTCTTATTGGCATTCATCCGCCATCGCTATCTTTGCTGTGGCGTGTTTGCTCAGAAAGCCGGAGTAAAGGCTGCTTCTCTCTCAGGCTGAATGGAGTGAGGCCTCAGGCTTCAGTCTGACGCTCGGAGTGGCTGGAGTTCTTTTTCCCTCCCCCTCCTCCCCCTCCTCTTCCCTCGCACGTCAACCAATGCGAGCCCACTACCATCCCGTGTTTGTTGGAACCTAGCGGCCGTTGATTCAGCAGTTATTTAATCTACACAATTCAACTCTCTCTACCAATGCAGATTGTACACACACATGTTTCTGGATTGTTGTGTGTCATTTTAATAAGCAAGTGGACTTGTTTGGTCTGACTGCTAGTCTGTATTTAGAGATAATTTCCTTTTCTCCAGATGAAGTAATCCGTACTGTACAGTATGTATCATAGTTTCCTGTTTTGTACCGAGTTGTTGATGAAACCCGTCAGTGTCTGGAGCTAAGCCCATGTCCAGACGTACAAACCACTGTCTGTGAATTGTGATCACACGAGGACCGTTCACTGTACCCGTGAACTGTGACAAAGTCACAGCAACAAAGGGCTGAGTCACATCAACAGGGATGACCGCTTATCCCCTAATATAGCACATGTAGCGCATGCTAACCATCGCACACAGAATCTGTGTGTGTGTGCCTGGGTTAATGAAGGGTGGGGAGGGTATTATGTAAGCCCGAGTCACTGGGTCCCACTCCATACTATTCAAATCCACCAATACATATTCAAGAAAGTTTGAAGTAGTTCTCAGGAGTGTTGATTTTAATGTACACCCGTCTGTCTTTCCTGTTGTAGATCTCATATCTTGTTTACAACGAGGATCTCATTCTAGCTTGCAGCTCTTGAGGTAAGTGGTTGACCTCGACATTTCCCACAATAGATTCAGAAGAAAAGTGAGTGTTTCTCACGTTTATTTCCGTCTTATTCTCAGTGTGTACTGCCCTGCTGGATGCAAGAATGTCACCGGGGATGTTTGGGGAAACTCTGAACAAGGTTACAGAGATGTAAGTAAAGCACGTTTCATTTGGCCAAACTTAGTTTAAACTCGCCGTAGAAAATGACGTAATCGCGCCCCCCACGCGCCGGCCCGTTATTTTCTGGCAAGCCCTATTTACATGTCTAGGGATTAAACAAAGAAGGCCAATTCTCTTTTAAATGCTTCAGAAACAGGTGGTATTTAAAATCTACATTTGAGTATATATTTTGCCAGCCAAATCAAATTGTCTACATGATATTCAACCATCATTTCTTTACAATGCATGTAATACATTACTTTTTTCTTTACAGGGCTTGTACAAAGGCAATAAAGTAGTCCATAAATATGAGATATGAGTTTTCAGACAATTACAATCCCTCCTCGTCATTGTGGAAGTTGCTTTATGGCTTTTTGCCAGTTACACCTACAGTCTATGCGCCATATATGGGCATATCTATGAGTTCCACTCGTTGTCTTTTTGGTTCTTCACAGTTCATTTTGTTTGTACACCCTCTGGCGTTTCGGAGAATAATTCTGCGCATAGAGTATAAACACCTCCGTTCATGCTCGGAGCTCGTACGCCGTCTGCGGAGGCGCCAAGCACGAGAATAAACAAAGTTTCAGGCTTTTTGTGACTCACGTATCAGTTGGCTTGATGTCTGAAAGTGGTCCATGTGTTTCCTCTGTCATAGACCTCAGTTCTGTGCAAGTCTGCGGTCCACGCCGGAGCTGCATCGGATAGTCTGGGAGCTCATGTTACTGTGAACCGTGGGAGAAGTCTTACACTTTATGAATCCACCTTTGCCAATGGAATCCTTTCAAAGATGTGCGTCTGCTGTTAGTGTACTTGAAATAAGAGATCACATTAATGTTGAGCCCGAATTCATTTATATTTGATTCTATGTAGCTGTAGTGACCTTTTTAACGGTCCTCTTTTGACAGGGGATCATTATCTGAAAAGAAGGTGCTCTTCAGTCAAGGTACGAGCAAGAAATTACATTTATCACTACATGTTTGAATTTCAAGGGGCACACCCAGTGTTTTACATGTCAGAACATTATTTGCATTTCCGCGGTTCATTTCTCATGACATCCTGATGTATTTTAGAATTGTATAAAAGGGATACTCCTTTCACTAAAATGTAAAAATTGGATTTGTTGATTGATGCAATTCATTGCAAGCTCTGCAGTAAAGTATGCATGCTTTGTAGTCAATGTTGCTGTGTGTGTATATAATCAGGCCATCCTTTCCTTTGGTCCCCAAACAGACTGCAACAACATCCTGAGTGTTTCTGGGTTAAATGCCTCATCTTTCTGGGATGAAGAAAGCCAAGGGCACAAAATGTTCTGGTCCTCCAGAAACATGGATTCTAGCCACGAGTTCTTGCCCTGGGCTGCAGACGGTAATGATCTGAACCCGTGGGTGGAGCTGGGGCTGAGCGATAGAAGCACTATCGCAGGTAAAAATGTTGGAAATAGTGCATGAATATGTGCAAAATGTGCTTATTTAAAAACGTTTATTATACTTTAATGTAGCTGTGTAAAGGATAAGTCTGATGACCTTCTGTGTTGTTTTCTATTGCCAACAAATTCCATGAAAAGCCCAAAACAAACTGTGTGTGTGTGTGCGTGCGTGCCCAAAACCTGGTATACTAGATTCTAACTGTGCCACTGACCTCTATTAAACTATTAAAAAGACATCAGTGAGTTGCACTGGTTGACCTGTTCCCTAATTAAGATAAACATGGTCACAGTAATTCATGAGTAGTTAATCCCACGTACACCTTCCTGCTGCGTCCTGCCAAAAATACTCATTAGCACACCGTGTGTGTGTTAATCCACTGAAAATATAGTTTTGTAATATTTACTGCTGTTTGACTGATGTTTGCTGAAAACAATTGACCTGTTTTTAGAGTTCTTCAGTAGGAACCGATGAGCGTAATGACAGGTGGCTCAAGACATTTGGATTTAATGACAATTAAAAAAACGACATCAGACTTATCCTTTAAATGTTTAACTTGGCTAAAATTGTTCTACCAAATCTCAACAAAGTGTATGGTTTTCATTATGTTCGCAGTGTCTTACTGTATTATGGATTTTTTCAGGGATAATAACAATGGGATCAAACGACCACTACGTAGAATCCTTCAGTCTTTTTTTCAGCAAAGACAGAAAAACGTGGAAGCTTTACAAAGGTGCTCTCAGCAAAGAAAGAAAGGTACGCATCGTACCATGTTCACTGATGTTCCCCTGAGCACCGGAGCTCACATGGCTACTGAGTCTACACTGTGGGCTTCCGGGTGTTCTCTGTGAATGAGTAACTTGCTTGTTGTGCTTCCCAGGTGTTTCACGCCTATACTGAAGGACACCTCAGGGTTCTCAACAGCTTTTTCCCTCCTGTGGTGGCTCGGTTCGTACGGCTACAGCCGCTGAGCTGGCACGGCCGAGCTTCAGCTCAGTTGCAAGTCCTGGGCTGTCCTGTCGCCAAGATCACACCGAGGTCACGCTCAGCCGCCGGTGGGTAATACCACTGCTTATCCGGGATCACCTTCAAATGTTAACATGATCCGTCTCACAGTGCGAGTTCATGACGTTACGATGTCCTGTACTGCTCGTCCGACAGAATCTCCACCCATCAAAGTTAACAAGGGTACACCGCGGCCCGGCCCCACCCCCACCCCCACAGATGGCCCAGTGCTAGTGGAGACCAGACTGAGTGTGTACTTGTATCACCCTAATTTCACATGTGTAGGATGACATTTAATGCCAGTCTATTTTAGAAAGATTTCATGTCAGATCAGTGAAATAATGTTGATGTATTCTTCTTTTACACTCGACGTCGCTCACACTTGTGCAGCTGTTTACTTACTCGGACACTTGCGTTCCTGTAGGCTCCAGTCAACCAGTGATAGTGGCAGTGGGAGTGGTCCTGGGGCTGATAATGTGTGGCAGCTGTTTGCTGGCTGGAGTCTGGTGGAAGAGAAGGTACTGTATTTTAAAACGATTTGACTTTTCTTTTTTTTCTTTTTTTTGTGCACATAACTCATGGAATAATGTATAAAGTGTTATTTTATTCATGCATAATTACTTTTGGTGACTGGGAAAGATGATGAGGTTGATTATTTTCATTATTGATTCATCTGCTGATTGTTTTTTCAATTAAAAATCATTTTAATAATATTTTTAGCTTGAAAAATAACTGAATCAATGATTTAAATAAATTGTCAATGAATCTGTCGTCTGATTAACGGACTAATTGCTTCCGCTCTAATGGTGATGCTCCAAAAAGGCACAGCACAGAAACTGTATCCGGTACGTACGAGACTTTGAATCTGTGTTCATCTCCTTCTTGTAGGAAAAAAGAGTCACAAATGAAGCACTCCTTCCCCACAAGTAAGTCAAGTGCTCTTTGATCGTTTTTCAGTATTTTTCAATCTTCTCTCAAAAAGCCTGACGATGTGTTTTGGTGTGTCAAGTAGGCTGTCAGAGTTTCCAGGCAAAGAGTCTCTCATGCCCGCAATCGGAGCTCATCTCTTACCCTCTGGAGCGAAATGTCCACGATGCTCTACCTAGCCCTCCTCTTAATGGTGAGAATTCATGGAAATATGTTTTCCTGCTGTGCCTCTGCATTACTACTGTCAGGATCAGCTGCTGTCTTTTTTTGCCGGTTTTCGTCCGCTTCCGGGTTCACTGAGTGATCTCAAGTGGGGCGCTCTGCCTTCCCTCCTCCATCCTTCCTGCTCTGACAGTCTCCAGTGGTCAGTGTGAGGGAGCTCATGCCAGGCCTGACAGGCAAACAGCTCTCTCCGCGGGCTGTCCATTCTTTCCCCTGGCTCAGCCCATCACCCAGACACAGTATAAACATTCCTTTCTTTGGTCCATGGAGCCTCTCTGAAAGAGACCCTTTAATTGGAGCTTGATAAAGGGCGCTCAGCCTACACCCCTCCCCACCATCACCACCAGTCCCCCTCTCTGCCTCCCCCATCCCCTCCCCAGCTAGGGGGCCCTTCACTGAGAGGTCCAGTGATAAACAGGACAGCGGGTCAAAGCAAAGACAATCACAGCCCTTCTAATTAAAATAGCCCCGGCTCTGAGGCCTAGGCCTCCCACACCACCGCCTCTTCTGCTGTGGCGAAGAGAAGGGTCTGGTGGAATCCAAGAGCTCCACCGTCAGCCCCCATACCGGTGATTGGAGGAGACATTGTTGGTGGCCAATTATCTCATGCAGGGGCTCAACATTGGCCTAGTGTGACTCTTTCAGGGAGAGGAGAAGCATTTCCCCAGAAACTGCAGATGCAAAGCAGCAATTGATCCTAAAAGAGTTCTGGTGGTGTTTAAATATTAACTCACAAATTGTGATAACTTGCAGAAACCTCTCGCTATGTGAGGGGCATGTCTTAACCATCTCGACAGATACAGTTGATGTTTTCATACCCATTTAATAACGTTTTTTTGAATCACAGTATTTGAGTATAGGTGGGGATGCACCAATGTGTTTTAAAGCTCAGTGATATTTCCTTCCCCTATTGGCTGACCCTGGGCTGCATTTTGTAAGAGCCTGTTTGTTTAAAATGTGCGTCGAGGTTCATTCTTGCCCTCGGGAAGGCCTACACTGTGAAAAACTTTCATGCTCAAGGTTCACCTACTTATTAGCTATCCCGAGGCTCGGGAATAGCTGAGTCGTTGAACCTTGTCGTCAGAATTTGATAACAGTATTTTAAAATAGGTACTTTTAAGGTATCAAATGGTTTTAGAGATTTTACTTTGATCCTGGATCATTTAACAGTAATATTTAGTGATGATGTTTTGAATGAAACTAGGAATAGTTTTTTCAGGAGTGCCTTGTTTACAGGGATATACAACACAAGTGTAACACGTTGTAGCAGCATGATGAAACACTGCATTGATTCCTACAAGATAACAAATAAATGATAACAAGGACAAAGCTATTGTGTAAACAGTCACTTCCTGTGATTAAGGCAGACATTTGGTTTCTTGGAAAGAGTTTGATAGCTTGTGTCTGTTATATAAACACTGTACAAGGCTGCAGCTAGTGGCTAAGGTTAGCACAAAGACTGGAAACAGGTGGAAACAGCGAGCCTGGCGATGGCCAAAAGTAACAAAATCCAAACCTTTCCAACGGTCTCCAATCAACAACTTATGTCTTGTTTGTGTCCTCCGTACAAAACCTGAAGACTTTTCTGCCGGACTATTTCTTGCCTAGGACCAGTAACTTCCTGGAGTGTCTAGCAACTGCTCAGAGCTGACAGTATCTACAGTACCATGCCAATGTTTGTTGCATCTTAAACGAATAGAAATACACTCAAACTGTTTTTTTTTGTTCCTATTTATTTGTCCTTCCAGACTATGCAGAGCCTGATGTTGCAGCCATTGGACAGAAGGTTGGGTCAACATTCAGACCCTCCTCAGATGAGGGCTACACCACCCCCTTTGCCTTCAACCATTACGACACTCCTGGCAACCTGCCAGAGTACGCCGAGCCTCTGCCCCCAGAGCCCGAGTACGCCACCCCATTCAGTGAGCAGCCCTCGGAGTCCATCCTACCAACTTTGACGGGGATCGTTCACAGCAAAGCACATGGACCCCCTGTACCAACACCTCCCGCTGGAACCAGGACGACATCCGGCCACGCTCAGTATGACTGCCCCTCACACCGGATGCTATCCAATGGCTACTGCACTCCCGCCCTACATGCGAATGGCCCGAGGCCGATCAGTGTGGTCTACGCAGAGCCCAAGTCATGTGACTCTTTACTACAGAAGCACACATATGAGGAGCCTTTGTGAGCACAGCGAGCTCAGACATGGAGGGAAAAAAAGATTCCTGAACTAAAATGTGTGTTGGGAGCAGAGGGTTACAGAAGACATTAAGCTGGACAGTGTTGTCCAGACAGTACTAATGCTGACAGAGCTGAACTTCCAGTGAGTGATGTACCTAAAGTCGATTGGTCACTTGGACCACAATGCATATACGAGGGTACACAACTCAGATCTGAGTATTTCCTTCCAGGAAGTATGTCGTTAAACAGCGAAAGTATCCTGTGATGCGCAAAGAAGATGCAGGTTCAGTTGCCCCTCAGTGATACCGTTTATTAAAATGTTTATTCACAAGCTGCACTTTCAGAAAACACATACAGCAATGTATGCAGTGTATTTAACAGGTTAATGCAAAAAAGAAAAGAAAAAAGAAGTGGATTATACGTTACATGCCCTCACAAAGCATTGTATTCACAATGTATATTTCAAACTATAAATGGCACACTGTAAGAAAGTGGTAAAGACTGTTGCTGTGACGTTGTATCACCACTAGGTGGCTCTCTGGAGCTTTAAACAGTCATGTGTTGTGTAATTATTTGTCTGCTGGTTCTCACTCCTCAGATAATTGTCATCCATTTATAACCTGTATAGTAACAAATAAACATTGTTTGAAAATAAATGATTGTATTGTAGTATAACACAGAAAGGCACAACAGGCAAAGGTGGTGTCATGATTAGAGAAAGACACTAAACCGTATCATTAGAAAACATTCCAGTATGTGGCCTTATTGTCTGTTAAACCTTTGCCACAGTACAGCAACCAAATTTCACTTAACTCTATATTTCCTAATTTGACTTAATTTTCGATGCCAATTTAAGATTTTCACAGATTGTTGTATGGAGAATACAAACTACTAAAGAAATGAATTCAACTAAACTGAAATGTCATTGCTGCTGTTCCCATTACGAGGCGTGTAATATTATAACGGTCAGCTGACTGTGGCAGTCCTCTTATGTCTGAAAACGTGACTGAACGCAGCTCAAAAATGCAATTGTAATTAAACTTTCTAGAAATGCTTTTACAAGCTCTGTGGTGTCACAATTAGCGATGACCTCGCTGACCTCGTCCCCGGCTGAATAAGGCACAATAAAATGACAGTTTTAAGAAGAAGAAGTTAGCCTGGTGTTTGATTGCAGCAGCAAAGTGTTAAAGGTTGTTTTTACAAAGATGTGAAGCCTGTAGCAGTGATGCATTTGCGAAAACAGGCAGCTGGACACTTTACTTCGAGAAAAATGTCAACCAATCTAAAGATTGAAATCAAGCTGAAATAGTGCTGCATCAAAGACCTTTCAAGTTGAAAAGAGCAAAACTGAAAGTTACTGTGAGGAACTTTGAACTGATTAAGAAACAGTCCGTTTAACACTGATGCCTTTATATGACTCATACAGTATATACACAAGTAAACAAGACCATCAGCGAGGAGACCGGCTACTTTTATGTCGTTATTCGTAAAGCCATCAGTGCCACTGTGTTCAAATCCCTGCAAAACCAGATGAAATCATGCAGGGTTCACCCGAAACTGCGTCGGGCTCAGAACCACAATGGGGCCTTCGACAACAAGCAGCCCTCTGTGGACAGACGCTTCTGCCGGGAGCCGACTCGGACGCCACGCTGCTGGAGGCCCAGGCCGTGTTGATGGGCCCGGTGGAGGGAAGGGAGGCACTAGAACCAGGACTGAGCGGGGCAGACCCCAATAAAATGGCTGGTACTTGGAAACACTTCACACTTTTGACAACAAGGACCGCCAAAATCATCTTGAAATTAAAGTTCCTGGAAGTAGCTTTAAATGTGCAATATATGGGATTGAGAGCATCAACATAACTGCAAAAAACTGCCTGAGCAAAGTTTCTGGTGGTTGCATAAGCGTAGCGCCCGCCCTCTGTTTGCTCTCTAGGTAAACAGTAAGCTCTGTCCGCACCTTTGCCATAGTTTGCACTGCTAGCACCGTTAGCTGCTAGCAGCCAGAGGCAATAGAAATGCTCCCAATCCTGTATATTGCACCTTTACCTACAGCATATATTGCATGCGTTCTTCAATCACTATTTACTCTGGTGTTTTGATGTTGTTTATGTAGTAATGCACCAACAGCATGAATTCACTCTCCACTGTTACCGTGGACCCTCTTGTTTGCGCTTAGCTCTTCCCTCTGCCCCTCCTCCTCCCTCGCCTCGGACGAGTAGTGCATCAGAGTCTGGTGCCTGTTTCTGGACGGGGCGTCCTTAAAGCGCAGGCCACAGTCTTCACATGCATACAGAAGCCCCTCTCTGTTGCTGCCCGGGTTTGCTCCCTGTTTGCTCCCATTACCAGCGTGAGCAGCGGTCAACACAGGAGACTCTCCGGACTTTGGAGCTGCTGTGTGCGAGTTGCTGTCTGAACTGTTGGGCGTATTCAGCCCAACGTTGGTTGGGGGAAACATCCTGGGACGCCCAGGTGGACAACTACGGCCGGCTGCTCCCCGATATGCATCCCCAGCTCCAGCTTCTCTGGTGTGTTCGGGGGCCAGTCCGTGGACCGTGCGGTAGTGGAAGCGGATCCCGGAGCGGTTGGAAAAGCTTTTCTCACAAAAGCTGCAGATGAAGGGCCTCTCTCCTGTGTGGATGCGCATATGAATCTTAAGAGCTCCTGACTGGGTGAAACATTTCCCACACTGGCTACAGCAGTAGGGCTTCTCTCCTGTGTGGGTCCTCTGATGGGCCCGGACCCCTGCCAGATGGGGAAACCCCCTTCCGCAAAACCCACAGGAATACGGCCTTTCACCGGTGTGAATCCGACGGTGGATCTTCAGAGCCCCCGACTGGCTAAAACTCTTCCCGCAGTCAGAGCAGGTGTACGGCCGGGCACCGGTGTGCACATTGAGGTGGATGCGGAGGTTGCTGTGCGAGTTGAAGGCCCTGCCGCACTCTGTGCAGAGGAAGCCGGATGGTTTTTGGGCGTGCTCAGAGCGCTGGTGCTGCAGCAACTGGGACGGTCTGGGAAAAGATGCGGCGCAGTGCATACAGGGATGAAGAGACAGCATGCCTCTTTCCGCTTGCTGCTGAGTGTGAGTTTGTCTGTGCTGGTGGTGGCAGACCTGAGTACAGGTAGGAAAGGAGGGAAAAGGGCCAGAGAACTGTGGGGCATGAGAGCGGGCTAGCTGAGGGCAGGGTAAACAAGAGGTTATCGGACAGTGGTGGTGATGAAAAGGATGGTGGGCGTGAGAAAACAGGGAGTCTGCGCCTTCCTGGTTGCTCAGTATCTGGGTGCAGGTCTGCAGGCTGCGATGGCAACACAAGCAGGGAAACATGGAGAGGTGGGAGAAGGAGCCCGAGGACGCTCTGGAAGGAGGAGTCTGCTCTGCAGTCACTCTGTCTTCATCCTTCTGCGGCCGACTGTCGGATGTGGTGCTGCTTGGTTCGGGGGTGTCTGGTAAGCACAAGTCGAGGCTCATTGAAGCAGTACTGCTGAGGTCTTTGGGGTGGCACAACCCATCCGAGTGAGGGGGTGCGCGCAAAGACTGCCTTGGATTTAAAGTCTCAAAGGAGGTTGCAGAAGTGGCGGAGGGGCAGCCAGGGCAGGTGCAGGCATTACGCACATCTAGATATAAAATAAATATGAATTACATTGACGTTAATGCAAGAAAATGATCACGCCAACATTTGTTTTGGAGCTCTAACCTTGTCTCTTGTCTCTGGCCTCTCCCTTCCTCTGTGATGTCCCAGGCTCAGACTTGTCCCGGACCGGTCGTAGTTGTTGTTGCAGAGGTTCGTGTGAAGCACCTTTGAACCGCAGAGCCTCAACAACTCCTCCGCCAGCCATGCCCCATGCTGCGTTCAGCACATCTGGCTGATCCTGCAAGGCTGATCCAGATGTGATAAGGTCACCAATGAACTGATGCACCTCCATCCAGGAGCACTGAGCACGCTGCGAAAAGTACAAGGCACAGTTGCAGTCGGAGTGCATTTCGTGTAGGTGTAGCAACAGGCCATGTTAATATGCGTTGATCGTTAATCAAACGAGCAGGGCTTTAGCTGAAAACATTGGTTCCTCGCAAAATCGACGGAATGAAAATAACGGGGTCGCCTACTTACAACGTCGCTGCACTTCTCTTTGTCCATGAATGTAAACACGCGCTGGTGCTGTGGTCGGATCGACGGCTCGGCTTCAGATGCACGAGTTCAATATGTCAGACACTGGGTCCACACAATGACCGCAACAAGCAAATGCACGTTCTTTATGACATGCTGTAGTATCTACTGTAACCTGCTGCCGTCCACCTCGCACACAGAGCACTTCCGGGTCATTCACTCATGTGACACGTTGACGTCTTTTGATTCTTTTTCTTCTTTACACTTAAAAAAATATTCACTACGACATATGAAAAACCCAAACATACACACGATATATATATATCTTTATATACATATTTTATATATACACACACACACACACACACACAGCTCTAAATCAGGATTAGAAGACAAGATAATGTTTGACATCCAGAAACTTAGCATCTATGAAATTAGCCTTTGACAAATAATTGTATTTAGGCTGCAAAGTACATTTGTTTTGTTAGATTGGAGTAAAGTATGGAATCTCAACAGCATATCATGGAAACATAGAGAAAATGCTAAAATACTCAATAATAGAAGTCTTGTCAAAGGTTTGTTGTGCGTGAACAAAACAGGTGTAAAAGTATTTCAGGTTGTGGTGAGAGTCTCTTAATTCTTGTAGATATTTTCCAATTAAAAACAACTAATTTCATACAATTAATCTTTATATTTTAAAGGAGGTTATGCACTTTACGCATCACAGTTGGACCATTATCTCAATTACTAAACTCACCAATGTAATGCAGGCGTGCTACACAGTAAATCTCCACGACAGAGCTTTGTTTCTAACGACCGGCTAAATATGATGGGATATCTCAGTCAATGCTGGATATCAGACATTTTAAAATGAAGTGTCAATTTGTATTATTATCTTTATCTAGCTTGACTCAACAAAAAAATTTTTTAAAGTCATCAGTGAACTCTAGTTTTCAGTAAAATACTTACCTGACTGTGTGGACGTATTGCTGTGTTTCTGTTTAAGGAGAGACACAAGGCAATGTTTTGGACCGATAACAAAAAAACAACATATAAACAAGATATTAACTGATTTTGCGTCAAGAATAACTGTTTATTTGCCTTTTACAAAAACAACATCAAAAGATACCTGCAGAGTGTAACGATTCAGCAAATCACGAGGTGACAGAATGTCATATTGTTGATCAGTACCGTTATTTGTATTCATTAAATACTTTTTAAAAAGTACTGAAGGTAAAGTGTTTTCAAACAAAAATTCATTTCAAGTTCTCAGCTGAATACAAAAAAAAAAAAATCCAGTGTTTTCATTCAACTTAATACATCATAACAAACCAAAAAGATTCAATTTCCCCACACGAGCACGTAACGGGAGGAATCAGGAAAACGTTTTAATCCTCATGACTTTGCATAGGCTTCATGACAGTCACAGCGCCCTTTCTGCTCCGGTCACCCGTGCTTTACCCAAAATGAAAATAAAATGAGCTTAGTAACTTGGAATGTTTTGTTCAAACTACAGAGGAAACAACAATATTTTCTTATTCTAAACCAAAGCCATACTGCTGCAAATACACTCGATTTCTTCAAGAGTCTATTCGTAATAGTGGAAAAAGAAAGAAAGAAATCTGCTTTGTCATACAAGGGCACGATGGCAGATATGAGAGAGAAACAGACAATATTGAATAGTATATTGCTCTAGCTGTAGAATAACACTTCCATGTGGCTGTGGCTACAGGTACAGCCGTGGGTGTGTCCTTATACACAACCTCCACGAAGGAATGTGACTATTGACGAAAATTATTGTTCGTCACTGCAAATGTTTTTGTTTATTTTTCTTCAGCGATGTCAACCTCCATCTTAATTTCTTTCCCTGTCAGCGGGCAACATCTGGAGGACCAGGGATCAAAACCAGGAGACGGCCGCTCTTTCTTCAGAGCTACAATCGGTCCAGAGGAGGCGGTTTTACCTTCAGAACTGGAGAGATCCATGGGATCCACTTTAAGCTGCTTCCATTCAGTATTTGCATCTGTCTCACCAAGATCCTTTTTAACAAACACTTTGCTATTGATGTTTTTAAATGCTGGTCTATCAGTGCGGTTAGCGTCTCCTGAGATGTCTAATTCCCCTGGCTCACTTTTAATAGGACGAAGAGGAATGTTGCCCAGAGTTGACTTAGATGAGTTACACTTACGGGACAAATCCAGAGGTGCTTCGCACACTGGATACTGTTCGCTCCCACGTACCAAATTCAGGGGCCCATTTTGCGTCGCTCCAAGAGCAGCATTCACTCCCAGTTGTTCACGTGAAACAGGTGGTGGAGCCACTTTCGGCGGGCCCTGCACAGCTGGACGCGTCGGAGAGATTGCAGATGTGGGTGTCGGGCAGTCAGTTAGAGTTGCAGTGACAGGAAGAAACACAACCAGGTCGACCCCTGGGGGCGGCTGTTGGTCGAGGGTTAGCCGCCATAATCCGTCTGATTGACCAGAGCCTGCAGACACCTGCTCTGTCACAAGTTCTGGACCAGGAGAATCCTTCACTGGTGCAGCAGGGTTGTTTAAAACAGCAGCGGGCATGGCGGCTGCATTTGTTGGAAGCGCTGAGTCTGGTTTTGCGTTCTTTGTCTCAGATGAGGAGCTCTTCGAGGCCAGGCGTTTCTTTGGAGCACTCTAAAATTCGAAACACAACAAACAAACAGAAAACCCACTCAATGAATTATTCACAACACTAACATGATAATAATAATAATAATAATAATAATAATAATAATAATAATAATATGGCAATATAATGAAGCTGGGGAGACCTATAACTTGCTGGAGGAAGTTTTCAAGAAACAGCAACACAATGCAACAAGAAATGGCTTCCAATCGCTTCACCTGGTGGGTTATGGAAGCTCCAACATCCCCCTCCACTTACACATGTGTTTCTTGACATTACTTCACTTGGGTGTTTGCAGAATGATGCATGTGCAGAGTTGGACATTCTAAGGCTGTTTCCATGTTCATCTGCTAAAAGGAAAAGGTTTCTCTTTGCTGACCTTCTCCACCGTCTTTCAGTGTGATTCGAGTAAGCAGGCTTTTGTCGTCCAATATGCAATTTACATTGAGCCGTATGAGCCAAATAGGTGATGTCTTGTGTCCAGCAGTTAAACCTTTGAAATATTTGCTTATTCACAGCTAATTCAATGAGACTCTTTTGTGATAAAACCGTAAACACAGCTTATTAACCTTTAGATGTCTTAATACATGTCTGGAGGGGATCAGTCAGTGATTTGAAGCTGAAATAGTACAATTATATGATTTGAATTTAAGGGACAGACAATAAAATAAAATAAATACTCACCGAAGGCTTGGGTTTTTGTCCACAGGTCTTCAGGTGGCTGTCATAGTTCTGCTGGTGGGGAAAGCCCAGTCCACAGCTCTGACAGAGGCAGGGCGAGTTGCCGGCATGACCCCCCATGTGGGACATCAACAGCAAGGCCGACCGGAAACCCTTCCCACACTCGGCACACTTCAGCACCCTCTGGTGAGCCCCGGCGTGTTTCTTCAGCTCTTCAGAAGTGTCAAATCTCTCTCCACACTCCAAACATCTGATCTCATCCCCTTTAGGCTCCTGATTGCCCCAGCAGCCGGTGTCCTTTTTGTGCCGCTGGAAGTCCTTCTGGCTGAGAAACTCTCTGAGACACGCCACACAGTGAATGCGCTCGGGTTCACACTTGTGTTTGCGGTACAGCTTGGCCAGGCGGTAGTGGCAGCGGCAGCGCACACAGGTGTAAGGCAGCAAACCGAGATGGGAGAAGCTGTGTTTCAGGAGAGCATTCTTCTTAGTGAAGGTCTTTGTGCAGTCTGTGCATTTAAAATTGCGAAGGCACGTCATCTTCCGGTGGCGCGCCAGAGATTTTAGAGAGCAGAAATTGCGGCCACATACCTCACAAACCACCTCCAGCCTGCATTTCTTCACGTGATATTCACACGCCGTGAGGCAAGTGAAGACACGTTTGCACAGGTCACACTCGTAGAACTCCTTCTCTAAGTGGGTTCTAGACAGGTGGACTTTCAATTCCCGCTGCGTCTTAAAGCTCTTCAGACATACACGGCACCGGAAAAAAAACACTTCGCTCTGGGCGTGCGTGCGCAGGTGGACACGGTAGTTGTAGGTCTGGCAGAAGCGCTTCCCACATTCAGCACAGGAGTACGGGCGCGCTCCAGTGTGCAGATTCATATGGTCCTGGAGCTTGAATTTGGAGGGCAGCTGCAGATCACAGACACTGCAGCGGTAGTCGCCCCCTGTGTGCCGATGGACAAAAGTTAGATTAGAAGGAATTAGATATGGACTGACATATGAGGGTGCATCTGGTACCACCTTATAGCTGTTTTACGAAAAGGTATGCCTGGCGATATTCTATATTTTTCTCATTGTAAACAAATCCCACAAAAATACCAACACATATGGTGATCTTTTCATGAGACTTGTTGACAAAAAAGAAAAAATCCGATTGGATCGTAATTTATGGCAATTCGGCTAAAAACGTCTGTGTTTCAGACGAACTGTAAACAATACACTACTACCAGCTTATGAGGGTATAAGTGAATGAGTCATACCATCGTTTAGTCCCTCCTCCTCCTCATCATCGTCGTCGTCGTCGACCTCTTCTTCCTCATACACTTCTGAAACCTCACTGTTGTCGGACTCGTCCTCCACAGCCTGCATCTCCGTCGATTCCTCCAGCGCAGCGTCTCCATCATCAACACCTTTCTTCTCGTCATCCTTGCAGTCATCCTCTTCAGCTATTAGCAGTGGAAGGTCTGTGGCTTCTGGCCCTTGTGCAGGATGTTGTGAAGTGCAAGTGTCTGACAGCGGAGCCGTGGTTTGTTCAGCATGCGAGGTCTGTTTTGCAGCACCTGCTTCTTTACCAGCTTTTACCAGTCTTTGTACGTGTGTGGTTGAAAGTGAACTGGGTGTGTGACTGGGTGGGAATGAGTCATCAGGAGAGGTGGAGCTATAGGGTGTCTCCCTAAATGAGGTCTGTAGGATATCCGGGTATCCCAATTCTGTCAGTTGGATGTCAATGGTGTATTCAATGGACATGACTGCTGGCTGAGGAGTCACAAAGGGGGCTGTGAAACACACAGAGTTATGGGTTACATGTTAAAGGCCCAGAATGTATGTTTATTAATAAATCAAACAAGTACTGTTGTCACATTTCGCCTTACCTGACGAGCGACTATATATATGTGACTATTCCTCTGGATCTTTTTTCTGTTTTATTTTCTATCGAGCTCGCAAAACTACTTTGCGTGGGAATGCACCTTCACGCGCTGCTGGGCACCTCGCTCACCTGGTAGCGTCAGCAGGAAGGCGTGATGGCACGGCTTGGCTTCAGAACAATTCCAAAACAAGCCTCCCCCCCTTCGATGTGAGCCTTTTGTCCTAAAGCAAATATACACGGGGGGACAAACACCGAAAAGATTCGACTTCAACGATGTGAAAATAGCATCCGATTAGCTTGCTACAAACCTCACTCAACCCATTATGACCAGAGCTCGATCAGATCATAAATGGGAGCTCAAAATGAGGAAAACAAATGAAGCACCACAAGGAGAGGGAACTCGTGAGGGCGCTCGGGCACACCTTGTGTTTCGGAGTGGTATTACATGGGACACAGCCAATCAGCGGCAGGAGAATATCCCCGGGAGAGCGAGTTTGCTACTGCGCACAAGTACTTTATTTGAGTGCATATACATCACTTGTGTACTCCATTTATATGATATTCTATACTTATAGTCCACTACAATTCATTGGAAATATTGTACGTTTGCAGATTCAGAGTACAGTATATCTAGAAGCGTCCACCGTGACCAGCTGCGACATTTAAATACTGCATACAGATCAGTATAGAGACATAACTAAATGAATCAGTTACAATAATATAGTTGAACGGCTGCTTGAATGCCTAATGATGAAATATTGCATGAAACTTACTGTTATACTCTTACTATTTGACTATAGTTTATAACTACTTTAATTGTCTAAAGTAAAAGTACTCCCTGTATTATGACACTGGATTATTAGATTATTACTAGTTTACTATTGTTATTACTGTGGTTTGTCAATGTGGAGCCAGTTCTAATGGCTTTATACTGTCTAAAACTGGTAAGTCCACCACATTTTCTAAACTGGTGGTTGGTTAAAATATGTATCTGCAAAGTAACTACAGCTTTAAAAAGAAATGTGGTTTAGAAAAGTACTTGACTTTATGATCCACACATAGTTCATGGATGGTTAACTTTGGCCATTTAGTAGACGCTACAGCAGAGACACTAATCATCAGCATGTCCTGAACTACAAAAGGAAGGACACAGTAAGATGAGCGTGCCCGTACGAAAGGCTGGATATTAAAACCGTTTGATTAGTTCAGCCGCCCGGTGGAAAAGGTAAACATCAATTAAGTCAGTTTCTCGTTGAGCAAGCGGCTAACATCTGAATCTTGTGTTCCTGCATTAGAAGTGAGACAAAGACAAAAGGTTATTTCTTCAGCAGCCTCCCTTGGGATAGCATGTTTTATTACACATTGCAGTGGCGAGAGAAACAATCCAATCAGTGAAAAACACATGATATACAGTTTCCTTTGGGACTCTAAGGCATTTAAGAGTCACGAGTTCCATTTAAGAAATGCCCAAGACATGAAACATTATTCTAACAAGTGAAAAATTAAAAGGAGTATTTTTTTTTTTTACTATAGACAAGCAGGATTATAGTGGATCATTCCTGCCCACATTAAATCTGGAACTCGAAGCCAAAGTCATTTTTTAGCAGAACATAATCCTGTAATTTTAAAATTCTTCAATGAGATTTAATTTAGAAAGGAATATAATCAAAATAGTTTTTTTTCAAATGCACAATATGAACCAGAAGCTGTACAGAAAACATTTCTCTTGACAAACTGTCTGAACATTCAAACATAGTATCTCTACTAGGCATCTAATTTGCTTCAAAATAGGTACATGCCCAATTTGTGTTGGAATAAAACAAGAGGAAATAAAACCTTTTTTTTTTTTTTTAAACCACAGTGAGTTGAACTCGAGACTCAAAGAAATAAAATCAAAACACACATTTCAAGCTTTAAAAAAAAAAAACACTTAAAAGTTAATCAAAACAGTTTTTTTTGTTGTTGTTTTTTTACAAATAAACTATGTTTTGTGGCAATGGGTGCAACAGATGGATTTAATATTTGGTTAGTCAATTTAGGAGATGTGTCTGCATGTCCAAAATCTCAACAGCTCATAATCAAAACTCAAATCCAAAACTTGCTAAAACGTCATTCTCAAAATCATTCCAAACTCTGAACTACCATCAGGAGGATCAGATCTCCAATGTTAAAATAAAAGGACAATGCCTGACTAAAATCTTCAGAAACCATACACTTTCTGCGAGGTCCCCGCAGCTCAATTATCTCTTTGCACTTGGGTTTTCCGGCTGTTCCTCTGGGTGGCTTTTCTGGTGAGCTTGCAAGGTGCGCTCACGGCCAAAGCTCTTCCCACAGACTGGACAGGCGAGGCGGCCGACGGCGTGAGCCCGTGACATGTGGGCGTCCAGCTGCTCCGGACGGCCAAAGCTCTCGTCACATTCTTCGCAGGGATGAGCTTTCCGCGGGGCGTGTTTCACCTTCTTGTGAGCACGGAGCTGAATCAAGCCGGAGAATGTGAGGTCACATTCGGGACACGGGTGCTGACGGGCCGGAGCAGCAGCAGCATCTGCTTTAGGTTTCTTCTCCTTTGCTGGAGCTTGACTGTCGTCGTCAGGACTCTTCGTATCTTCAGTTTCTGATTTGGCTGCTGCTTTAGAGGGACGCCCACGCTTCGCCCCACTTGCTTTTGCCTTTTCCTCGGCAGGGGGTGCAGCTGACTCTGGTGTGCTGCTGGCCTTCACCGCCTCCTCGGGCACTTCTGCCTCATCTTTCTTTTTCCGCTTCCCCTTTTTCTCCGCAGCTGCCGGATCTTCCGCTTTGGAAGGCCGTCCTCGTTTCTTGACGGCTGAAGCGCTGCCATTGCATTGCTGACCGTCGGAGTACTTCTCATGGTGTTCTATCAGCTCCGGTTCCGTTTCAAAACCCTGACCACACTTCTTACAGCGGTGGGTTTTCGTGGGGTCCTCCGGCTGTTCTGCGGTCTCTACCTCTGGGCGGAGATGCTGGGTCAGGCGATGATTACGCAACAGTCCAGCGCTCCGGAAGGTTTCATTGCAATCTTTACATACCAACTGTTTCTCTGGACACACCTGTCTTCTGTGGGCTGTTAGCTACAAAGGCGAGACGTGAAATAAAAAATAAAAACACTGGGTGAGTTTCATACTTGTTTGGCATTCATGGTGGTTTTTAGCTTTAATAATGCCAAGGACATTTATTTATAAGGGTAATCATTATACTCACTTCAGAGAATGTTTTAAAGCTCTCCTTGCAGTGCACACATTTGAAGGGCTTGTCATCCTTGCTGTGTGTTGGCTGGTGCTGTGTCAGTTCCTCAGAGGACAGAAATGATCGGTCACACACATAGCATGTGAACAATGTGTTTCCCTGTGAAGAAATGGGGGAAACAATTTAAAATAATTCAAGACCAAGAACTATGTTGTACCCAAGTTTATCAGATTAACTTTATTCGCCATGTCTGGGTGATCTTGGTTTACCGATAACACAGTAACATTGTATAAGCTGTATATAGAGTGTGCATTCTCCTGCTTACACTAAATCTCAATATATATTTAAGTAAATATACATCTCAATTTAACTAAGTCACTTACTCAAACACTAACTTGAGAGAATTAGATTTACCTTAAATGATAAACTTCAGAATTTGTTTTTTAAAATATGGTTACCATTTATTTATTCCAAATACTTTCAATACAGAATATTATAAACAAAAGCCATAATCTTCATAAAAACGTGTAGACAAACTGTTACTCTCAATGTTATTCAATGCACTGATATTGTGAAGCTTATAAATGTATTATTATTACCTGCTGAAGCTGTTGCTTGTACTCTTCCCGGTGGCTCTTCTTCATATGCCTTTCCTTGGCTTTGGCACTGCAGAAGGTGATGAAGCACTGGAAACACTGCAGATTTTCATGCTGGTCTGGAAAGATAAATTGAGATTAGAAAAATCATGCAACAGACACAGTTAATCTTTCAGGGGCTCTCAGCAAATGCATTTAAAGCTGTGACCATAACACCACTTACAGGGCTGAACGGAGGCCGCAAGAGGTCCATTCAAAATGATGGGTCTTTGTGGTACTGCTGGTTTTTCAGGGGGAGCTGCAGGAGGTGGATCTGGCAGTCCCCGACCCAACACTATCTCTTCTATGTTCAAAATATCCGAGTCCATCCTGGTGTACTGGCGGGTCTCAACAGGCAGACACACAGAACAATTGTCCCGAATGCTATTAAAAGAACAAGGACACATATGAAAGTACGGTTACTTATCACACGGAAACAACAGCAGTTCGTTTGGTTGACAGCGGGAAAATAACACTGTGATAACTAATCACACGTTATGCTCAACAGATGACGACGAACAAATAATTGACTAACTTATTTAGAGTGAGGCTACAGTAAAACAGCGGCTGATAGACACCACAAGTCTACATCAATATTAGTCCAGCTATTCCATAACAAACACTTAAGTTTCAGCTAATCTTGGCCAACGTTACCGCTACGTTACTGCAGTTAAGGCCGCTAGCTAAGCTAACTAGCGCCATGAGAACCTACGAGCATCCCGCTACCAATTCACTTATTAGAATGACTTACTGGGTGTATCTGGTAAACTGTAACACTTCACAGATTATGTAACTGCTTTGGTTTCATGCGTGTGCCCGTAGCTGACGTCTATAATAAAGTAGCAGCCTATCGAGCGGACTAACGCTAGCTAGCTAGCTAGCTACTGGTTAGCGCTAACAACACTGGCTGCCATTCAAAGAGCACCGGAGACTTCTCGTGCCTTTTCACATATCAAGTGTAAACTCTGTTGGGCGCTTGCATATGTCTGACATAGGTCATTAAGATGCACGTTCATGAATACACCTAAATCTTGTAAAATATCACATTTTAAATGGAGTAGACGTTTACGTTACCTCTAGCCGCTCTTTGACGATAGTTTGACTGAAAGAGTTGACCCTACAGAAGTACAACGGATAGATCGGACACTTCCTGGTGTGTGTGCGCCAGATAGCCGTTGGTACAACTAAGATGGCTGCCATGCAGTCTTTGGTAGATGTTTTTATTGTCATTTGGTGATGCTGTGACAAAAATTCAAATATAAAAAAATGGACCAGCCGGGTTTTTCTGCCGCTGATACAGAGCTGCACTTTGCATCGTAGTGTAGCTTGAAACACAAACCTTTCTTGGAAAGGACGCACAGTATTACCGTATTATGATAAAAGACTCATTCACAATACCGCCACGTCGGTAAATATACTGTATTTATCTTAAGACAATCATTTAGAAACACACAATAAGACAGCTAGCGTGATATCGTTATGAACATGGATGCATTTTAATTTATCTCCCCTTCTATTCAGTCTGATTCTGTGGTTGATCTCCGTCACGTGACCAAGAACAACTTCGTGAAAAGTACTTTTTCATTCACTGTAATAATTTGCCTCGTTTACAATACAAGGAGTGCAAACAAACGTACACAAGAAGATGTACGTTCAATCAACCGTCTAAATTGTAATTCACTTTACTTAGTCAACGTTTTGAAGTCCATTTCTAACTCTTCAAACCATCTGTTTGTACTACAATGCTCTCTAAAAATGATATCAGTCGTATTTGTTAACTCATATCCCTGTAGTACAATATATCTCTCTGTAAGAGTATGTGTATACATTCAATTTTCAGTTACTTCTACTTTTAAACTATCTCTGTGATTTCCGCCACAAATGCAGAGGATCACTACATTGGAGTATGATAAATGCATGAAAGTTACCTGATGTCAGTTGAATCTTAGTGTCACTGTCACAACATACTTAATGTTATCATAAACAATTCAAAATGTCTCTTGTGAAAAGGGTGTATGGTGCAAACATTTCTCGACAGTCTTAAAAAAAAAAAAGAAGCAACAATGCATGTATTTTTTCCATCTGCCTTTTATTGTTTTCTGAAATAAATAAATACAATTCATAGATCTAAAAGAAAGCTCATCATGGAATGTAAATTCGGTTAGGTTAAAATAAATAGTAAAAAAAAAAAATCATGGTAATTGAAATATTAAAATCATACTTTGTGCTTCTTCTGCAGCACGAAGTGTATGGCTCTGCATATTTTTTTACATTTCCTTCTGAGGGCAAAATCATTTTACACTTGCTCGATGCCATAATAAGCCACATCACAAATCATTTGTTTTTTAAACTGCAGTACACATAGTCCTTCACAATGTCTGCCACTGCCAGTGAAAGGCATCATGGAAAAAGTTGTCAGGACAGAGGAGATACCGTATTTTTTGATGAGCTGGGTTTTCATGCACCAAAAGCACAGTTACATTCCAACTCAGAGAGCAAAATGTTGTAAAATATCAGGGAAATTCTGTAGTGGACACTACACTTTTTCCAAACTCCCTTGATTATGGAAATTCAAAAAGCAGTTGTGGTTGCGTGAGATACAAAGAAAGACACAGCACTTAAGGCATAGCACACGGGATGTTCTTTGACAGTCCCCAAAGCGACACCTGCCCCCTTCTCCCTCTCCGAGCTGCTCCGGCCAGTGGCCTGAACCATCGTACCGTGTGGCTGCATCAGGCATAGGACTCTCCTCCACCAGGCTGGGATTGGGGGTTTCGTTTGTTGCATGAGCCTTGTCTTTGGGGGGGTGAGGGGGAACCGAGTCCTGGGTATCAGAGCCGCTACAGAGGATCAAAGCCTTCGACACCTCCAGTCTGAAGGACATGAGAGTCAAAGGTGCAGACACTGCCCTGTGATCCTGTCGGTACAGGAGCCAGGAGTTGACCAAAGCTAGATCTGTGAGGTACCAGAGCACCGCTTGAGGCCAGCAGGTCGGGGCTGAGGCAGTGAGGGGGATGGAGTAAAGATTCTGCAAATCTCGGTTGAGATGAGCCGACATCTGGGCCTTCTCAAAGTTGTCAATGAGTGAAGCCATGTTCCTCTGGCCATTTCCTGCGGTCGAAAGTATGAAGCCACAGTGCGACCTGCGTAACATCAGCTTCCCATCTGAGCTTACGAACTCATCTCCGATCTGTCCTCTGGCTCCTCCAACCCTTCCTGCACCATGAACCCCTGCAACTAACAGGCGCTCTAGCATCGCAGGGGTGGAGAGTTCCTGTTTGCAAAGAAACACCATACTACCTTTGGGGGCCATTTCTTCCACAGCGTCTTCTTGGCCGGAAAGACCCAACTTGAGATCCACGTCCAAGAGCAAACCGCCAAATCCAATTAATGTTGTACAGTTTAGAGACAGCTTCTTATTGTGCATCTTCCCAGGCAAAGCAAGTGGATATTGGTCAACTGCATAGTCCCCCACTCTTCTCAGCGACTCGCATCCTGCTTTGAAACGGCACAATAATGGCTGAGCCTTCCACAGCGGATCGGTCTGTGTTTTCAAACTGTTCAGGTCATTTGGCGCGTCCCTTTGTCTCTGCCCGTTACTATGCTGACAAATATGACTTTGCCTGCTTGAGGGAGTTTTACCTTGCAGTGCATTTTGAAAGTCACTATCATGTCTTCCTTCCTGAACATTGCTGTTGACTGGATCTTTCGCAGGAGAGGCGAATTTCAACATGCGAGACAGCTCGAGGAAACGGGAAAGCGGCACGGCCTCAGCAATCAAGGGCACCTTAGTCAAGTCCTCCCAATAGAGCCTTTGACTAGGAAACTGAAAAATAGCAAAAGACCAAATAAACCTTTAGCGGCCTTCCGTCTAATTAACAGAGACAAGTAAAGATGAAAAAAAAACAGAGCACAAACCTTTAAAGTTCCCATTGCTATGTGGATCCCGACAAACTGTGCAACCTCTCTGGCTGTGACAACTTTGGTCATGTTGGAGAGTTTATTTGTGCAGTTGGCAATTTCTACCCAGGTATCCCAACCAAAATAACTGGAGAAGTAGTCAATGGGCTCTCTGGTCCTGTTTTCCTCTCCGGGTGCTTGGAACTGGCTCGTTGAAGTTGGCAAACTAAGGGAGAAAAAGTGAAAAATATAGTTAAAAGTTCAAATGAAACATTATTTCTGCACAGTATGACAAAACTATTAGTAGAGAATATATTTTTTTAGCAGTGCTCTGTTAAGGTTGTATACTGTACTTTTGTGACAGCTCATCTGGCCGTTGTGCGACGTTTGTTTGATTCTTGTAGAAATAGGCCATTACTTCTGCTTCTGAGTCGAGCTGAGGATCAGACACTTCAAAACTGCCCACGTCCTCTTCATCAGAACTTTGGAGGAGAAAGTCCCGGAGGTCTGGTAGATGCTGAGACTCAGTGTCTGCCACAGCTGAAAGATCAGATCATAAATGGACGAGTTATATAAAGTTTGATCGAAGTAGCTTAAGTACGTTTATCAGGTACCAACAAGTAGACTTCTAACAGAAAACAAACCATGTCCATCTGCAAAGTCACAGACCCCTGGTTCCGACAATAGTCCTCCCTCTCTCATTTCCTGGTAGTCTAGTACAGAATGGCTCCCTTTATCTGTTAATAGATGGAGCATGAAAATCTTCCGATAATCTTGGGTAAAAGAAGAATATCACTGGAAAGGGCAATGACTCACTTGAATCTGTTTCTTGATGTTCTGTCTGCTGGGCTTCACTGGACGCTCCCGTTGTTAAATTCCCACCGTTGGTCTGAACAGCTCCAAGTAGAACCTCCCTCTCCTCCTCCTTCACTGGGTAGAAGATACACTGGTTGGTGTTGAACTCCGGGGTGATGCAGCTCTCGTCCCTCGTTGTCTCTCCACTCTCCAAAACTGAAAGAAAAAAGCCGAAAACATCAAACTCTCGAAATCTTACAGGGTCAATTCAGTACACAAAGTGGATTTACAAACACACACATTGGCTTATTTAATCATCGCCTGTCAAAGCTAGAGCTAGGAGATTGTTAGCTAACCTGAAAAATAGTTAACAGCTACATCTGGTACAATACATCTCTTCACCTAGTATTAGATTGATGTTTTTTGTACATGTTCCCTGACAAATTTAATAAACTTGACTAATCTTCCAGTCTTAATGCTAAACTAAGCTAAGCCCCTCCTGGCTGCAGCTCCACTGACTTGTGAGAGGTATCAGTCTTCTTATATGTACACGTATCTTCTAATGTTGAACTATTACATCAACATGTACCTACAGTATGGCCTAATACTCACATGGATTGGAGGAGTTTTCAATGTCGACCTGCTCCACATTCCATCGGATGCGTCTGCTGCCTTGCGTGGTCTCATGCAGCACGAGGCTGCTCTCGTCCTTCACCAGAACGCTCCTTATATCACGATGGTGCTGCGGCTGCACACTTGCACTCTGTCTGTTCTGACAGGTGAGTGCAACCAACGGTGGATCTGACATATTCTCTTCAACCTTGATCTCCTGGCTCCCGAGGGCCGCAATGCTGTCCAAACCCTGGAACCGCAACAGATGTAAGTTTGCAATGTTTCATTCATTATTCATTGATGATGAATGGTAGTTGTTGATACAGCTGGCGTCTCACCTGTCTGTGACTGTTCCTCGCCGTCATCTGGCACGTCTCCTTGTCACCAGTCGCTCTCTGTCTAGAGGTGAGGACCTTCTCAAGTATGATGCCTGGAGACTGGTCAGACCCATTGTTGTGTTCCTCTCCTCCCTGCAGTCCTCTTAGATGCCTTACCTCCTCAACACTAGTGGTAACGGACTTCAGCTCAAACACAACTTTCTCTTTAGGCAAAGATGCAGTTGGAGCAGTGGCTTGGTTGGTCTCAGTACTGGTCTCTGGCTGTGAAGTCTTTGTGCCAGTCTCACCTTCTGAATCAGAGCTAATGGGACATACTTCGTAAACTACCTGACACTCATCCTGTTCTTTCACTGATTCCGTTCCTGTGATAGTATCTCCGACTGAAGCGCTCTTAGATATCACATCTCGTTGTAAACGCCCTGTTCCTCTTCTCCTACCACTTGTAGCATTCATCGAAACAGCTCCTTTCCCTTCTTTTTTCTTCTGGACTAACAGTTCTTCCTCCTCTTCTTCTTCTTTGATCGCCACATGATGAGTGGAGCATGACACAGTCTGCGAAGTTAAACTTTTTCCAGTTGTTTCGATACTAACTTGCCCAGGAAGCTTCTCAGTGCTTTCACTCGCAGAATTGCAAATTCCACTTGATTTATTTTGGGGAACAATGTCTTCATGAGAGGTTGGTTCATCGCTCTCATTCTGCTCCCCAACAGTGACTAAATCTACCTCGAGAAGTAAATCCTCCTTAATGTCTTCATCCGTGGTGAACTGACCTTGAGATTCTGAGCTGGGATTCCTCGGAGTACCGTCTTCTTGCTTGTCTGCATCCGACGCCGAAGGTTCTCCCGTTTCTGAACTCTTTGTCTGAGTAGAGGTACTTAAAGGGGGTTCAGATGTGAAATTCAAAGGGGTCTCACTGTTTTTCCTTTGATCAGATGGCGAATGAACTTCAGCGGAGGTATGAGATTGATAATCTGCTTCCCTTTCACCTTCAGCCTTATTTTCATATGCACTCACTTCGGCATCTGAAGAAGGAACGGGTAAAGACGGGGATGGAATCAAAGCCGGAAAGGAGACACCTTGCTCTCTGTCCTCTAATGCCATCTCTGCAAGCTCAGGCTCAGTGTCCCAGTCTGAAGCAGCATTCATCACTCCAACAACCTTCTCGTTCCGTTTTGGAAGCTGGTAAAGATCCAACCTGGAGACGCCTTCAAAGATGTTGCCATTGGTGTAAGTGAGACCGGGACTCTCCACGATGTGATCCGCCTTGTGCTTCTGTAGGGACGAGACGTCGCTAAATCTTTGCCCACACTCTTTGCACTCCAAGGCACGCTTAGAATTAGAAGTTATCACTCCTTCAGTCTCCACATTGGAAGAGGCTTTACGTTTCCTGGTGGTCTTTGGTTTGGTGGGCGTCGTCTCAGGCTTTTTACGGGAAACTTGTAATGAGGACAACAAGGAAAGAGCTTTCTGGTTCTTTTTGGGTCTTCCTCCTTTTTTCTTACCGTCCGCTGTAAGATTATTTGTAGACTCACTTGTTGAATGTTTACCTTTACTCTCTTGGGAGGTTGTTTGGGCATCATGAGGTGAAGCCTCCTGTGTCTGGCCTGATGCTTTTGAAGGGTCTAACTTGTAAACTTTCAGTTGAGGCTGTTTATGTCCTTTCAGTAGAAGTAGAGCGTCTTGCGTTATCTGTGGTGCAGGGAAGTCTGCTGAAGCTGTGCTGGTTTTTGTGTTGACTTTTTCCTGTTTTGCCAGGTTTTTCTTTCGCTTCCCATCCTTTGCTTTCTTGGGCTGATCTTTTTGCATTCTTTTTGTTTGTCTTTTCTTTTTAAATACAGACAAGGCTACAGTTTTGTGCTCACTGGTGACCGTAACCCCCTCCCTGGCCACTTCTTTTTGCTTTTTCATTTTATTTTTTATTTTATTCCCTTTGATTTGTTGCACTTGTGGGTCCTTGGTTGATGAAGGTGATTTTATTTCAGAATTAGATTCCAAATGTCCCAATTTCTTGTCCCTTCTTCCCTTCTTCTCAGACGCTACCTCTTTCCCTGAGAGATTTGTTGGTGGTGTTTTACCTCTTACTTCTTCCTGCGTTGGCTGACACTGCTGTGATGTCTTCTTCTGTTTCTTGTTTTTCTTCTCTTTGCTTTGTGGACCAAATTGAACAACGAGGCGAGACTTTTTACTTTTTTGCCGTTTGGCAGGTGCGGCATCGATTTCGAAATCATCCTTGCTTATGGATCCGACCAGTTCTTGCATATATCCTTGACAGATAACAGGCCTGGTTGGCTTTCTTTTCCGCACTTTAACCAGTTCTTGTGCCGACATTACATTTACTGGTAACTCTGACATCTGTGGCACCTGCTTGGTCTCCAAGTGTGATGGAACCTCTTCTTGAGCAGGTGGATCCTCGACTTCAGACTTGTTCTCCACCGGCTCCCGACTCTCCTCGCTATCTACTAGCAATTTCTTAGATGGTTCTTGTTCAGCTTTTTCTTCTGGCTCTTGTGGTGCATCTCCATCCACCAGGTGGCCCTGATCTAGACTTACTGTTTGCATCTGTGAATCAATCTCTTCTTTGAGGTTAGTTTCAGATTCACTTGTAGTTTGTGTGAGCATGTCTGGTGGAACAAAAGGGCAAGAAGGAGGGCCCTGTTGCTCTGCTTGTAAAGATGTCAGCTCCAGCTCAACTGTAGTCATAAGTAGTGGAGCTGACAGGCTGGTCTCCTGCTCCTCTAATACAGTCTGATCTGCAGTCTTTTCCAGGTCAGTGGTTGGTACCAGACAGGAGGACGGGATTTCATTATATGGCACGGTTTGGGATTGTTCTAGCTCCACAGTTGGTATAAGTTCTAATATGACTGTTTGCTCAAGGTTTTGCTCTACCTCACTCTGAGAAATAATTTCCTCCACAGGATCAGACTGAATTGCACCAATATCGGGCTGTTGAAGGATCCGATGAATCCCCTCTCCCTCGGGTCTTTCTGCATGTTCAGTCTGAACGAGCGTCAGCTCTATATTTTCACCTACTACGATGTGGGAACCTAGTTCTGAGAAAGATGGGTTTTCCAACTGCCCATCTGGCGTAATAGGCTCCAGTATAATTGTTTGCTCCATGAAATCAATTGAGTTGTTTGAAGGGTCCATTTCAACTATCTTAGATTCCGTTTGTTGCAGTCCTATAAAATCGATGTGCGGTGGGTAGAGATTCAAATTTGTTGTTTCTGCCAGTTGTAATATCTGCTGCACTTCCAGTGGTGGGGCATTAGGTGGCACCTGCCCCAATATTACAACTTGGTTTACTTTCTGCACATTTTCTAAGGACTCAATAAGCCTGCGAATCTGCTCCGTGTCAATGTTGCCATCCACTTTCTGCAGAGGTCCATGTGGCCCCACCTGTAGTAGTGCTGGTTGGTAAATAGATATTGGAGTTATGGTGGGCATATTTAGTTTCACTTGCTGCTCAGATGAGAGGGCTTTACCGGCTGCAGCAGGCAACCCGTTGTGCTTGGTTTTCATGTGATGTAGCCGTGTCTTGGTACTCTTGAACGTGGCCTTGCATACAGAACAAGGATACTTTATGGTAGAAGCACCTAAAGATAAGAAAAGAAGACAGCTGTGATGCATAGAGGTATATCATATGAAGCACAACACGTCCTGCTACCTGACAGAGATAGTTTGTTTTCTCGAATTTTATCATTTTTAAAAATGCACTAATTCAGGAGGCCAAACATATCACATTAATTATGTGTTTTTTGTTTATCATTTAAGTTTATTTTCAAATACAACCGCAATATTTAGAAAGCTTTCACCATCCCGAGAATAAAGAATAACTTAATAATAAGCATAGTTTACTTTTCTGTGTATATGTAGACTAATTAATCTCTTTTCGATAGACATGTATCGGCTACAAAAACAGTAATATAAATTCACATACTACACATTGTACGAACTAAGCTAAGCCCTTGAATCCACTGTTTAGAAAGGCTGCCAGGGCCTCTCATATATTGTGCATCCCTAATAATTCTATTATTTTGGATCAGAAAATGTGACTCAGACAGAGTATGCAGCAATCCTTACAGCTCTGTGAGGCCGTGCATCGTCACAGCACGGCTTAAAACTAAAGTCAAATGTTTCCCCTCTTAGTTCAGCAATTTAACATGCTAACATTAGCTAATTAGCACTAAATGCAACAAGTCCAGCTGAGACTAACTCAAATGGGGTTGTTGTGCTGAGCAGTAATATTAGTCAGAAACCAAAGTATTGGGCAAATTTAAATTTTTGAGTTTTGAGAATAACAACATGATTACAATCCATTCCATAGTTGTCAAGACATTTCCCTCAAAACCACAAAAGTCAACCTCATGGTGGTGCTTGAGGAGAAGTCATTAAGATTCATCCTTTGAGAACCATGAATATCTGTACAAACCTTCATAGATATTTCAGTCTGGACCAAAGCTGTGCACCAACAAACTAACATCGTCATCCCTCGAGCCGTGTTGCTAGCATAGCTGAAAAGAATGTGAACATCTTCATGTGTAAACTGATAACAACGGACATTTTCCTTACCATCATCTTTCTTCCGTTTTGCTTTCGCTGTGGTGTCGACCTCATCTCCTTCAGCTCCCTCTGGCAAGTGTGAGGCCGCATGTTTCTGCAGAGCTTTGGACATTGTGAACCTCTTTCCACACTCCTTGCAAACATACGGCCTCTCTCCAGTGTGTGTGCGGCGGTGATACTTCAGCAATGTCATCGTTTTGCAAGGTTTGCCACAGTCGGTGCAGGCATAACCGTCCTGGCCAAAATGGATTTTTTTATGACGGGTGAGCTCTGATGACTTGCTGAAGGCAATGCCACAGATTGGACACTTGAAGGGTTTCTTCTCTGTGTGGGCTTTCTGGTGGACCATGAGCTCTGTGGAGTTTGTGAACTGGCGGTCGCATACGTAGCAGGCGAACATGGCGTTCCTCAGTATGCACTCTTCGTATTCTGCTGGGTGGCTCAACTTCAGGTGGCGCTCTTTGCTCTTGTGATCGCTGAAGATTATGTGGCACTCGATGCACTGCAGGGAGAGCTGAGACGCTGGAGGGAGTCAGGGCAGGAGGGGTAGAAAGTTTATATGTAACATACAGTTCATCCATATCCTTAGGATAAGGACAAGTACTCTTAAAAAGTATTAAGTCCTGCAAAAAGAAAATACTGTGACCAATACTGTAATGTTCAGGCAGATTCCAATATAAGTATAAGAGTTGAATAAATATGAAAATGATATACCAGCCAATTGTTCTCATAGATGCATAATGCAAACAAAAGTTTTAATGAGAATCCTTTCAAATTGTTTACTTTCAAGCCACAATATATATATTCAGCAGTGCACTTGTAAGTGCTCGTGGACAAACAGATAACTGCATACCAATATGTATGCAATAAGCTAATAATAATAATAATAATAATAATAAACATGACATAATAATTAACAAATACAAGTTTAAATACTCACATGTGAGAGGCATAAGCAGTGGTTTGGACATGTCCATCTTTAGAGGATCTACCATGGCCTTCTTGGAAGGAACGTATTTCCTACCATCACGTACACCTTTATCCGGTTTCTTTGCCTTTTTCCCATCGCACCCAGGATTTGCGTTCGTGTCAGGTGTCGGTTCTGCAGGGACACTGAGCTTTGAAGCAGAGTCCGTCTCCGTCCCCGCAGTGTGAACTGAGGGCTCTGTCAGTGGCCCTGCAGCAGGCTCCTTCTCCACTACGTGTGCGACTGCCATACTTGGTGCTTCTGCTGGTTGCACCCCTGTCCCATTCTCCTGTGGCGCCTCTACTCTTTCGGTCACAGCAGTAGCAGCTGAAGTGTTCCCCTCTTCCTGTGCATCCGGTTGACCCGGTGCCGGCTGGGCTCCGGTCTCTGTGTCCAGTGGTTGCACTGTGGTGGCAGTAGTCACAGAGTCTGCTACGCCGCTGTTGGACTGGGTCGGACTCTGCATGGCTCTCTGCCTCTTGGCTTCTCAAATGCACTTGTTCATGTGTTTCTATGACACCAGGTCACACACAGGAACACAGAATGGCTGTAAACCAACACATACATGAACACAAGGTACCAAGGAAACAACCACTCAAACTGCTTTATATTTTAAAAAAAAGGGGTGTTTCACAATTTTGTATTTTTTAACGCAGTTAACAGCATCTTTGTCATCTATGGCGGAAGCTGGGGGACTGGTGAATGAATGGGTTTAAAACATTTGAATTACAAAAGAAGACGGATGGGGGGGCAGCCGTTAGAAGCTGATGTAGAACCCAAACTCAACACTTGAATTGGTATACATAGTGTATGAACAGAGTACTTCAACATGATAATATATTTGAACAAACGCTCCATAACGACCACAGACACACGGATTATAGCAGCCCAGTTAGCTTAAAATTCACTGATTTGCGGTTAAGATCGGCTAGCGATTGTTAGCATTCCCATCGCGTTACTAGCGCTCAAAGACGCTAAATATGCATTCACTGTAACTACGTCCCCGTTTTTACACCCTTATAGCCGTATGGATGCAGGAGGAAGCGGTTTTAAGGTTACCTCGGCTGTCTTGTCCACCACACACATCTCCGCGTCGTTCCTCACAAAGCCAACACAGAGGCGCTGCAGACAACACGTGACGTCACGTCTGACAAGAGCCGCAAGGGAGTCATGGGAATTGTGGTTTCTCCCACAATCAGCCCCCCACTCATGTGCCGCTGTTTACTCTGCTAAAAGACTACAACACGGCGTGTTGTCGGTATCAATTAGTACACTTAACCTATATTTAGAATACGTTTAAAGATGAATAGAGGTGTTGGTAAATCCTTTTTCATTCTATGGTCCACAAATTCTCCCTCACTTGAGTCTCAGCCATTGTCTAATGACATTTTCATGTAGAACTGAAAAACAGAACTAGTCAATGAAGGCAAACTATAACACGGTGCTGTACATCACCAGATACCAGGAACCAGCAATGCAACTACTACTACTTATTGAGCAAATTAAATAACACCCTTATAGCACAGTGCTGGGAGGATCGTGCTTATGACTCAATTGAATAAGGCTGAATAAAGTTTACAGTACTGCATCTCCTGGCAAAAGCACAAAGTAAAACAACCAGTTGGTGGTGCTATTGCAGCATGTGATGCAGGGTCTTCTTCTATTGCAGTCCCTGGAAACCTCTATAAACAAATAACAAAAAAGTCCATTAGCACAGTATTCTGCACCATTATTGCTACCACAGTTTGCTATCTACATTTCCATATTTCATGAAATACTGTATTGCTTAATGAAATATGATTAATACCTTTCTCTGTTTAGTCCTCTAGTTTTCATAGTTGTATTTTTTTTTCCCTTTATAAATGTGCTATGTTTCCTACACAGATATGTGCCGTATTCATATCCCATGTATTACATTTAGTATTGTAGAAGCTACATTAGAATTAGAAATGGCTCCGTATGGCCAGCTGATCAACTATGCATAAGCTCGTGGTGGTAGGATTTAGAATTGATGGGACTGTGTAGAAGTCTCTTGAGCTCCATTAGATCTCAGTGCATGAATAAGTCAGCCATTACTTACAGTAAAAACTCCATGAGAACTTTAAACTGTTGATTGTGGCAGAGTGATCCAACCATAACGTATAGCAATGATTTGTATATGAGCTGTTAAATGCACAGAGGAGTATGAGCACTTTGAAATATCTTAGTTCTTATCATATTTTAAACATGCTTCAGCCCACTTTCATAACATGCAAGATTTTGTCTGTTTCAATACATTTTTGGCACTTTTGGAAAGGTTATTCTACAGATGCTATACAGATTCCAGAAGTTATTTGTATATTGCTTTCAAGAATAACTAAAACAAATCATAAAACATTTAACAAAATACGACTTTCAATTAAAGTATTTCAATAAACCCATAGCATATATTCCAGTCCAAGCGCACATTTTTCTTCAAAATATGTCCCTTCAGTTTAAACAGTAATGATGTTAATAGTCCACATTGTGTAAAACACATTATTTCCCCCCATGTACATAAAGACAAACACCAATGTTTTTTTTAATGCATTCAATTTTATTTGGTTATACAAGTAGAAAATGTGAAAGTGAAGCTAAGCTACCTCCCTCTGAGTTTCTTTCCCCTCATGACGATGTTTCACATCACCTAGTTGATGACGTTTCTACATCACAAATATACATTTAATACCTGTAGTTTAATCTCATAGCATGAACTGTTGTACTCTGATGTAGATACTCATTACATATCTCCCCTGGACTATTATACTTAATGTAGTGGAACAGCGGGTGAAAGTTCAAGTTTAAAAATTCTAAGCACACTAGATATAAAGAATTGTTTTTACAAATTCATCAGCAGTAATTATCTCTTGGTTTCTTAGCTCTAACGATGTCTTTTTAACAGTAAGAAATGGAAAAAATAAAATAAAGGTTAAGGTCAACAAAGGCACCAGTATGAGAAAAAGAAATGCGTCCGTGAGCCTTCAACCCTCAACATCATCCTGTCGCATCGGAAGCTCACCAGCAGCATGTTTTATATAATGCGAATGCAGCTCTGCCACTTCATCAAAGCCCATGTCGCATTCGACACACTCCCATTGCCAATACTTGCGCTCTCTCCACATGTTTGTTTCATGTGGCTCCCTCTCGTCCAGCCCCTGGCCCGTCGGTGGCTGGACGGTTTCTGATTTAAACTCACGGGGCGGAACAGATCCGGGTTTTGAAATCTTAAAGTGATGCTCGGCCTCTTCCCGATCAGACACTTCGGGGTTTGCATGGTGCCCGAACACAAAATCCTCACACGGCTCTTCCGTTTCATTTTTCCCGACGCCTTCTTCCATTCTTGGCAGCTCGTCCATGCTTGTATCCGCAACTTGCTCCTCTTTGACACTAGCGAGAAGTCTGCTCATTCTAATCTCTGGCCTCTTTGCAATATTTGCGTAATTCCTGGCCCCCAGAGGCCTCCCGCTGGACCTGACGTAAACTGTAAGATGCCTTTTTAGGTGTGAATTTAGATTTCCAGATTGGGAAAAGCGCTTCCCGCAGAATGTGCACGGGTAAGGCCTTGCTCCAGTGTGGCAGTTGTGGTGGACCCTGAGCTGTTTAGCTGTGCAGAATTTCTTGGGGCAAATATTGCACCCATATGTCCTCAGATCGTGACTCTGCATGTGTTTATCTAGCAGCGCTGCATCTTTGAAGCCTCTGGCACAACTTCCACACCAAAATGGTTTCCGTTGATGAAGGTCGATGTGAGCCATCCACGTATTCACAGAAATGAAGTCTTTGTTACAGCGATCGCACCGGGGAGGTTTTGAATTAACTGACCTGTGAACTTTCAGGTGACCAAGTAGCCGTGCTCGCCTGATAAATGACAACCCACACTCTGGACACTGATATTTGGTCAAATTCAGAACACTTGACTCTTTTGATGGCTGTTTTTCATGCAGCCTTTGGTGTTTTCGGAATGAAACCATGTATGTATAAACCTTCCCACAGACTAAGCAAGCATGCATCTTCCCAGGTAGCTTGCTGGTCTCGGGTGTGGCACCTTCTACACCTTGCGCTAAGCCTGAGGGGTTTGTCTGCAATGAACGGCTCATGTCACACCCACGTGCATCACCACCCGGGCCCCCACCTGTGTTTTCTCGATCGTCTACTCTCCCAGAATCCAGTTCTGCTGCAGGACTCATGTTGTCCCCCGTCTGAGCCTCCTCCTCCTCCCTCTCCTCCTCTTCCCTCTCCTCTTCCCTCTCCTCCTCTTCCCTCTCCTCCTCTTCCAGGGCATGCTGGTGCAGGTGAGTCTTGAAGACATCCCAGTGTGTAAACCTCAGTCCACAATCCTTACACGCAATGCTGTACTGGTCGACTAGAAAAGGAGAAAAAAAAAGGACCAAATTAGAATTGGTACAGATAGTCATTTCATGGACAACAATTTGAACTTATACAAGTTATTATACAGTATATAAAATAAACTAGCATGTGTCTTCTGATTTTATAAATAAAACTATTTTTTTCTATGATGTTCGAGCTGAATTTTTGCAGATTCAGAAAGAGCCTGGTCGTTGCTGGTAAAGTTACCAATGTTTCATTTTAGCAGGTAAAACTTACAAGACTGAGTTGGGTTTCTTCTCTTCGTTCACAGATGGTTGAGTCGGGTGTTAACTACTAAAATCATTTCAATCTCAGAGCTCTGCGCATTAAATAAGTATCTTTTAAGCCACTCAAAGAAGTAGGACATTTAAAATATTACAGCAGGAAACTTGAGATACTTTAGGATCAGAGGACAAATTAGTAGCCTACGTCTTTTTAGAATTTAATTTGTATTCCCATTTTCAAATTCAATTATTAACTTTAAGACAGAATAAGTAAATAGCATCATCAATTGGCTAATTTACTGTTTTTTACGTTGGAGGTTTATAATGCATCAATTAACTTCAATGTAAAGACGGATATTTTGTCGTGATAAATGAACAAAACTAAAACTTCTCCATGAAGCCATTTTCAAAGTATTTCATGCAACATGGTCATAAGATGACTTTCTAATCAATCATTATATCTTTAAACGCAATTCTGATGAAATCAATATTTCTACTCCTCTGATCCTGCTAGTTTGCAAAGCTGCTTTTAAAGGGTCGTATAAACTAGATGCCCTGTTTTTGTTCCTGTTGTGATGGATTTTAAGAAGCCTTTTGTCACACCTTGGCCGGGGACTTCAGGGGAAAAACAAACCTTTTGGCCAATTCTGGGATTTGTTTACTGTGTATTTTGATTTGTTCTGTCCCTTCTCTAATAAACTAAACACGACTCGTCAATAACCCAATACACGCACAGTACATATTTTAGTACTAATAAGTCCACCACAAACATGCAGATCGACTAACTAGAGGTTAAATGAATCACACAACACAGTTATTACGCAGAAATTGATCAATTTATTTCACTTTGTTTTAGAAACAGCATGTTAAACGAGTAGTCAACGGGTATATTGGTCATCTCGGGGAAATAACAGCTTTTCATAAATTAAAATAGCAAAGTAACATCTCTCGTACAAGACAAATAAAGTAAACTAACAACTATCCTATACGAACGAAAACACTATTTTAGTTAAAGTAATGAATATTTTTTCACAACTTTGAAACAACACTGAAAAGGAAAGAACATGGGAGCTTATACATCAATCAATGCTAAATGTATTGTGTGTTACATACTATTTGATTGTTAAATTTGTTTTATGGTAGTAAATTCACATAAGCAGTGCACATGGTTGAGTTTAATATATTTTGTCTGCCATCTGCCAAACCGCAGGCTTTCAAAATGGCACAAGCTAAATTAGTATATATTCGCTGTGCAGAATCGTTCATAGTCTTCAAAAACATTAAAATAAGTAGTGTGTCAGCAATGTTATTCATTTTGAGGACAAACATGGACATGCATAAATGTTTCCAAATGTTTTCTTTTCGATATATCTAGATATGAACTACCATAAATCGGCCAGTAACTCTCAGAGAGATTAATTCATGATGGGTCTATTCAAATCAAATAAAGTGTGTCTAAACTATCATTGTGACATTTCAACAGTAGTTTATGAAAGGGGTTATTCTTAAACATTTCTACATTAATCCAGTGTAAAGGAAAATAAAGAATCTCAAACAATCCAGAAACAACGAGGGAAAGCATGTTTCTACTCAACCTAAACATTTCTAAAAAAGGAATTTTGTAGCTCAACATATTTACGTAGTTTTGCAACCTCCAGAAGACCCCCCGCCCCCTCCAAAAAAAAAAAATACACAATCTACAGCGTCTTCACTTCAGTCCTTTTCCGGTTGTATGATCAGATATCCTCCTTGGGCATGTTCAATATAGTGCTGGTGCAAATCGGTTTCTTGACAAAAAGTAGTTCCACATTCAAGGCAAGTAAGGCCATCGGTATCTCCTGAGGATACAGCACTCTGCCCATTGCCATCACCGACACACTCCTGGTGGTGATCGATGAGGTCCTGTATCTCACTGAAGGTCCTGGGGCAGATGGAGCAGTGATACGAGTCATGGTTACAGTGCTGGCTTTCATGTTTTTGTAACGCAGTCGGTGACAGAAAGGCTTTGCCACAATGTTGGCACTTATGGCTACTTTGTGACGGGCTGTCTGAGTTAGGCGTGGAGGACGGAGAGGACGTCCTACTGGTGTCAGCAGAGGGGACGCCGGGTTTTAAAGGCTTTGAGGTCATGGCGGCGCTGAGCCTTAAGCGGACCTCGTTGGGGAGACGACAGCGGACCTCGTCGTGCCAGGCGAGGTGCTGCTGCAGCTGGCTCTCCGTCCAAAAGCCGTGGCAGCACAGGGCGCAGCAATAAGGCCGGCTCTTTGCCTTTGTCTTGTGGGCCCCCAGTTGTCCCTCGGTTTGGAAAGCTTTGCCGCACTTATCACACTTGAAGAGGCATTTGGCCGTGTGCTCCGACAGGCGGCTAAGAGGTTGGGAAAGCTCAGCCGTGCTTTCAGGATTCTGGATCTCCCGTTTAAACTCGCGCTTCATCTCCAGGCACACTTTCTTATGGTCGAGGAGGACGCCTGGAGAGCTGCACTGCTTCCCACAGTCGAGGCATAAGATACATTTCACAAATGGGGGGTCTGATCGGACTTTCTTCTTCCCTGTGCCAACAGGGGTGTTGTTCCCCGGCACTGTAGTGTTGCCTTCCGTCTGTGTAACCTCACCGCTCAAGGTAACGGACTCCGTTTTAATCCTCAAAAGAGCCTTGTTTTTACCTTTCGTCCTCTTCGAGTGGGCCTGCCATTTGTGGGCACGCAGACCTCTTGCTTTGGCAAAGGTCATAGAGCAGAGGGGGCACTGGTGGGCTCTCTGCTTCAGCGTCGACGACGTGGGCTCACTCCCATTAGAGCCGACATCCAGCTGTTCTGGGACTTGGTGATCTGCAGCGTTGATATGCTCGTTTACATAATGGGCAGCGAGAAGCGAACCTTGCTCAAAGGCTTGGTTACATTCTGGACATGATAACGCGCTCTCAACATTTATCTGTGAATCAGTGGGCGGCACAGTTTTGGATTGACACTGAGGATTAAATATCTGGTGACGTTGGAGAACAAGACGGTTGAAAAACTGTTTGCCACATTTGTGGCACTGGAAAGGTCCGTCTTCTGTCTTGTGGCCGACGGATTTCAAATCATCATCTTTTAGTGTGGACAGCGGAAATTTCTTTTCTTTGTGCCATCTTTTGTGGGAGCCGAGGGCCGCGTTGGACATAAATCGACGGCCACATTCTGAGCAGTGAAATAGTCCGTTGCTCGGCTCTTCCCGTTTAGGTTTCTTAAGCATGGCCAGTTTCCCTTTTGCTACAGATTTGTGACCCTCAGCGTGAACTCTTTTATGAAAATTCAAAGCCCCGACCACTGAAAAGCTTCGGTCACACATTTTGCATTTGTATTTCAAATTGGTTGTGCTTGGGTTGTTTAAGTTGCCTTCATGCGTTTGAATTTCCATCTTCGGCTCCCCGCTGTCCATTTCATTCTTTACTTCAGTGTGTACTGCTATTTCATGTGTGACATTCAAGCTATTTTTGTGCAATGTGAGCGTGTCGTTATTTTCTACGGGTCCTGCCTTACAAACTACCTGACGGTCTCTTTTAATGCAAAGCTTTTGATGGGCCCTCAAAGAGGTCTTGTTGTTGAAATGTGCGAGGCACGTAGCACACTGCAGATCCTCCAGCGCGACGGCAGACCTCTGCGATGGCGGCGAGTGCCCGGTCTCGTACCCGTGGCTTTTCATGTGAAACTGAAGCGCTTTGGCCCGTGAGAACAGCTTCCCGCAGTCGGGACAGCTGTACGTGTTCTTCTTCAACTGCTCTACCTGATGCTGGAAAGACTTGATGGGCGGCGGGAGCAACTGGTCGCTGTGCACGACCTGGTGTCTCAGGAGGCTCGAGAAAAGACGAAACGACCTGTCGCAGAGCTCACATTTGTGATCTCCGTTTTCGTGTTTTCGCATGTGCAGCGCCATGATGCCCTTGTGACGGAACTTTCTACCGCACACGGGACACGGGACCTTGAAGCGTGGGCGTCTATTAACGGAGTGCAAAGATCCCGCGGCACCTTTGCTGAGCCTCAAATCTGTACACGGAGTCGGACTTTGCGTGTGGTGAGAGTAAGCTCCGAGAGACCAGAAACCCTTCCCACACTGCTCGCAATGATAAATCTTTGGGCCTAGAAGGGTTTTCTTCGGATTGTATTCTTTCTTAATGACAGAAATATTCTCCTTTTTCTGTGCGGAGCAGTTTCTCATATGGTTAAACAAGCTAGCTGCGTGCGAATAAGACATCATGCAATCTGGGCACTGGAATTGGTTTCTTTTGGGGTGATGCAGCTGATGGGAGACTAAAGCAGACAACCGTGTGAAGCGCTTACCGCACTCATTACACGCCAGATTTTTCTTCTCTAATCCCTCTACCTCATCCTCATCACTTGTGTTTTGAGTCTTGTGCTGTTGAATGTGACTGCAGTGTGCCGCGTAGCTACTGGCCTCGTGGCCACATGTGTCGCACGTGTGAACTGCCACCGACTGACCTCGAGTCTGCTGTTTTGTCTTACGAACGCCATGCCACATTCTGTGAACGCGCAGCGATGAAGCGCTATAAAACCAGCGGTGACACTCCGGACAATCGAATCTCTCCTCCGCCGTTTCGTTCTCGGCTTCGCTCGCCATCAGAGCGCACTGCCCGTCGGTTTGCTCAAAGTCAATTTCCACAATTTTCAAATCCATCTTTGCTTTTGAAACGAGACGACTGGTGGAAAACCCAGCGTCGCCGTCGTCTCTTACTTCCTGATCCGATTCACACAGCAGCTCCAGATCAGGATTCAGGTCTTGGACGGGCTCATCCTCAGATTCGCTTGCACTGATCACCTGCACATTGAAGTCCCCGGGGTCATAACTGTCCACGTCTTCATCAGTCACATTTACATACGTGTCTTCTTCTTCGGCCATACTGGTAGAAAGCACATTATCTGATTCCACCGTGTCCGGCTCAGCCTCTTTCCTCGCGCTTTCCAACATCTCCCGTTGAGGTAGCAGAGAGCTCTGCGTCTGAGCCTCCTTCTCCGTTTCTCTGAAAACATCCGTGTGATGAAGCTGATGGGAGTGAAGCGCCGAGGCCCTGGAGAACTTCAGCCCGCAATCTTTACATTCAAACGCCTTCTTCTGCAGCTGACACACTTGATGAAGAAACGACTTGGCCGCGGTCTCGTCGCTGTGCGCCATGCGCTGATGCCTGAAGTAGAACGTCTGAGTCCTAAACACTTTTCCACATTCCTCACACGGGAACCTGTTTGCAGGATCATTTGAGGGATTAGTGTGCCACCGCTGATGGTTGAAGAGGGCAATGTGGCCGCTGAAAGACTTTTTACACTCGCTACAGTAAAACTCACTGCAGCTTTTCTTTGGTTTGTCTTTCATCTCTTCTGGCGAGCATTGACTGTTGCGGCTAAATCGTTGATGCGTTTTAAGGCGCATCAGAGCGGTAAAAGCTTTACCACACAAACACTTGAAAGTCTTTTCAGGAGTATCGACCGTCTGGTTTTCGCTGGGCTTAGCGTCACCACTTGACTCCTCCGTGTGGAAACTTTTGTTTCGCGACTTAACCAACTTTTCCTCATGACAACGACGGTGTGCATCAAGAGCTGAAGCACGAGAATAATTCCGCCCGCAGGACTCGCACTGGAACGACTTCTTTTTCAAATGTTCTAGGTCATGAAAAACGGATTTTGAGGCTTGTCTGTGGGAGCGCTGATGGTTGAGGAAGTGTCCAAACACACCGTAACATTTCCCACAGTCTGGACATTCATAGGTGCGTTGCTTTGTTATCCCGGAATTTAATTGAAGACTAGGCTCCCTTTGAGAGGTTTGACCGTGGTTTTTCTCCATATGCGACAAAAATTCACTCGCTTCAACAAACGATAGTGAACACAGAGTGCAGAAATTATTTGGTTCATTGTCCTTTTCCGCATCGTGTAAACCATCCGATTGGTTGTCTAAATACGTGCTTTCTTGTGGGTGCTGATGCTCCAAGTATGCTGCCTCCTCCCTGAAGCCTTCTCCACAAGCACGACAGCAGAAAACCCCTAAAAATAGAAAGGGGAAAATAGGAGGTCAAAGCCACTCCTGCTTCCAGAGAACGAAAAGACAGAAAAGAAAATAAGAAAATCACAAAAACACAGGTGCAAATCATATCTTTATTTTAAAAGGTGATTAGAGTTTACAATATAATCAAGAAGAGAAAATGTTGTTCTGGATATATAACATCCATAAAATACGTATTGTATTACAGAGGGGCTAATAGATACAGCGCTTCAGCCAAATGACGTCTGTGAAGTTTATTACTCGTTATTTGATAGGATTGCATTCTTAAAAAGTCAAATGTTACCAAAGCCTCACATTGGAATACATTGTGCTTCACCAGAGGGCTGTGAAAGAAAAACATTAAGTTTCTTCACTGCAGACCTGATGCTACTTTCACAATCAAATCTCATGGCCTACACCAGCCCTATTTACAGAATTATTGAATAATGAATAGGGATGAACCGCAGATCCAGGTTGAACCTTTAGTCTGGGATCACACCACTGAAGTAGGAGAGGACGCAGCAACATTCAACATATTGTGCCACTGCTGTCAAGTGGCATTTGACAGTCACATCTTAGACAGAGAACACAATATGCAGTTAAAGTAGTGAGAGCACTGTTGTCTGTTGCCCAACAACAAAAATAGACCCCACAAAACTATTATTGTTATTATTATTGTTCTCTTTTCAAAAACAGGAAATGCTTTTTTTTGTTTTTGCACTGCCATGCAATGAAAAAATGACCCCCCCCCCCCCGGCTTCATTATTGTTTAGAATGCCAGTGTGCAACAATCAGAATACTATAGTTTGTTAATTTCTCAAACATCTGTGGGTTGTCCATGTGCACTATTCCCACAGAGAGAATCTAATCAAAACATCATATGAGAGTATTTAGGTAATGTTGGCCGGCCAGGAGTTATACAACCGCGTCTTAACAGACAAATACTTCAGTTACCACTGGTCATCATTTGAAATAAAAAGAGTCTTAAATAAACACTATGGTGTTTATTGACACCATTTGTACCTTCCATTACCATTCAACATGTGATCTAAAGGGCATGTTAATTTAGCATACACAGGAACTGCCTGAATACAGTATAAGCTACATCAACAAGGAACTAAGAGTTTGTTTCTGCCAGTCATTGTAGGTAGCAGCTCATGAAGCTAAACTTACAAATGAATTGTATTTGAATCAGAACCTCAAGGTGAACATTGTTGGGGAATGCATGAGCAGGATAGGTCAGAGTGAATGTGCATCCTCCTACATGTAGAGCATACCCTCTATGACTGAACTACAGCATGTGTGGAGGTTACTAAATGTATAAGAAAGCCCCATGATGCAGTGCGTTACTGCCAACACGCCTCAAACCCACTACAGGTTTGAGCATCAGCTTGGGCTGTTGCTGGGTTAATTCAATACACAGGACTCTGCATCCATGCACATGAAGTAGTCAAAAGGGCCAGGGGTGGATAACTATGCAAGTTACTGCAACGTTTATGCAGTTCCCGAAAAGAAACATTTATTTAGCATTATATTGTCCTGTGCCTGCGGTGAAGTTGATGTAGGAGGTCACCACGCCTGTTACATACTGCTGGTGTGTTGCTAGTGCTAACGATGTTCACGTTTATCTAAGTGACCACTACTGGATACTCACGATCAGCGGTGTCATCGGCAGACTGAAACACGTTGTTTCCAGATGCTGTGTCTCCATCGTCGGGTTTGTTTGTCGCTCCGTCCTCTTTGATCGCCGAGGCAGCAGCTCCGTCCATCTTGGAGTGTCTCTTGTTTGTATAATGCTAGCTTGCTCTAGCTAGTGCTCGTTAGCATCACAGCTCCACGGTTTGCTTGGCCTGAGTTTGTCTTGTAAGCAGTAAACCAGGTGAGAAAGGAGGAGGAACAACGAGTGTGTCAATCTAGTCCGTTTCCACACAACAAGACAGCATCTTGTAATGTTTTTAGCAACGCGAGTGATGATGAACACAGCTAGCTGTTACACACACATGATGCAGCGCTGTGTGGTTGCGCGTGCATCTCTTGGCCGGAAGTGGATTCTTCTTCTTCTGTTTGTTTCCTTCAAGAAAGACAATGGCCCTGCAGCGAATCTAGCATGGAGTCCACTCACTAAACAAAGTCTGAATGTGAAATATCTGATTGTCAATTAGGAAATAAACAGACTGAGCTTCTAACGTCCTTCATGCAAAGTTAACAATTAATAGTATTACACACATGTTCGTGTCTTTCTTTTGTCGATACTGACCCCACCGACACATCAAATATATAGTAAATTGTTTATATTAAAAACTTTCTGGTGAGGTTCCTTCAGACAGTCTTTGTGGGCACCTTAGGTTGTTATGTAAATGAAATACAGAAAGTAAATTAACATAGTGTTATCGTAAGAGAATAGTTTTCCACAAGAGTAAAATACACTGACTTCATTTCATATTTGGTGCTGTGAGGATTGTGTAGTCATGTTATGAATAATTAGGATTTGGTATGAGGGATTCCACTCCCAATTTACTAGATTAATGAAAGTGACGCTGCAGAGCATTTGTTCTTCCTCCAGGCAAGCTAAATTTCATAGAGAAAATGCCAAATTATTAATCACAATTTGCCTTCATAGATCTTGATTCATACTTTCTGCATTTTTCCTACTTGATAACAGTACTCAACACCCTCCATGTCACTCCTCTTTATGTCCATTCTCTTTGCAAACCAAATGTAGAAGCTAAAACATTTAAAATATAAAAACTTTCCAATCCAGGATTTAATCGTTTTGTTTGTGGTTTATTTTTGCATGAATGAGTGCTCTATTATACAGATGTTAAAATGTTGAAGCTTAACCCTGAACTTCCCTAACAAGTACTGCTCAACACAATGTTGTAATCAAAGGCAAGTTTTATTAAATCCAATATGTAGACATCATGGGGAAATTTCCATTTCTTTCCATGCTAAAATAGAGGTAGGACACGTTTTTTTTAATTTTTTACTTAAGACGCTGAATGTTAAGACACACGGATGGTTCTTTTTTTTGTACAAATGGACCGCGTGTTTATTTTACAGTAGTAATGTAGTAGTAGTGATTTTCAGTCATTTCTTGGGCCCCCAAAGCTACTCAGATGGCCATTATCATAACAGAGATGGGATTCTGTACAAAATCTACAGTTATGAAATGAAATCATTCAGTATTCACAAAAGATACATTGCATTGTACGCAAAAGTGGACTTCGCTTTATAAATATGGGTACATTCCAATCTGAAATAGTCATTCTGGAAAGAGATACACATTACATGGTACTCATCGGTTTACAGTAGGTGCTAAGTACTGCCACCCAGAATCTGTTTAAAATAATCAGTTTGTCTCGTCAATTTGATAAATATTACTGACAAATCTTCACATAAATGCAAGTTTAATTTATTACAAAATTCACTATTTGACAACAGTGTTGTCAATCATTTTGTAACGACACTTTCTCCCCGTTATCAATAATCACTGTTCAATTAACAGAGAACCCTTACTGTGAAATGACCTTAACATGTAACTGTCACATTTTGTTTACACTTACTATCGCTTTGGCGAAATTGACCATGTTGAGAACTTTACTTGTGAAATATTTGGACCCGGCCAATAGCGTTGTAACTACAGGTGCTTCCCAACATGTAGTCAGCCGTGGACTGTTATGTTCTGATGCACCCCCATCCTCTCCTCCTCACAAACAAACTTTCTTTAAGGTATCTTAGAAAGAGTTGCTCTGTGTTTTGGGAGTGTGGTCACATTGTTGAGTCTACCTTAAGCACAAACTAGGCCTAGAATACCAAGACAGCAGACATGCAGACTGTACTCATAAAAGGCACACAGTATACTGTACATGAAGAAACAGTTAAAATGATTCAGGACATATGAACAGGACTATAAAAGTACCAATATTATGCAAATCTAAATGCCGTCGGCAAAAAATTAAACAGAGCGTAGAACTCCATGAATATGCACCCCATGAACCGGTTATTTGGATAACTTATATGCATTTAAAAAGAAGGTGAAACTAATGTAATGTCATGTGCATACACCATTTATAACAAGCCCCCTGTGTAGTCTAATTTGGAGATGAACAACTTCAAATGTGATTTAAGTGTGCAGACTAAATCATTTTTACGTTTTTTTTATCCACTCAACTGGTCAAACTGCACAAGTAAGGGGCAAACAAGGAGGTTCCACTCAGTAAAAATGATTTTAAAAAAAATAAACACACACACACAACTAAGTCTTGGTGCTCGTGTAGAAATGTCATATTTCTCCTTGTGCATGTTGCAAATAATGCATTTGTAGATCTAGCTCCCGGGGCAGAGAACACCCACATATCATGCACTGGAGAAGCCGTTCTGGGCCGAAAGGCAAACGGGGTCCGAGTTTGTGAGGTTCTGTCCGAGGAGGGAGCTGAGGTAGGGGCAGGGTCTGTGTTATGTGTGGCCTTTCGCTCATCACCGCCTGTGGTGTGAAAAAAATATTTGGGGGCGGGGGTCTAGAAAGTGTGACCGAGTGAAGAGGGTGCGGGCCGGGCAAAGCGAGAGGAGGGAGCGGGGCAAGTGGAGGTGTGAAAAAAGGAGGCGGCTGATTGATGATTATTTGAGAGCCTGTGACCATCGGCTGTTGCTGCAGCTCCTGTCCATTCCCAGGCTTAAGTTGCCCAGCGAGCAGCGTTCGGTTACTTTGGAAGCCCCATACTGGCGTTCCCAACCCGTGGCCAAAACGATGAGGCTCGTATTGAATGGAGATGGGAACCTTCTGTGCCGCGGCGTGAACATGTACATTGGCCCAGGCGGATGCCACCTGCTTTTGCTGCAGCTGAAAATCTTGAGTCCTTACTAATTTCTCAGAGTTTATAGTCTTTGGATTTCCCAGTGGTGTCGGTATGTGCCACAAGGTGCTACCGACCCCGTGAGAAACAGGAGTTGAAATTGACATAGCACCGCTTTGGTCTATTTGAGCTGAGGTTGGCACACCCGCTAGGCCTGAAACCCACTGCTTCTGCAGCTCACAGCCGTTCCACGTCTTCTCTGGCTGGCTAACAGTCAACGGCATTACATGAGGATTGCTAATGTCCCACCCTCCAGCATCCTCTTTCTTAGGAGGTGTGGATGGCTCCCTTTGTATCGACACTGGGGCAAGTGCCCATCTTGGCAGCTGAAGCTCTTGACCAAGCTTATTCAGAGAGCTCTGTGAATTTGCAAGCAGGGGAGGTCTGATGCTCCACAGAGCTGCCCCATCTATGTAAGAAGGAATAGAAAAATTGTGAGGCAAACAGCTGGCGGAAGCGAGCACCGTGGATGTGTGCGTGTTGGCCCAAGTAACAGGCTTGTGCTGCCTATGCTGCTCCATCTCACTCACTGTCGACGTGCTGGATTTGTTGTTGGGCACAGCTGTCATGAGGGAGCTGACGATAGCAGCTGCACTCTCTTTCATGTGTGACGACTCTGAGCTCTGAGCAGACGTGGGGCCCGACTGAGTTATCAAAGGGCTATCTGCCCAGCCCGGACCCCTCTGATGGTGCTGCTGCAGGACGGGCTGCGGCGGGCTGTCAAACTGGGTCTGCTGTGGAGCCGCATGCTGCGACGATGGGACGGGCATCACCTCTCCGCCGTCCACCTTCCACTGCACCGGCTGAGGCTGGAGCTCCGACAGCCACGGCTCCTTCGGCTGTCTGCCTTGCACGTCCATGCGAGGTGCGAGCACAGGAGGCTGAGGCTGCACCGCCCTCCTGTGCAACTCGGCGTCTCTCAGTGCAGAAACTGGATATGGAGACTGCTGAGGGCTGACCATCCCAGAACTTCCCAAAGGTCGAGACCAGCCCCACATGAGCCTCGCCCCTCTCCTCCCCCTGCTGCCTCTGCCTCTCATCCTAGCACCCAGCAGGGAAGAATTATACTGGCTGAAACCCTGCCGCTTGCGCGTGTGGATCTTCTGGTGCACGAGCAGGCTGCTGAACCAAGAAAAGCTCTTGTGACACTCGTCGCAGCGATGAGGTCGGTCCCCTGTGTGTGTGTTCATGTGATCCCGGAGCAGGTAGGCCAACCCGAAGCTCTTGTCGCACAGGTCGCACTTATGCGGTTTGTCACCGTTGTGCGACAACATGTGGTGCTGCAGTTGGGTCTCGTCGCTGTAGCCTTTGCGGCAGCTGGTGCAGCGGAACGGTTTCTCCTGATGCAGCTTTTGATGCGTTTTCATGTTCTGCATGAAGGCAAAGTCCTTCCCGCAGTCGGGACATTTGTATGGCTTCTTGCCTGTGTGGATGATGAGATGTTGCTGCAAGTAGCTACCGAATCTAAAGCCCTTGCCGCACACTTTGCACTGGTACGGCTTGTCCTTGGAATGTATGCGCATATGCAGCTCTAACACTGAGCGGTGACGGAAGGTTTTTCCGCACTCTGAGCACTTGTACGACTTCACACTGATGCCATCGCTTCTCCATCTCCCCTGTACATTCTCACTGCTTAACGGAGTGAATTGAATTTTAGGTAGCGTTGCCGCCTTTTCTAAATGTTTTGCTACAGACTTGTGGACACTCAACAGGTGCATATTTAAACTAGATTCTTCACGATAGACAGACGGGCAGTGGGGACAGGTGTGTCCTTTATCCCAGTCCTTGTTATTGTCCTTTGGGGGTTTGGGTGTCCTCTCCAGCGTCTCATACTCTGCCTCGTGAACAAGCATGTGGGCCCTAAGGTTAGCCGGTAACAAGTAGGTCTGGGGACAAAGGGGGCAGTTGAAAGTGCGTTTCGGCTCATCGCTCCGGTGTGCGTTCTCTTTTCCCGGCCCTCTGACCGCCTCTTGTGCCGACGTCGGGGCTGCCTTGCCGGGCTGCTCGGCGGAGGGGTTGTTTTTGCGCAGTCTGTGCTGGCGGCAGTGAGCCTTCATGTTCTGGGCAAAGGCAAACCTTTTACCACATTCGGGGCAGCGGAAGGGCTTCTGGCCGGTGTGCAGGTACTGATGCTGATGGAGGAGGCTGCTGTACTTGAAGGTCTTCCCGCAGGTGTTGCACAGGTGAGAGCGCATGCTGTCAGTGTGCTTGCGTCGGTGGTCCTCCATGACGGAGTAGTGTTTGAAAACCAAGCCGCACTCGGGGCATTCGTAAGGTTTCAGGGCGGCGTGACATCGCTGGTGGTAGCGCAGGGCCATGCTGTTGGGGAACGCTTGACTGCACTCTTGGCACGTAAAGATGCTCTCCTGGGAGTGGAGCATCATGTGCTTCGTGACGGACACCTTAAACTGGAACTCTTGGCGGCACAGTGGGCAGTGGTAAGGCTTGTCTACGACATTGCAGCAGTTGTGGTCCCTCAGCTTGTCTACTGTGGAGAAGACCAGCTCACATTCTGCACATTTAAAGCGATCCTCCGCCTTCGTTTGCATCTCCTTCTTCGGGGTAAGGAGCAGCTCCTGCTTCTCTTTATGTTCATTTCTGTGTTTGATGAGGCTGCTGCGGTGCTGGAAGGTAAGGCCGCATTCTTTACAGGTGAGGGGCGTGAGCTCGTCACCATGTGCGTGAAAGTGCCGGTGGAGGTTGAACGTCTCGCGGCGGGTGAACCTCTGGCCGCACTCCTTGCACACCAAACGGCACTTTTTGGGCTTAGCTGTCGAAGTGGCGTCCTCTTGTCTGTCTGCCTGCTCCTCCACCAAGTCGACTTCTCCCACCGGTCCCGTCTCTGCGCTCCTCTCACCGGGATGCGATGTTTCCTTCTTGTCGACCTCCTCCGCGTTAACTGTCATTTTATCGTCAACATGTGTGTCCCGCTGCGTCCCTCCAGCGCTCTCTGTGGCGTCTGGAAGAGAAACGCACATCACAATAATAACTTAGCAAACAGATATTAAACAGCATGCAACCCATCCAGATAACTGCACGCGACGCACACAGCTTCCCACGTTAGGTATGGATCACAGCCCGAGAGCGGGAAGCTAGCCGATATTGTTATGGTGATAACATTTGAGTTGACTCCTGTACCGGTAGTGAGCCCTACAGCTCAGGTTAGCCCGGAGGCTAAAGCTAACCGTAAAAAAAACATTAACAACGTTAGCATACCGCACTCATCATTTCCCCCCGTGTGTGTTTTCGCCTCCTGGTCGTCGTCTTCGGTTTCGGACCAGTCGAAAGCCCTTCGGTCGCTGCCACGAGCCTCGGCCATTTTTTCAGCCGTTGTTAAGTCCTCCAGTGAATTGTGTGTCGTGTTTTCGGCTCCAGCACCGGACTCGACACCAACCTCCGAATGGCTGGCAACACACGAGCCGTCGTTACCCACACTTTGCTCATCGGCGGGGCTCCTCGCGGGTTTATTATGTGTCGCCTCATCTGTCTGATTTAAGCCGCATCCTGACTCCACTGCATCGGTCTTCTCCCCAGATGTTTCCACCTCCTCCGCAGGGGATTCCTGTCGTTTTGGAGACTCCGACTGGTCTACGGCGGCCATGTTTCCCCCATGCACCCCCTTGTCCAGAACACACAAGGATCATGCTAGCCCAGCCTGAACAAGGAATGTTTCCGGTCAACTCCTTCAAAATAAAACAACTTTTACTGACAACTACATTTGGTTCACGTCTGAAATTTATACTGCTGCGCTGGTTTTGTCGTTTCTACAACGCTCTCTTCACAACATAAGTAAAGCTAAAACATAACCATCAACATTGCATTCACTTTTTTATGCTATGTAACAAATCCACAAGTGATGGGGTGAATTGATTTGCAGTCTACGTCTGACTTTTATTCAAGTTTAGTTACATATCATCGGAACAGTCGCTATCTACAAAATATAGATTGTGCAAAACTACGTAGATAATGGCCATATGCTGTTTCTTTGCAACTATCTACAAACACATTCATCATACTGCATGCAAGATTAGAATAAATAGCCCCTACATACTTATGTATGCTTTTAAATTTCAGAAACGCGTGAATTGAAGTCTGATGCCGACTGTGATGTTTATGTCGGAAGGTTTTACTGTTTTTTATCAAAAACTGTCAATACTTTAAAATGTAACACGGCTGTCTTAAAACACACTGAACAGTCTAACTTTATTGTCCAACCAAAACAGGAGAAGACTTTCTCATGAAATTGTTAAAGCACAAGCATACATTAGCAGGTAAGTACAATAGCTGTATAACTACCATATATGGTAACAACTGCAGATAATGAGTACTTTATGACAATGCAGTTAATCAGGAGAATTAAGACAGTACTGAACTAGTAAGAGCATCATGAGCTTTGCAGTTCGACTGCATGGCATGGACAGTGACATGCATATTAAACATCAGCACCTACAGTATGTTGTTCTCTGGGTATTAAAGGTCCCAGGAGTGAAGTTGTCGCTCCACAAGGCAGGAAGTCTTTTAGCATTTGTCTGAGGAACCAAGCTAATGTTAAGGCCACCCTATTATCTTATGCATCTAATTTCCTTTTCCACTTCAGTCCTCTCCGAAGACAAGCTAACGTGTTCTGCAGTAAAACTCCAAATAACACTTTTTTTACAGTAATACTGTCGATAAAAATCTCTTGTCACATTTTGAAACACCAAATATTGCACGATGTGCACTTTGAGTTTCTAAGTGCTTTCTCCTCAGCGCCGTCTCCTGCGCCTGTGATCGACAGCTCTTCCCCGCCGAGGCCTCTGCACACTCCCATTTGTGTTGGTGGGCGGTTCAGAGGGACAAGTGCCATGTATGTCAGGGGACGATGGTGCAGGAACCACCGCTGACTGATTATTCGAATGCTGTGTGACTTGTAGCTGCTGCTGTATTTGTGTTTCGTGCTGTTGTTGTACTACATGTGGCTGATGCTGATTTTGTGTTTGCAGTGGTGCTTCAATCCTCTGTTGTTGCTGCTGCTGCTGCAGTGGTTCCGTGTGTTGTAGCTGCTGCAGTGGTTCTGTGTGTCGTAGCTGCTGCAATGGTTCTGTGTGTTGTAGCTGCTGAGCTGGCTGTAAGTGCTGTTGAGATGTTTGCGATTGGTGTGCTTGTTGTACACGATGTTGCTGTGGTTGTTGCTGGGCTTCAAGCACTCCTAGCAGCCTTTGCAAGAGAACATTGTTTTGTTGTAGACTGGATGCTAATGTCTCTTGCGAAGCAACAAGTGTTCTCATGTCCTGCCTGAAACCGTCTCCAAACTCCTGCAGACTCCTTTCTACCCGGTTTCCCAGTTGAATTGCTGCCTCCCCTAACCCTCGTAGCTCATCTTCAAGCCAGGAGGTGCGCACAGGGGCTTCAAGAGGACCCTGGTGTGCTCCAAGTGAAGGCTGAGGACTACTGGGCTGGGGGCTGCCATTGAGGAAAGGAGCACTGTAGAGGGGGGAAGGAGGCAGCCATCGTTCTGATGGAGGGTGTGGTCCTATGCCCAGACCCAGTCCTAATCCCAATTTATCTTCCATGCTGTTCTCTCCGGGTTCACACTCAGATTCTCCCATCTCTCTGTCTTGCTCAGGATTGTCCTCATCTTTCTCAAAACCATCTCTCTCTGATCCTTCCACTCCCACACCTGCAACAAAATATTGGAAGTGAACAGAAGTAGATATTAGTTGCATGTATATAATCAACAACAACAAAAAGTCATTTATTTAATTTACCTGTATCAGAGTCAGGGAAGCATGGGAAACTGGGCTTTGGTCTGGTGCTTTGCTTTTGCCTGGCCTGTGAAAGTCTGGGGCTAGTCTGGGAAGGACGGCCAAGCATCGAGGCTCCTCTGCTGGACGGCAGGTAACAGCTGCGGTGGCGAGCATCCGCTAGCCTGCCTCCGTTGCGTCTCTTCAAGTCGTCCCAGCGCTTTTTTACCTCGCGAAGGGTGCGTGGGACTCTGGACACGGCATTGACTCTCTCTAGGATTCCTGCCCAGATGCGCTCTCTCTCCCGCCGCCGGAGCCTCCCCGCGGGACCAAAAAGCTCTCCTTCACACCGAGTGACTTCTGACACCAACACCTCCAGCTCTGCTCCACTGAAACGACTCTTTCTTTTTCCTGCACTGCTAGCAGCCAGCGCAGCTGACATAGCTCTGTCTGTAGAGAGAGAGAGAGGTGAGAGGACAGCCCAAAAGGGAAAGAAAAAACACCAAGTGAAGCTAAATATACTGTGTGAGGGAGAGAAATGTGCAGCAGTGTCAGTCTTATTTCCACTCTACCAAGCCAAAACATTTACAACTAGCACTCATTTTGGGAAAGGCACAGAGTATTAAGAGCTAAAAGCATAATTTATCTCAGTCTTCCTTGAGTGATACTGGAGCTAAATGTTTCTTTTGGGAAAACAAAACACTGTAGCTGTTTGCACAGATAAAATGTGTCAATGCGTATTAAATAAGTATATGTGTACTGTTGCCATTAGGAGACACATGCTCTGCAGCCCAGTTTCCCATAACGGTCTTCATCTCATTCAGGCTTACTTTGTTCAATGGACAAGAGTTCATCCGAGGACATGCCGGGTGCCATGATGTTGGGATGCACCACTACCACGTTGAAGGGTAGTCCCCCGGGTAATCCAGTGCTCTGGTCACAGCTACCCTCCGAGTCGTCATCCTCCCTGGGGAAGCCGTTTTCTGAGGCTCCCCCTCCAAAGGGTCCCTCCGGAGACTCCACTTTGATGTGCATGGGAGGTGATTGCTCGTACAGCAGCCCCCCCTCCTCGTAGTACTCAGTCATGGGTCAGACCTGATTTACAGCAGAACTGACTGGTGGGCCAATTCTGATACTGGCAGCGGCTGCCCCATTAACACGAGTTCAAGATGTAACTGAACCTCCTGCTAAAGACATTACAACTCTTCAGTATACTGTATGCGATGATTATGAACCTACTTTGACTACAGCTGCCACCCACACTGATTTATGAGGAAATATGGAGTTACAGCACCCTTAAATACTGATTTTTACCAGTAATATTCAATTGAATCAAGACATTGTTGCTGCTTAGTGAGAGATACTACCACATTGTCTAAGTAGAGCATAAAGTCCATAGACCTTTATGGCTAGCTACAGCCACTTTAATCCATTTCTATCACTTTCATTTATTCTAATATGTTAGTGAAAACATAAATACACGGTGTAAGAACACCTGGAGCAGACTAAGAGCTACATCGAAACGTCCAGTTGTCATACAGTGAGATGCACCTTCAAGGCGGAGAACCGCCTCGAGAGCTGAAATAAAACAACAAAACATAACACTGTTTACAACTGTGTAGCATTTTACAACAGTCTGTCCGTTTTTGTTACTGTCAATGACTTCTATATTCTGTCGCATCGATGCGCATTTTTTTCTGCACCACATCCGCAACGGTTGCGCATTCCGCATACATTAGGTGCTGATCTTCTCACTAGCTGTTAGCTAACAGGCTACCACCGTTTGGGGTAAAGCTGCGTTTTGAACTGCCAACGATAGCTGAGCGGACAGGATAAAAAAAAAAAAAAAAAAAGCCAACGCATTTGTATGTCTTACCTCATAATAACTGCACATGGGAGACAAAACAAAACCAAAACACAATTGGTGCAGCTGTTAGCTCAGCAGCCGATGCACAAGAAGACAGTCGCATGCTATTGACGTCACTGAGGGGGTCTGTTCAGCACCAATCAACGTTTGGAGATGTTAGCCAATGTATCTGAGTTTAATGTACACGTCATATAGTTTCCTCACATTTCTGAGAAGTCTTATCAGTAAATTGACTGGAAGATACGAGTAATTTTGTCCTGACAAGGAAGTAGAGACAGCAATAATGTTTCTACCCCTCAAATCAATGATTAATTGGTCATTGTTAAGTCATTGGACAGCAGATCAGACATTTGTTTAGAGGCAATTCAACATGTAGAATGAATAGATTAAAGATTGGCTTTGAATAAATGTATCTGGTAATCAACAATAAACTCAATACAACAAAGAAAAATCAAATGTCCCATATAATCAGACTTTCTGACAAGTGTCTAAATTATCAGGAGTTCACTTAAGATTGAAATAGTAAATCGTTTGAGTTAGTGACAATAATAATTACTGATAATGCAATGGGTAGATTTGCAAAGTGCAACATGCCTTATCGTGACATGTTTATGTCTAATAGCACTGCATTCATTTAAATTCATACAATTATAATCAAGAGTATAAAAACACACGAGTGATAATATAACCTTGGCCTGTCTTCGTGTTGATATTTTCTATTCAGTAATTAATGCAATATACTATTACTATTTAATAATACATTCATTAAAATAAATGTATCAAGATTGATAGCTGCATGTATCTGTCCGCTAAAGAAATGAAAGACTCATGGAAATCCACCTGTTCTCTTGGACCATGCTGCTGTTTCTGTCGGTGCATCATGAAGTACTTCATTATTCTGGCCCTGGTTGCTGCAGCCTGTAAGTTCTTCTATTTGTGGTGATACAATCTAAATGTATTTTTCCATGGTTTCCAGGGCTTTAAAGCTTTTTTAAACAACTAACTGGTTGTGTTACAGATGCTGCTCCCATCGAGGATGACAAGATTGTTGGAGGCTACGAGTGCAGAAAGAACTCTTTGTCCTACCAGGTCTCTCTGAGCTCTGGCTACCACTTCTGTGGAGGCTCCCTGATCTCCAGCACCTGGGTGGTGTCTGCTGCTCACTGCTACAAGTCGTAAGCGGAGACGTTCGATTTTGCATACACACACTAGGTTCACAGTCATACTAAAAGCATCGTTAGTGGTTTAAAATTCAGAATTCAAAATTCAGAATTAAAAGAATCAGCAAGCAGGAAAAAGAGAGAAATATTGTCCTTTAGAAACGAATTGAAGATGTACGTCCAAAAAACTCTGCATAAATATCAGCAATCACAAATCTGCTAATCAAAAACAAATAAAATTGTCAGAAAATTAAAAACGTTTCAGCAACATTAGAGATAAAATACCTCATGAAATAAAGATACATTTGAAATGAAATAAAGATACATTTTCACTGTTTCTCAAATCAGTAAAATTAAATATAACAATTCAACTCAGTCACCTTATGATGAATACTGTGTTTATTTCATCATTGATATTACCAACTAAAAAAGAGTTTTATATATATATATATATATATATATATATATATATATATATATATATATATATATATATATATATATATATATTAGATTACATTACATTACATTACATTACAGTCATTTAGCAGACGCTTTTATCCAAAGCGACTTACAATGAGTGTATTCAACATATAGGTATTCAAGAGAACTACTAGTCACCAGAAGTCATAAGTGCATCTCCTTTTTTAAACAAGCATCTGAGAGCATAAACCAGAGCAAAAGAACAGCGCAAAAACAAATCAATACGACTACAATAAGCATTATATGTATGATAAATATATGTAGTATATTACTGTATATGCATGTTTGCTTCTGTTCACAAGCTTGACAAAATATCCGAACAATAAATACTGTATGGAAATCAATAATTCTACACGAAGATTTAATTCATGTGTCATCACAACATCAACAATTATTTAAAAAACGAGGCTTGCAAACAATCCCAGTGAGGCCAACTATTGTTCCCCTTCAAAGAAATAGAAAAACTAAGTTTTGATGTGTACATTAATGTGTGGAAGCAATTGCATTTGTTGTATATTTGCCATCAGACTGCATTCAAATAAGCAGTTTGACAATTTGATTGGAGTTTATATTTATGAATCAGGAGAAGAAACAGCAGACAGCATGAAAACATATCTTTACCTGCAGTGTGGGTGAAAATACACACATCATATGTTAAATACAGACAACTTACATACACTGTTGAGAGGAAAGTTGTTGTTTATTTCTCCAGATGATGGTATCTTGTGCACATACAAGTAATGTCTGGTAGTAATGTAGTGCATGTCATTTACAGATAAAGAGGCATTTTAAGAACAATGCAATAAAACAAAAATAGTCATTTCAAACAAACCAAAAGGTACATTCATAAATTCAGTGTACGTGACAGGTGGTAGGACTAAAGCTCACATTATCAATATGTTGGCTCTTGTCTTCCAGATGTGTTTTTCACACGCGTTATTCCACGACAGAAAGTTGGAAAAAACGACCTTGGTGACTCAGATAGCAACGGGACAGAGTGGGTTTAAAAGGGCCTGCAGTGCAGCTGAGCTGACACCGAGGCTGAAACGGACACAACATGAAGGCTTTCATTATTCTGGCTCTGTTCGCAGTGGCATGTGAGTATGAATATCACTTTTTCGTTGTTCTTTAAAGTAATCTTGTCCATTTTATGACAGTGTGTAGAGGTTTCTTTTATAGATTTTTTTGAATATTTAACCTTTTATTATTTCCATCAGATGCTGCTCCCATCGAGGATGACAAGATTGTTGGAGGCTACGAGTGCAGAAAGAACTCTTTGTCCTACCAGGTGTCTCTGAGCTCTGGCTACCACTTCTGTGGAGGCTCCCTGATCTCCAGCACCTGGGTGGTGTCTGCTGCTCACTGCTACAAGTCGTAAGCGGAGACGTTTGATTTTGCATACACACACTAGGTTCACAGTCATACTAAAAGCATCGTTAGTGGTTTAAAATTGGCGTCATTTTCTTTCAAAATAAAATGCAATCTGAGCTACTGACTGCCCCCAATTACAGGTGCAACGTCAAATTACGATGTAGTTTAAGCCTCGTGTCTCTCTCTCTCTGCAGCCGCGTGCAGGTGCGTCTTGGTGAGCACAACATCGCTGTCAATGAGGGCACAGAGCAGTTCATCAACTCTGCTAAGGTCATCCGTCACCCCAGATACAACAGCCGCAACCTGGACAATGACATCATGCTGATCAAGCTGAGCAAGCCCGCCTCCCTGAACAGCTACGTCCGCGCCGTGTCCCTGCCCTCCAGCTGTGCCGGCTCTGGCACCCGCTGCCTGATCTCTGGATGGGGCAACCTCAGCAGCTCTGGAAGTCAGTAACACACTGCAGTCATAGGTGGAAAATAGCTTTAGTGCATAGTGGGGTATGAGCATTTACATGTATTGTCTATCTTCCTCTCTAGGCAACTACCCTGATCGTCTGATGTGCCTGGATGCCCCCATCCTGAGCGACAGCAGCTGCAGGTCTGCCTACCCTGGACAGATCACCTCCAACATGTTCTGTGCTGGATTCCTCGAGGGAGGCAAGGACTCCTGCCAGGTACGAGCTAAAGTCGTCATCGCTGTTTCTTAGTGCAACAGACTTTTGAACACTTCAGCTGACATGTTGTCCTTTCTATCTGCGTCCCATCAGGGTGACTCTGGTGGCCCCGTGGTGTGCAACGGTCAGCTGCAGGGTGTGGTGTCCTGGGGTTATGGCTGCGCCCAGAGGAACAAGCCTGGAGTCTACGCCAAGGTCTGCAACTACAACACCTGGATTCGCAACACCATGGGCTCCAACTAAAGTCACTTCAGTCCTTTGTTAAAGGACAGAAAACTGCATATGCCTTCAATAAAAAGAAAGATCAAATACATCTCATCAAATAGATTTCTTGGCAGAGCAAAACATATTGTACTTAAACTTATAAATTTGGACTTTTAAAATATGATGCCACAGCTCCTTAATCGCCTTTGACAGAAACTCCCAACTCCAGATGTTTAAGACTACAGGTAACAGCTGTAAGCTACTGTATTTGCTCCTCATTATGTTGATTCACAAGTTACTTCTGTTATCAAGCAATATTAAAAGGACAATGGTGACATAACCTTCTTCTTAACCTAATATGTATGATTCAAGGATCTCATGAATGTAGATTAAAGGTGCAGTCTGACCTAAAAATGACAGACATAATCATATATTAATACAAAAATGGCCTTTATTGGTTTTAAGACAAACTCTTAACAAAATCAAGGCTGATGCTGACGCATGAAACAGTATTTTTCAAAGGCAGTGAGAACGTGTGGGTGTTCAACGTTGCACTTTGTATTTCAGGTGTGGAATGTGTATTTGTTAGTGTATTTTCCAGAGAAATGTAGCATCACTTATTTCAGCCATTATATTACAAGCCCACAAAAGAGCAAAGTCTTTGACAAACATGTGCACGAGTCAAGCCGATACTTACTTTGAATGTAAATACAAAATGCTGATGCGCGTCCTTGTTGGAGGCCAGAACAAAACTAATTTGAAATGAGTACACATCACTTCCTCTGAAACATTATGAATAACAGTTCACTTGCGGAAGACGAGACCTGCGTGATTTGAAATGCACGCATTTGAAATTAAATTGACATTGGTCATAAAGCCAATGCATGTTTCAAGAGGAGGTGTTTGTAATCTGTAGAAACAACGTTCTTTGTCAGGTCTGCAAAACAAAACTTTCACAGCAATAAGGGCGAATAAATTAACTCAGTGTGACGTCTGCCGCTCTGATCAGTGCAGTTATAAAATGAAGATGCCAGGAGGATAAATGAAGGCTCCACATGTTTTAGTGGTTATTACATTGTTTTAATCAAACTTATTTTCCACAATAAGTCATTGATAAACAGCACAGTTTCTGTTTTCAAATGCTGATTTTGTTGAAGCTGATGATATTATCCCAGGGCTGACTCTAGCTGGCTCTCATGCACTGAATAACATGTGGAGCATCTTTTTTTGACACGTTCTGCATCTCTTGTTTTGTTTTTTTGATGGACAGAAATGTAATTACAGAAACTAACGACAGGCTCGTGGCTTCTCGCTGAAGCTGCTTGATGAACGACATGAAAACAGAACGTGTCCCTGTTATTTTGTACATTCACGTGTGTATATTTTCAAAATCTGTAAACGGTCAGGCATGACAAGTCGAATACACGATTGTAAACAAATCTTCCACATCATGTTTCGATGCATTTCATTTCCCATAACCGTACCAGGTGTAAACGGACAGTTTGCACAGTTCTTATTTTAGGACTACAGGGTCCTCTGTGTTAAACTTGATGAACACAGAAGGGGCAGTAACGCATCTGCATTTAGGTCTTTACAGCTGGCCTCTAGCATGCTGCAAATAATGGTGATAAAGGTCGGCGATGACGGGATATGCATCGCCACACACGGCACACTTCACGCCGTCTGCCGACGCCTCATTTGATACGCTGTCATTTCGGCTGACGTGTCTTTTCACAGTTCTCAAAGGATGAATTGGTTTTCCAAGTGCGTTTTCATCTATTCCGTCATGACCGGTTCCTCTATCTTGGACCGAACGTGTGCTGCTGGGACGCTGAGGAGCTTTACCCAAATCAAGACCTTTACTTTTGACAAAGGGAATCGTGGGCGCTCGAGGCGACTCTTGCGCCGCTAGGTCTGGACACTTGGATAAAAGGCCCAGAGGACCGTTGTAGTGTTCCTCAGGATCTGGATGCAATGCAGCCATGTGGTTATTTGCGAGAGGGAAAAACATTTTCTTGTTGGACTGTGTATGATCGTCTATGGATAAATCGAAATCGGAGTCCTTGTGCGTTGAGGAATGGCAAAGCTGGTGACTGAACAGCAGATCTAGAGTCTTAAAGCTGCACCTGCACTGCTCGCACTGATAAGGCAGAAACACCTTCTTGGGCCTGACCTGAATCCACTGGAACTCCGGGTGCTCGCTCATGTGTTTTTCATACGAATGCACAAACCGAAACCCTTGCCCGCACTGAGGACAAGTGAAGCGCCCGCGTCTCTGTCGATGGATTCTCTGATGACGCCACAGTTTCTTCCAGGTTTCCAGAGTCTTACCGCAACAGGAACACGTGTAACTTTGACCCGAGGCGTGGGTGAGCATGTGGGCTCGGAGTCGGCCCATGTGTCTGAACAGTCGCCCGCAGCTCGGACACAAATATTTCTTGGGGTCCGAGCGGTTATCCAGTTTGTTTAACTTTGACACGAGGTGCGAGAGCTGGTGAGCCGGTACAACCGTCGACTGGAACGGTTTCTTTAAGTTAGCCGAGCGTTTCTTGGCACGGGTCCGTGACGTCATCTTCTGTGTTTCACGGTTGGTACCTGTGAGGGAGGAAGCTGAATTGCGACCCGGTGAACAGCGGAGCGCAGGCACCGTGTACTGTATCAATGACATTGTCTCTTCCTCCTTTATCGCAGAGCTGGAGGCGCTTCTCTCTCCTCTGCACTGACTGCGATGGGCACTAAATTCAGACAGCACACCAAACAGCTTGTCACAATACAAGCAGCGATAAAGCTTGGCGCCGGTGTGGGCTCTCATGTGGCCGTTGAACTCCTGCAGATGGTCAAACACATTCTTGCAGATGTGGCACGTGTACGTCAGTGCAGGCTTTGCGCGCCTGTTGGCTTGCGAATCGTCGCTGCTTGCTGGAGGTCTACAGGAGTGATTCTTTGCGTTGCTATAATGAGTGAACGCTTTCTCGCAGCGTGTGCAGTTGTACCGCTTCACGGACCAGTGTGTGAGCTCGTGGACACGGAGGAAATAGGCCTGACCGAAAGCTTTGCCACATATATCACATTTATAAGGCTTCTCTCCCGTGTGGACACGCACGTGTCTTATGAGCGCCGACTGAAACGGGAACGTTTTACCGCAGTACTGGCACACTTTTTGTTCCCTCTTTTCTTGTGGAGCGGGTCTACGAAGCCCCTCGCCGTTTTCGTGGTCGTCCCCTCGGCTGTGTTTCTCAGATTTGTTGTTCTCGGAGTCCTGGTCCAGCATTCGCGCGTGCATCTTCATATGGGAGGAATACTCAGAGCAGGAGAATTTGATCTTGCAAAATGGACATTTTTGATATATGTTGCTCTTTTTGTGCGTCTTGAGGTGAAGATTTAAGTTCGAATTTTTGCTGAAACCTTTGTCACATTCGGGGCATTTGAAAGGCCGTTCTCCTGTATGAATGCGTTGGTGTATGATGAACTGAGAGAAAAATTTAAACGTCTGACTACAGTAACCACATTTTAAAAGAGTTTTCGCCCCCTTTTTTATGTAGCTGACCTTAGAGCCGGCTTCCTTACACTCGTCACCATAGTCTGTATTTTGTTGAGCGTCATCGCTGCTTTTATGAGCCTCTACAAGCTGCTCTCTCTGTAACAAAACACTCCGTATTCTCCTCCTCCTCTTGCCGCCTCTCTTGCGCCTGAAGGCCCTGTTTGGACCCTGAGCTTTAACTGTGGTGTTGGCATTGCACTGTAAAGATTTCGGTATATTTGACTCCGAGATAGGATTTAAATGATCCAGCTCTACCTCCACATTCTCGGCTTTCACAGCAGGCGGGACTCCGACAGCTTTAGCTGGTTGCTCAGAGGACGTTACAACATCTGTGCTGGAGGACTGTGCATTCGGCACGCTTTTTGGGGATCCGATACTGCTTTTTGATTGTGACTCCTCGCTGCCATTCACGTCGGCAGACTGTTTCATGTTCACAGGGTCGTCGCTCTGAGTCGGGCTTACCACCTTTAGACTATTTAAACCCTCTGAAGAAATAGCTTTAGGCTCAGCTGCTGGCTGGGAACTCAGTTTCTTTTGCGGTGATGCGACCTCCTTTAATTCCGTCTGCTGCTCTTGCCCTTCTTGCTGGTACAGTTGACCGCTCTTTCCATCCGTATCAGTCTCTTGTTTGTCAGTGTTTCGTTCCACCTGCTTATCAGTCTCTGCTCTCTCCCCACAGCCGGTGTCGTTGGTCGGCAGCGACGAGGCCTCCTGGGAAACATCCAGCCGGCACACTTTAGCTGGAACTTGCTGATCAGCCAGTTTAGATCTTCTTCTTTTAACACCTTGAAAGATCGATGTATTACTACTTTCTGTAGGCGTCCCCTCAGTTGGTTTGGGGTCTACGTTGCTTTCCGATTCCGGCGTTCCTTCCTGTGTCGAAGCGTGTTCACCTCTACTCCTCAGGCGCCGTGCAGGACCATCAACACTATTAACAGAAGCAGCGGCAGCAGGAGCAGTGGCAGCAGCAGCCTCAACAGCCATAGTTTTAAAAAGTGCCATCTCTGATTTTCTGGGTCTGCCTCTTTTTCGTTTTGGCAGCACGGGGACAACATCTTGTACTTTACCGTCAGACACAGTATGAAGAGCAGACATCTCATTATGAGGTGAATTACTGATTAAGGGAACGACTCTTGGCAAAGGAAGTGTTGTGCTTATCTCCTTATGTTGAACTGCATCATAACCAGCCAAACCTGGATCTTTTTTGTCTTTAGTCAACAGCGGTTTGATTTTACGCGGGCGGCCACGTTTCTTGTGGACCTCCACAGGCTGTCCACGGCTGTCTGTAGTAGAGCTGCACACAATTGCGGGCGTCTGAGACTTTGCTTCCATCTCTGCCTGTGCAGGTGTGTGCTCGCTGTGTTGACAATTTGTTCCGCCTGCTGTTTCAGAGTTAAGTCGGCCTTCAGACTCCACCTGCCCCGATGAGTGGGATTCAGGTGCAGGTTGAGTCACTTCTGCTGCTTTCATTTCCTCTCCCCACTTAGAGTCCACGTCTTCCTCACTGCCTCTCTTGTCTTCAGGTATCTGTGAGAAAGGGAGAAAGGAAAAAAAAAAAAAAAAACTGCATTTGTCACAAATGTAGAAATGGTATAAGTTTTCGAAAATGCTATAAATATAAAGACGTCCAAAAAAACATGCATCTACACAAGTGTTAACGCCGTCATAATTAGTTCTGTGGGGTTAACGTCGATATGTATGCAGGTAAACCCTGAAGCTATCAGGAGTACAGTAGAAGACCACATGCTCATGAATATGCATGTAAATTAACAAACAAATGTATCTCTCAAAATACAATAAAAGTGTATTATTAAATCTTAATGTGTTTATTTAGGAACTGTCCTCGCTTCATCTGGATGTCGTAAACATAAACAAAACAAAATGATTCACTGCACACTTAAATAGTCTAAATGTGATATATTCAAAAACTATTTAAAAAATAAAAATAAACAAGATAGTCCTTAAAGAGCACTCAAGTTTAAAAGTGTTTCTACATAAAAACACATCAATGTTCCAATCGTAGGTTAATCCAGAACGTGGGCTGTAACCTGTAATAGACAGCATAACGTTTGTCTCTCTCACTAACTACCTGCTTGCAGTCCAAAGGCGCATGAATGGAATTGCGAGGATGCGACGGCGCAGCGGTTAACTCAGAGACTGTATCTTGGTCACTGCTTCCTCTGCTGAAGGACATTTTACTCCCCATGTCAAGAGTCTGTGAATTAAACAGTGACAAGGAGGCTGTAACTCACAAAAACAGGATTTCACGACACAATACATTTAACAGACTAGCTCACCTATTATTATTATTATGACTGCTGGCTTGAATACACTGCATGCATCTAAAACAGCCCATCAACTCCTTCAGGAGAGTTAAGTCGGTGTATGTGACGAACAGAAAAATCAGAGATTCAAGCAGCGGCGTCTACAGAGAGAAGCCTGCTGTAAGCAATCACCGGGCAGATTTATTCTGGATTAGTATTAGTAGTTGCTTTGCCAGACTTCAGAGTTTCCCCACAAATAAAAACAACAGAAATTGTTAGTTACTGCCAAATGAGACATCTGTCCAGAGAGATAGCCACGTAGCAGATTGGTGACTCATTCTACGGGGAACTGTGGAGTTGGGAAAGTCTTTCCTATCTGACGTAACCGGTGGTACAAAGAACATTTACTCAAGAACTAAACTTAAATACAATACTGAGGTGGTTGGTACTTTATTTTGAGTAATACCACTTCAGGGTTAGCAAACGCTTCACTACATTTCAGAGAGGAATATTGTACTTGCCTCCATTACTTTTACATGAGTTACTGTTAGACATTTTTATAAATGACATATCAATACAGAACAATCCACCCAGATGTTTATTCATCAACTATATGCTGTATTAAAATGCTGCTTACAAGTTAAGGCATCAGAAATAACAATCCAATATAATGGAACGACAACAAAAGACAATATATTAAAGTAAAACAGCAAAACAATGAATCCTTTCACATCATCTATATACTTCTGTACTTTAACTTTAGTCATAATCTTCATGCAGGAGTTTAGCTCGTCGTGGAAATGTTTCACATTGTAATATTGCTTCTTTTACTCAAGTGAACTATGGAAACACGTTCTTTCTCCATTATAACACACCACAAAAGTTACATAGACATTAGCTCGTGCACCACTTGACTGAATGAATGCAGTACACCGGTGTGTCGAGATAGAGAGTGGCTGCTAATGTCTGCAGACTCATGGAGTCTTTCTGATGCACTGAGCAAATGGCTTTTGATTGCCAATGCTCACACACACACACACACACACACACACACACACACACACACACACACACACACACTCACTGACACGTAAACGTGGCCCCAACGGATCACTTAACGTGTATTTCAATCACATATGACCCAGACAGCTTAATTAATAACTAATTATTATACAAAGTTACTAACAGCATGCATGTAGGCGTTATCTGTTGGGAGGCCACATTGCTAGCTCCATTTAATTAACGTCACAGGCCACACGAACCTCACCGTTAACTACGATGTCAGCTCATAATACCTTCTTTATAGCGAACATATGTACATGTGGGATACCTGTCAACAGCTGTCACCAGATGCGACGGTTGGTACCTTTAGTAAACACAAAGTGCTTGCCTGAGTGGGAGAGTCAAGGCTGGTCTTTGCGTAGCCATTCACTGACCGCTGATCAATTAGCTAGCATTGGCTAGCTCAAAGCTAACGTGTGCGCTGTCGTTTGCGTGGCTGTTTGGCACTTCTTTCTTTTGACAAGCGTGCATTGGTCTGGGAGCTGATCTGATAATTTGGACCTTGGCGTTCTCTTCTTTTTTCAGAGCAGTTTGCAGCAGTGAGCCACTCGAGATCCGCGCACAAAGCAACCCGAACGTGTCAATCACGGAGTGGATGCTTCAGGTGGCGTGGGACATTTGGGAATTATGATTTGTTCTGTAGAAGGAAGGCGCAATACACAACGTGAAAATGTGATATGTGAGATATAACGTTTGCGGACAGGAAGTATGAAAGTAAAAAATAAAATCGTTGCACATCGCAATCATTAATTCGGCTTGTTGACAAACTACCACCTGTTACATCTCAAAGTTCGAACATCAACCACCTAAACGTGTTTATGCGCCGTTGTTTTCTGCTACACACACACACACAGGGTATCTAGATTACAGGCACACAAACAGCACATGAACGCCGCATCCACATTGTGGATATTTACCTCATCACAAATGGACTCACACAGCGCCTTGTTGCTTTGAAATGGCCCCATGGATGTATTGAGTGTGGCCCCCTCTGCTGGAGATTAGGGCCGCAAGACAGACAACAAGCATGCGATAGACCACTACATCACTGAGGAAAAGGAGCTTCCGGTATCAAAAGCTGAGACTAAAAATAAAAAAGGGAGGCAACGAAAATATACGTCTATAACTTATTTTTAGGATTCTATATTACCACTTACCTTGCTGACACACGTGTCATATTCTTACTGGCACTGTGCTAAAAGTATTACATATCAAACTGCCAAAATAAGTACTTGCACTGCAGGCGAGGTCAGATTTATGCACTCAGTCCATTCACCATGAGAATAACCTTGTTGATAATATCACATGCTGCTTTATCCCATAAACACACACACTGAAATCAAAAATATAGTTTAATAAAACATAATATACTGCATTCGTGAAGTCTGACAAAGCTAGTAAAAACAATGTATTTTGGTCAATTCCGCACAGCCTCACATCACATTTCTGAGCATACTAAAAACATAGAAAACAAAACAAAAAAACAGTACCTGGTTATCCCACCAAACATGGGTAAATCAAGCACATAGGTTTTGATGATTAACTTCATGGATTTACATTAACTATAACAATTTCATGGGGACCATTATTGGACTGTTTACAGTATTGACAAAATAAATCCAGCTTAATTAAGATGCACGTTTGTTGTCACTAGTAATCCTACACTACTTCATCTTCAAAAGCCAGAAAGCATTGTGTTCCTGTACAATGAAGCTAAACAAGTAGATGCTCTTCAAACAGGACTGCCTTTATGCTCTTGGTCCATCATGAACATAAAATGTGACATGCAAATTGGATTTTGCCTCTCTAATTGTGTCAAGTCTTAATAGGGACCGAGGAGGTTACTTGGTATATCATCTCAGCAGATTTGTCTGGTCCGCTTTCCACTATGTAACAATCATCATCCATATTCACTCCTGTTTTCCCGTTCAGAGAAACTGCCCCTTGCGCTTTGTCCAGACCGCCAGCCAGGACTTGGTTTTTCTTGATGTTACCAGAAACTGGAACGCAGAGTTTTCTCTCCCCATTCATCTGCGCCGCATTGGGACTTGTCACCGGCGTCACCATCTTTAGTCTGTAATATTTGCCAGGTCGCACGTGCTTTGCCATAAACTCTTGGGCTTTGGCACATTTGTGCCTCTGTAGCAGCTGCGCAGTTTCAAAAGGAAGATGACAGACTCGACACGGGAACCCATTTGATGCAGAGGACGTCTGCATTAGTTTGCTTGGTACACCCGATGTAGATTGTGTGGGCCTCTTCAGCTGCACAGAGGGAGGGGCAGCGAGCCCTTGGGTACTTTTATTGAATGCACCGGGACTCTGATGAAGCCCCTGCTTGCTTTTATTGTATGTACCGATTTTCTTATTTTCCAACTGCAGGGTGGAAGTCATAAGAGGCGATCGACTGCCTTTACCGGCAGCGCTGGGACTCTGGCCTTTCGACTGTAGATAGGAAGCGGCCCAAGGCCCATGAGCACTCGGACTCCTGGTTGTACTGGCTACAGATGCTGTCTTCAAAACCAGCGGTCTCGCGGTGATGATTCTGAATTTGGTAGTGGGGGTGTTGGATGCTTTACAAACATGGAAGCGAGGCACTAACTTCTTGCTGGAGAGCAGCAGCCCACATCCTATACAGCCAGCTACTTTATCTGTGACATGAGAGCTGTGGTGGGAGATGAGGGAAGCCCGTGTTACAAAACACTGCCCACATTTAGCGCATATGTAAGGCTGTGTCTTGTTAAATTTGCGCATTGTTTGCAGCAACACAATAGGCTGGTAAAGTGTCCAAAGATCCACTGTAGGTGCACCTACACCTGCAAAAACGTTCTGCATATCTTTTTCACGAGGATTTGGGGGCAAAGACGCTTGTGACACAGAGTGCTGCAATTGAGGCACTTGTGAGATCTGCGCAGACTGCGTGGGAAGTTGTGGCATAGCAGCTGATGTAAAGGGCAGCATGGGCTTCACCGGCGCCTTCCAGACCACCTCACCGGTCTGCAGTCGCTTCAGCTGCTGCTCCTCCAGTATGCGCTTCTCAATTCTGCGCTTCTTTATTGTTCCATGATCAAGCACTTGGTGACCCGGTTCATGTGTAGCGCTGTGGTCCAGCATGTCTCTGTATTCAACAAACTCTGTTCCACAGGAGCAGATGTGACTGGCAGCAGAACAAAAGTGTTCCTCGAGGCATTTCCGATTTGCAAATATCTGTTCACAGCTGAAGCAAAACCGTCCAGCGTCCATCAAGTCTTTGCCCAAGCCGTCCTCCAGGACACTTCCTCTCTCCATCATCAGGCTAGGTCTGTTCACCGTTTGTGTGGAGCAGCTTTGCTGTCGGAAATAAACAAAAATATATGTTAAAAAAACAGGGAAAAATATGTCATTCAGTTGTGACGTTACCTCATCGTTTAATGGTGACTGATGCTATCTGAATAAAGAGCTAGCTATGCTAACCGCTACACACAACGGCATGCTAAGCTAAGGAGAGATGACTGGAACTTTCGACATCACTTAACGTAGTTTCCTCCGAACATTTGCTCGACTCTGAAAGAGAGTCGAAACTTAGGAGACGAACAAATAAAAGTCTTAAACTCATTAACGTTAACCAGATTATTTCTATATCATACACCCATAGGTTGTGAAATACATACCGTAGAGTGATCCATCCAATTACTAGGGTGGCATATTTACTGTACTATTATTCCATACTGCTTAATATCTGGAAGAAATACCTTAGCTAGACACGTTTTACAATGTATACCGTAATTTAGTTTAACGCGCCCTTGCCTCGCTTAAAACCTAGCATGCTAACGTTAGCCTCAACTAGCTCACGAACAATAACGTCAGCTTACCTTCACATAAATGTCAAAGTGTCGTGTTAATATGATGGTTTGTCCTTGCAACAAAACCGGACAAAGATTGTCGTTTCGTGGGCCACTCACATTCAGGCTAAACTTGCCGGTATTTAGACCGAGTAGGTGGCAGCTAGCCCACTAGCCACACCAAAAAACAAGAGGAAAGAGCCCACTCTTCTTCTATGGATGGCGCGCTTCTACAGCAACACGTCCGGGTTCTGCATCATTACAGTGACACCTGTCGACCGGAGGTGCTGATTCACCTCTGATGTTATTAGTGCGGTAGTTCTGCTGGGTGATTTTAGTCTGCGTTACACAAAGCAATATAAATAATATTACTATGAGGCTGGCAGGTCATTCCTGACGTTGGAAACAGCCTTAGACAATCCCGTCAGATTTCCCTACCAGTGTAGTTTTTCTACAGTCAGCTTAGGTTTTTCCCCCAGTGAAAAGGTTTTCAATTTTAGAGGACTTATATGTATCCCATGTCAGAGGCATTGACAGAGCTGTAGACGGATTACATAAAAGTCTTGAATATAAATTAGGATCAAATTAAAGTTTAAGGAATTTCGATGATATAAACCTTGTGTGCAAGCATTTGTGATCCCATCCCCAAGGAGGGAAAACTCATTTTCCTACCCTTTGTTTGGATTTTCCTTTAAATTTAATTCAGTTCAATCAACACTTGTGAGAAGAAGACAAAAATATGGGTTTATTACTCGAGTACTATTGTAAGAGTAGTTTGTTTAAAAGCCTTACATTTTATGAAACATATGGCCAGATTAACCTGCGAGCTGTGATAAAGCCCACTGTTCCTCACAATGTGCAATAACTAGTTTTTCTACGCTGGAATACTGATGAGCAACAGATATGCTGTGTGGTAATTTGATTAAAGTACAAATACAAAATGAAGTTGAACAAATCAAACTAACATTTGACAAAGATGGTCCTCAAAACTGTCTGAAGATCCAGAAATAAAGTATGAGACATCGTGTACCATGTCAGTCGATGCTATGCTTTAATTGCGTTGTACAGACTTGTGAATAGTCAAAGTCAAAGTAAACCTGGAGCTTTTAGGGGTCCTTGGGATATTGGTCATTCAGCCAGGACCGATATACTATACGTCATATTTGTTTGCATACATAATGTAAAGGCATTAAGGCAAATGTATCAAATTAACTTTAAAATGCAAACCATTCATTTATGAAGTATTTCTAAATTAAATCCTTCTAGAAGATACTGCACATTAAAATCTTGTGAACATAACAAATTACTTGTTCAATACTTTACATCAGGTCTCTCCAATGGTCCAGCTAAGAAAAACTAGTATGCAGTTTTTTTTTTAGGTTTAAAAATTGTAATAAAGATCAAAATATGTTATTGTATGGTTTTCAGATTTCACCGTGGATCTTTGCATGTTGCAACGAGCTAAACATGTACACATGTGACTCCCACGCCCTTTTGTCTTGGACTTGTATTAAAACAGGTACTTTATAAAGTATACCACTTTCTTTAGAAAATGTCTGTCTAACAAAAAAAACTATCTGTATAATTTTGATGAGTAAAAGCCAGCACATAAAGAAATGTGTGTGTGTGTAGTTCCAAATAAATCTGTAGCTTTACTTTGCCCCAAAAAAAAAAAAAAACCCAGCACATGAAACAAGGATGGATGCAACAACAGTTATTTACTGGCTTGCATTTGAGATATTCGGTCCCATGCCACACAAAACGACAACATGTTTTAAAACTGGTATGTTTATTAACACCAGGAACAACAATCAGCTACATCAAACTCTGAGAGAAAAGTTTGATGACCAAATGTTAGGAAATATTTACAGGCTAATGAAGCTATTTAATAGAAAGAGATTAACTTGACAAAACTAAAAATGTACTGTACACCAGTTCTTTTCCCCCCCCCCCATTTTTTCTTTGTGACAAACTACGATGACACACTTCATAATAAATCAAAAACACACTCATCTGGTGGCTGTACAGTGGCACAAAAAAATAAACCTAAGGAAACTACAATTGGCACATATGGAAAGAACGAGCTCGAATAAAAAGTGATCGGTTCTTATGTGCACCGCTCCCATGTTCGCCATTGTTTGCTGTCATTACGCAGTCAGCTGTTCTTGTGTTTGGGGCTTCGTGTCTCCAGCCATGATGCGATGAATCCTCCTGCGGTGGTTTTTGAGTGATTTCAGGTTTGGGTAAGTACCCTGACAGACATCACAGCGATACGATTCAGACTGTTTGTGAGTAAGCAGGTGTTTCTGTAATCCATCCACGGTGCCGAACCAGCGAAGACAAACGGGGCAACGCACGGGCTTGATGGCGGGCTTGCAAGCCCCACTCCTCTGGTGAAACATGAGACTGATGGAGTTTGGGAAGTCAGAGTTGCAGTGGGAACAGTGGTACGCTTTGGGTGAGTTTGTGGGATTTGTGACCCGCACACCTTTGCATCGATTCCAGGATAAGTGCCGTCGCAGGGAACAGCGAGTGGCGAAAGTGTTGCCGCATCGTGTGCACACAATCCGCTGCTGCTTCTTGGTTGGATTTGAAGCCTGCTCTGTGCGCAGTTGCTTGTGCGGAGGCTGACGCACTGACCGAGATGGCTGCTGCTGCTGCTGAAATCTAAGTAGCAGAGGTTGTGATCGTTGTGGTTGAAGTCCCTTCAGCAGCTGGTGATGACGGTGCATGTGGATCTGCAGATGAACTTCATAGTCCGCCCAGGAATTAACAGTCTCTCCACAAGTTGGACACGTGTAGGATTCCTGTGCGTGCTTCTGCAGGTGCTCCAGGAGAAGCCTCGGGGATGTAAATCCGACCCCACACTCGCACGTCACCCTCCGTGGAAGCACGGAGGGCAGTGACATGATGCCCCAGTTGCCTCCGTCGGCGTCCTCCTTGGTCTGACAGTCCGTTGCAACGGCCGACACGGTCTGCTGCACGGGCCGTCTGTCCGCCTGTGCAGCATCTTCCATCGTTTGTTGCAACTGACATCTCTTTCTGTGCACCATCATGTTATCTTTGCGGTTAAAGGTCTTACCGCAGACAAAACAAGCAAACATTGGTTTCATATTGTTGCCGGTTAGCAGAGTGGCACCCTGACCGCCACTCTGTGCGACGGGTCCACGTGGCCTAAACCCGCACAGCCGTAGATGGCGCCTCAGAGTAGACGGGCGACTGTAGGTTTTCTGACATTTGTTACAAGGGTAACGTTTCACACCGTCTCGGATGAAATAGCGCAGGCTAGAGGTCTCTGCAGACTTCTTCACCGGTGGGTCGTTGCCAGCTTTCTTTGTAAAGCCAAGCACCTCCATTTCATCATCCAAGGGTATCGTCCACTCTCCTTCATCACTGTCTTGATCATCATCTTCTGCTGCATCCCAGCTGCTGTTTTCTTGTCCTTGCTGGAGCGAGATCCCACACAGAGAGGCCTCTTTTTGCTCCTCGTTCATGGAAGAGTTGGAGTAGAAAGGTGAGAAGCGATTTGCTGGATGAGTCCAGGCCGACTGTGAAACTGCAGACTGCGGGGAATTTGGAGAGGTGGCCTCTACCTTGATACGACCGGTAGCCTCAGTGCCCACGGCAACATTCTTGTTGAGTTGAGATCCCACATCCGTTTTGGCTTCACTGTTTGGTCTCAACACTGGCATTTGAAGGGAGGGAATGGCCTGCGACCCTGGGCCCTGACACCTGTGCATTTTGAGGTTCCACCTGCGTGCATAGCTGTGCTTGCACGATGGACAATAGAAGACTTTTTTTGAATTGTTTAGACTGTGGAATGGCACTATTTTTTGGGGAAAAGGGGACTTTTTTTTTAAAGCGCTTGACAGCTGTATGGTTGCGTTTCCTAACTGAGGGCATACGTGATTGTCAGGTAGAGGCAGCCGCCCAATGATGAGCTGTTTGCAGCGACGACAACATTTAATCCTCTCTTTTTTGTGCAAGAAATGATGCTCTGTCAGTCTGTCCAAGTCTTGAAACACCCTCCGACAGCGGCCACATTGATATCTCCCATATGGGCCGTTACTGCCAGGAGCCAGGAGCTTCTGACGGGTTTCAAGAAGCACAACAGGTGATAAAGTCTTTGTCAGAGAGACGACCCTTTTCTTACTGACCTCAAGAATCCTGCTGATGGATGGAGCTTTTGTCTTTATACCGGGTTTTGTGAGCAGCCGCCTCAGCTGTTCAATCGAGAGATCGTTTATCGGGGACACCTCAGGTTTTGCAACTGGCGTAATATCAACAGGGACAACTTCTTGTTTGGGGGTAACTGTGTTATTGTTCTGAGTCGGTGACAGAGGGGGTTGAAATTGCTTCATGTATGCTGAGGCAAGCAGCTTCATTAGGGAGTTATTTCTGGGCAAACTGTCGTGCTTTTCGCTGCCGGGAACAGAATTTGTTTTGTCTTGCAAACAAACGTCCTCCACAGTCACTGGTATTTGCTCTGCTGTGGCCGACATGGTCTCAAGTGGTTTCTCCCTCTGATCTTGAGGGGGTGTACACTGGCCTTGAGGAGCAGTTACTATGGAAATGCCATCCTCCAGTCTTACATCTGCTTTGTGGTCCGTTAATGTGGGTAGTTCGACAGCTGGAAACCTTGAGGTAGAGGGGCAACTCAGAACCAAACCCGGCTGAGTCACAGTAGGAATGAACAGTACATGCGGGGAAGGAAAGACTTTCTCACACCCCGTTCCACTAGAGAGAACACTGTTACTATCCAGAGGTGGCAGAAGCTGTGGCTGAGCGACATGTGATCGCTTGTGCTGCAGCATAAGACTGAAGTCTTGAAACTCCTCTCCACAATCACAAATAAAAAAAGAAGGAGAATGGCTCTCGGGCAAGAGTGCCGGTGGACTGGGGAGCTCAGTGGACGAGTCTATACTTGCAAACAGTGTTTGACGTGGGCTGATGCTGGGCTGTGAAGAGGCAGGGACCTTGGAGAGTGCACTGGCATGGGTCGCCTGATGTACAAGCAAGGAGGCCAATCCAGTGAAGGTGACAGAACACGCCACACAACGGTACACTTTGGGGGTCGAAGTACTTCCCTGTAACCCGAGCATCATGGCAGCCAAAACGTATCAGGCAATCCAGGTGTTGTGGTCTGTAAATCACTCACACACACACACACACACACACACACACACACACACACAAAAACAATGTCATCAAGTGAAAATGGACACACAATCACAATTTGCTAAAATATGTTTTTTAACCTTCTACTACGATACTTTTATACAAAATAACATATTTTCACATTCATTTCACAGTTAAATACGGTTTAAACGTGGTTACATCGATGGAACACAAGCATGAGGAAACTATTGTAATATTATTTCATATTTTGTGTTTTTTTTAAAGAAACGTGTCAATTTGCATTGCACTATATGACGAGCAATGTAGTTTGTGTAATGAGATATTACAATTTAACATTCCTACAAAACATTTTGAGGCGGGGTTTTAGCAAAAGGGTCCAGCCGGAACAATGCCCGGTCAGATTCAAAGAGCCCTATATTGTAGGCCTGCAAATATGAAGAACAGACCCTGCTTAGCCAGTGCATTTTCTCCCAGCATCCAACTCAACAGAGCAACTGAGAGCTGCTCTGGATTGCAACAAGAGACACTCCCCCGCCTGCCGATGGTCAGCAAATCCATCAGGTCTTTCTGCAGAAATGGGATCACATCCCTGCAGACTTTAGGCCTCATTTCCACTGGCTTTGGATAGCATGCGTAGCCTCCAGGTGCAGGGAACAACCATGCAGTCATGCATACAGTGATCTTGGCTCCGAGTCTAACCGTGGCAGTCTTAACATAGCCGTGTTGATCAAAAATAATTTGTAGGACAAGTATGGCCATGTAATGCATTCATATATATATATATATATATATATATATATATATATATATATATATATATATATATATATATATATATATATATATTTTTTTTTTTTTTTTTTTTTTTTTTAATTTTGAGGAAATAATATCCTGTTTTCTGTAATCACCCCCAAAATATATGCATGAAGTAATATAAAAAGCTCAAATAATGTAAAACGTATATTACTACAGACTAATTATTAGAACCAGAACATCCTGTAGAACAGGAAGGACTACATTTTTGTTTTTACTGCTTAGTGTTCTTTGACTGCTCTGCATGAAACTTAGAATACATGAATCGGAATTGATTATTCTTAAAGTTTTGCGCCTCCTGAACGACGTTTAGGCATGTTCAGACCTCTCGCTTTACAGATTAGAATACATTGCTGCTTGATTAGGAAAAATACACACAAAAAACCAAGAGCACAGCATGAACTTAATTCAACCCGTAGATCTAAATATGAAGATGACATTACCGGGGAGGAGAGCCTTAAACGCGGCTTGAATTGTGTGACTAAGCTGAAGCAAAGACCACCGAACATAAGGTGGAAGTGAACACTCAAAGAACCGCTGCCACGAAGAAACACGCCAGTTACCGCCAGAATATTGGGGATCTCAAGCCAAGTGTACGCTAGCCTGCTAATGACCACAATGCTAACGAGTATATGGACGTTGTTTTACCAACAACACACTCTACCATCACGTAGTATCGTTTTTACAAGATCTAATATGACACCAATTAGCTTCTCACACGAGCACTATTCATCTGCTACCATTTGCTAGCTTGGCATCTGACCCTCTAGCGTACACAACCACCAAGGTCTTGTTGAAGCATCTCAGTGACCATTGCTAGTGAAAGCTAACCAGGGGGAAGGCCAGAGAAAGGGAGAACTAACGCTTACAAGCTAACGTTAGCTACCATGTCATATGGAGCAGCTTTTCCTACACAATGACCAAACGTTCATTATCTTCCCGCAGCCTACTCACCAGCCTCAGGAGCATTGGGGTTTTTCCTCAAAGTGACTGTGCGGGAGGAGACGAAATGGCCCCGCAGACATCTGTACCCGGCTCTGCTCGCTTCTGTGGTTCACAAATGTGATGCTGTGCCAAAAGGAAGAGGCATCGAGTCGAGAGCTGCAGCTGCGGCAGGCGCGGAACAGAGCGACTCGTGGGGTTTATAAAGCGCATGCGCACTTCACCCAAGCGCCGTTAAGAAAAGCGCTGGGCGGCGCGGTGAGCATGGATGTAGACGGTGCGCCATGGCTGCGCCCATCCAGGGCTGCGCCGCGGTGCGCTGCGGCCACAGTAGCAATTGCGGGCTCCTTCCTGAAGCCCAAAAGGCAAACCTCTCTCACATGCAACTGAAATAATGCACAATGTATACCGAGCATACTACACATTCAGAAAACTATTTTTGTTGCATTATCACAAATTTACCCAGATGTCAAACATAAAACCTTTTTTTCCCCAGGGCGGAAGCATACCTTAGCCAATTACCATTTTTTGTTATCCCCTCATAATATTTGATATAATATCGTCTTTGAGACACATATTCAGGCACAAATGAAGATAATGAATACAAATCCAATCTCAGAACCTACATATATCTACATCTACATCTACAACCTACATTTATACCTAAATCTGTTCCACTTTTTTTGCTGCCCTTTTTTATTCCTGATATATATTTTGTTGTTGTTTATTGTAAATTTGTGTTTGTACATTGAGAGCGGAGTGGAAACCGGAGTCAAATTATTGGCCATGTATGCTTACGCATACATGGCCAATAAAGCTGATTCTGATTCTTAGAACCCATCCATCTGCCTGACTTTCCGAAAGATATGGTCTCTAACATGAGAGACAAAATCCTGGACATCGTGGCTGACCACCCCACGATGAAAAACATCATCGTGCATACAGGAAGCTGTGACACTGTGAAACAATAGTCTGAAGTTCTGAAGCGAGACTTTATTGATCTGTTAAACACAGTCAGCTCTGTCAAGGCTGAGGTGTTTATCAGTGGCCCTCTTCCACCAGTCAGAGGAGGAGATGAAGGATTCAGCAGGCTGTTTGCACTGAACAAACGTCTGTCAACTGCATGTACTGACCATTCAGTACATTTTATCAACAATTTCTACCTTTTCTGGGAGCGCAGACATCATTTTAAGGCACATGGAGTTTGCCTGAACAAGTCAGGGCTAAAACTGTTTACCTCGAACCTATTTTTCTTCCTGCGTCATCCGCCTGTTCCTACTGCCAAGGACACGAGACGAGAGGAGTCTAAACAAGAGATAAAGAGCCAAGAGGAGGGGTCTCCAACCTCCTCATCAGGGGCCGCCTCTGATCTCCCACTTTCTCCACCCTTCCGAGAGGAGTCTTTACCTCCCTCACCAGCACCTACTTCCACCCCCCAGACTCCATCCAGGTCCCCCTCCTCTCTACTCACACTCTCCCCATCCTCCCCCCACCTGGAGTTCACTGACCACATGAAAGAGCTGGTCATTGCTGGACCACTCCTCGACGTACAGCCCCACCCCCGCCACTGGCTCAAAGTCCTCATCCAGTTTTGACACAATCAACCATCCTGTCTCCCCTACCTGATTAAGGTAATCATTGATATCTTCTGGGTCCAGGCTACAAGGAAAAACTTGTCCATGCATTTATCTTCAGTAGACTCGACCACTGTAACGGTGTGTTTACAGGTATCTGTGAAAAGTCAGTCAGAAAGCTCCACATATCTGGAACAAAGTCCCAGAAAGCTGCAGGTCTCCTTTTAATCAAGATTGAAGACTTTTCTGTTTGCTGCTGCTTTTGAAGCAGATTCAATTAATATATTAATCAATTTCTGCATTTTACGACTGTATTTTATTGCTTACACTGCTTTTTTGTGTTTTAATGACTGTTTTTAATGTTTCAATCAATGTTCTTAATGGTTTTTAAATCTCCTTTTCTTTTGCCTTATGTTTTGATGTTTTTAATGTTTTTATGTGAAGCACTTGTTGTTGAAATGTGCTACACAAATAAACTTGCCTTGACAATGGATGAGATGAGAAAACATGTATGGCTGGATTGTTTATCAAGCAACCAGTTTACAAGCTAATTTAAACAACAGGTTCCGAGATTGCACTTCAGCCAATGAGATCCACCTACTTTGCTCTCCACACTAACTGTTCACCTGCAATTTAATCAAAGACAAAGTCAGTATACTATGATGACAAAATCATGTGCCGTTGCCAACAGATTTATATGTGAACGCAGAATCTGTTTACAGATGCATAGATGTGCAACAAATGTAGCAATTTCTAAATCCACGTTAATAAAATGTATTTTCATGTGAACTACTATGTTTTAATAATATAGTACACAACACATTATATTGTATACTTTGTATTTTATTTTATATTGCTTATCTTTTATATTACTCTCTTTAATTATATTTGTTATCTGTTAATCACATTTCATATATGGATGTTCCTTTTTGTTTCTATTCATGTAAAGTACACCAAATTGCCGCTGTGTATGAAATGTGCTAGAATTAAACGTCCTATTGCTTAATATAGATTGGTACAAATCGAACACAAATAGCCCCCGGCTACTGTTCATTTTGACCTGTCCATTAGGCTAGCATTATATCCTAACACTTATAAAGATATGATGGCCTGCTTAACCAACTTGGGGACCCCAGGGCAAAAAACATCTGTAGGCCCTCGGGGTTTCCCTGTCAAATAGGTGTGTCACCTCCAGGCTCCGACAATTTCATTTTATAATATGCTTTCGTGGTGCACACTGACAAAACAAATTTAAATTACCACAGACCAACTGCCAACCGGGAGCCTCCGAGCCCCTTTGGGGTCTGGGGCATTGGGCCACATTGGGTCCAATTGATTCAGCCTTGACAACCTTAGCCAATCTCAAGCAATTCAATTAAATCCCTTCACCAGCACAAGTAATGTCCAGAAAGCGTTGTCCGCTGAATGGCCAGGCCTTTGACGTGGTATCCCGTGGGAAACAAGGGCATTGGTCTGCTTCACCAACCTGAGGTACAGTAGGTCCACATACATCCGGTAACCACATTGTCTCCACCTACTGTAGTTCTTCAGCATTGGGAACAGTGGGTTTCTAACAGTACACATGTGATAAACGTCAAACTGCTTCCTATTCTGCAAACTGGGCACATTGCCACACTGCCTTCCTCAACCTCTTGAATAAAGCAAGTGCTGCTGGAATGAAAGACTGCAATTACTGGCTGCTCTGCGGAAGAATGTGTGCTCTCATATTGCTATATGTTATACTCGAAGCACCTCAGCCAGGCTGAACATGAACTATATCTTCTTTTTCAGGATATGGATATTACATATTCTTGAATTTACCAAACTATTCCCACATCTCATGCAGCTCCTCAAGGCCTCCACTGATCCGGCAGTAAGAGGTTTAAAGTTAAAGACTATCTTCCTGACAAGTGTTTTCAGAGACACTTACTCACTCTTGGTGTGATGTCACGTAGGTCAATCTCCAACCAATAAAACTTCTCCTCATGAAGGAACCTTTTGCAAAGAAGTCAATATTCATTCAGTAACTGTTCGCTGAGTGGACTGGCAGTTACTCCCGATTCCCTAAAAAATGGGAATATCCTTCGTCCTGCTTGGGAAGATGACAGGGCATGCTCTCAGCTTCTTTTGCGGGATCAAGTCCAGTGCATCAGTGGCAGGCACTAATGGATCTGTTGAATGGGCCTTGGATCCTGGAATTACCCTTAAAGCAAAAGAAAAAGTCGCCAATGTTCAACTTTATCTCTACCTATCCAAGATCATAGTATGCAAAAGGCCTGCAGTTGTTACTGATATTCTGTGTCTCTGGGGTACAGCAGCTAAATCTGTTGTTTTTCCGTGTCCCATAGGTACTTTGCATAAGGAAGAACTACAGAGTATTACTTCAGCTTCTAATACTTCTTCTCATCGCTTGGCATCCCAAAATACGAGTGTGGAGGATGTTTATTATTTTTATTTATTTTATGGTTTCTGTCCGGTTTGAATGAAGTGTGTTACGATGAGTTAAAAAAGGCAATTAAACCTGTCTTAGGTCGACGTAGAAGAGAAACTTCAATTCAGAAGATGCAAGGTTGTATCTTTCTGTTAAGGTGTAGCAATATTTCCTTCATTAACATTTTGTGAGTTCATTTTATTTTTTTATCATACGTAGTTTGTGCACAATGAATCCTGGTACATGTAGGCACAGCCGGCTCTACTCCCCCAGCAGGAGATCAGCTTTCTCGGTCAATAAAGCGCGCACTTTATTTGCTGAGTAGGTGCTTCAGTCCGGAGCATCCATCCAGACTGAAGCAGTTTTTAGTACCTTGAGTCCTTCATCTCATTATACAATAAGTCAGATATATGTATATTTCATTTTTCTTTTTATAATAAAATGAATACAACTTCATACGGTTAGGTATACCTACTCACTTTAAGCTTGGGTGTGAATCAGTGTTAAGATGCAAGAATCTCACATTTTAGATACAGGATGTATTTTAATAAAAGTCTGTTTGTACTGAAACACCAAAATAAAGATAACTACCAGACGGTGACTCTGGGCATTTCCACCATTACTTTCAAAAGGGTAAGAGTTCAATTAGATAGAAGAAACAAAATCGGCCACGACATTTAACAGCATTTCGGAGTGCAGAAAACAAATGGTATATTCTTTTGCCTTTTCTACAAAAAACAATTCTGTGTTGGCAAACTAAATGTTCAAAGCTCTTTCCTAAATGTTTTTGCTCCAGTATGTTCACAAAGTATTTACTCTGTTTTTGTTTGTGCCAGTAATATCTACTTCGTTCCTCATGTGGAGTACATTAATGTAGTGCTCTGTGTGTGTCGACTTGGCTCATATTTGGATAATGGAATGAAGCGTAGCTTTTCATGGCAAGCTTCCTTTCTGTTGGCTTCCCACAAAGTACACAGAAATACAAAGAAAGTACACAGAAGCACAACGAAACAGAGACACAAATTGATTTTCTAGTTGACTTTACTCCTCAATTGAATGCATCAACTCAAATTTCTTAAGAAAGTAACATTCTCAGGTTGTTTTTGTGAAAAGAATATTCAATTAAAACATATTTCCAATGCATGTACAGTAAACTTGCAAACTACCAACTTGAAAAAAAAAAATGCAACCCATTATAAATACAGGGAAATGTTGAACTGAAAAATACAAAATCATCTATAGTACATTAAAATGACCAGCGTGAAGTTTATCTTACATATTATCAACAAAACTAAAGGCTATTTCAAAGTAATGATCATGTTTGATAACAACTACAGCCTTTATCCAAGACTTTCCATAAGCATCTTATGCCATCATGCATCATCTGTATTCATCAGACAGAATGTTTAACAGCTTTACACACGTTTACGAGCCATAGATTTACAAACGCTGTCAAGAAATGATCTGGCTCATTTACTGAATACAAATTTTATATTCGAACAAAAAAATATATTTACACTGCAAATACAATCGCAGGTGGAGAGGGTCTGTCATAGAGACATGAGCCAAGCTCTTTGTTAGTATGTTACAAGAGTCAAAAATACAAATTGGATCTAAATTGTGATAACAATTGGAGGTACACAGTCACATGTAAGGCATGGAAGGGATTTCAAGTTACTATAGCTAGCTATTCAAAAGGAGGATAAGGTAGATGGTTTGCAACAGCCCTTACTGAGAGGACCCAGCATGAGTCTGTTGATGTTCCTCCAGTAGGTGAGGAAAAGCGAAGGCTTTGTCACATTCTGTGCATTCATACACAACTTGGCCGACATGGCTTTCTTGGTGCCGCTTCAGATGAGACCACTGGCCGAATGACCTGTAGCACATATCGCAGCGGAACGCTCCAACTTCATTTTCAGGGTGCACTGTCATATGCGAGGTCAGATCTTGCGCCGTATTGAACTTGGCGGAGCACTTGGTACATTTTAACTTGCTTTCGACCGGGGATGAAGCCGGGGTTTGTTGACGATGTCTTTGCTCGTGCACTCTGAGGTACCGCTTCCTGGCAAATGTTTTTCCACAAAGCTCACAATTGAATGGCTTTTCATTTCGGTGCCGTTTATTTTGATGCTCCAAAAGACCACTCTTTGAGGAGAACTGCATTGAGCAAACGGCGCAATTGTACAAGTCCTCTCCAGTAACGTCGATCTCCTCCTCCTCCCCTGCTGCTTGATAAAAAGTTAGAGCGGATGTCTTAGCTGATGGATTTGAGTATTCAGCCTCTTTCGATGCAGGCTGATGATGGGAACAGTGGTGCTGTTGGAAAGCATCTTTCCCCCAAAACCTCTGACCACACTGGCATTCCACAGCTGTCACATGACAGCGCTCGTGTTCTTCGAGCTTACTTTTAGAGGGAAGTGTCATTTTACAAATTTTGCACTCAAAGGTACCATCAGGATGCGTGGGGAAATGATAAATCAACTCAGTGGCACTGGCAAAACAGTGATGGCAAACGGGACATATGAAACCGTGTGATTGAGCCACATCTGTATCTTCAGTGTTTTGTTTAATTTCTGCTGCAGCATCACCATGGCTCTTCAGATGGCAGAGGAAGCGCTGAGAGGTGGCAAAACTATTGTTGCACTGATTGCACGGATATTCACTATTAGAAAACGATACGTGATGGGTGGTCCTGTGCTTTTTCAGGTGAGACGCATGCAGAAAATATTTATCGCAGTCTGAACAGGAGTATGGCCGCTCCTTGGCTTCCATGCAACCATGCTCCGAGAGCTCCTCTGGGTCTCCGAAACACTCGCCACAAACACCGCAGCGATATTTAAGTTCCTTCGGGGATACTGATGAGCAGTCAGAGAGCAGAGCAGACTTCTCATGTTCTTCCCTTGAAATTGGAGGTGGGGGGCTGTCACTTGACTTAGAGTGGCATTTACGATGCTCAACTCTACTACTCTTGGAGAGAAACACAACACTACAGATATCACATGGGAAGTTCTCTTCACGGTGGGTAGACATGTGTTCCGCCAACTGCAACGGCCCTGGGAAACTGAAGTCACACTTGGAACAACGGTAGGGACGGCTCTTTCCATGAGTATGCTTGTGTTTACGCAGCGCAAAGAGCGAGACAAAGCCCCTACCGCACGCCTGACACTGAAATTCAGACTTGTGCATTCGTTGATGCTGCTGCAACTGGGATGCCTGGAAAAAACATCGACCACATTCTGCACATTCGTGTGGTTTATCACCCAGGTGACAACGCTGGTGGTCCTCAAGACTTTCCGATGTTGGGAATGTCTTTCCACACACGTGGCAAGGGAAGTATGGCGAGTCTGAGTCGCTGTCCTCACTGCCGGTATTTTTATCCTCATCGCTTTCACCAGCTGTGCTGACTTGACTGCTGGATGGTTGTTCAGCGGGGCTCTTTTCCTGTACAGTTCTCGCAAGATTCCTCTGCTCATTTCGATGCCATCTTGTATAATGTCTTGCCAGTGATTTTTTGACGGAATAGGCCTTGCTACAGAAACGACAAGAAAACACATCGTCTGGATGCTCTTCTCTGTAATGATTACATAGAGATGGTCTAGACCAAAACCTGTGATTACACAGTTTGCAAGGAAAAGGCCTACTTGGGTCATGACATGTTCGGTGGATTTCAAGATCAGATGGGGTCTTAAGAACTTTGGGGCAGTCAGGGCAAGAGTATTTCCCATCGGGTCCATGCATCTTCATGTGTCTTGCAAGATTTCCTTGACTAGCAAACTCCTGCCCACAGTCTATACACGCATTGCGCTTTTGCGCTTGTTCTTGTCTTCCATGGTCTTCAAGGTGACTAATGAGCATTAAGCCATCCGTGAAGCTCTTATCACATTCTGAACATTGGTACTGCACAGGTTTCTTCTCTTTACTTGAGCTGCTCTGCACCTGTTGTCCTTCTGAATTTTCGGAGGAGTTGTCCATTGGCTCATCTTTGCAGGAGAAGTTGGTCTGCAAAGCGGCAGTGCCACTTGATTCGGAGGCCTCTTTGAACACTAGAACAGAGTCCGTCAGCACAAAATCAATCTCTCCTTTCAAAGGAACTTCCAACTGTTGGGTTGTACTTCTCTCTGAAATGTGCCCAGATCGACATTTCCTTTTGTGATTATGGAGAAGCCTTTTATTCCAGAAGCCCTTCTTGCATGTTTTACAATTGTAAGGATAGTCCATTCTGTGTACACGCAGATGACCAATTAGTCCAGCTTTATTTATAAAGGACATATTGCACTCTGGGCAGGACAATGGATTGGGGACCGTACTGTCAAGAGCTGTATCTAGTTTACAGATGAATTTAGCACCATCATTGATCTGTTTGTCACAACTCTCATCCAAAGGCTCTTTTTTGATGTTTGCTATATTTAACAGATGGTGTTGTAAGGGAGCAGAGGATATTGGTGGAACCATTGTTTCCAGCTTGTGTGCATTTAAAAAATGCTCTTGAAGCTGTGAAAATAGCAAGAACCGGGAACTACAGTATGCACAAGAAAAGCCTGGTGGGCTTTTGGTGGTTGACTGTTGGCAAACTGTGGACTTGGATGATATTGGTGTTACAATGCATCGTATTTTGGTGCACTTTGCGGCATGACGAGTCACGTAATCCTTCCTTATAAATCTCTGGCCACAATCATCACAGGCAAATGGCTGCTCTCCTGTGTGCAGGCGGGTGTGCACGCTCAACTGCCAGGTGTGTTGAAAAGCACGGGGGCAATAACTACATGTGTATTTGTGCTTTTTGCTCAAATAAGGCTGGATACGATGTATTATTTTATTTCTCAGCCCTATAGGCGGGTTTGTTGGTGGATTAGTTTCCAGTGGCAGAGAAGCATCTGTTTCTTTGGAGAGAGTCCTGCACCTCCTCATCTTCTTGTGGCTTTTCAGAGATTTTTCATGAGCAAATGACGAGCCACAGCGTGTGCACTTGAATAATTTTGTAAGATGGAACATAGTGTTATGTCGGGAAAGCTTAGATTGAGTGGAGAAGCTCCTTGAACAGACTTTGCACTCAAATGTCTCCTGCTTTTCAGCAGCTGCCAGCATACCAAACCTATTTTGCCAACCCGTGCCAACATCATCTAAACTGATTTTGGGAATACGGACTTCCAATCGTGTTTTTTTCCCTCTACAGCGAGTCTGATGTACTTTCAGATGATCATACCTTGAAAAGCAGCTGTCGCAGGCTTTACAGAGATATGGTTTCACTTCATTGTGTGTCAAAATGTGACGTCTCAGGCTTCGTGATTTCATGAAAGTCTTGGTGCAGAATTTGCACTTTAACCCAGTTTCCCCTTCTGCTTTGGGCTTTTGTGCCACCTCACTGAGAGTAGGCATCTTTGACAAAGGAGTTCCAGCAGAACCATTGCCTTTCGACTGCCCCTCTTTGTAAACACCATCACAGAAAGCTTCATGCTTCAAACACATCGTCTTCTTTCTATAACTGTGTCCACAGCGCATGCATGCATAGGGGTACACACCAGTGTGTGACGAAAGATGTCTCAACAGTAACGATCTGTACCTGAACCTCCTTGTACAGTGCGGGCATTTAAACTGAAGCATCTCGGTTGCATTGGACTTTGGAGGCATTATGCGGACATCCTGGCTCGTCTGTGAAGTGCTTTTACAAACATAGTCATTGACAGATGATAAGCCATTGTTGAGCTCTGAAGTTCCTGTGCAGTTCCTCCGATGTTGATTTAATTTTGTAAATCCAAAGTACTGCCCACATTCTGAGCATAGAAGCAGAGTGTTTGCCTTGTGGCCACGATGATGATTTTTCAGACGGTTTCTCTTAAAAAATCTCCGTGGACAGTAGAGACACCGATGTGGCCCTATCTTACCGTCAGACTCCATTTTCACCAGACGTATGGTTGGAGTAGGCAAACACTTCTCACTGTGAAGTTTAAGATACAAGTCACGGTAAAACTGTTTTCCACAGTTGGTGCAGGAAAAGGGCATGTCTCCAGTATGTTTGAACATGTGGCGCAGCAAATAGCGGCGATTCACGAAATCAGCTTTGCAAAATGGACACTGGTGTGACGAGCACCCAGATATATGTGCAAGACAATGTTTCCTCAATACTTGGGCATCATTAAATACCTCTTTGCATAGAGAACACTGTAGCTGCTTTGGCCCACTCTGCTCTTTTAAGGATTCCAAGGACTCCTGTGGTTTTAATGATGGTCTCTGTCCAAAACGACTTGCTCTCCTTTCTCGGTTTTTGTGGGCGTCGAGGTGCCTAAGGAGATGTGCAGGATACTGGAACTGCTGATCACAGTCTGGGCATCGAAGCATTCCCCTTTTATGATGGGAGCTTCTGTGCTGGATCAGTTCGCCAATAGTTGGAAGAATCTTTCTGCAGACAGTGCACTGTATCCTCCTCTGGTGAACAATTTTATGACCAATCAGATACGCACGCTTTTTGAATCCTTTGCCACATTCCAGACAGCTGTACGGTTTTTGGCCTCCGTGACTGCGCACATGTTTCTTCAGTGACTGTGATGATTCAAAACATCTTCCACAAAACTTACAGCTCAGGGCAAGACTGCCAGTTGTCTCAGTTGATTTTGAGTTATCCATATTCTCTCCAGTGTTTGAACTACTTAAAGTTGCTGGTTTAGACATGGTGGAGAAAACTGAATTCCTGTACTTGAACATTTTACCAGTGAGTTTAAACACCTCATGTTTCTTCATATGTCTGTACTTTCCGGAACCATGACAAAAAACTGCTGGACAAAGACTGCATTTGTAACGTCGTACAGGCCCACGGGCTGTTAAAGTTGGGGGTGTTCGTTTTATCTGTTCACTTTTCTTTGACGGCATTTTCTGCTCAATTTCCTTTGTTTTTTTCTGTTCAACCTGTTCCTTTGATGTTGTCCTCTCTTTAGCAAGCCGATTTACACATTCTCTGAGGCAAACTGTTTTAATATGTCTGTAGCGGTTGCTTGATAAAGTGAAGGTAACGCGGCACAAGGGACACCGATATTTACCGGAAATCTTTCCCTTCCCATCACATATGGAGTTTCTTACGCAGTCACGCAAATGCCGAGCTCTGTTGTAGGAGTACTTGAAAAGCCGTGGACAGAGAGGACACTTATATTCACCCTTTGGGGTTTTCTCACCACTGTGTTTTGTGGTACACTGACTTGATGAAACTGCCAGACTTTTTCCCTTGTGTACGTTGAAGAAGTGCTTTTTGACCTTGTCTGCAGTTGAGAAGTTTTTACCACATGAACTACACAGATGAGTTGTAGAGATGTCGAAAAGCTTTACATAACATCCAGGTAGATCTGGATATGGTTTGTTCTTTACATGGTCCTTTTGTAGAGGTGTTTTAGTTTCTTTGATATCAGAATCAGCATCTGTAACTTCACGGTTTGACCCCTTGCATCTGCCCGGTATTTTCTTGTGCCTTTGCATGCTACTAGACTGTGAAAAATACGATCCACATTCATTGCACTTATAGGGTGTTTTGCCAGTGTGAGTTCGTATATGGCTGATATATTGAGTTAGTGTTGAAAATAGGAGTCTGCATCGAATGCACCTGTAGCTGCCATGGCGGTTTCTTTTCTTCAGTCGGCTGGAGTCAGAAGAGAGCTGAGGGCTATCTTTGGTCACCCTACACACATGTTTCTCCGATTGTTCATTCCTCATCAGGTAGACATTACAAGTCGTGCAAAACTGAAAGTTTTGCACCGAATGGAAACAATGGTGGTGTTCAATTAGATGATGTACATTGTGGGTTGTGTGTTGGCAATCGGCGCAATGATAAGAGTTAGTCGCTCCATTTACTGACTCGGATGTCTTCAATATGACAACAGGTTGCAGGCGTTTTCTCATTTGTATAGAGGCTTTGAGTTGAGGATTTGAGTTGCTCTCAGGTCTGGCCACAGAAGTGTCGTTATACGGACTGATGTCAAGGTTTGTTTCATCAGAATCACATGAAGAATCATCTCCTGACAGTGGTTCACCATAGAGGACACCAGACAAGGACAGCTCATCTGCAGGTGTGTCCAACTCTTTGAACGACTGTTCTGCATTTTCAGAAACATCTCCATTAAGACTTCCTTGTTCTACAGCCACTGGACTTTGATGTTGGGACTGTTCTGGAGAAGAAGTTACATTTGTATTCTCTGCTGGAGTTGTCAATTCTTTTTCTTCACAGGTAGTTATGTCTGTGCTTAAGGTGTTTGACTTTGAACAAGATTGTAAACCGTTCGAAACACTTTGTCTTTTACAGTCGCCAGTCAGAGCAGTGTCACTACAATCTGGTGCTGAGGAGGTTGGTGTTCTCTCTTCTGGTGAGCTTGTCGATTCCATTTCGAGACATGGATTCATGTCTGTGCTTGAGCCGTTTGGCTGTAAGCAGGATTCGACATTATTAGCAACACCTTGCTTGTTCTTGTCACTTGTATCAATAAGAAGACTAGTGACACCAGGGACACTACAATCTAGATCTGGAGAATTGGTATTTTTATTCTCTGCTGCACTGGTCCATTGTTTTTCTCGACAGGGATTGACATCTGTGCTGGAGCTAGTTGGCTGTAAGCAGGGATCTGAATGACTTGCAACACATTGCTCATTCTTGTCACTCGTCACAATTTCTTTCTCCTGACAGTTGGTCTCCATGATTTCATCTCGATCATCAGTGGAGTTGGGATGTAGGGATGTCTGCTCATCAAAAGTCTCTTTTTTTAATGAACTTGATTCAGTTTCTCTTTTTAAGACTTCACTTTTATCCTGCTTGTCCTCTCGCATAATTCTAACTTGATCATCTGTGGAGTTAGGATTACCATTTTCTTGGTTGAATGATTCCTCAATTTCCATTCTTAGGACTTTTTCGCCTGAAGGATCTTGCACATTGTTCAATGTAGTCATATTTGGCACAGCTGCAGCAATTGGCTCTTCGTCATTGCCATCTGGGTACTGTATTCCGTCAGTCAACTTTTCATTGCCACTTATTGAGATGTTGGAATTTTTTCCTTGATGGACATCTCTCTCCACATCCTCCTTTTGTTTCTGACCTGGACAACCACCATACTCATTTCTCTCCTCAACAGTCTTGCTTCCTGTAGTTGTCACCATGTTAGAAGTAGTAGAGGACTGATTGTGTCCTGTGTAAGATGCGACAGTTTTATTTTGACGTTCCATCTTGTCTTTAACTATGTTTTCTCCTGCCATCACATTTGAAGCACTTGGCAAAGCTACATTAGTCTCTGACATATTGGGGCACAGACTCTCAGTCGGAACCATCATATTTCCATTTTCAGTGAAAAGCCATTCTGATGAGCTGGGTTTTGTAGTAACAGCAGTTTTGGGTCTTCGAACTGAATTGCTTGCCATAAATTTACAAGAGGGCCTTGTTTCACCCACATCTGCATCCGAGCAGCTACTGACATCTGAGTAATCCTCAAGAAGTGATGTAGCTAGCATTCCACAGTCTTGCTTAAGTTCTTGCAAATCTGTCGCAAACGATGAAGGAAAAGATCCCGGTGTCGATAGTCCATCTGTGGCCAAATTGGAGATTTCATTGTTCCCACATCGTGGCAAGTAATCTTTTCCCATTTGTTCTCCATCAGCTTGCCACGGGATTTCGTTGTTGTATCTTTGATAAAGGCAATCTGAACTGGGATTTTCTATACAAGGATTTGAGTAATAGTTTGTGTTGAAGTTTGAGTTTGTTGCAGAGGCTTCATGTGAAGTCTCTGTGACGGGGAACTCATGATGTCCAATGAAATTCTCTATATGGTTGGAAAGACTTCCCTGTGACTCTGATGTCCTAGTCAAAGTGCTTGGTTCTGATGATAGAGGTGGAAGGTTGTGAAAGTATGAATCCCACCCATTAGCCATTCTCTGCAAGGATTGGAAGCTATAGCATATTTTGCCCAATCCTGAAAACAGAAATACGCATAGAATTACAAAACAGAAACTACAACCATTATCACTTAAAAAATGTACACAATACTTGACAAGAAAATTCTGACCTTTTCTAGGACTCACAAGGACTATCCAGGATGATGAGTTACATCTGCATAGAAACCTGGAAAATATATATATGGATCAATATTATTATTGTGAGGATTTTACAAGGCCACCAAAAAAGCAAATGCTGTCAAAATTCAATCCAAAATGAATTCATCATCAGATAGATTTACAATTTACTGTTCAGTCTGTGACGAGTTTGGATGGTGAAATGTGGCCTGACACAAGGGGGGTGAACTACACAATTCAAATTGGACTGACAGGATTGTATTTCATGTCTCCCAAGTAACTGAAGCAACGCGTCCCTCTGCAACATTTTAACGCAGGGCTGATTTATGCCTGAACATCCACTTATCTCTCTTTTATGGACAGTTGGACTCAGCCAAGCCTGTTCCACGCCAACTGGGAGGAGACCCTAGGCCACACCCAGAACATGCTGGAATACTTATCCCATTGGGTCTGGGAAAGCACTGGGATGCCAGAAAGAGCTGGATGGCATAGCTATGGGTAGAGGGATCTGGTCTACTTTGCTTCAGCATAGGACCCTGACTTGGATAAGCCTCAGCGCTGTATAAAAGGGACAGGGTTTGAAGCTGCGCCCATCCCGCTCTACTCTCGCTGGCACACTGGCAGTGTGAGTTTGGAAGAGACCCACATCATTTGGCAAAGTTAAGTAAGAAAGTAGAGTCCAAGGAATCACAAATACATACAAAAAATACCCACCTATTTAGATTAACTCAATGATTACGAGTCTTAAAAATATATGCAACGCTTTTTTTTTTATTAGCTTCTGTGAGTTTACGCACTGCATGTATTCTTTGTTTACTTGGCTGTTTTCTCTTGGATGCAGAAACATTTACAATCAATCAAATTAAGTTTGAAGAAGTAGTAAAAACAATAGTAGCAACAATCCTGCATTTGAGATGTTAATTTAATGGAATCCTTCAGATATTTCACATAAATAATTTCCTTTAAACCCAGCATTGCTCGAAGACAAAAACAAGCACACACAAACTTAACCAACATTAAAAACCTTGTGTACCTGGTGTTAAACGTCTGCTGTCATCCAATTATTGAAAGACGCCAATCCTGGCGGTCTGTAAAAGGGAAAGAAATACAATTATTATTACCATTATAACATGTTTTGCATTTACATACCAGTATGGGCTCCAATACAACCGCACCAGATACCACTACGGCAACGTGACAATAACCTCTCGCCAGTTGAGCCTGAAAAGCCGCCCAGCTGCAACAACAACCTGATGAACAAACCGGTTAAACATAGGGCTGGGCGGTATTCCGGTTTCAATTTCCCGTACGATATGAATTTTTCATATACCGTCATACCGGTGCACAGCCGAAACAACTGCTGTCGCTTCAACAGACAGCAAAATATGCTGTTCGCCGCTAAGCGCGCTACGGTCGGAGCTAGTTCTCTTAGCTGTATTGAGAGGGAACCCTTGTCATGGTTCTAACTTTATAACAATTGACAACTAATGCTCTTTAACAAGGCAAAACACCACAACACAACAGTTTGTGACAGATAAACAATTTGTAGCACTAATAATTGTACATTTATAAAATTTCTCCGCCAAACTGCATGCTGGGTAAAGCTCGCTAACCGTCTGCTAACCGCTAGGAGCTAACGTTACATTAAAGAACAATGTAGGCTCTGAGGTACAAGGCACCTTCATACCAGACTATCTGCCATAGCTTAAAGTATGGGCAGACTCCTTCACCACACTTGGCAATGCTTGCAAATATGGCCACAGAGCTTGTTTGTGAAACACATTATCACTGTTACCAAATTTAATTTTAGCTTAAAGTAAAAGGCACCCTAGTATTTAGACAAGGGTCATAACTGGCAGCATAACTGGATCCCAGTATACTGCAGTATAAAATCATACCGTGCACATTTCCTTATCTACAGTATTGTGTGTGTGAGTTGAAGGTACAGACAGGAGCAGACTGACTGCGCTGGCGATATGGCTGGGTGTCATTACAACGCTAGTACCAATACTAATACCGTTAAAAGGGATACCAACGCCAATCGAGTACTTCATTAAATACCCATCTTGTATATGGAAGCTGTGTGTGTGTGTGTGCCCCCTCCCCTGGTTATAGCAACTGTGCCAGGAATAAATGCAATGGAATAAAAAGTGGTGACACAACAAGCACGACAATCTGAGACGGTGAGAACTATTCTAGAAAAATGAAACTAAAGCAAAATGAAACAAATCAAATCATACCCTCTAAACCAGCGGTTCCCAAACTTTTAAGGCCACGCACCCCCTTCTAAAAAAAAAAAAAGCAACAGAGCCTATTTATAGCCGCATAAAAATCGGACTAATGAGAACAGTTTGCTCCCGCGTGGAGTTTGTTTACAAGATAGAAAAGACAAAAAAAACTTCCTGCACCGTGCCTTCGAAACGGTAACGGACGTTCACCAGAAGATTGGCCAGATTGGCCACATCTGTAGGCTCGTCTACTTGCAGAGAGTAAAACTCACTCTTCTTCACGCGACCGATTAATGTAGCCAGGATGTCTTCGGACAAAGCATCGATGCGGCGACACAGTGTGGTTGGACACCGGGATCACATCCAACTTGTTTGCTTCCCTCTCTCCAATCATACATTCCACCATCTCTTTAACATTTTTTTCCCTCTCCACCACCGCCTCTCCTTCTCCCTATTACGCATTCAGAATACTACCACAACACGCCGCCTGTCTCCGGCATAAAAGCGCTCATCCACGCACGGGAACAACACCGAGTTGTAATATATACCTCCATAACACCCCGCCACTCTCGGCTCATACCTCCCCAGCAACGAGGCACATCACCCGGTCACAATACCTCCAGAATATCCCCCGGGTCAAATCCGGGACTTGGTTTTATGGTTCCGAGTGGCGGGCGCTCACCCGTTGGCGCCGGACGCGAGGTCTCCAGCCGCCCCCGCCACGAGGCACCCGATCGTCAGGTCTGTCAGCCCTCGGAACAGGCCGCAATTTTTAGGAGACAGGACTACACCATTAGACCACCATTACATTTTTCCTCTCGCGCACCCCCTAGAGGCAGCTCGCGCACCCCACTTTGGGAATCCCTGCTCTAAACTAAAGAAGGGTTTTACCTGAAATCAAACGTGATTACTGAGCTTGTTCACAAGATGTGTAGTCAATGCTGATCTACAGAGGAAACCATAACATGCATTTTTGGATGGATGAGTCCTCATTAGAAAAAGGACAAGGTATGAAGTGCAACTTCAAACTCCTTAATGTTGTCAAAGTGGTGAGCTACATTAAAACTGAGCCCAGAGAACAAAAGATGTGTGAAGACCCCGAGGTCTGAATCAGACAAACGGGTACCTTCCAACATCTTCCAAACAGTCTAATTTCCTTTTGTTACACCTTTTTATTGCACAGCTGCAGAGGGGTAGAAACAAGAGGAGGGAATCCTGTTCTATAAAAACACAAGGTGGCATACGACACATACAGGAAAATCAATTTAAGCACAACACCGTAAAACATGCCATTTCAACTGGTCTTGGCGGTGTCGTGTAGATGAATTGACAGTTGAAAACAGACGAGTTGATCGGGCTCGTCAGCACATGACAACAGCTAGCGGGGCAAGGTGAGTACTGGTTGTCATGCTGGCAGAGCCTCCTCCTCCAGTTAGAAGTGGCACAAGCAATTTACGCATCCCCCCCCACCACTCACTGAGGGCTATCTGCATCTGCAATAGCTACTGAACTGCTTGGCCTTGACAGGAATGGCAGAGGCAGCCACTAAAACGGTGCCTGTGACACCTGGCAGTGGTGTGTAGCACACTCAACAGCAAAACAGCAGAATGCAGAAGACTCGTGTGAGCCAATAGGATGCATCTAATATTTTGGATCTCCAAGAAGAATGCTCAATTGTGATGATTTACAGCCTTTCTTATGTGAGCCACTATGTTTACATGGTGTACCACACACGAGGACAGAAAAGCATTGAAAGTTAATACTCTCTTGCAGAAAACACGATGCCTCACCCAGGCGATCTTCTGGGTAGACACGGACGAGTACTGTATCCCTCGCTGTGCCCTTGCTCGTTGCTGTTGACCTGTGACATGCTATGTTGCCTCTATGTCAGCTCTGGTCTTGAGTGGTAGGATTGAAGCAGGTCAGCTAGAGCACACCATGTCATGGTGTTAAAATATCAACTGCCAACTAACTTCACCGTCGTCGTAATAAAGCTACAGGAACGCGAGATCTGCTCGTGATGAGCTCGCAGAGTAGTGTCCAAAAGAGGATGCTAATTCAAACTGCTGCATAGCAATGAGTAGGCCTACAGCATGCAAACAACAAACCTCATATCGCTTTTGTACACAATTGTTCAACAGAATGGACTCTCCTTCATGACGATGGCATTCAAAAAAACATTTTAAAACAAACAAATGAGAACACAGCTAATGCGACCTAGCCCAACACCAGCCCAAGCCAGGCACATCAGACCACAGATTGCCTACTAAATGACAAGAAGGGCTGTCGTGATATCAGATTTTCACTACACTTGTGAAAATGACGAGTGTTAGGAGGTGGAGAGAGTCTGTAACCCTAACAATACAACAGCGGGATATAATAGGTGCTGGATTATGTACATGATGTTAGATGTGTACTCTTAAGATTGTATCAATATTTCCCCTTTTTTAAATATCACGGTTATTGTCAATACCAGTGTACAGAGACACCCCGAATTACTGCGGATTATTAACACATCATGCTGGTATACTGGTATCACAACTTTTCATTAGTTCCTCTCTTTAAATGGCTTTTTTGGAAAAGCCAAAACATGACACTATATTTTTCTAAATCCATATCTGAGAATAATGGTTGTCAATTCATTATTTGTACAAAGATATTGATGTTCTGTTTTGATTGAAACTGTCAGAGGTGATAATAACTATGTGTTTGTTGTTGTGGTTTTAGTTTGCAGTGCTGTTGAACTGGACTTGTGTCTTTCCCACCCCAGTTAAAAACACGAGTGGACATTTCAATATAATGCGGTCCAGTGGAACACCATAACTACGACCTCTGTAAAGTAACACATTAACAACACAGTAAGACATAAAATGTTGTTGATGATGAATTTCTCTGCTCAAATTGTACTCTGTAGTGCAGTTGTAGACACTTGTTTATCTCAGTTTACGGACAGATAAATCCCCTTTTACCTGGTTTTGTATTACAGACATGTTAAGGAAACACTATGTGACAGAATGGCTGAGGCTAGTCAGAGACTAGCCCAAAAAAAGGGGGGGGGGGATTTTTCACTCTTCAAACATAGACTCCCTCATTACCTGGAAAGCAGACCTCAGGTGCATACACTAGGATAAATGGTCCCACCCATCCATCAGCGCCTTCAACTACAACCCTGCCAGAGGACTAGTGAATTGATATGAGAAATACATCATCCGAGATAGTGAAACTATTTATGTAAAATATATTTGGGCCAATTTATAGGACAGATTATACATAATATACTTAAGGGCGACGACTTTGTTGCTGAAGAGTTCACTGAGCATTTGATAAACCCGTTTAGAGCAATTAAGCCACAGGTCAACAGAGCTGCCACACTCCATGGACTTATAAAAGTTAACCAGCAGGTGTTCAAATATTACCAGAACTTTTCCAGATAAACAGGTTATATTCTCGGTGATGCTATGGACTGAGGAGCATTTTAATCCCCCCCCCCCCCCCATGTTGTAGTTTTAACTGGAAATAACGTGGAAGCTGTGTGCTGTTCTCGTCTTGGTCGTGACATTGTAAGATGCTGCACTGGACGGAGGACATCGGCTCAACAAAAACAACCTCAGCAGCGGTTAGGTGTGCGACTCTAGCCACGCACTGACGCTGATTGATGTTATGGGTGAAGCTAACTAGCTAGCACCATGCTACCTAGCACTGATAACCAGCAGCTAACGGCGAACGACTCCTCTGCAGCTGGTCTTTAGCAGGACCTCTTACCAGATCTGTGCTCCCGTGTTGCTCTTCACGTGCTTCACCACCAGTTCCTTCGTGGCTTCGTTTTAGAGTAATCACTTCCAAAGACAGTACGTGTCGTCTTTCTTTTGTCAGGACACGAAGAAAGCCCCTGTCCTCCTTGCAGATGGCTTCCGTCTTTACTGGCGAAAATCGTCAGGAGAAGATCTTTTTTTCTTTCTTTCTGGAGAGTGAGACGATGGGGATCGTTCAATCCAACAAAAAAGTGTTTCCCCCGAACGACGACGTGGGCTACACGGCTTGTTGTGCCCCGCGTAGCGGCGTTAGAGCCAAATCCGCCTCCATTATCTTGTATTTGCGCAATTTTCAGACAATGTGCCCGAAAATGTGCGTACGTTACACAACGGTCTGGTCACAACCAATAACAAGGTGCGGGTACTCCGAGAGAGCCCGCCCCTGCGTGTTCTATGGCTGACACAGCCAGAGACGGTCGGGGTAGCAGCGCGACTCCTTCCGGGCGACCGCGCCACAGTTCCCTTCTTGCTGCAGCAGCTGCCCCTGTAACAGGAAGACTACTTGCTCCGACAGTAATGTGCACTGATCAGAGAAGTCCTAAGTGGGGCTTCAGCGCTCCCCTGTGCAGTTTCGGCACCACTTAGTTTGTGATACATGAGTATGATCAACGTTACTGGGGAACCCACCAATCTGACATGCATACTGGTCTGCTGGACTAGATGTAGTTGGTCTTTAAAGGGTTAAGTTGCATACCACCATTTTGTGTTCAAGGCTGCAGTAAAATGGCGCCACCTGTTCTTGTTCTGGTCTGACAAAAAAAACCTTCGGCTGGTTGCACATAAGAACCACTTACCATGGAGGAAGAAAACTCATTGTTCTTGAGAAGAAGAAAAAAAACTCCAAAGCTACATTTGTATCTACCAGGTGAACAGGACCCTCTGAATATGTCATTCTGTTACCAGACAATTTCTTCTGCTGTGTTATTGCACCCATCTGGTTTACTTTGCGTGTACCTTAGAATGTGCAGATCACAGAGCAATTGATCTTACGTCACTGAATATATTTGAGTGTACAATGAAATTATGAAAATGAATATGGACCAGCTTTTACCGCTAAACCTGCCACCCACTGATAGAGAACCAATTAGAAAACTGTCTCTATTGTGGCAGTCCGCAATAACAATGGGTCTGAATGGTACTACTCCCTATATATTTTTTGGGTATTTTTCATTTTCCAAAATCAAGCACTGAAGTTAAGATCCATATTCTCCAAGCTGTACAGTTGCCTGCAACCCCCAAAAATGGTAGAAACACTACACTTTACCCTTACCCCACCTAAAGCCATCTATCAGAAGGCTGTGATTGTGGCTCGGAAGTTACTGGTTCAAAGCAAACTGGCTGTAACATGCTGAGTTGGGATAGAGAAGGAACCCCCTACATTTCAAAAGTCCTAATAAGCCCTCTCCCTACAATGCAGTACTGCCCCTGGCCTCTAAACCAAACAAGTGAATAACCCTCAACTGTGGCGGCATTGGGCACCTCCCATATGTCACCAAAAGTACTGTAAGAAGTGGTCTCTACAATGTCATATGTTTAAGGCAGGGGTATCCCAAAAACTAGTTTGAAGTTTGAATTCCACCTCTCTGACCCCTGCCAACAGACAATGTGCTTCGAAACCCATTATTTGTAATGGCTTGCACGGCTCCTCTGCGGTTTTTGGCAACCGAAGTGTGCTGCGATATGCTCTGAACCCAGCGGTGAGTGCAACGCAAACCTTGTCCTGTGTTACGTCCTTAGGGTATAGTTGTGAAAGTTACAAAGGAAGGGGGGGGGGGGGGGGGGGGGGTATTCTGACATCTGACAAGCATACTGACACTTTACGCCCAGAACTTCAAATATTAGGTTTCCTTTGTAATCCTTACCAGAATGCATGCAAGTAAAAGTCTACATCCAGACTGCAGACAAATCAATTTGTATCTGAAATAAAATCTTTAAGACAGACTGCCCCCACTGTTATTTACAAGTGATCAGATCCGATTTGTGTGTCCAGATATCAGTAATCAAACTGCAAGGGTTACTGTGCTAACGACTTAGGCCATAGTGACTCCAAAGCTACGTTGGTAATGCAACTTTTCAACGTTGAACCATTCGCCCTCTCACGCTGTCAAGTCACGGTGCAGAACTCCTCCGTTGCACCAGACAAATATAGAAACGGAGGAGGCTGGTGATTGGCGGGAAGCTGCAGAGGGGAACTGAAAGTGCCAGCAGACAATGTATTTCATTGCCCCTGTCCCCTGACGGTTGTTCTCCTCTATGTTGTCCTCCATAGCTCTCAGCTAGAAGCAGCATGGATTCTTCAGCACTTCCACACTTTGAAATACAATTTAAGCCGGCAGAGCGTCCCGACTGAGAAGCATCTGCATAAAACCAATTGGAATTGCATTTCAAAGCACCTCCATGTGCGCAATTTATGTGGCGTTTGCTAAATTCAGTCAGGATATGGATGGATATGCCAAAAAAAGAAGAAACTCGTGTAAATGCTCTAAGGCCCTGGAGAACTTTTTGGAGTATACACCCAGTGTGCAACTTTCAGAAGAATGAATGGGGCACCATCTTGGAATGTAGTGCAGATTTTTTTTGATACATCCATTGGTAACATTGGAAAGTCAGGTTTTTTTGATGATCATGGAGCTGTAAGTGGATGATGTAATCATAACCCAAACAAAGTGCTTTTGTCCACTTTGTCCTTGATTATTCAGCCCAGTGCATTCTTTGCAGTGGATATTGAACCCAAAGGGTGGATCTGCCAATAACAGAACCATGTGCTCGACAAAGTCAGAAATCCCATAAGTGGCCCTCAGATGGTCCTTTAGTCACCCATGACTGTTGTCTGTTTTTTTGCCTTTTCTCTCGCCTGGAAAGTGGACGAGAGCAGGCGGTTTTCAGCCGCCTTCAAAGAAAAAACAGGAAGTCAAAGAAACAGTTACATCCATTTAAATCTGATCTACTTGTAGTTTACAGACCTCATTCGGATAAATTCATGCGTGTTTGTAAATATATATTTATGTAGACATGTGCTTGTATCTGCATTGTATTATATCTTATGTTCTTTTTATGTTTGCCTTTGAAACACTTTGATGCTCGGTTTTATATGTGTTGTATAAAGTTATTATTATCAATCACACAAGACATGTTTTTAGATTAAACCTTCGTTGTTCAACATGAGACTAATAGCAAACAATCGAGCGTTAAATATTACAATTACGCGATAGCCAGGCATTCTGGATGTATTGTACTTTGTTGATGATTTTGGCCGTACAGGATGCTGTAGCAGTAGTCCAGTCGAGCATGGCTGTAGGCTGCGGCTGCGGCTGCAGCGGGGCTGAGTCGAGAGGTGATGAAGGCGTCGATTAGTGTTAAAGTGTAGATGGGCAATGTTTTTGATATGAAAGAAGCCATTTTTTTGTGATGTGATTGACGTGGCGTTCAAAGGAGAGGGTTTGTTAAAAATGATACCAAGGTTACGGATATGTGTGGAAGCAGGAACAGTGGTGCCATCGATGCAGAAGGAGAAGTGTTGGGATTTGGGGCCGATGATGAGGATTTCAGATTTGTCCCTGTTGAGTTTGAGAAAGTTTGCTTGTATCCATGTATTTATATCTTTGAGGCAGTTGGTGATTGTGGAGTGGGTGGTGGGGGGGATGGATTTAGTGGAGCTATAGAGCTGGTCTAGAGTTATACACAGTCTATGGGTTTAGCATCCAGTAGTAACAAGTGCATTGGAGGACGCATATGGTGTAATCACACTGTATTTAGGAGTCAACCAAAGTTACTGATCTGGACAAGGACACTTGAATTGGTTAATGTATTCTAGTAAATTAGAATGTGCCATTTTACTGATTTACCTAAGACAAGGCAACTATTTCATAAGAGGTATGTTTGTGTATGTGAGAATTGCAGACAAGGGTGGAACGTTTTCTGGTAATGGGAACACACCTGACCATACAAGACAAGACTGATAACATGTACGGATGTCAGACTACAGTGGTCACAGGTATTGTCATGCAGGGACCTTTGTCTAGAGGTCAAGAACCCATTGCCAAAAGTGAATGGTAAATTCCTGAACACAGATACCAGTGACACACAGGGAATTATGGGGAAAGCTATAATGGACCAAATGGACTTGCTTGGGTCACCTAAAAGGGGCAGTTCGCCCATCAGTTCATGTGCTTATGACCACGCTGATTGTACTGCCTTCAATCAAGTCTGCCTGTGCAGACACATTAGCATACAGAACCCCTTGAATGTCTGCTGTCTGCGTTTGTTTTGGAGTATATCGGGGCCTTTAGATCATTTATTGACCTGAACTTTGTCATGTCTGTTTTCTTGGCTTGTTAAGAACAAGTTATTTACCAAGCAAACAGTTGAATTTCCCGGTTTAACCCAAGGCCATTTAGGCCATTGCTGTTGGCTGCCCATATGAAGAAAGGGACATATGGATGTTCTTCTGTCCATCAATTGTAGGGTATGACAAGGCACAAATCCTCTTAGGGTGTTTTGAAAACTGTCAGATGTGCCACATAATATAGAACAAGGATGAACGCCTGGCTTTGCAGCAGCTGAGTATGCTGATGTCTGAGCGGATGGGGCAAATCATTAAGGGCAAGAAAGACCAAAACAAAGAGCAAACAGAAACAAAAAACAAACAAAACCATACTAGCCTGCCCCCTGGAGGGAAAAAAAAGTTCCCTTTTAATCAGCAGATGGTTACATTATATAGAGCAAACAGAAAGGTATCGGAGACAATTCTAATGAATGTTTTCATCAAAGGAGGCCAAAAGTGACCACAGTGCATGTTGCCATGTAATGTGATCTATTGTATCGATACACATTGTGATCTATGCCTCTATAAAGAGAATCGGCATTCGTATGCTGTGGCAACTGGACAAGATTTTGGTATCTGAAGGGTTCTGGTTTCCGTTGCAGTATTGACCAATCACCTTCGAGCAGGCTTTGGTTGAAGTCAAGTATACCATCCATTTGAAGAGCAAAAGAGGCAAAACGCATTGGCTTAAATGCAATCTTGGAATCCAGTGGCTACCATCTGACGATTTTGCTTTATATTGGTTTAAAATTGGATTGTAAACTGCCCACTTGTGAAACAATCCAGTCGTACAGGTCAACTCCCACGGAAAAAGAAGTCTTGGTCCAAATAACCACTGGCTATTAGCTTTTATGACAGGTATAAAAGGCAGTGCTCACAAGGCATTAATTATACCTTCCTTGCTGATATGCAAGTGACCAATGGCTACGTCCTGTCCTGCCCCTCGAAAGTAGACTGACCAATCATAAGAGTAGCATTGGCCAGCTCTGACCAGGGTCCTTTAACTATCCAGGTGTGCTCAATAGACTCTCAAGCAATCTTTTCAGATTTACTTTATTTTCAGTCTAGTTTTGTGGATTTCAAGCAAGTCACGGTTAAATGGTGTGCTTGAAGCACATCTAATAGTGATTCTCAGTACCCACAGAAGTTGGAAAGAGATATATACAGTATTTTTACTTGATTTCATTGTTCTCTGACTCGATCGACAGTTGGTGGTTCACTTGTGATCTGTGGGCTTTAGCTTCTATCTTTCTCTTTTTAACACGTTTTTGCTTCCGAATCAGTTTGATATCCTGGCCATATCCTTCAAATGCAAACCTTTCCGTCTGCTTCTCTATGAAATTGCTTTTTAGTATTTCCTAAAATGAGATACAGGGAGTGCAGTTATTGACAGTGTGGGCTCCATGGTAGCTGACAGCATGATGGATTAGCAGCAGGTTGCGTTGCTTTGCAAAAGGTCAATTGCATCGGGAATCGCGTTGATAGAAAGTATTTCACCTCACCTATAGTTTCAAGACTGCTTGTGCAGAATCATAAGGGTAGCAGAGTCGATGCAGGATGTCTCTCTCATAGATAGGTAAAGACAGTAAATCAAGGTTTGCAGAAGACTGGAAAAGTTTGATTGCTTAACTGCATGGTCCCAGGAGAAGGACTTCAAACACTACTACATGTTTTTGGCTCAAAATAAATGTATTGCTCAGTGCCCAAATAGTACGCTAGTACATAACTCTTCCAGCTCAAACTATCAAGCAAGGAATGTCAGTCTGTCTGTGTGTCCTGCACATATCTTATGAACTGTCCATCTGATCTACTTCACACCATGCAGGTGTATTGTTTATTCTATATTCATGAACTTTGATTAAACAAGCGAATGGTGCAGCAGCGGGGGCGGTGCTTCAGGGCTCTACGGACTGACTGTTGTCCGCAACAGGCATTTACAGGCTGTGACTGCAGTTCACTTTTGCTGCTGGACACTGGGTACACTAATGTTACAACCGAACTCTTCTTCTCATCCCTAGAGTCAAAGAGTGACAGCCTACTGGAACAGCAACTCATATTGTTTGTCATACTAATTTACAACACTAGTTACTCAGCTAATTAAATCCATGTTGTACTTTATACCGTGGTTATGTGAAAGCAAGAAACTAATACGCATATTTGGTAATTAATAGCCCCACTATGTGCATGTCACCTGTGTTTCTGACTGCGAGTAGCCACAACTTTCAGGGGCGGATTTAGTGATTTGAGGACTTTGTGTTTCTTTCTCTAAATGAGAATGTTTATATTCAGAGTGGTAGTGGTAGGTTTTTCAATCAATATATTTTATTTTGGCATTTTATGCCTTAAATTGACAGTGGAGCCCAGAAATGTGGGGAGCATGAGTAGGGGAATGTCATGCAGCAAATGGTCCGCCAGCTTGAAATCGAAACAGGGACTCGCTGCTCAGGGCATTTGAACCCATGTGCGCCCTAACCACTTCAACACAAAACTATGAATCCCACACAGTAAAAGACCTGCATTCATTTTTCTTGAAGTGTAGTGTGAAAGAGAGGCACAAGCACAATGTACTTGAATTTACTTAACGTCTGTCGAGGTGAAGCTTTCAATTCTGATATGATAGTTTAGTTTAATGATTAATGATCATCATAATCACATTATAATAGTTGTATATTGTGACTAAAGTCAGAATCTGCAACGTAACCAGTAACATTTTTCTGTCAGGTAAATGCAGCAGCACTGCCAAATTTGTCCTGCCAAAATTGTGTAAGTGCTTAGGGAGTCTGTTGTAAGTTATTTAAGGGTACAAAGAATAATAACATAATTCAATATTTGTTTTATCTAGGCCAAACATAATTTATCAATAGCTGTTTGCGGCCCCTTTAGTTGAGGGCCTCATGCAGTTGCCTATCTAAACTTATGATAAAGTCTGCACCTGTGTTCATCAGTGTTTCTGACCATGAGTAGCTGAGACTCGGGTACGTGACGCAACTTTGGGCTGGGAAGTGGATTCGCTCAGGACCCAAGGAAACTCAATGTTAAGAGTTACGTTTTTAGTATGAGCTGTTCTTAAGAAAGCTGCAAGCAGCAATACCACATGCCAAGCATTCAGGCTTCTACACACTGTTGTCAGAGAACTAGGGAACACACCCACTCAGTCCTCTATATTGAATATGTTCCACTGAAAGTCACGGAACCAGTATGTCTGCATTATTTCAGTTTCAAGAAATACTGAAGCAAAGTAAATGTTTTTCATTAAGAGGTGTTTCCACAATGGCTAGCCTATGAGAATGTTTTTTTGGCCATAGCAGATGATTGCAGTACTTTGGTTGGCCACAAGGTCTAAAGCGTAGTTAATGGTCACCGTAGTGGAGCTGGTTTCGAGGCACGCGCCAGAAAATGACGGAATCACAGCGTGAAGGCTTCGCAACTGGCTTCTATAAATGCAATCAAGTAGTGGATATGAGATATGAGTTATCAATGAATTACAATCCCTTCTCGGCATTGTGGAGGTTTGTTTATGGCATTTTGCCGTTTACACTCGTCCGGCTTATGCTATACCCTCTGGCTTTTTGGACAATAATGCAACACACAAAAATTCTTGTGAATGCTCGTGCACCATCTGCGGCGGTAGGGCTGGGTGGTATGACCAAAAATGCATATCATGGTATTTTGTAAGATTCTGATGGTTTCACGGTATATCACGGTATTTTTTTTCCGCATTAAAGCATTAATTAACACCGAAAAGAACCTGCGGTCAACCGGCCAGCTAGCGGTGAACAGCTGTTTGTGTGGCGTGTCTTCCGTTCCGTCACTTCCTGTTTCCTTCATCTACATTCCCCTGGGTCCTAAGTACCTCCCAGTACAGCTTCTTATTACCCTGTATGTACCAACGTACATTTATAACAAATACCACACATATTACATGGTAATCAGCGTTGCATATGTGTAACCAAAATACCTTTTGTTCAGTCTTTGTTCATCCTGCATCGCTCTTTTCTATTCTTTAATGTAACGTTACTGGTGCGACAGAGCCTCTCCCAGCTGTTAGCAGATTGTTAGCGAGCTTTACCCAGCATGCAGTTCGGCGGGTAAATTGTATAAATGTACAATTATTAGTGTTACAAATTGTTTATGTGTCACAAACTGTTGTGTCATGGCATTTTGCCTTGTTAAAGAGCATTAGTTGTGGGTTGTTAATTGTTGTCAGCTGCGAACAATATATTTTACTGCCTGTTGAAGACCGACAGAAGTTGTCTCGGCTGTGTGACGATATATGACAAATTCATATCGTACGGGAAATTAAAACCGGTATACCGGTTGAACCGGTATACCGCCCAGCCCTATGCGGAGGCTAGGGCTATGTTGCCAAGCTCAAGTATAAACAATGCAAAATAGGGAGTAAGGTCGACTCTGATAAGCTGTTACTATATCTAAAATGGACAACATTGCTGTGATGCATGGTTGTTACTACATTAGTAATTTGGCAAGAGCAGTATAATAGAGATGTCATTAAACTTAATTCAGGAATACAAAATGCGCCATTGAAAAGTTATGATGATACGGCATAAGGTTGACTCTAGGCATTAAGTAGAAAGGGCACGCAAAGTAAGCTGTACTGCTTTGAAGATATTGCAACATGTGTAGCATCCTTTTCCGTAGTTGTTAGGTATCACCATCTTGCTTGTCATTGGATACACTATGCTCACAAAGCTGCTATGGACATTATCTTTTTAGTTAAACAGTTCAGGACCTTGTGGACTCAGGCTAGCAGTGTGCATTGCTGCCTACCACAGTGTCTTTTGATACTAGTACTAGGTAGGAGTCACCAAAGATATTTTCCATAGAGGCCATAATAACCAATATTGACCCAATCACATTAATAGTTTCTTCTGAACCATTTTTTTGAAGACTCACAAAATCACAAGAACCTTGTCAAGAATTTAAAAAATCGAGTGGCTGATGCATGTGCCAATATTTCAGATCCACAACCCACACAATGATTTCTCTCTGTGCAGTTGCCATTCATTTGCTGTACAACACAATACAAATGAGAAATAAGATACCTTCATAGTATGTAGAAAGGAACTAAATGATTTAGCCAGTGGGGTTTTCTTATAGACGGATAACTGTGAAAAGGGAGTCAAAGCAAAACTGATGGCACATAAAATAATTTCTCTGTACAACTTTAATGGCACAATAAAAAATCCACTCCGTGACAATGCTACCCTTTCAAAAGGAAGACATACACATAACACTTATTACAGGCAATATCAAAATCACAACAATTGGAAGTAAAACATCATGGAAAATGTAGTAATATGATTGACAATAACAGCATTGGTAGCCACTTAAAATACAATGAGAAGCCTCATGTACAGTTCAAGGACAGTTAACTGTACCTGAACCCTGTGGGAGAATACTAAGGTTTGCAATTAACCAATGTCAAAAGTTTTGTTTTCATTATTTTAATACAAAATGAATTTGGTATGCTCCCCATCCAAGCCTTGTCTCCTGATTCCCATTGGTTTCTGAAATTCACTAATGAACAGAAATGTTCTCTTCATGCCAAAAGTAAAAAGTGTGTATAAAAGTAGTTATTCAAAAAGAAACATTCTAAACTTTACATCAATAGTTATTAAAATAGTTGCATTACTACTGAGAGTCAAAAACACTCAACTACTGAACACTTGATTGTTGGCAATAACAAATGGGTCTGACAGGATAGTTACCCGTTGTTTTCTGAGCCATGAGAAGTCTGGTGCTGAAGAAACGTATCCAAGCATAAGAATGTCTCAGTGCACTCAGTGCATTCATAGAGAACCTCTGAAGAATTTCCTTTATCATTTTCAGTATGGTCCATGAAGTCATCCTCTATGTCCTCTGCATTACCCTTCTCTAAGACAGGGTCCCTACTGGAACCAGTGCCGTGAGAGGTTTGTCCAACATCATCAGCTTCTCCCATGCTCGGATGATTTTGAAGGTGAAGCTCCAGGGATGAAGGGTTCTTGAATTGAGCAGGACACCTCGGACACTTACTAGGTTCCTTTTTATGATAGCGCAAGTGGCGTTGGTACACACATAACAGGCCAAATCGCTTTCCACATTCCTGACACTTGTAGTTAACTCGGCCCGCTTTGCCCGATTGTTTCCCCTTTGGATGTTGCTCTGATGATGCTGTTTGGTCATTGTCAGAGGAGCTCTTGGTTATCTCATCAGGAGAGCTTAAGTTTTTGTCGCCATTAAGAATAGGCACAGGACCATCTTGTGGATTTGTGAACAAGTGTTTCGGACCTGGTTTCTTTTCCTGTTCAGTTTTGTGGTACATGGCTATATGCCTTCTCAAATCACAGCGCTGTGGAAAATGTCTACCACAAAATACACATGTGTGCATAGTACCCTTGTGGTATCTCATGTGCCGGGATAAACTACTGGAATGATTAAAGATGCGATGACAGTGCTTGCAAGGATGCAGTTTGCCATTTGGATTACTCGCCCTTCTACGTCTGCCTTTAGGTGGCATTCTTCGCTTAAAGGTTTTTTGTGATTCTTGAGTCAGCTGATCTATTTCCGCCTGAGTTTGATGTGTGAGATGATGCTCCTTCAGAGCGGTTAATTTTTGGAAACGATCCCCACATAAACCACATCTGTATGGTGTGGAAGACAATTCAGTGTTGATCTCATCACTAGTATCCTTTACGATTTTACCACCAACATTCTTAGCATCAATAGATGTACCATTACTGTAGCAGTTTTGAAGAGGTACATCTATGTTCTTAGAGTTCACCTCAATTTCGATTTCGGATGCCAAAGTAGCATTCGGCCCTTTTCCTTTGCAGTGGTGCAGTGCATGCGTCTGAAAGTCTGACATCCAGAAAAAATTGCACTTGCACTTTCTGCAAGCATATGTTTTCTCGTTCTTCTTTTCCTGCCTATTCAAAACTAAAGCCTTGGGGACGACGTGATTTTCTTTTTGATGAGCATTAAGTGCATCCACTTTCAGGAATCGCTTACCACAATGACTACAGCAGTGAAACCTTTCATTGGCATGGTCTTCGAGGTGTTTCTTAAGGTCCTGTCGACCTTCAAAGATCTTACAGCACAGAGTGCACTTGTAACCTCGCTCTGTGTTTCGATACTGCTGGTGACGATGTAAACTCTGTAGGCTGTTGAATGATCTGCTACATATTTCACAACGGTAATGGCCCTGACGAGTCTTGTCCAAGTTTGAGTCTGATGGCCTTGGCCTGAACACATCTCTATAAGGAGAAGACTGTGGCCTGAGGGTTGGAGACACTGGTTTGATGGGGGGTGGGAAATGCGATGGCAGGACTCCAGGAGATACTGGTTTTACAGAAGAATGTGTCTCGAAACCATTCACAACTGTCAGTGTACCATTTTCTTGTAGCACATATTCTCGGGGGACTTCAAATCCATTTGAAGAGCCATCCAAGGAAAATGACTCCAAAGGTCCATGAATAGCCAACATGTGGGCCAACACATTAGAGTACTGCCTGAACCCATCACCACATTCAGTGCAGATGAAGTTACTCGATTCTCCACTCAACTGCGTTGAAGCAATAATGTTCACTGATTTCTGATTTTCCATGACGAATATATATTGCCGATGTGCTGATGGCATCACTTTTTCAATCTGCAGTATTAGTAAAGATATATCCAGACAACCACACAATTGGCTTCCATGTGAGAATCGGTATGTCCACTCTTCCAACAGACTGGTTCTCAAAAAATGTCCTTGCGAGAACGATCATCCCTCTGATAGGTTTTTCATTTTGTATCAGCACCTGGGGGGATAAAAACAAGAATTAACAAACCACTGAAGCCAAAATTTGTCGAACTAAATATCTAAATATATGCCAGATGACTATGCAGTATTACTTTGCATTAATTTCAAATAATCCAAGTTGGATGCCACATTAACTAATTCTGAATATTTTATTTTTTATACTATATTTATCCCGGTACGGGGGAAATTTGTCTCTGCATTTGACCCATCCCTGTATATAGGGAGCAGTGGGCTGCCTATGACAGGCGCCCGGGGAGCCGTTAGGGGTTCAGTGTCTTGCTCAGGGATATTTCGACACATGACACGTCCCAGCCAAGGATCGAACTGTCGATTATCAGACAACCCTCTTAACCCAATGAGCCACGGTAAGAGGCTGCATACCTAACAATTTTCCCACTCACTCTTCTACTTATAAAAGGCCTTTGAAGAATTGTGTTGGCCCAATTCCTGTCATCCTGGTGTTGGATCATTGTACCTTGTTTGACGACTTGGGAAACACCGATCTGATACACCAAATTGGCATCGCCACCGGTATCTTATTTAGCAAATTAGGTATTGGTCATGGAGTAATTGATCTACATTAAATGCAGTTTCTTTGTCAATGTCATAATGAAATTCAGTGTTTCTGCTATCAGTTGCATTCATTCAGATAAGACAAGCCGATACCTCAATTTTTAGTGTCACAGCACTAGGTGGCCCTAGGTTACAAAAATGATTGAATTCAATGCAGTGATGTTAGCACGTTTTAATCTAAGAGAAAGAGCGATTCCTGAGGCATCGTAATCCGGAGAGATAAAGTTGGATCGGTGAATCCCTCCCTAACTACTGGCTTTTTGGAAAAAACGACAGAAAAACGCAGTAACAAACGGATTATTCATGTTATTTACGTGCACTCGTTTCATTTCAGCTACGTGTTAAAGTCTCCTGCGTTCATCTTATGGTGCATGGTCTTTCACAACAGATTCATGTAAACGGTGCAATGGATTTAGAGATGACGAAGAATAATACTCAGTGGAATACACTTCGTTCAGGTAACTCAGGCAACACCAAAGCAACAAACACAATTTTCATTCTTTGTTTTTCTGTAAAAAATATCAGCTTTGATGCAGGCAATTTTTCCATATTGCAATGCAAGGCTATCCAGTAGTCAAATATATACATTTTATTAATTTGAATAATCTTAATATACTTTAAGTGTGGACTGTGCAGCTTTACTATCAAGGAAGAAACAAGTATCGGTCGGCATTCAGTATCGGCAGATACTTTGCCTTGCTGTCCCAAGGAAAACCATTCATGCTGGACTACATCTTGAGTAGTTGCAGTTTCACATAGCTCACAGAGAGTTTCCCCAACCCTTATGGCAAAATGCATAACTCCTCTAGAAAGGGTAAAACTAAAACAAGGTAATAAGTTTCCCTTAAAAATTTAAATGCATCACTGAGGGCTCTACCATCCAAGGATATTAGCAGAAAGAGGTGCTTGAGAGAAGGCCTCTGCATGACTAAACAAGTAAATGGACTGTACTTGTATAGCGCTTTTGTAGTCTTCCGATCACTTGAAGCACTTTCACACTACATGTCATCATTCACACCCAGTCACACACTGATGGCAGGGGCTACCATGCAAGGTGCCACCTGCCCATCAGGACTGTCTAATCATTCATGCCCATTCATACACTGCAGAAACAGCATGGAGGAGCAATTTGGGGTTAAGTGTCTTGCCCAAGGATGCATCGACATGGACTATCGCAGCCGGGGATCGAACTGCCGATCCTCAGATTGAAGGACGACCCTGCTCTACCACTGAGCCAGTCGCCCAAGTTCAAGTCTCTCATGCCCCTTTCAGACCAATATAGTGTCCCCAGATGGGTTGCAAGGCATGCTGGAAGCTGCCTGTCTTTGGTAAAGTGGAAAATGTGGATTCATCACGTGTGCGGAAACAAGTCGTGACCACAACTTGCAATAAATTGCTTATTTACAACCAAACTAATTTTGATAAAGTGAAGATAATGTTGTATTCAGATTAATATTATTGTACTTGTCAAAATACACAATCCCAACAATGCAAACTAGTTCAGGGTGTTAACCACAAACCCACAAAGAATCCAATTGTGGAGTGAAATCTGACAAAGAAACCACAGCCATGAAATCTGACCCTGTGCAAAGTCTTTCAATGTGTACAAGGGCAACTTACACTTCCTTATAGCATTAAAAATCATTGAACCTTGAAATGTCTACAGTAGGCAAAATATGCAACAATACACATATGCAAGGTAAAGATACACTATTATATATCCGCCTATCAGTGACCCCTGCTGTGTATCATTTAAAAAAAGGAAGTTTGAGAAGTGAACACCATGTATTTACTCATGCTTTCTTGTGGCATTGTGATTAGGACTGATAATGATGATTTGGAGTGATCGTACGAGAGCTGTCACTGGCTTTATTTTTAACCTTTACTAATTTACACAATCCTTATTTGCAGGTGGTAACAGTTTGCCAGGTGAGGCAACTGGAGAAACAAAAACATTAGAAATTGCTTCAAATGACAGATTAGACTTTACAGTTGAACAATATCACACTCCTGCTACAACAGATCCAGCCTGATGCTGCTCTCCACAGATCATACGAAACACAACAGGACACTAAATATCAAACAAATCGCGTGGGTGGAGGTTATATTTTCCGATAGATTCACATATTGCTTCATTACTTCTAATGTGGGCTTATTGTGATCGGGGTATACACTGAAAACAACCGAAATCAATAAAGGATCCTCTTATCTCGCCAAGGAAATATATACCTGTACAAAATTAAATAACAAGCATGAGCGCATCCGCTATGAGGACAGTGTTATTACCAACGTCAACACATCTAAAGCTCACGCGCACAGGTGAAACTGTCTCATTTGTCCTGGAGCTATATTCAGTCTCCAAAGCTTTGACAGATATTTTCCAGACGACGACTTTCCGTCTGTGTGCATGATTTTAGGATGATCGCGAGCAGCCGAGTGTGTTCAGAAGACGATGTGTGCAGCCAGGGGACGACTGGACCCTTCACAGACGGATATATTTCAAACAGACAGCATGATTTGCAAAGTTTAAGATTAATTTAAACTAATACGCACATGTTGAGGGCTCATTGCACGGGATAAAGCTCACGTACGATCAGCGCACACATTGTTTCAAGTGGACGTGGAGCTGATATTGTGTTCAGGAAATAGCTAACGTTAGCTGCTGCTGACTAACGCTACATATCAAGGGGAGAAACGCACGTTTATTCACGTGTAACAAAACACGTAGGACTCAGGCAATCAGCTCGATGTAAACACCACTCACCACTTATCATGGCACATCTCAGCATGAGGCGAACTTCATGTGCAGCGACCCATCGGTGCTGCTCTTTAGATGACGGCTGTCTGCCGCTGCAGGCCGGAGATATTTCTCGCGGAACATCTTAAAATGGTAACAGCTATGACATCATGACGCACGCAGCAGACGTTTGTGACGTTGCAAAATACACCCGACCCTGTAGTAAAATGTGCCCATAAACCACACAATTAACTTAAAAAAAAACAAATGTAATGAGAACACCTATTTTTCAACGAACTAACAATTGCATGCAGAGCTTTATTGAACACATGCTCATAGAATATATTGCTTTCCTGTGGAGTATGGCCTGGATGAAACGGACCCACAGTTCACTCACAGTTAGTTGACTGGAGTCAATTTTCCCCAAATATAGCTTAATTATATAAAACAATATCTTATCATTGATAGAAAATGACAGGATTACAAAAAAAAAGCTTGCACACACACCATCTTATGAAAGATAGAAAAAAAGTATATAATGTATTTATGTTTACATCCAAACTATTATGCTAACAAAATGTACACATGTATCATAAGTGCTGCCTGAATTATCTGAATAATACATAACGATGTGAAAGCTAGTATTATATATTTATACATCATCACAAATGACTGGGGAGGTTCCCACATTCTGCCTGGAGTACATATGAGACAGTTCTCTCTGCTTGTCAAGGAATATAATGAAGACAATCATAAATCAATACACACAATACTTGACAACATATCTAACCAAAGTGAAAATGGATTGTGTTTTAGGAACATAATAAGCCTATAACAACTACTTTATGTATTCATTAGGCTTATATTAGCCTCTCCTGACAGTAAAATAAAAATACAGAACATACAGTGTCGATCAATGTGAATCAGTGGCAGCCAGGTCAGTGCACCATGAGAAATAAACATTTCAGAGTTATTCAGCTTGAGAAAATGACCATAGTGGCTAAAAGAGGAAATGACAAAGCAGACCGATATCCAAAAAGGGTTCTGATCAACCAAAATAAAGTTTTATGGGATTGTTATTGTGCCCAATTTTTCTAGAGGGTGTTGGGTTTAATTGAGCATATATACACCTACACTGTAATATACACACATATTATATATATATATATATATATATATATATATATATATATATATATATATATATATATATATATATATATATTGTATATAAAGTGTGAAAATCATTTGTACATTTTCCGTATTTGTTTCTTTATGTCATGGGCAGCTTTAACGGCTGACATTCTTTGCTCTGACTGGTGTCCACTGACATTGTGCCATGTGTGAGAGACAAAAACCTCCTGCTGGAAAGCAGTCTCCACTGCATTCAGGGTGGATTTGCATACTTTATCCGTAAAATGTTGGCCATTAAACAAGTACAGCAGCGGGTTCAGGCTACTGTTGAGAAAGGCCAGGCTGGTTTCTGGGACTCCAATAGTGGTGATATGGTCTAATGTCTCACTTTGATTAACCATGATCTACCGACTCAATTCAAGCCATGACGTGATAAAGAGAATAATAAGAATAATAGCACATAATGTACTTTGCACTATATTTATGGCATAATAAAGGGTGCAAACCAATCAGTGTGCCCCAGGGATGTATTTATCCTTCTGAAGTTCGCTGTTCTTGATCTGAGAAGCACAATATGTCTAAAACAGCTCTCTCTCTACTGGCCAAGACTAAAATAATAGTGATAAAGAGTCTAGCAACACCACCCAGATAACCAATCCATTCACCAAGAACAAAGGCCAGGCAGTGAACAATGAGTGGCATGATGTTTAGAGACTGTCTCAGCTGAGCGTGTTGATCATACTAGTCGTCATCAGATACATCTGTTGTATCAATGTGATAGAAAGGTGCAGTACACATGAAATATAAATATTCACTTATTTCTTCTTTTCCAGCTCTTCGTTATTCCTTTCTTCTTTTTATCCAAGATGAAAGATGTTTCTGAACTTTCCATGCCAGTCTCATATGACATCACATGTAGCACGTAGTAATTCATGAAAAAACTACAAGTCCACTTCTTTTTTCTTGTTTATTTATATGATTTTTTTTTGTCTGTTCCTAATTTCAGTTTAAAATATTTTTGTTTTGGTATTCAGACACATAGTTGAGGAATCTCCCATCAGCTTTTAGGTGTGACAATGATGGGGCAACAGGGGGCAGTGGATCTCTGTGCATGTCCTGCATCTTCACCGATGAGAATGGGGTTGCAGAATTTCTTGCTATGACTTGTTTGCCTTTTTCAAATGCTACGAAATAGAGTCTCTGTCCTTTGGGGCACTCCAAAAGAGAAATCAAAAAGTAACCAAACAACCGAATGCTTAAATTGTGGGCTGTTAGACGACTGCATCTGGGTTATCTAAGGCGTTTTCCTCCCTGTCAGCATCCTCTTCCACTCTTTATCAGATATCCGCTGACATTTGGAGACACATATGACGTGCATATGATATCTTTAGTTTAGAAACTACTTTCTCAGTTCGAACAAGCACAAAACCTTCCCCCAAACACTTCTGGCAGGACGTAAAAATACGCAACAGTATGACGTTGGCTGAAATGTTCACTCAAAGTTCTAAATGTCTCCTCTTTTAGTTTGACAGAAGACATTAAAGAGGATCTAAATGTTTTCATGACTTTTTCCTCAATGCGTACAAACTATTTCACTAATAAAATAAACCCAATTGAGATCATTAACAATATCTATAACTGTGCAACAAATCGGTTTGCACAATTGAAATCCATTTTTGTGCTGCAGTCTTTATTTCTCTCTAAAGTTTGCTGTCCTTGGTCTGAGAAGCATCTGATTCTGCAGCACATTACTGGATGTTGTGTGGAGAACTCCTTTTGACCTGGCCGCCACTTAAATATGTATAACAGTTCCCTCTGCTGGTCAATTAATACAATGAAGCAAGTCTGTAATAATAGAAAGACTATCAACAACAAAAAGTATATCCTGATTCAAAGCAGAATCTTTTATAAAATTATGTTGTGATTAGACATCCCAGGGGGAAAACAGTGAAGTCCAAATCATATTTTAATAACATAAAATCGTAATAGCAAGAGAAATTACAAAAACAATCATCATTTTTGATTCAAATAAACATCTAGTCAAACACATTAAGCTTTTAAAGACAGGTTGCTGCATGTTACAATATTCATACCCACATATTGAATCAGTGACCATTTCATTTTTCTTTGGTTCCGTGTTGTCTGACAGTTAAGTCATCATTTTTGATCAGACTATATTAGCCTGTCCTAACAGTAATTAAACAAATACAAATGTTTATCAAGCCAGCAGTCAGTACAGGAAGAGCAGCAAGTACATCGATGGCATCCAGGTGCTCAATACACTACAATAAATATACATTTATGGGTAATTTGTCCAGCAACAATAATCATACAGGCCAAATTAGCAACATTTAAAAATAGAATAGCTACATTCAAAAATGGTGGAGATAAAAGCAACTTGGACTTGTTTGCATGTTCTCTTTTTTTTGTCTCACACGGGCAAGGAAATATCGTAACACCTATTGTGAAACCACTGCTGGGTTCTTTTGTACAGGAAATCCCCTTTCGCTCCATTATGGTACAGACTGAAGGCATCTTTACAACTCGTCTTCAGGGTTCTAAAAAAGCAAAAAAAGTAATTTGATATCTACATTTATATTTGTGTCAAGATTATTTGCTATGTACAGTTTCAGAATTAGTTTCTTCATATCATGGGAAACCTTATACTTCAGTATTATGTCTTTGCTCTGACTGGTGTGCATAGACTGTGTCAGTGTGAGAGCCAGAATCCTCTTCCTGGAAGGCAGTCTCCAAAGCATTCAGGATGGATTTGCGGACTTTATCTTTGAAATCTTGGCCCATGAACACGTACAGCAGTGGGTTCAGACAACTGTTGAGAAAGGCCAGGCCGCTGCTTAGAGGGAGTCCAATAGTTGTGACATGGTTTAATCTTATACTTCGATAAGCTGGTAGGAAATTCACCATCTCTATTAAAGTTATGATGTGATAAGGAGCCCAGCACAGGAAGAAAATAGTGATAACTGCAGCGATGATCTTAAAGGGGCGACTTGAGTGGCTGGCCAGAGTGCGGTTTCTTCTGATGCGATGGATTATCACAGCATAACAGGAGACAATGACGGTGAAGGGGACAACAAATCCCAGCAGAACGCGCGTGATGGTCATGGCCTGAAGACGAAGCAGTCGCAGCTGATTGACAGACGGAGTTACGAAGTCATCAGAAAAAGCAAAGTTGTTGAAGCAGTTGATGACGTCTTCATTGCCATATGACGGCCCAGTGTCCCTGAAGACGAAGTATGGAGTGCTGAGAATCAGAGCCAGCACCCAAACACCCAGACTCACAAAGGATGCCTTGCGTACATTTCGGTGGTTCTGGGTCCAGATGGGCCACACCACAGACACACATCTGTCCACACTGATCACCACCAGCATGTAGACACTGGCAAAGATGTTCAGAAAGCTTATTGTGCTGTTCAGTTTGCACATGAACTTGCCAAAAGGCCAGTGGAAATCCAAAGCTGTGTAGGTCACACTCAGGGGCAGACATGCTGTGAAGAGGAAGTCGGCCACGGCGAGGTTGAGGAACCAAACTGAGTTAACTGTTTTCTTCATCTTGAAGCCGGTCACCCAGATAACCACTCCATTCCCGAGCACACCAAGAACAAAGGCCAGGGAGTAAACAATGAGAGACATGATGTGGAGAGACTTTCTCAGCTCGGCATACTCATCAACATATGTAGAGCCATTATTTCCAGAGACATCTGTTGTACTGATGTGATAGGAAGGGGTAGTATTCATCTTCAGTGTTTTGAGCCCTACAATGGCAACATAAAGAAACAATATAAACATTTTTCCTTTTTTACCTTATCAATAACAGAAATTATATCATGATACAATCGACAACTCTTTGACAAAACACAATTTTTTAAAATTTCATTATTATTCATGAATATTATTGTACGTCTGAGAAGGCACAGCTCAATCTGAATACTTGTCTTTTACCAAAGGTGTGCTACAGGGGTTCTGCTCACCATTTGTCTGGTTGTGAAATCCATCTTTACGCATCCTGTTTTATACCGTGTTGCTGATCCTGTCCCTCATTTAATGAACAGCAAGATGCAAGTATTCATCTTAAAATAAATCAGCATTCAACAAATCTTTGAAATTAAAACATTTTATATCGCATCTGTGCAGTTATTGGTTTATTCTCCAAGAGCCCGAACCAGAACCAGATTGGGAAAAACTGCTGTCTCATTGAATGATCTGCGATGTCAACTAAAAACTAAAACAGTTCCCTTTTCTACAACTGTGAGACCTTGAACCCAATAAGTGTCATCTTTCTGCTACTTCTGACCATGAACCTCGTTTGACAGTAAGTGTTATTTTGTTTATATATTATTCTACCAAAATTAACTGGCCGTTGCTCCAGAACGATCAACATTGAGGCATACGTCAAAGAGGAACATATTTTATGTCCAAAAGCTTTTGTTTAACTGACTGTTTTCTTTTAAATAAATCATAAATGACCCACAAAAGCACCATGGAAGCGGTTTCGCCTATAGGCTATCAATTCATTCTAATGCCTTATTATCTTATTATTTACATAAAGGGTTGGAGGTCTCAATACCCCAAATCAGACTTTTGTTCGTGTCATATTTCATTTTAACAACCTTGTTAGTTGAATCTCGCAAAAAAACACAAAATTCTAAAAAGAAAAGATACCTTTCTCAAAGATGTTGCTCAAAGGTGAATCCGTGGCAGAAGTAATGAATCTGTGAAACCTCACGCATTTAAGTCTTTGGGGAGAAATGTGACGTCTGTCATGCCAACGCCCACATCGAGGAGGAACTAGGTCTACAGCCTGCACACACCCAATTTTTAAATTTTTTTAAAATTGACATCTCTTGTATTTGAAACTATAAGTGTAGAGCAATTAAAAGTTTCCCTATTTGCTAGAAAACAAAAATGTGTCTTCATTTATATGAACAACTTCAGTGTTGTAGCTACTACATTAGATCCGCCGCCCTATTTCACTGAAACCTGGCTTGGTGAACACATTCCGGTGACCACATCCCGGTGACCACATCCACATCAGCAAAGAACAGCCTAAATACAGAAAATGTATTAAGTGTATGCACCAGGGACAAAAACACACTGGACCACTGCTACACTGTCATAATAAAATCTGCAGAGCCTGTGGTCAAGACTGTGAGGAGATGGACCAACGAGGCAAAGCTAGAGTTACAGTCCGGCTTTGTCTGCACTGATTGGAGTGTTTCTGAGGCTGCTGCAGACCTGGATGAGCTCACTGACACTGTGACATCGTACATCAGTTTTTGTGAGGACATGTGTGTGCCGACTAAAACCTTCTGCACGTACAACAACAATAAACCCTGGTTTACTGAAAAACTCAGGCAGTTTCGTCGGGCTAAAGAGGAGGCCTACAGAAGTGGGGACAGAATCCTGTACAGCCAGACCAGAAACACACTGACGAATGAGATCAAGGTGGCAAAGAGGAGCTACACTGAAAAGTTGGAAAACAGGATTTCAGCCAAGGACCCCTCGTCAGTTTGGAGAGGTCTGCAGATACTCACCAACTACAGGACATCATCGCCCCACACTGAGGAGAATCACCAACTGGCTGACAACTTATATTTATATTTACATAGTCGTTAAATGTTTATACTTACATCTGTTCTACTTTTTTGTTGTCCTTGTTTTATCGTTTATATTTTTCTAGTTTATTTGTAACCTTGTGTATGTACGTTGAGAGCAAAGTTAAAACCGGAGTCAAATTCCGTGTATGTGTTCGCATACATGGCCAAAAAGCTGATTCTGACATTACACTGAGCAGCATCTTGTCGGTGCTGATTTGCATTGACTGAGGACTGTTTCTGTAAAACCTGAAAGTAACAGGTGAGATTATATCTTTTCCGGACAGATTATTTGGTTCATATCAGGGCAGCTGCACAAGTCTTGGTCCATCCTGTTTCGACACCTAATCTGTATCCTTCTTTTTAAAGACGCCCATCAATGTCACAGCGGTTTGCTTGCATGCTCATACAAATTTGAGGAACTAAATTAGAGGAATTAAAAATGTGGACAGATGAAGCTACAGCTGCTCTAAAGCAGTGGTTCTCAACTGGTCTGGCTGTGGGACCCACCATCACCCCTTAATGACAAGCCACGACCCAAGACCCAAATCATTATATATATATATATATATATATATATATATATATATATATATATATATATATATATATATATATATATATATATATATATATATATATATATATATATATATATATATATATATATATATATATATATATATATGTTAGTGCTGGGCAACGATTCAAATATTTAATCGCGATTAATCGCATGGATTATTTGCGATTAATCACAAACGCGAAATTAACGCATTAACTTGCCCAGCACTAATATATATATATATATATATATATATATATATATTGTATATCTATATTCAAGAAGTCGTAACGTCTCTGTGTAGTAAACAACTGCCAAATCAAATAAAGAAAGTACACACAGTTATATTTTAACAAATATTATTCTCATTTTTCAACTTTAACTGGATGAATTATTAATAATACATAGAAATACATGAATAAATGTTCTTCTCATTTCAAGTAAAATAACAGCTGGATTAAAGAATAAATTACGTAACACAATTCATTTTAGAGAAATTATTTTCACTGAATTGTCCTGCAGCTTTAAACTCAGTTCATTCAGGGTGAAGTGAAAAAGCCACAACATTATTTTCTCGTCTTCTAAAAAGAGAAATGAGTGTTGGAAGAATTGCCCTATATGAGTCTGTCCAGTCAGAGTCCAATGACTGGTCTCTCTGGACATTTTCTCTTTTGGAAATCGTCCTATGATTTGACTTTCACAACTCATACTTCAATAGGCTGCTCTGCTGTCTATTTCCTCGTCTCTCCCCCGTGTGTCACGGTGTGTGTGCGTCTCACAGTCAGGAAATGTGTCAGAATGCCCATATATTTGATTGGCTGAGCTGCATCACGTGATGTGATTCACACCGCATTGGTCGGTGTTTTTCCTGCATGCTGAACAAGTACCATAAATGCTGGAATAATTCCGCTGCATAAAAAATGCCCTTCAAAATAAAATCACAACATTTTTATTTTTTAGCCAGGCAAAGGCACGCGACCCACTGAAAACGGGTCCGCGACCCGTTGAGAATCAAGGACTGTTTTGAAAGTTGAGACTGGCACATGTTCAGGGATGCCTCCACCCAGGAAAATGTCATCAATCATCAAAGAGCTTGTTTTTGTGTGTGTTTGTGTTTTGTTGTGTAGCAAAATGGGACTGCAATCTGCATTTCCACCCTGTTGTACAATGACAATAAAATAGCCTTGTAACCTACATGTAAACATTTACCCATTCACAAATTGATGGCATAGGATGCCACACAAGGTCCCAACCTGCCCATCAGGATCTAAACTCAATGCTCATTCACACATTCAAGCTGATGGAACAGCCTTGGGTAGCCATTTGGGATTCAGAATCTTGCCCATAGACACATCGACATGCGGACTGATGGAGACTGGGATCGAATGGTCAATTTTCCAGGCAGTGGACTCCTCACTCCTCCTGCCACAGCAGCCCCTCAGGCTGTAGACATGGACAGGTAGGAGGGCAGGGGAGGCTGGTTTTATCTCAACAGAAAATATGTCCCATGTATTATATACTTACACAAAATGTAATACTATAGTGAGTAAATATCAGGCTACCATATAAATGATGAGTAACACAATGTACATCATTAACTTAACATAAACAACTCAAGCATCAAGGTCCTGCATCCATAAATGTACAGGGAAACTCACATTTTCTCTCAGACAAACAACTGTAGCCAGAACAGAGACCAGGGTTTTGCTGCAGATATTGCAAAGGACTCACACCTGAACTCAATCCCATATAGGCTCGGATCAAGCTGGGCTCCTGCCACTTCCTGCTCCTCCTGAAACAGGCCCGCCTCCAGACCTGTTCTTCCTATCATACCACTTCATTTTTTAGATCATATCAAACAACAACTTAAAGCTGATCATGACTCACAAAATAATTTGCATAAACCAATATAATTATATTGTGAAAGGATACAGATAGATCTACAAGTTTTCATTTATTTTTCTTCAGAAATTTGAAATAAACAAAACATAAGGTATCATAAATACTATTTCATTAACAAATCCACCATTGACATTAAACAATTGAGTTTATCAGAATAATAGGACATCATGTAAAAGCTACTGATGATTACTGACTTTGCCAATAAAAGTCTACCCATAATATTTATACAATCACAAATGTCTGATGATTTACCCGCTTCCTGACTACTTGACTGGAATGTTTATATTATTGGAAACAGTGCTACAAATCAGTTTGCACTAATTCAGGCATATGAAAGGGTACAAATGAATCGGTGTGCTTCAGGAATGTTTTTTGCCTTTTGAAGTTTGCTGTTCTTGATCTTTGGTAAAACAGCTCTCTCTACTGGCCATGACTATTATAACAATGATGAAGTGAACAAACACAAAAAGTATGTACTGACTGGCTGCTTGTTAGTTCTGCGTTACATCAGATAAGTTGTGTATGTGATGCACACTTGCACCTCTTTCTGTTCAAGGAAAAGAGATTCCAGGATCTGTGTTTTGTGAAGTTATGTGGTTATTATGAGATGCACATAATGAGAGGAAACATGGTCCAAATAATATTTTAATAATGGAAGTAATAGTAACCACAAGAACCACAATAAGATCAAAATCAATATCACCATGTATGGACTCTCTGCAGAGTTGGCCACTAAGGACAAAAAAAATCTTAAAATAAAAACAGTCAAATCATAATTTACATTGTTTACATTAGAAATGTTATGGAGAGGTTCATCACAATATGTCACTATACAAGTCATACAACACACGGAATAATTGTGTCCTTTTCCCTTTTTCTCCATTCAATTAGTCGATTGATTTACAAAAGTCAAATATTCACTGATTCTAGTTTCTAAAATGTGCTGGTGCTTTTTCTTTATCTTTTTTAATGGTAATCTAAATATTTTAATTCATCAACTTTGTTTGTTTTTGCTGTCGGTCGGACAAAACAAGACACTTATAGATGTCACCTTGGACATGTAGTAGAGTAAAGGAAAGTACAAAACTGGCAGATAAATCGATACAATGAAAATAGAAAACAATCTCCCCCAAAAAGTAACTAACAATGATCAAAAGATTAAACCAAGCCAAATATAAAATGCAGCTTCTACTTTAAACCTTATAATATCATAGTCACTATAAAAGGTATTTATTAGGCGTACATTAGCCTGTCCTAGTGCTGAATAACGTTGGTAAAAAACATGTTTATCAAAGCATGCAGTATACATGTCGCAGTCAAAAGTCAGTTGAATCAGTTTCTGTTGCCAAATGGCAGGCGACATAAGAAATAGACATTACAAGATGACATTACAGGCAAACTGACTAGACTAAATGAGTTAAGCAAAATCTAGTGTAACTAGGTCGTGTGATTTGTACCAAAGATGGTCTTTGCGGTCGTGTGCCCAGTTTTGTCATGTACACACATATTGGGATCAGTGGTCAGGGGAGAGTTGGTAAATTGATTTGCTATAAGTCTGTTTAAGCAGTGGTTCCTCATCACTATGTCACACTATAGATTCTTTATTATTACTTTTCAGTGTATTAGTTTGCAACCTACTATAGTCTATGGCAAGAAATGCATTGTGTTCTTTGTCAAAATATCCTATCGAGGTGATGTGCCAGACTTTTAGATTATTAATATAGTCTACACTCTTGGCCTATAAACAACTAGGACTTGTTTTATTGCTGGTTTTCCTTGCCGGCACATACAGGCTGGGGCATAATGTACGAATCAACATCTGAAATGTATGCGTGGGATGAAAAACATAAAGCTCCCTTTGTCAACCAAATCTTAGATACTTGTTGCTTGTGTTGCACAAATTAAACCATAAACTGATGTGATATCTATTTTTAAATTATGAAAAAGATGGCACAATACATATCCACTCGGTCTAGTATGGTAGAAACTGAGGAGCCTGCTGTGAGTCAAAACAACAGGACTGCGAAGTGAAGAAGCACCATTGTTACTCAAAAGATGATTGTAGCCTTTTGCTCTGTAGATTATTTAATTTGGGGAAAGTTGTCTTCATGTGTTTATTTATGCATGAATGTTATTGTATTTCTGTTTTCTCCCTTGTAAAGCTCTACATAAATAAGCCTTATTATTATTATTAATAAAAAACATTTCGCCTTTCCATAAATTAAAAATGCTTTATCCCACAAATGCATCACACATAGATCTAGAAGTCACTGTATAATATTACCATTTGTCTGCTCTACCAGATTGTAAATACTGTCGGTGAAGTTGCCAATGATAAGTCTCATATAAATCAAACAGTAACAGGTGTCATGTTTCAATTTCAGATAATACAGATTGCCTTGAGGGTCCTTTGATAAAAAACAACAACAACAACAGAAGCCAAGGTATTTGTTGTATACAGTTACATTTGCTATTTACAGTTCCAGTATTTGTTTATTTAAACCATGGAAAGCCTTATACCTCGGCATCAGAGACAGACTTTTCTTTGCTCCGACTGGTGACCATTGAGTTTGTGTAGGTATAAGAGCGAGAAACCTCTTCCTGGAAGGCAGTCTCCAAAACATTCAGGATGGATTTGCGGACTTTATCCTTGAAATCTTGTCCCATGAACACGTACAGCAGTGGGTTCAGGCAACTGTTGAGAAAGGCCAGGCTGGTTGCTATAGGGACTCCAATAGTGGTGACATGGTCTAATGTCTCACTTGCATGACGAGCCATGTGATTCACCAACTCAATTAAAGCCATGATGTGATAAGGAGCCCAGCACAGGAAGAAAATAGTGATAACTCCAGCGATGATCTTAAAGGGGCGACTTGAGTGGCTGGCCAGAGTGCGGTTTCTTCTGAGACGATGGATTATCACAGCATAACAGGAGACAATGACGGTGAAGGGGACAACAAATCCCAGCAGGAAGCGCGTGATGGTCATGGCCTGATGACGAAACTGTCGCAGCCGATTCACAGATAGCGTTTCATAGTCATCAGAAAAAGCAAAGTTGTTGAAGCAGTTGATGATGTCTTCATTGTCATATGACGGCCCAGTGTCCCTGAAGACGAAGTATGGAGTGCTGAGAATCAGAGCCAGCACCCAAACACCCAGACTCACACAGGATGCCTTGCGTACACTTCGGTGGTTCTGGGCCCAGATGGGCCACACCACAGACACACATCTGTCCACACTGATCACCACCAGAATGTAGACACTGGCAAACATGTTCAGAAAGCTTATTGTGCTGTTCAGTTTGCACATGAACTTGCCAAAAGGCCAGTGGAAATCCAAAGCTGTGTAGGTCACACTCAGGGGCAGAAACGCTGTGAAGAGGAAGTCGGCCACGGCGAGGTTGAGGAACCAAACTGTGTTCACTGTTTTCTTCATCTTGAAGCCGGTCACCCAGATAACCACTCCATTCCCGAGCACACCAAGAACAAAGGCCAGGGAGTAAACAATGAGAGACATGATGTTGAGAGACTTTCTCAGATCAGCGTGCTCATCCTGATAGTCATACTCGTCGTCGTCGTCGTCGTCATACAAAGAGACATTTCTTCCAGTGGTGTCGGATGTGTTGTTGTGATAGAAAGGGTTAACAGTCATTAGCTCCATCATTGTTGTCTTGAGACCTGCTGTAAAAAAAATAAATAAAAAAAACACTTTAACCAGAGGTCAATAAATGTGCCTAATAATTCCTAAATAATTTTCATAAAACATAAAACTGCAGTCCACTCCTGAAAATGACAAATTGTACCTTCACATATGTCAGCTCTGCAAAAAATCCCCCAGATGATGGTGTTCACATCGACATCACTTGAATTGTGGGGCACAATAGACATTAAAGAACGTCTTAATGGCCTTTTGATCTATGCTAGTTAGAGGCTTCATAACAGAACATGAATAAATAAACTAACTTGAAAAGTATTGCACAACATGCACCACTTAGACACGCACGCAAAAAGTGCACCAATTTTCCCAGTGAATGAAATGAATCGGTGCACATATGAAACGTGAAATCTGGAAATCCGAGTCTCGCCACAGAAAATCAAACCACTCTGTTGAATAAAAGCAAACGTCCCCACACCCTTTGCTGTAGTTTATGGGCTTAATTAACCGCTTGGCAGTAGGCGATTTGCACTGTCAATTTCTTACAAAGACTTTTGTCGACCTCGAAGAGCAGCATCTCTCTGCGAATACCAAACTAAGACTTTTGCCAGAGCCAACAGCCAACATCAGATGCTTTTACCGACTATTTCTTCCAGAGCAAAGCTTTCTGAAGATAACAAAGGTACAGCACCTACCTAAAAGCGCCTGTCCGATGAGGATGTGTCCGCTGGAAAAGACACACCGGACGAGTCTGACTGGTCCGTGGAAGTCGCGGAGTTCTGATCCATGGCTCCTTAAATATTTGACGTCATCGCTCATATTGAGGCGGGACCTCAGGCGGCACGCACCCCCTCCTTTGAAGGCCATTAAACCGTATACGCTATTCTTTGGCTGTTTATGCATTGCAGTTCAAGTTAAATATTTTTTGTTTATTTAACTTTTCTAAAACCAAACACAATTTTTGCTTGATTGAAGTGTTATGCATACAGCATGGAGATGCAGTATATATGTGAACTTCATGACAGTAATATACAGATATTATATCGGCCTACATGCTGCTGTCTCTGCAAGTGTGCTGCTCTGCTACTAATCTGACCTAAAATCCTGCCGAGACATGCCTTCTTCAAATGCCAAACAATAGAGCCTATTTGGGAAACTCCAAAACAGCAAGTAACCAAACAACTAAATACATAAATTGTGGGTTTTTCGATGACTACCTGAGAATGAGTGGAGTTGTGACTTCTCATGTGCATCAGTGACTCTGTTGTGTAATGTGTTTTTCTCGATGTGGGTTGACCTCACGTTGGCTTGAGGTTAAGTGGGATTGCTCTGTGTTGAATGTGTGAATCAGCATCTGATCGTGTGGGTTACATGTCCCCTCTCTTCACCCTGCAGCACGTGTAAGAAAGTCACAGGAGCATCTGTCAATAATTTAGGGTTGCCGTGCAGTTAAAAAACAAATTGCAGGCTACACCCTCCGTGCCACTGTCCACTTGAAGCTGGACACCACGGTGCTTCTAGATTCAAACCTGCAAACAAAGAGATCTGTTCCTATTTGTAAGAATCCCATTTTGCACGATCAATCCAATCTATTTTCAAAGTGCTATCATACTTGTAAATGAAGTAAGTAGAAACACTACAGTACTCAAACAGTACAGGGCTGCCATACTTTTGCAGCTTAACCATTTTCTGTGATTTAAATAAATATGTTGCATGAATTCATGTCGCATGAAATTGGGATTAGATGGGATATTCTTGGTCACTCATTGCACTGAGCCATGCATTCCTAAAACCTCTGACATGTAAAGTAAAGGTGCATAAGTGTATAGCATCGCTACATAAGGGGACTGGCAACCAACCGCAGACCCGATTGCAACTTTAAAACAAAAGGGAATTCATGAACCCACCCTGAAGCAAATCTAAGCAGTAAATCTAAGCAATTGCATCTTTTAAAGCCTGCCTGGATCATTCCTGTTGCCTTTGTAGCTACTCCAGATATATCCGAGTCAGATTCTCAGATTCCTGAACATTTTGATCCGTCCCAAAACCTTGCAATAATATGGAACTACCAATTAGCTAAATAATTAGAAGAGCTAAAAACAACAAATAACAGGGCAATCCACACACCCAGACTTGATGAAAGTTTGTGCAGTGCAATGAACATTTTTTGTTGTTTAAGTGGCTGGAGGCATGGACATGGGGGAGTGTTGGCTGAAGGAGACTAAAAATCAGTCTAATGTCCCCAGAGTACAGCCCTACCTTTCAGTGGGGAAGAAATGTTTCATGGTCTTCATGGTCATATTTCCTCCCACATGTTTCCTCTTTACTCTCATTTTTTCTGCTCCACTACCCACACATTTGAGCATATGCAAGACATGGTTGTGATTACATTTTTTTCTTCTTAGAATGTTATGTGGAATATTGCAAAACATGATGAATGGACTGTTTCCTGGATGCAGTAATCTGTGTTTCTTCACTTTCCCCACACTGACGTTGAGACAAGATTACCAGTGTGCAAGATTCATTATTTTTAAGTTTATGTGACTCATTATGCATGGTATCTGGATAAGCAAACTTTATCAACAGGAATTAAACAGATATTGAAAAGCACTCAGCCAATATCTACCACAGAAGCAAACTTGTTGGCACATCATTTATTGAAAGTAGAATTTATAGATTTAAGGCCACTTACAATACAAATCCATTGAACAAATAATATGCCCCAAATCAAAACTGTCTTAAAACTCTAACTTCGACATGAAATAAAGAAATTTGTATTCTTCCAAAAATAAAGAGTTCATTTGAAAGAAAAGATGAAAGCCATTCTTAAAATCAATAAACCAACACCAGTTTGATTGACATTCCATTGAGTGCACAATGGAAAAAAATTGGATTTAGGAAAATAAAAAAGAGACACTTTCATTCAATATTTGCGCCACTGAAGAAAGAGTTATAAAAAATAAATATCTACCATTCAAAAAAATCTGACAAAGGAGCATCTCCTCTACACTACAACAGTTGTACACACAGTGAAACACAATGAGGTTCAATATCTTACTGATCAGATTCACACGGTGTGAGCTGCTAGAACCTGCCCAACCCTAAAAAGTGAGTCCCCTGCCGATATACACACAGGAACTCTGTCCTGCCAATACTCCAGATGTGAGGGGGAGGAAGGAAGGAGAGAGAGAGAGAGTGAAAGAGTGAGAGACACTACATATGTCTCTGTACATGCTCTCAGTCCCTGCGTGAGTCCAGAGCAACACCCTTATTTGAGTGTGTGGGTGGACTAATGTCTCTGTTGTCTTTGCCTTTTTTTCACATATATATATATATAAACATTCAGCATCTGAATATTCATCCCCACTGGGAAATATTTCACACAAGGTCCAAAACCAATATATTCTAACGACAGGAAACAGGTTAAAATAAACTGACCCAGTTACCTTCCTCATCTGAACTGGTCAGCTCCATTTGTAACACTAAATGGCATTATTGTTTTAGTTAAAGTCTAGACCGCATGACTACTTTGTTTCATTTGGTTTTGACCCTCTTGAGCAATACATCCTCCACTTTTCCTTTCTGTTGAAATTTGTTTTTTGAATTTTCTGCTGTATAGTCTTGAAACAGAACTTAAAGGCAGATCATTTTGCTGGTGTCTGTAGGAGATATTAATAGCTATCCCAAGGCTATAGTTTGAGGGGAGCCTTCAGAGCCAAGGGCTTGCCAGAGTTCTTGATTTACCAACCAAACATGCAATTATGCGTGTGCCGCACAAATACCAATTTGGGTGTGTAAAACAACTGGTGGAGGTTTAAAGGGAATTTAGTTTTAGTATAGAGGGTGATATACGCAGTTGGAGTTTGGGGGTTTATTTTTCACGACAGCAGCTGGGAGGGTGGGGGAGCAACCTGAAAGGCACACCTAAAATGCATGCATGTTTGTGTCTGTGTGTGGGACAGTGTGGTACTAATGACATACTCCTGCTCCCAGCGTCATTGTAATACACCCAGTATTTTTCGTCTCTGTGGAGTGCAAAACACTGAGCTCACAGCATTTCTAAATCCACAACTGCTTTCGTGAAATGCTGGTATACTAACTGTTGTGTTGAGACTCCCGTGACTCTACGATAAAGGCACAAATAGTGTAAATCCGCAGACTCCTAAAACCTCAAAGGTTTGTTGATCTTGTTGCGGCACTGACTGGAAATCAAACCCTTGTCTCATGGGTGCGGAGAGGTCAGGAATTTTGTTTTTCAAGTCGAAACGGGTGCCAGCGACGTTTTCTTTCCATGAAATACACCACACACAGGGGGAAAAAAAGCTGAGCCTCAATAACCTCAACCACTTCCTTACATTCGTCCCTACTTTCAACCACAACGCCTGGTCCCCCTCAGCAGACCTAAGGGATATGAATAATCAGCCTGGGCTCTGTCTGACGGCAAACACGCCTGGCAATGCATAAATCATCCAGTGCCCTGCCACAGTGCTCTCGCTGTCTCTCCGAGGGTATTTTGAGGTCCAGTGGAATGGGATTAGGGGAACCGGAACTTGTTAAACAGGGAGCACAGATGGTGAAATGAATGGAAGTTTGGATCCTTTCCATATATTGTAACCAAGGGGTAGGGTGGCGCATGTTGGGGAAAAATAGCTGCGGTCATTATAATAAGAACGATGCCAGTTTTAGATTCAGCAAAGAATTGTTCCTCATTCTTCCAGCGGATCACATCCTGAATGCTGTTTTGCACATGTGCAACTGAAACACGCATCTGGGTGTCATATGTGAGTCTATATCGAAGACGTTTCAGGGCAATGAGCTCAGGGACTTTTTGCTTGCACATTTGAACGATTTTGCCAAAGTAGTTTTCTCTAATGAATGCCTTTGAAATATTCTGTAGCCTTGAGTATATTATTGAAAACGTAAAGTGGCGATAGACAACTTTTGAACTATTGTCCCCCTAGGACAAACTGCATTTTGTTGTCCACGGTTACTTCGGTTTCCACTACTGGGGATAGTAACTGCATACAACTTAGATTGATGCTCTTTTGATGACCGAGGATAGCTACTGATAGCTACCGGGGAAACAAGAGTACCATGCTCTCCCTGTTTTTGTGGTGCAGTGGTTGATGCGCTTCCTTCCCCCCCCCCCCCCCCCCCGCCGTAAATCGAGTATGAGAATTGCATCGTGAAAGCGAAGCTTATTGGGAACCAATCTAAACTTCGATGGTGTCATTATTTAGGGCAGATCTCTGCCAGGCGTGTCTGCGATGAACTGTGCTGTCATGTTTAAATTAAATGAATACAAACCGCAATTGCCCCATCTAGAAAGTAAGCGTATCAGATGCGTTTTTTCACATTTCAAGCAGCAGTCACACTCTCATTTTAACTGACGCAGCTGTCTGCACCTGCTCTGTGCAGCAAAAATGTCACTGTGTCGTGCTTGACGGTCAAGTTGTTGCACTTGATTGCAATCAAGGACTACAAGCAGTGATGCGCAGGTTGTAAAAGGAACGAGGCAGACAGTGAGTGTGCCACCCGGTAATGATGGGGGGAGAACTTGCCTGTGCTGGATGGGAATGCGTTGTATTTTAGCCTTAAGTGTATAATCATAGGGTTTGGTTAAATGTACCCTCACATTTAAATGTTGTCCTGTCTGGTGCTCATGAACACCTATGCTCATACATGAGCAACGGAGCCTCGTACCTTTCAGTACGCATCCATCCTGAGGCATTGACTCAGCAATGACATACAGTTTTGCAATGTCTAAACTCTGAGAGGTCTTACTGTCTTTGAATATTTCATACCTCAACCAGAAAGATCGAGGAAAAAGTTACATAGCAGTTGACCACAGGATTGTACAACGAAACTCTCAGACAAAGTTCTGCTTTAGGGAATCTATCTTATTTTAACTCAGTGAAATTGTGCACATGCTCCAAACCTAGACAATTGTATAGAAGATAATAACAATGTCAACACAATTGTTGTGTTAGTTACAATTAACAAAACATTACTAAAATGAATGTTTTTAGTGTCAATAAATGACACTTTTCTGATAACTTACAGGAAACTGAAACAGCTGACACTGTCAGACAGTTTCTGAGTATATTTTAATTCTGTGTGTTTGGATTATTTCTTGTTCAGGTTGAGCAATGCAGAAGTATTTAATACCATGTATTGCAACACAGCTGCATACTGCTTTTTTCCAGACAGCAGCTCACTGATAAGCGGACAACCTGTCTTGTAAGAGGAAGTGGACCATTAAAAAAGTAAAATACTTCTAGTTAAGTTCTTTTCTGAGTTCTCTGGATGTTGAAAATGGCTCATTTGCGATGGCACACTTTTACTGTGGCTCACATCTTTAACCAAAAGAATTACACCCACACACCAAGTCTTACTCAACATCCACAAGTATGAACGTCTCTTTGTGGTTCACTTGAAGGCAGTGCACGTCTCTTATCCACAATTTATATGTGTAATAAACCTGTTGTACAGAAAGTCATTGCCATAGTGACATAGTTTTATAGCAAATGTACTGATCCCAAAGTGAGCTCAAGCTTAAGAACTGTGAGCTCAAAATCTAATGAAAACCACTCTGACTCAAAGCATACTGACAAAGGGGAATTCCAAATGTCAGTATTTGCAATTCAAATTCTTTACTTATCTAAGCTGTTTTTCCCAGTTTGTCTTTCTGTCTTTTGCTGTACTGTACATTAAACCCAGAGTTCTGGGGAAACGTAACACATGTTCATTATTTGAAGTGTACCTCTGACGATAAGAGAGAGATAAGAGGACTAAAATACCTGAAACTAAGAGGGTGAGGGCACATTAATCTGCGAGCCAGACGGACAGACAGACGGCATGGAACTGTTTCTTCTTCTGACTCTCCTTGGAGGGGCAGGTATTGTACAGAATTGATAGAAACTGTAAAAAGTCAGACTGTGGGGGCATCGAATGGTGCCACAGTCTCACGTGTTGATATGATAGATGTCAATTCACTGACAACCTCCTTTCCTGTTTTCGTCACTTCTTTATTTTCACTTTTTTTTTTTTTTTCACAGCCGCAGCTGCCCTGAAGGAAGATAACAAGATTGTAGGAGGGTATGAGTGTCCAAAACATTCTGTGCCCTACCAAGTGTCTCTCTTCACTGGGTACAACTTCTGTGGCGGGACTCTTCTGTCTGATGAGTGGGTGCTCTCTGCTGCACACTGCAAAACAAAGTAAGAAAGGTGATTGGCTAACCTCTGTTCACAGCATGTAAATCAAAACCTTAGCAGCTGGTTAACAGTAATCGTTTCATATTGTTTTTTTTCCCCTTGTGGTTTTCCAAAGTCACCTTAAAGATGGATTTATTTCTTCCAGGTCAGATGTAGAAGTTCGTCTGGGAGAGCACGACATCTGGGAACCTGAAGGGACTGAACAGCACATTATGTCTGCCAAGTTTATTCGCCACCCTGACTACAACTCGCGCACACAGGACAGTGATATCATGCTGATCAAGCTGAGTCAACCTGCCACTCTGAACAGCTATGTACGCCCTGCTACGCTCCCTTCAAAGTGTGCCAGTGAAGGGACAATGTGCCAGATCTCTGGATGGGGGAGTCTTCGTCCCAGTAATGAGGGCTGTGAGTTTACAGACAAACTATCTGACTGCCTGAGAAGGCTCCAAAAATGCTATTTTATGCCATTATTGTTCATGAAAACACCCTTTTTTTCTTTCCTTTCTTTTTCCAGCGAGGTACCCTCATCAGTTGCAGTGCCTGGACGCCCCTCTCCTGAGCGATGACACATGCTTTAATTCATATCCTTTCCAAATCACTGAAAATATGATCTGTGCTGGTTATCTGGAGGGAGGAAAAGACTCCTGCCAGGTATTATAGAGATCATGGCTGCTGTAACACAAAAAAAGTGTGTCTGCCTCTTGATTGAAAGGATGTACCAGTTGAGATAATCATCTTTTATTTCATCTTCAGGGTGACTCAGGGAGTCCCATGACGTGTGACGGGGAACTCCAGGGAGTTGTGTCTTGGGGGCATGGCTGCGCTCTGAGAAATAAGCCTGGGGTGTACACAAAAGTTTGCAATTACATCTCCTGGATCAAGAGTACCATGGCGTCTGGCTGAGCAGCAAAGATATCAAAGAATTCACACGTGAACAGACAGTAAAGTCAACTGTGTGACGAGCTGTGTGTACTGTGTGGTTTTTACAGGTCTATCTGTGAGTCATTAGAATGACAGTATCTAAGAATACAGCATCCTGTCTTTTGCCTTAAACACCCAGACTTTACATTACAGTAAATTGATTAAATTGCACTGCAGGTGTCTAAAACAAGTGTGTCTGAAAAGCCACTTGTGCTCAGCACCATAATTCATAGCTTTGGTAAGCAGCAATGTAAAATAGCATATATCTAATTATCTAAGAGTGTAAATAGCTGCCTCCCATGCTGCCATATTATTGGACTCCAGGAGCTCTGACTCAAAATGACTTCAAAATGAATGGGCAGACATGTTTCTTGCTCATGGACAAACCTAACATTTACAGTCAACCAACAGTAAATCACAAAGGGCAAAAAAAATGCTGCTACACTGCTCTCTGTGGGCTGAAACTGTAAAGCATGTTGCACACTCTGGCCACACTCCATAATCACTGGTTGGACCACTACTGTCTGCTACAAATGTGGTACAGTTGGCTACGCAGTAACTTTTCTTGAGCTGTATTTCGGCCTGAATGTTGGCACAGGTTGTGTTTGGAGTAAAATGAAAATATAGGAAGACATCGTCAACCAGAGCCACTTTAACTCCCTGCCAGCATCTCAGCTCTGTAACCTTTCTGTGTAAGGGCGCAAACTGGCAATCAACAACAGGTGCACACATGAGAACACTCGATCACAAAATGGCAGAGTGATTTAAGTGGATTTTGGTTGCTTGGGTGTGGCTCAGAGCAGCGGGGTGAGTCACCGGGCATTTTCTTGACCACCGAATAAAGAGGCCTAACGAGGACTCAATTATGTACAAAAAATAGCCCTTATCAAGCATGCTGGATGCTGCACTATCATATTTTTGAAAACATGGCTTTGCAGAGGATGTTTATTCTGGCAACACAGATTGTTGTCCATGTTTTGATACAGAATTTCACAAACCATGTTTACAAACTTAGAAGTGATGGCAGCTTGATAAAATAGTCCTTTTACTTCTGCAGTGTCCTTCAGAGAACACGTTCTTGATGTGGCCACAGACGAATGCAGTTTGTCCCTCAGCGACTGCAATGATTAGCCAGGGACACGACAGAAGAGCAGTTTAGCCATGACCTTTCCATAAAAATGGAGCTAGAAAAAGGAACAACAAAGGCAAATAGTTGACAAGCTAATTGTAATAATCTAATTATAATAATAAAAGATGACAATATATTGGAGATGATGGATTAAAAGTGATAAAACAATGTCACAGAAGCATACAGTGAAGCACATATATAAAAACATACAGATGTCACAGAAAAAGCCCACAGAACATGTGCAGAAAGTTGAGACCGTGCGTTTGCTGTCCCTAAACACATCGACTGGCTCAGCCTCCACACATGACATCAGCGGCCTGGTGGCTTCTATATTTGGCGGCCCGGGCCAGCTCCTGCGGCTAAGGGTGTGGACCCTCATAAGCGGTCAACAGATTTCCCTGTAAAGTAACTCTCCAGGGATGTAATCATGGTTAAGTCAGGTCAGTGGTAGCAACTCAGTGAACCAGAAGGGGCAGCTTTAGTCCTCTGAAGTCACAGATAAGTAGGACGGAGCAGAGAAGATTTCCTTTTCCTCAGTGACACCAGCTTTGACTCCTCTGACAATACACTTCACAACGAAAAGTGTTGCTGTTACTTTACTATCACTTTGGTGTCTTGACATTTGCAGTGTCAGATAGGAGCCAGCAGAGGGCAACATCCAACAAGTGTCCAAGCTCGAGAGCAGCTTCTGGGGATTCTTATCTTTTCTCTCTCAAGGTTAATGTGATTGAATACCTGGCATTCTGTTTAGTTTCTGGCGAAACAGAATAACTTTGAGACTTTCAACTTCAATATCAGTGGTGAAAGAAGTATTCAGAACCTTTACTTATGTAAATGTAAATACCAGAGTGTAAAAATACTCTGTAACAATTAAAGGTCCTGCAGTCAAGATTTCACGTTAGTAAGAGTAAATAAGTGTCAAAATATACTTAAAGAACCAAAAGTAAAAGTACTCAATATACAGAATGGCTCATTTCAGAATATTATATACATTATATACACCACTGGATGATCAGTGATGTATCAATGTGTTCATCACTACATATTGCAGCTGATAAAGGTGGGGCTATTTATAATTACTATAAATACTGCTGGATAGCATAACCTATAATAACATATCATAATCAATTCGATGATTTATTATTAATAATCTAAATCTGTGGAGTAACTAGTTACGAAAGAGTAAAAAGTACAATAACTCCTTCACAAATTTAGTGGAGTAGAAGTAAAAAGTACAAGTAAGTATACTGTAGTACTGAGTGCAACTTTTAAAATATTTGTGTAAAAATACATCTCTAAGCTACAGCTGGTTATATCATGAAATAAAATAAAATGTATTGGTGTTATTAAAATAGTTCTAGGTTCATGTTAGATCTTTAGGTTGGCTGTAAAAGAAGGAAATTGTGGTCAAGATAAGAACAAACCTCACAATAGGCAACCCCAAAAGTCCCTAGAGGGACTGCGTAGTTTGGGAACCTCTTTTTTTAGGAAACAGTCTGGTCAGAGGTCCCAGACGTAACATCTCTATGGCGTATACGCACCGCGCGCTCAGTCAGCGGGACCACCGCCTTGCTCCTGACGCACGACTGAGTCAGCGGGAGCGCGCGTAATTGATCATTCCCATAAAAATGGGAGCACCATAAAAAGCGCGGACATGGATCCATCCCGCGTTCAACCTAGAGGTTTATAAAGCCAACCAACTTCACGGCAGGTTTCCATACAAGAGAAAGCATCGAGTGGATGTCTTGCAAATAACACCAGCGGAACTTGACATCAGGTAAGGTTGAAAATAAATAAATTGTCATGTGTTTAGCCACGTTTTTAAATTGCTGTTTTGCTGATGAATTAGCCATATGTATAAACTCCGAAATACAGTAATCACATTATAATTACTAGAGTTTGGTTGTAGTTGAAATATAGCCCAAATCATGTCTGTAGAATCACGGTAAGTCATTCATGATTTGAATTGATTTAAAAAAATAAATAAATAAAAAAACCATCAGATTTTTGTTTGCCGTGGTAAGATGCATGATACTTTTAACGCTGTATTTACCCGTTTATTTATTAATTAATTTAGTGTTGATTTAGTCAATTGATCAATACAGTGTTTTCTTATGCAGCGACGTTTTTGTCAGCTGTGGTTTTCTTTCAGAATAATGTTTTTTTGTGGGTGTGGGTTGATTTAGTAGCTTGTAGGGAATCTGAAATAGTCTAAATATGTAATACAAGCATTTAAAAAAGATGATGTCATATTATTGTGCTTTAAACAGCAATATAAATATGATATAATTGAATGAACTACATTAAAATAACCCAGTAAATAAAATGAACAAGAAAATGATAACTCATGTCAACAAACTATGAGTCTCTTGGACCCTCTGAACCTTATTGTTATTAAATTACCTAAACTGTTACATGTGTTTCTATAGGGCACAGTTGCCAGTGATATTCACATTTAACAGTCTTGGCAACAAGGATTAAAAACAACAACATAACCCTTGAGCTTAAAGCTTTGTGTATGCCAGCTGTATTATTTTCCAACTTGTTTCTGAACATGTCTTACAACAGTCCACATAAAACAACTCCATTTAAAACACATTTTCCCCAAAACCACAGTGAGTGTCTGCATATATTTTTAGCATGACAAAGACCAGTAGGAATCCTTTACGCACATACAAGCTATACCCAATCAGGAATGTGGTGTTTTTGTGCTCTGTTAGGTAAAGAAGCACAATGGAGCTGAAACCTTTACTGAAGAAGCTTGGCTCAATACTCCGCACCATCTTCACATTCACCTTTGCTCTGGTGGTCCTGGGCGTGATGGTGTGGGCATACGTTGACGGTTTCCAGTTAGTGACCTCCATGTATGGAATCATCTCCTTTGGCTTTTATGGACTACTCCTCTCACTCCACATGTTGGTCCAGAGCTTCTTCGCCTTTATTGAGCACCGTCGAATGAAAGCTCTCACATACCCGTGCACCTTCACCAAAACCATTGGCTTCACCATTTCAGCTTACCAGGAGGACCCTGTCTATCTTAGAGAGTGCCTTAACTCCATCAGGGCCCTCAAGTATCCTGCTGAGCTGCTCCGCATCATCATGGTGATCGACGGGAACACAGACGATGACCGGTATATGATGGAGATGTTCAGGGAGGTGTTTGCGGACATGGACCCTGGCTGTTGTGTGTGGAGGAACAACTACCATACATGGGACCCCACCCAGGCCCAGGAGGATCTGGAAATGAGCCCAGGAAAGGATGCTGATCATATCACAGTTGAGGATCCACAGCGAAAAGAGGTCGAGCAGCTGATCCAGAGCAAGAGTTGCGTGTGCATCATGCAGAAGTGGGGCGGCAAGCGGGAGGTGATGTACACGGCGTTTAAAGCACTCCGGTCATCAGTTGACTTCATACAGGTATCTATTAGAATTCACATTCCTCATGTTAAGAAACTTTTACTGCAAACATTTTTTTAAGAATGAGACTTTCTTTCTCCCTCCCCCAGGTGTGTGACTCAGACACCAAGTTGGACACTCTGGCCACCGTGGAGCTGTGCAAAGTGTTGGAAAGTAACCCCAAGTACGGTGCTGTGGGAGGAGACGTGATGATCCTCAACCTGAAAGAGTCCTACATCAGCTTCATGAGCAGTCTGAGGTACTGGATGGCTTTCAACATCGAAAGGTCCTGCCAGTCCTACTTCAACTGTGTATCCTGCATAAGTGGTCCTTTGGGTAAGGAAAATACATTTTTTCCCCATCTGACATTGGTCAAAGTTATCATTCTACATGTCAAGCAGTGGTAGTCATGGCTTTAATGCACTCTTGTAACTCATTGTAACTAATTCCTGAATTGTTCCACGAAGGTCTGTACAGGAACGATCTCCTCCAGCAGTTTCTGGAGTCCTGGTACAATCAGAAGTTTTTGGGAAGTCACTGCACATTTGGTGACGACAGACATCTTACCAACCGAATGCTGAGCATGGGCTTTGCAACAAAGTAAGATGCTTCCATCAGACGCAACTATCTTGATAGTGCAATCTTTGCTGTCATGATAAAGGTTTCATAGATATTATTCTTTTTGCCATTTCCTTTAGATACACAGCCCGCTCCAAATGCTACACGGAGACACCTGCTCAGTTTCTGCGCTGGCTCAACCAGCAAACTCGCTGGACAAAATCATATTTCCGTGAGTGGCTCTACAATGCAATGTGGTGGCACAAACACCACCTCTGGATGACCTACGAGTCCATCGTCTCAGGCATTTTCCCCTTCTTCGTCACCGCCACCATCATGCAGCTGTTCTGGAGAGGCACGCTGTGGGACATCCTCTGGATCCTGTGCTGCATCCAGCTGATTGGGCTGGTGAAAGCGACTTACGCCTGCATCCTGCGCAAAGACATGGTGATGGTGTTTATGTCCCTCTACTCGGCTCTGTACATGACCAGCCTGCTGCCTGCTAAGTACTTTGCCATTATCACCATGAACAAAAGCAGCTGGGGGACATCAGGCCGACGTAAGATTGTTGGAAACTACATGCCCCTCCTCCCTCTGTCAGTGTGGGTAGCCATTTTACTAAGTGGGCTTGGTTACAGAATTTACGAGGAGAGTCAAAAGGACTGGTTCACTGAAGCCAAGATACTAGAGACTAGGTTTATCATCTTTGGCTCTGCGGCATACACGTGCTACTGGCTGCTTATGATATCCCTCTACTGGGTGTGGTTCCGCAAGTCATGTAGGAAACGCGTCCAAAGTTACACATTGAGTGTGTAGATCCAAATGGACCTGTGAAGACCTAAGAGAAGGAAAATAATTTATTAAAATCCAACCACTGACCTTATTTTATTAAGTGGGTTTCATTTATTTATTTTGTCTAAGATGTCATGAAATAATGGACAGGTATGCAGCTAAACCATCAAACCTAAAAAAAAGAACTAATATTGTTTGTATTGATGAATATATTTCAGGGCAAATGTTTGATTCATATGGAGGTATTGCACGTTTAAAGGAAACTGTACTGAGGGCTTATGAGCCCATGCACTTCTCAGGTTTCTCTTATGGACGAGATGGCTTTCCATCAGATATTTGTTTATGATATCTCAAGTTGGGAAAACTGCAATTTAGATTTAAAAAAAGTATTTAAAGGTGTGGGAAATATATCTTGGTTTATATATATTTTTAATATTCAGACACTATGTCCACATATGTGAATATACAGTAGATTACTTTAATAACACATTGAACTCCACTTGCTTGACTGTGTCGGTCTATGACCATACATGTACCACTGTTGTTGTTATTGCACTGGATCCTGGATGACACTTTCTGCAGCATTGCACATTTACTTGAAAATACAGAAAATGGCAGTTGAAGTATTGCGCAGTAGGAAAAATGGACAAGCAGAGAAAAATAAACTGTACCTCTATGAGAAAACTGGACAATGTTGATGATGGCAGTGGATCAAAATATGGAGTCTCTTACTGAAACCTGAAACCTTTATGTAGTTGCTGTACCTACTCTAAGGATGTGTGTAAGATGCACGTTGTTCAGTGTCATATTACATGCCTGGAAATTGCCGGAATGTTTTTTATGGTTTTGGGAACTTGTATAGAAAGGTAAAAATAAAATATTTTTCTAATGTGCACTGCCCTGTTCTCTTTGAATCAAGATTGCATTATATACAGGGAAAAACAAAAAACTTGACTTGGTAAATCAATGTACAATTACATAATACAGTATAAGGGCCACACACTGATAAGCAAGGCAAAATATAACTGGACCTCAAATTAGGTTTCATGCTACACACCAGCCTCCGGAACATGTATTTACTAACATCAGTGGTACTAACAGGAGTGGCCGTGAATGTCCAAATTGTACATCATCAAAGTTACAATCTTGACTGCACTGATAAGATAAGATAAGATAAGATAAGATAGACTTTATTGTCCCGAAGGAAATTTGTCTTGGAAACATACATACAGTGTCTGCTGTTAAAACAATACAAATAACATATGGCATACATACATTACATACACATACCCGCACACACAGTACCTACAGTACATGTAAAAGACTGCCACCAGTCAACAAATAACTTTCACACTACCCGTTGTACAACGCACCAGTAGTGTATAGTTAAGATATTAAAAATAAATAAAAATCTGTGTTACAGGGCTTAAGCTCTGGCTAGCTTGCCATTTAGGGCTTTGATGGGCAAGGGGACAAGGGAGTTCTTAAAGAGGTTGAGCTGCACTGGGGGACTCTGAAGCGCCTGCCTGAGGGAAGAAGCCGATATTCAGGGTGGAGGATATGAGTGGGGTCTGAAATAATCTTCTGGGCCTGTCTGATGATAGTTTCATCAAAGACGGCCTGGAGTGTGGGATGCTGTCTGACTCCCATGATTTTCATGGCTCTTTGTGTTCGCCGGGTGATCTGGGCTTTCAGCTGCACACTGAGGTTGACAAACCAGGCCGAGATGCCAAACCGCAGGACGCTCTCAACTATGGCGTGGTAGAAGAGGAGCAAGACATTCTGGTTGACACCAAAGACCCTCAGCCTACGGAGGAAGTGTAGCCGCTGTTGGACCCTAGTGCAGACTTGAACACTCCACGCATGTCAGTTTATTGTCTGTGTATGCCCAAGTATCTGTAGGAGTCAACCTGTGCTATGTTCTGGTCATGAATAACCCGTGAGTGGTCTCCAATGTATTTGGGGTCGAATACCATCTCCTCTGTTTTCCTGACGTTGAGGATGAGGAAGTGTTTGTCGCACCACTGGACAAAGTTCTGAATCTCATGTCTGTACAGAGCTGTATCCGATGTGTCAGACATGAGACCCAGGACGGCTGTATCATCCGAAAACTTGACCATGCAATTGTTAGCAGTGCTGCACGTACATTCATTTGTGTACAGGGTGAACAGGACTGGTGAACTGACGCACCCCTGGGGGGCTCCGGTGTTGATGGTCAAGGGTTCAGACAAGGTCCTGTTCACCCTGACCTGCTGGGTACGGTTGGTGAGGAATGAGTTGTACCACTTAATAGTGAAGGGGTTGACATTCATCAGCTGCAGTGTATTCAGGAGAACACAAGGCTGTAGGGTGTTAAAGGCTGAACTGAAATCTACAAAGAACAGTCTAGCAGATGTGAAACTGCAGGATTGCAGGGGTCAGGCTAAGTTACGAGAATAAGCACAATGTAAAGTCACAGATTTGGGTGCAAAGTACATTCTGATCAGAAGACAAGAAAGGAGAAGTTTCCATGGAGGCAAACTGCACGGTTTTTCTCACATTGCTGGTAGACAGCCTCGCAGAATAGGTGGTTTAGTTGTGTAAACTTGGGTTTACTTGTCACTGAAATTAACTATAAATAATATGTTCTGTCTATTTCAGGTCACTTAACACGAACAACGAACGTTGTTGTTGATGCCACAACATTGATTCAAACACTAATCATAGGAAGATCACCTAAGACATTCATTTCTTCTTTTATTTTGCTTTGTAATCTAGAAAATGTATTCCCTGCCTCTTAAGACCATTTGAAAACCCCAGTGGACAGGCTTGTTTTTCTTTATCGGATTGATGTTCTGAGATGATTTATTATTATTTTATTATATATTTATTTTTCTATATATAGTGTGCTCACACCTTTCCCATCCCTACTCTCATTTTTTTCTGGCAGCCTTGTGGCTTTTTCTTTTTTCAAAACAATTTAGCTTGAGTATTTATTCATGAGGTATATTATTATTCTATCTCTTATGGTGTTGTGTGTTGTGAAATGTGTCATCTTGTGATGTGAGTAAATTCACATTTGGGGAAAAGTTCAATACTTTACATATACACCTTCCATGAAAATATCTTCCAATAAAACCTAAACGGAGCTCAATCGAACAATATTCCATTTGGAGTTAAGACGCTTGTGTCTCGTATGATTTAAGAAGTGTAAAAATAATGTAAATATCATGCTCAGTATCAGTATGAAGCTCCAGGGATTAGGAGGATCTTTAAGCAATGCAGGCAACCTGTAACCAGTTATATGAGCCGAGGGGGGACAGCAGTTTTTTTTAATCAAATTAATTCAAATGAATGATATGGCTTTATGAGAAATTATGATCTCTGTTTTAAATGGAAATATTAAGGACTTACATGTAGAGTGTAGTTCTTGCTTGTAGCATTTTGGCGAGCCGTAAAGGTGTAACAAGAACAACTCCTTGTTTTGTAATACTAACAAACGATTGTGGAGCTGCCATTCATAGGAGGAGCAGAGCTGTCACAATCCCATTGATGCAAAACGGATGCAGGACTAAATAAATGTTCATGTTCAATACAAAAACAAGGTCATGAACAAGGTGTTACCGGTTGCTCAAACAGATCAACACCCAAAGAGCTTTTCTTTTTTTCAAATGTCGAGTGCCCTTCAGTCAATCATCTTTACGTTTCTGGGCTGAGGATAAATGATCTACATTCTGATGTTAGGTGTGGATGAGGATGATTGCCAATGGAAAGTTCATGTTCATAATGACAACTTAGCTCAAAATAAGGATTAAATAAACAATGACAGGATATGTGCTTGAATATGATTTGTTTTATAATTGTATAGAGCAATGAGTCCACGGGCGCATACACGCACAAGGACATTAAACTTGTGTTCTTAGATAGCCATTAGCAATACAGTGTGTACAAGACATTGTACGTCCCAGGGCCCTCGCATCGGATAAGGAAAAACTCCCCAAAAAGACCTGTAACTGGGAAAAAAATGGAAGAAACCTCAGGGAGTGCAACTGAGTCGGGATTTCTCTCCCAGGAGGGACAGAAGTGCAACAGATGTCATGCGTACCGAATAAAAAACACAATGAAATTACAACATAATCAATTCAAATGACAGAAATGACATACATACATATACTGTATATAATGAGAGCAGTAATAACAGTAGGAGCAGAAATAGCAACAGAAAAATTATTACTATAACAAACAGCGGATATCGTAGAATGAGAATGATCATAGCAGTTATAAAAGTATAAATATCACAAGGACTCTTTTTTCTGCATAAGTACTTTTTATTGTACTTAAAGTACATTTTGCTGATTGATCAGCACTTTCGCTTCAGTTACATTTATATTCTCCTCCATCACTGTTCATCCAGGTGACAAATGAGGCTCTGAGAAGAGTTGTTTCTGTTCAGTGCAACTGATGGAAGTCAGACTACAACTTATAATATTATGGTCATCTAAGGCGTCTTACGATATGCTTCTTATGATAATTCGAATTTCTCCTCTCCACTGCCAGACTAGATGACAGCATGGGCTCATCAGGAAACCCTTCCGCCCTATCTGCCAGATAGTCAGTGAGTCAAAACTTCAGACCGTGGTTAAAACAACTGTTTGGCAGACAAAAACCTTTTCTCACATGAGTAAAAGTGTCTGGATTTCGTCAAGAGCAGCATCAACGTTACTCATCAGATTTCAAAATACGATCCCATGTTTCGTCTCAATAGCAACATTTTACCATGGATACTTTGCCCAAACCAGCAAATGTGGCTCTCAGAGGTCTGAGGTGATTTCCAAAAAAAAATAATTTCTATACAGTTATAGCGCCTTAATGAGTCATGGTAAGGAGTAAAAAAAATGTTGGGACCAAACCAAGAGTCTGACGAAGCCAAACATCACTTCCACTCATGTCTGTTTTCAATGAGCCTGTCCTCCTCACACCCTGTCTGGGCCGCCATCTCTGACGCACATGTTGGGGTTCAAGTTTGATCCGTTACAAATGGGGAGGAAAAGTATGTGTTGCGTCACCTTCAGCATGCAACTCTTTTCGGTCTCATTTCGCCTGAGCAGTGTTGTCTTGGAAGAAGCTACAATTTACAGAGATACTTTCCCACCAAATTGCAGTTGCTCCAGAAAACATGTAAAGTTATTGCGTCATGATTAGTACAAGATGATACACACTGTGGTAGATGAATCAGTACTACATGGGTTACTAAAATACATGATTATGGATAATTACATGTTCTTGCTCGACACAGCAACACAAAACAAAAACACCCTACAAGTTTGTTGTCATTGTTTTGTTGTTGTGGCTTGTGGTTTCCATTACCAATGCAATATTTTCAAAGATTTACAGTCTATATATTGGTATAAAAATAAAAGGTAGACATGAGACAATGAAGCAATTTATGGAATAGAAACTCTGAAGAACTCTGTAAAATCATAGTCATTTTTGGCACACGGTATTTGGACAAATTAGGCTGAGGGTGTTGCCTCAGTCTGCCGAAACGGCTTTCATGTGACGACCTCAGGGTCAGCTGCAGCTTGCACACTCATACTGGTGGCCATCATTTACTGGAACTTGCGCAAAAACACATAGTTTGAAGCTGCATTCATTCATTCATGGACATCAATCGGAGCCCACAACTTTCCCCAAACTTTTTGAAGTCACTATCAGTCACAAAAATATCACTTTTGTTTTTGGAGTTGGTCACTTCCCAGAGTTCTAATCAAAACCAGATCATTTGCTGCCTGAGATACTGTTCATGACAAATATACCTGGGGCAGAGAAACACCAAAGGGTAACGATTATAACACATATTTGCCAAAGGTCAGCTTTAGTGGAAATAAACTTTGACGTCATTGTGTCTTTTTTTCTATATAATAACGTGTTTAAAGTGTTTTCAAATTATGATAAATTGGAGGTAAACACGCAGATAAGTATGCTGATTGCTTACTTCTATTGTGATGGGTGTACATGATGGGCGTACCATATCATAAACCAGAATAAAAGCCTCAAACAGTTCAAAGTTACAGGCTAAGAAAAGGCGTCACACCTTTTTACATAGAACTCTGACATAAAGGAGAGATTTATGGCTCTGACAAATGTGAGACATGCTGAAGGAACTTTTATGACGTAAAATCTCAGTGATGCTTTTTACCTCACAGGCACTCCCCTCTGTGGAAAACTAGTTTAAAGTGAGTTGGGGCCCAAACAGTAAAGTGTCAAGAGGCCTGATTTTGGTTTCTTTGGAAACCAGTGGAAAAAAATACAAGCAATCTGCCCATTAAATGACAAGCGGAGTGTTGAGTCATGTTTGACTATATTTAGATGCTCTACAAGTGCTTTATAAGCCTCAGAGGTCCCAGTCAGTCCTCACACTGTATTTCCTCCACAGATAAGACATCATTAATTGAGGGAGGATTACTGTGGGCTTCCCAAGCTATCAGCAGACTGGTTTTATTTAGGCGCCATCAGATTCTTCAAATGAAATTATTACATGGAAAGGGAGGAAAAGGAAGAAAACAAAGAACAAGCACCCAGACATTAAGGCTTCAGGTGTAATCAGTTATAGTTTTTTAGCACTTACACTGTAATATGACAACGTATCCTCATGCAATGGTTCATATATTTTACGAAAAAGTAATCAAGCTACACGTGTCAATTTCTGCTTATTAATTAAATGTATACAGTCTTTTTAAAATGAACTCGTGGCTCTGTGAAGCTGCTTAGACATACAGGGGATAGAGTCAGGTGATCACAAAAAGTATAAGCATTCATCCTCTGGGCACCTTGGGTATCTGTACCTAATTGTACTTCAATCCATCCAGTAAATGTCAAAACATTGGACTACAATCCAAAAATGCCAACCTCTTGGAGGTGCTTAAGGAAATGTAAGGGGGTTGCCAAAGTCATTGGGATTCCTCCTCTGGGAACGTCATAGCATAACATCCTATAGACCAGGGGTCTCTAACTGGCGGACCGCGGTCCGGATCCGGACCCAGACGCAGTTGCATCCGGACCCAGGACCTAAAATCGATATTTCGTAATCATACATATTAGGCAGCGAGTTTTTACTTTTAAGCGGCGCATCTTATACAACCGTTACGGTACTTGTTCAGCGGTGCAGGAGACACCGACCAATGCGTTGTAAAGCTCAACCAATCAAATGTGAGTATTCTGACAAGTTTCCTGACTGAGCGAGGTTTACACACACCGTGACATACCGGGGAGAGACGAGGAAATAGAAACAAGAGCAGGAAAATTGCGCTGATCAGAGAGGTTATCTCACATGACGTTCTCCAAAAAGAGAAACGTGTTCAGAGAGAAGAGAATTTATAAGCATGAATGAACAGACTCTTCTATGTTAATTCTTCCCGCAAGCAGTTAAATCCAGCATGTGTCATATGTTCAGAAACCGTAACTATTGATAAAAGCGGCAAATGAAGCGCACTACGAGACAAAGCACAACTCCTTTGAACAAACGTACCCACTCACATCTGAAATGAAGACACAGAAAATAAACATAAGAGCCCAAAATGATCAGAATCCTAACGCATGAATTCACTGTCCAACAATGATGTTACAGAGAGGATATAGCTGAAACAAGTGGTTTAATAACCACAGATAAAGTCCATGCTCACTGATTTATGTTTTTAGAAGACAAAAATATTATATTGTGACTTTTTTTATTGACATCACTTCACACCTGAATGAACTGAATTTAAAGCTGCAGGACAATTCAGTGAAATTAATGTTTCTAAAATGAATTACTTTATTTTAAGATGCACATTTTTCAAAAGCTTTCTGTTATGCCAGTTATTCTTTAATCCAGCCCTTATTGTACTTGCAATGAGAAGAACATTTATTCATGTATTTCTATGTATTATTTATAATCCATCCAGTTAAATTTGAAAACTGAGAACAATAATTGTTAAAATATAACTATATAATTGATGTGTACTTTCTTTATTTGATTTGACAGTTCAATTCTCAGTTGACTACACAGAGACATTGTTACTACTACTAGGCTTCTTCAATATATATATATATATATATATATATATATATATATATATATATATATATATATATATATATATATATATATATATATATATATATATGGCACTAAATAGCGCGAGTTAGTTATTATTGTAATGTTTCGGACCTTTGCCCGAGTTCTCAATCTGGACCTTTTGGAATTTTAGTTGAAGGCAGCTGCTATAGACCGTTCAAACGGCAACAACTTGGGTCCATGTCTACTTCCTGTCAGCTGGTGTCATTCATATACACTGCAACAACGGATATATAAAAGTAGAAAGGTCATTACTCCACGGAACTCACATTGGTGCCAAGCCATGGTATTCTACATGTATTTGATTTGAAATTGAGCGTCTTTGTGATCAGTAACTAACCCACCATCTACCAACCAACCAGCTGATATTTAATAACGTTTCGGAGGGCTAATGTTAGCCAGGTCTGTCCATTTTTGTCAGTTAGTTGACGCCGGCAATTTTTATACCTTTTGTACTTGTTTATTGTTCTTCAGTGAACTAAGTTAGCATTTGCCCTTTGATTAGTTAACGTTAGCCAGCAATATCTCTGTTAAGGCATCCTTCATTCATTTGGAGATATAACCGTTAACTTTAGTAAGCAATAACCCTGGTGAAGGTGTAAAATAATTAGACAGGGAGCGGCAGGATTGGAGAGTGAAAGCAAATTGAGCAGCCTCTCTAGCTTAATCACTGTCATGACTTAGGGGTATGCTAGCTAATAACAGGCTGGATGACTGGTATGAATGGAAATAGCTGAGGCAAACTGCATGCATTGTAGCATACGGTCAAGTCCTATATTGACTGAAAGGCCATTGAGTCCAACCAATTACAATCAGAAGCATTAATAAATTGATCTTATAATCACAGTCAGCGATAATAGGTTGGCGCTGCCCTGTTTGGATATATATTAAAATGTAGCTGACTTGAGTTTAGCTATATTCCGTTGCTGGCAGAGCCATAACAAGGAAAACAAAGACGCACAAATAGATACCGTTTTTTTTTTTTTTTTGGTGGAAGCATATTTACAGTCAAAACAACACAGATATGATTTTTTTTTAGTGGGATTCGCCATGTCCGCCCCATTAAAAAGAACTGGCACCAATGTCTGGCACAAACACTAGAATACTGTCAGGATGACGCAATGACCCTTCCTTCTTTTGTATATTCATGCACTGCAAGAGGAAATAAAGTGGAATGTTTATGTTTACAACTGTGAAATTGTCAATAGTTAGTTCGATTTTTGACTCTTGATCAAAGTGGTGGACCAACAACTGACTGAGAAATATTAAGTATTTAACTAAAGTTTAGTAGTATTATTCGACTCAACATTATTCTTAAATGTGATCATTTTTAGGGGGATGGAACTGTGGACCTGGACTTATAACTTCGGATTTTCTAACATCAAGCGTGTGAAATGTGAAATCTTTTTTCATTACTTGGTCTTGCAGTGGAAACATTTGATGTAGTGTGTTATCTTTATCAGTCCTGAGTCCCTTTTGTATTAAGAATGGGTGGTCTCCAGCAAAAGGCAGGTACTGTATTGGTGTTAGTTGATGCCAACAAGAGCAGACTGTGCCTGAGCTGTCTGATGCCTCCCTCTTGTACCTGGAACCACCAACCACTGTTACAGCCTGCCCTGCAGTTATTAGAACAAGAGGTTCTTAGCAAATATGTAACTATTAAGAAAGAGGAAAACTATTTTGTAGCAGAGCATTCATCAATAGCATGATTGTTTGCTTCGGTTTCTCTAATTTACTGAGGATTAAAGTTCACAAGCTATAAACACGCTGTTGTCTTCCTATATGGAGACCGACTGACCGTTGTCTATGTGATCTCACTCAAATTGAAATTACTCCGCAGCTCAAAGATGAACATTAAGCATTGATGGCATGCAGTTTAAATATGTTTCTCTTCATAACACATTCAGTTAAAAAGTACCAATGACAAAGTAGCAGGATGGGCAATATGGTTCATGGTAAGGCAGAATCTGGAGTATCAGGTCTATATACTGCATCTGAATCCGTCACAAGGGCTAGAGACCAACGTATCCGCCTGATTCTGACGTCATATTGAGTCGACAGAGATGTGTGGTCATGACAACATACTTTGTGTTGGTATTTTAAGAAGGGAGTGGAGCGAGTAAAAAGAGAAAAGATAAAGAAAAAAAAACAGAAGCAGCCTAGGTTGCCTGGCGATATTTAGAGGACACACCGTGTCTGTAAAATGCATTTGTTAATCAAGGGGCTCATATCAAATTAAAATCTACTATTCAGTATCCCAAACGAGAGGAAGACTCGAGAAGAGAAGAGGGGCCGTGATACACCAAATAGCACATGCCCTTTGAATAAATGTCTTCAAAGCAGAGTGCTGTTCGGGTTTCAAAGTAATCTGTACTTTGAATCGCTTTAGAACAGCCTCGATAGCAGCGTTAATGTTCGCGGTCTCTATTGTTGTTGTGATTACTCCTTGGTTAGACGCACAGCTGACAACAGATTGACGGCTGTGTGGGTCCCACTCCCACGGGGCTGATTAGCTAATTGTTAGTCCCCCTCCCACGGCAGTCATTGGTTCGATTCGTCTTTAAATGGAGAAATCCCTGGTTTGTGCCTTGATGCCAGACCAATCAGTCAACTCGAACACGGTGGAGTGGGAGCACTCACAGGTCTGGAACTAGGCACACGTGTTGTCTTTAGAGCACATGTACAAAGTCATATCTGTGTGTGCAGTGACAAAAAGTGCACAGTGTTTCCTCAAAAAGACAAGGTGCTTTCCCTGTTACCAGATAAACAGCCCGTCAATAAATAATAAAGTAACCTTCTTACATTTAATACGTTTGAACACAATAATACAAGCCTTTGTAAATGCCCATTTCTTTCAGACTCTGAGATAACCCCGATGACCTCATCTGGGTTATTTTCTCAGACTGACTAAGTTCTTCCAGAATCACAAAAGACTTTAAAAAAGTGTGACAGGGAGAATGGAGTGTAAGTCAAACTGACCCGAAGCAACCAGGTATAGCCTGCCGCTCCTTTTTTGAAGGAGAAGCAAAGTATAAAATCACTCAATTTACTAACTTACAAAAGGATAAAGAGAATATGTTATGTAACGTTTAATTACTCAAACTCTGATTGACTGGTCCATAAAGGCTGGCTATGACGTCAGAGGGTTTTCAGCTTTGGTTTCCACTCTAACAAATAAGTTATTAGCAAATATAAAGTATGACTCAAGTGTCACATTCTCAGTAAAGATGTGTTTTGCAATGTACTTCCCCATCCTCACATATGATTCAGATTTGTGTTTGGGGATGTTGTATTTAGTTTTAGCAACCAAATATTCTCTGTACCACAGCCCCGATGTGACACAATGAAAATCTAGCAACAAAGTTCAAGCTAAATATCCGCTGAGAGGTCGAGGATGTCTTCTTCTTCTTGTGCTTTCTAACATGGGACGTAGTGTGTGTGTTGCTGCCTCCTTGTGGTCACCTGAAGGCTTGACTGTCTCAGGTGGCTGCATCAATTTGTTTTGTGAGATATTACATTTGATGGTAATTGGAGAACACTGCACAACGGCAAAAATGTTCATAACATATCAAAAGCATATTATGCAGAATGGTACCTTTTAGAGTGTTGGATATATTTAGATTATTGTATCATTATTCATTTCTATGACTTAACCGTCCTGTTACCTTCAAATTTACGAACATATTTTATCCTTGGGGTCAATTTGACCCCAGCAATTTAAACCTCCAGAAAATGATTATAAAATTGCTACCCAAGGTTATGTGTCAGGTACTTTATGTACATCCAGAATACCTGTTATGCAGCTATGGAGAAATATGCAGATCACCATAAAATCTCGCTGATTGACCTAAAGTTGGAAAGAGATATCTTTTTGGTGTTTTAATGGCTTTATATTATTTCTAAGTACATATTTTTGTGGAACGAAAAACAATTTCTGTTATCAAGAATAGTAACATGTATTATGTTCGGGGTCGATTTGACCCCAGAAAAAACAAACACAATTTCAGTATTGTCTGAAGGGACAGCGCCCACGAAATGCAACCAGACATTCATCCACAGTCACGTGGGGGCCTGGATTGTAAAGAAAGGGTAATCGCTGAACCCACTTGTCCCACGCATCCCGTATTGATGAGAGTTTGTCCCGCTCTCGTCGGCCCTGCCTTGTTTCTCTGTCATCAGAGCGTATAACACGGGAGAAAACATGGAATGTGTTTAGAGACATGCTGGCTGGAAATATTGCCCTTCCAGTGTCCGCAGCCCAAAGGCTTGCTGTTGCTTTGCCTTTTGACTTGTACACTCCTGCCAAAATGAGCAACCCAATGTAAAAAAAAAAAAAAAAAAAAAAACTTTCCTTAGAAGTAATTTTCAGTTGAGAGAGAGAGCAGAAAGAGAGAGCAGAGCACCTAGAGAAATGGTTGAGAAGGCTGCTGTGCAAGCTTTTATATGTTTGCTCGACCCCGATCAATATCATCACGGGAACCATATTTTCCCGCCCCACAACGTGGGAACTATCAGTGGTTCTCGCACTACTATAGTTATGGTTATCTTAGGTTAGGGCCCGAAAGCTTTTTGAAGATTATAAAATTGCATGTTATAGTGACCAAAACAAATGTGTGTAAAATGTTGATATTTCGTATGTGTTTTATACAGCTCAAACAGCCTGGGGTCAAATTGAGCCCAAAGAACGCCAAAGCATACAGGACATTGAAACCATATCATCATGTTAATTTGATGTTGTCCCCATTAAATTAGGAAAAGTCATTAAATATGAAGCAAAACAAAATTATGTCAATCATTTATTTAGAGACGTTAAACATTGAATGGGGTCAAATTGACCCCGAAAGTAACAGGAGGGTTAAAAGCATTTGAATGCAGCATATGTATTGTAGCTGGCTGAAGTGGAGCTTACGTTACCTACACAGTGTAATCAAACACATTTTACAAGCTCACCATATCTTTTTTTATGCCAAATCAAAATATGAAAGGCGGCAAGTAACTTCAGCGGTCGGATGACTGTAGAGGAGTAAAAAGTACAACATTTCTGTACAACAAGCATCTCAAAATTGTACTTACAGTAAGTGAGTAAACCTCGTTAGTGACTCTCCATAACTGTAACACTCAAATGAGCATAGTTGCGGTTGTTTCATACAGTTCAGTGTAGCCCGGGCACCACTGATAGACATTAGTATCCTGCCCTCTAGTGGTGGAAGGAGTCACACACAGGCTTTCTGTAAACTATGACGTAAGGCTCTATGGAAGACCAGAGGATTGATGAAATGCCTTTATTGCATGACATGCATCTTCCCAACTCTCAGAATCCCAAATCCTCATCTCCATGTTCAGCATGATGCATTTGCTCTGGCTTTGTTGACCAATACAGAGCTCTGCAACAGATAAGGATAAAGTGTAAATCAGTATATGACACCAACTGCTATCTGCCTTTCGGGTGCAGATTGACTTCACATTTATAAGGTTCTTTGCTGTTTGTGTCTCATATTGTAGAAATAAAAGATTTGTTTTACCCCAGGGAGAGGAACAGCAGCAGAAGCAAAGCAGTTAAACAGGCAGCGAGAAGCGGTGGCGAGGGGAGGAGGAGGGAGGGGGGCGAACCAGCAGGCTCAGGGAGTAACCGTCCTTCTGGGAGCAGAGACAGGTCGAATAGCTCCTGCAGCTCTGTGTGGCCTTCCACAACCTGGGGGGTCACTTATACCGAGAGAGAGAGAAAGAATACAGGGGAGAATTTCAACTCACATTGAGGACAGAAAACAACAAGTAATGATGAAGGAATAGGGAGAGTGATAAAAGAAAAACACAGTTTATTGAGTAAAAACGTTTTATTTATACTTTGACATTCATTTGAAACTATGTCATAGAGAAGAAGAAAAGTGAAAGAAAACAAAAGTCTGTCCTTAATGCAATGAAGCCTCGTAAGAATTTACATAGATGCTTAGGAAAGATACAGATGTACTGATACAGTTCATATTATGCACTTATGCAAAGCTGTATGATATGCATATCTATATATTGATATTCATAAATAAGAATCCACTCATTTACATACATACGTACCAATACATTTCATTTTGTTTCAACTGTCAATATTTCTTAGGAATGGAGGAATGATTTTTTTCTCCATGCTTCTAATTTACTTTCAATTTGTTTATACCGTGGCTTCCCATTCCCCCCCCCCCCCCCCAAAGCTGTTCTCAATATTCTAACCCTATTTATTCTGCATCTGTATCTTCTACGCATATTCTCTCCTTAAGTGTGAAGGCGTAGTTTTGTCCACCCATTCATCAGTACTAATCACAGTTTTCAATTCTTTCTCCTAAAAGTGGTGCATCTAGTTACCTGCGAGATAGTAGTAAAGCCTGACAATGGAGTGTTGGCCTGAGTAGATCTCACACTTGTAGGTGCCCTGATGCTGCAAGCTGGTTGAAGGGATGGAATAGAGCCTGTCCACCCCCGCAGTCACTTCTTTGAACTGGTCCACCAGCTGGGTTTTCTCCTGTCCAGGCATACATTTTTACAAATTCTGATCATTTATGATAATCTGCAAGGATGCAAAGACAGATTTCATACTGTATGTGCTGACGTAATAGTTTTGGGTAATACACCGGTATTCACTTTCTTGTTAGAAGTTAGATGAGAAGATTGATGCCACTCTAGTAAGCGTAATTATGAATCTCAATGTATTTCCTCACAAGACCCGCCCTGCTTTCGGCAGAGACGATTGGTTCAGGTTAGGCCTTAACCGTGAGAAGTCAGGATAGCCCATTGGTGAGGGCATACAACTGGCTACAACTAGCAGCCAGTTAGCTTAGCGTAAAGACCGAAAATAGGGGGGAAAAGCTAGTGTGACTTTGTCAGCAGGTAACATCAACCTACCGGCACTTCTAAAGCTCACTAATTAGTCCCCCCCCCCAACACACACACACACACTCCTTTTTAGACTTTGTTTATTATTTTCTTAAACAAATGAGACTGTATGTGTTGAATAGTGAGCTTTGGAGGCGCTGGTGTAACGTCTTCACTAAGCAGCCCCTTGACCCTGTATTGTGTTGGGTTTGTTTGGCGTACCTCTTCTGCAACACTCCAGATCACCTCGATGTTGTCTGGTAAGTGAAATGGCACTTCGCACCATATTTGGCTCCGACTGTTCTCCGTTACGTTCATTTCTTTAACTGACACAAACATACAGCCACACACACACACACACACACAGACAACAGTCACAGGGCTCTTGCAGTCTGAGCCTTCCTTAATGATAATACTGAAGCCCAGTCTCTGAGGAATGGAGTAAAAGCGATGATGTGCTAAACAGTGGCTGTGCTGTACAGGGTTGATATGAATACCATCGTGTGTGGGAGTCAACTGTCACCTTGCATGAAGAAGCCAAGGACTTAAAGAGTACCTTGGGGGCTCCGTGCAAAATATATAATATGAGGAAATAAAACCTTCCCTTGGTCTCTTTTTCAAATTTCAACTTTCTGCTAAGAGCATTTCAAGGATCAAGAGTGGATGCTTATGAGCGTGAGAATATAGTTATGCAAGGACGTGTCAAGTCTGGATTAGAACACCTTTTCCTATTTAGAAATTGTGATGCAAAGGTGTCACTAACCCAATATGTTGGATTATTAATACTCACATGGACAGTCGAGAGGGAATTCACAGGAGTCGTAGCGGCAGGTAATACAGTTGTATACTGCACCTGCACTCTGAAAACCTGATGGGTGCAGGAAACTAACACTGATACAAGATATTTTGTTAATAATGACGGTTACTGAAGAGATAAAGAAAATACACTCACCACAAGGAGGGATGCATCCAGAGACTGTGAAAACAAAAGGATAGTTAACGTAGATTGATAAATGCTATTTCGATCAGATTCAGTGCCAACATCCAGAGGTATGAGTCAGTTCAACCAGACTGCTTCCTTGAAAGTATTTGAAAGGCTGTAATACCGTAACTAGCTTATTACAGCGAGTACAGAGATCTGAGGGAGCTGTAATGACCTAATATGGGCCTTACCAATGATGAAAAGATGAAGGAAAAGGGGACCATGTCTCACCTCTAGGCAGTTTGGAGGCAGCTGCGATGAAATTGTCTGCTGCCGTCTGCAACCTTTCCTCATACACTGTGTCTGATGGATGGAGAGGAGGAGGAAGACTGAAATATTGGGCTAAACACATACTGGTGAATCGTGTGCTTCAGGGCATCATTTTGAAATCTCATTTCTAACTCTCCTCCGTTTCGGACCAATTCTGATGCTCTAAAGACTCATTTAATTGTGCAGTTATTACCTTTATTCAGCTTCTCGTGGAACTCTTCCACCATGGGCAGGATTTCTGCATCCAGAAGTTCTTTCAGTTGTTTGTCGTAACCTCCACCTGCAAGAGGGACACAGCTATTACTGTGTACATAATGTTTTTGTGTTTGCCTTGAAGAAAGATTCTAAAACATTAACAAAAAAGGTATCAAAAAAGATCATTTTCCGCACCCACTCTTGCAGCCTCAATCACTCTCTCATTTTTGTTGAATATACGGTCCAGCTTCCTGAAGCAGCCGTCAACATATCTAACATTGTGTTCAGTCAAAATGTGACCCCAACACAGGCGACCACTGTCTGAAACGTCCACAAAGCACTGAAAGCAGCTCAGCGAGGTCCCGAACAGCAAGCTAACGCACACGAGACACAAAGCAGAGGTGCACATTTTGCAGCATGAGCAACAAACTCAAACAAAGGTTTCTATGCAAACTGTTTGTATTCAAATCCTGGGCTCATAGTGACACACCATTGTGGCAATTCCAAGGATGCATATAATTCAGTATTTTGAAAAAAAACAAAGGTTTGACTATGAATTTTAGGTACATATATCCCACATGAAATTTAACATGAGATGTTAAAAATGTTCTGCTCCGGTTGCTCAACATGCTCGAGTTTTAATGGAGTGTATCACAGACTCCCCTCCATTCTATTGTCTCCCCCGATTTCCTGCTGCCTCAATGCACCAGTTTTACTGCAGAGCTCAGAGCTCAGCGAGCCAAGGTGGGAGGCGGCGGTGTAGGGGAAAGGGGAGAGGGGTAGATAAAGAGGGAGTTAAATGCTTAAGCAGTCGAGGGACAAAGTGGAAAGCGTGCTGGCAAGAAAACTCAAAAGAAATACACAAAGAGTAAAAGTCTAATTGGTGGTGTGGGGATGGCGAGACGGAGAGTGACAGCCAAGTAGGAAGAGAAAAAAAAGGAACAAAAGGATCATCAATAGAATAATGAGCGGCGAGAGAGAGACGGCGCATATTCTTGCTGGTGGAGTTAAGGAAATTTTAGAAGTAGTGAAATACTGTTAGAGAAAATGAAGCGAGGAGGAACAAAGAGGGTGCAAGAGGCAAGAGAGGACGTGTAAGTGACAGACAGAGGCAGAGGAGGAGGAAGAGGGAACGGGACTACAAATCAAGTCGACCGCCTCATCACATCCTGTATCCCCCACTCGGTCTCCCATCCCCCCCCCCCTCTCCTCCCTGGTCCCTCATTCCCCGTGCATCTCCATGGCAACCAGACAGGGTGCCTAATACATGAACTTAATATATTTCCAGTGGCGGGGTGAGCTGGGTACTAATGCATTCAGCCGTCTCCACACAGACAAGCCAATCAATATTAGGCAAGAGTCTCCTCCAGGACTGAGAAAATCCCAAATACGTGTCTGTGGTGCGTTTGAGTACATTTTACAATGTATTGCTACAAGGCACTTTGATAAAAATCTTCTCATGACCATTTATAAATTTAATCATTACAATTTCAAGTTGTACAAAAAAGAAATAAGGCTATATATGAAAGATGACACTGTTTTGTCAAAGAAAGCTAAATAATCTTCACAAGATGTTTTCAATTACACTTATTTTAAGAACTGGTGCTTCATGTAAAAACATCCAGCCTTTTGGCTCAGTGTAGCACAGATATAATGCATGAACTGTAGAAAAATGAAATTGAGATTGCAAATTTAACACCTGTGGAGTTTTTCGGGTGAGAAAGACTTATTTAAAAAAAATTAAAACATACATTACAACAACCTTTTTTGGCATATTTTATTAACATACTGAGATAGAATACAGGGCACAAAACATGCACATGATGTTCAAATAACCTCTCTTTCTGAAAGTGGCATAACTGACGGGGTCACAACCCTCGGCTGTCTTCCTATTAGCCCCCATTGAGGGCTATAAACACAAAGCCAGCCAATAGGGTTGGCCCCCTGAGTGTCCGTGCTGCAGGAGGAGGGGTGTTCTTCTTCATCATCATCATGACAGGTAAACATATTCTGAAAACAGTCACTGTACTGAAGAAACCCACAGCTGGGTACTAAGATAAATTACAGCTATAGAAGAAAACATGACATTGCATCCTCTGAGTTTTCTTGTATTGTAAACAGTCTGTGAGAACAAGGGAAACAAAACACACCACTTTCTGGGGAGAAAGAAATTCCGTCATGTAATAATTAAATACAAAAATGCCCCTTTTCTGTAGGACGTTGAAACTGAATGCAGCCCTGTTCCCGAGGACCTCACCTGTGACCTGCTTTGACCTCACAGGTTAAGGGTCTCAGGGACAGAGGGGCATACTGAGAAATTAAAATACACAGGGAGGCTTTAAATATGTATTCTAAGTACAAAAAGGCAACACAGAGGTAAAACGTATTTAAAGAAAGAACCGCAGAGCCGCTGCACCGAGACAAAGACACGACCGCATCTGACATTTGGATTCTGCGGCACCGACTGGTCTCCTTGCTTGCCGCAGATCACAAGCAAAACTAAATCAGATCAATTAAAACATAATCATCACATATTTGTCACTAATCTTTTGCCTTGCAGTGCAGCAATGACGAGTAAAGTAACATTTTTTCACAGCGAGGCTCAAATAATCTCAGCAATGCAGCAGTTGAGCACACTGTGGAGGAGACAAACTCATTTAGGAGAAACAATTCATTTTAAACTGTTTATATATCGTGGCCGTTTTTGAACATGATTTATTGAGCTAGCACTGACAAATTACAGTCTTTTCTGAGCTCAGTGCTCTGAGAGGGCTTTAAAAATAACCTCAATACGTGTGTAAAAAATTAGTCTGGAATTTAAATGTCAAAGAAAGGGACGGTTATCTTAGGTTTCTTGGTAATTGCCCGAACCTTTTCCTCTATGTAAGACATAAATAGGAGAATCTTTGCCTAAAACGTCACTTATGTGTCATAAAAACCGATAATTATCTTTAGTTCTTGAGAATTGCTGTGGTTTAATCAGTCACAACTCCCTGTAAGGACCATTTTTATTAAGTTTTGTAAGAGGAATTTACAGGAATATACAGTATATACAAATGTCGCACTTATTAATAAGTCATAATATGTTTTAATGGTCCAATACCTTTCTTCTGACTTACCAGTTAAGATGAAACGAGAGCAGGACAAGGTGGGCACATAAGACACAAATCCACCTGTAAATGTAAAGTAAACATGACGACACTTTAGACAACAATATCAAACTGGAGCCTTTTTATAAACCCTAACATATCAATGTAAAACTTTCTATATCTTTTGGCGATGACGGAAAGAAAATGAACTGCTAGAAATATCAGAAGCCAATGCTGCCCCCACTGGTAGACAGACAGAATGACACATGCCGACTGGGGAAGACTGAATATGTTCATATGTTGTGGAAAAGGGAAATACATTTTACACATTTTGTGACTCATCATGTAAAACACCTCGCGTCGAATCTGAATAAAAGGTGCCTGCGTCATATTCTGCATCAAATTGAACCGCATTAATGCACATTACGTATTACTACAGTTATTACTTTGTGAGCTACAGGCCTCAACGATTTTGGAATATAGAGGTGTGATTTTTCAGATTGTCTCAGTTAATGTTGCATGTGGCAGACGTGGCAGCCGGATCAGACCACAGGGAACAGCACACATTTGTCATAAATTCACCGGGAAATTAATCGTGGATTTTTCTGCGGAAGAGGTTGCTTTCAGGTTTGTTTAAAATACTGTCATTCATATCAATAAAACAAAACTGTCAAGTATTCATGCAAAATCTCATAGCACAACAGACATGAAAATGTCTCCCTACCTCAGCTCTTTCCCTCTTTTCGTTGTCGTTACATTGCCATCCTCGTCACAGACATACCTCACCTAATCAAACATGTCAAGTCAAACACTGGCCAACTCAACCTCCCAGTTCGATATAAACTGGTGGAGTGTGCCGTGTTCGTCTTAGTGTCCGAATGTTTGTATGTTTTGACACCATCCAATTGTCCTCTTTTTTATTATTGTTATACTGCACCAAGAAAAGAAAGAAAGAAAGAAAAGAGATGATAATTTCTATGTTGAACACATTCGTGATAATTTCAGCAGGACAAGACAAGACAATTAAATTCCTTGACAGCTGTTCATTTGACTAATTTCCCTGCCAGATGTATTTAATTATAACGGCGTGCATTTCACACACCTATTTTCCTCTGAGATTTACAAATAACATAAAAGTCATAAAAGTGTGAATTAAAACGAGATGCAAATCAGACACGAAACGTAAAATATGACCTGCCGACAACATGCAGTCTGGACACGAGTTGAAAGGCTCTTCAGTGTGTGCAAACACATTCACATTCATACTACAAATATACACACAGGTAGAAGAGTGCGCACATGCATGCACGTACATCAAAACATGACTGGTTCCATTGCTGTCAAAGGAAAGGATATGAAAAATTAGCGATGAAAAAGTTTCAGACAAAAATGCATGTCAGCTCTGCATAAAAAATAAATAAAAAACACTCCTTAATCTGCATTCACCTCGTTAGTGAAAATGTAAAAAAGAAAATCACCTTACAGTCAGCCTCTTCTTTTCCTTTCCCAGTCAGAGTGAGTCTGTGTTTCCTCTCTCTCTCTCTCTGTGTGATGGTCTATGCTGGGGCCAGACAGAGAGCCCAGCGGCAGGTAGGTTACAGACAATAGTATTGATTCCATTTCCCTGCTCTCTACCTACCTGCCTGACTAACACCAACATCTATACAGCCGCTCACCTTCTGTCTCCGCAGGGCTGCCATCACAAACGCTCAGAGCTGCAAACAAGAGGAAAATAAAAAGCAGAGTAAAAAGCGTGCTTCACATGCGTACGCTTGTACGCCAAACCTCCCGGTGCACATGCTATCCAACACTTACAGACGACACACACACAGACTCATTTACCCTCCGTGCTGCATTCATGGTCTCTAGTCGTCTCTCTTTGCTTTCATTGTACCTCAAAGTCTCCTCTCTTCCTTCCTCTCTCCCTCTGTTACACTCTAGTCGTCATCCTGCCATCTCCCCCCTTTTCCTCTCACGTTTTTCAAGCCTTACGTGTCTACTAGCCCCCCCCCCCCCCCATACACACTCCAGTCTGTGAGCTACGCGTGTGTGTGAACGATGGAAACAGAGTGAATAAGAATGCAGCGAGTGCACGCATGTGTGTGTTTTTATGTGTGCCTATGAAAGAGGAACAGTGTGTGTGTTTGTGAGAGAGCGAGGGAGACGACGGGGGGAGGGAGGTAGGGTGGCGGAGAGGCTAGCAGAAAGTGGGGATGGAGGGGGAGGGTCAGAATCTCTAATAGAATGAGAATAGAGAGAAAATATGAAGCCCAGGAGTCTCGTGAACCCGAGAGCCTGACATTACTGCCTCCTCCTATGTGTACAGCAATCATACCATCATCACATTGATTACAGGATTTATGGTGTTGATCCAACACAACTGTAAATTGCAGCGGGAGTGACATCAAACACATTAAATGAACCCACGGTGGAAAGCGTTGCCAATTATGAGAATGTGTCTTGATTATACAGCTTAACACCAGAGGTGGACAATATGCAGTTCGGTACAATCAAACTGATCCAAATGGAGGCTGTTTAAACGCAATGAAAGACTGAGAAAGACACCCACACTCTGTGTTGCATGCATGCATACATAAAGAAATGTTATGTTGTGTAATATTTTACAATTCTCTCATATTTTTATACATTTATTATTTCTGCCCAGCTGCTCAGTCCGTTCACGTCTAAAGGCAGTTTGATTCTAACGTATGTGCTCCTCTCCGAGAGGACAGAGCGTGTAAGTTGGATAACAGAAGCATATGGCCCTGAGAGAATCTGAGTAAATCTAATTTAGACCCACTGATTGGCTGTCGGTTCAGCGAGATGGAGCATAAACACTACACTTGATGTGCAAGCATCATTCATGGCACCCAAGTGTTGTACAACAGAGAATATCACCAACGTGTCACACATGTAGAGCAAAGGAGGGTAAACTGGAAAAGAGAATCCTTTGTTTTTGGCCTGAAGGAGCGAGTGGTGACTGAGGCTTGGGATAACCAGCAATCCATCAGAAAGACGTTAACACCAATCTAACAAAAATGAGGGTTTTAAATTGAGAAAAGGACAAGTAAGCACATCGAGCGCTTGTGGCATTTAGTGGGAATTTTAAAACCTGTCTCACTGAATAGCAATAACTGACATCTACATATGATGGGAATCGATTGAGACAAACTCGTCTTCACCTTCTTTCAAAGGGCTTTCAGATGAGGCTTCGGTTTCATAAATATGCACGACGAGCAGCCAACCTTTCAGAAATGTAGGTCAGAATAAAAACACTACACTATACATTCATAATACCTCATGAATATTCACGACGTACTCACATTGCCTATAGACTGGTCTGTGTCAAAATAGCAGCGGTTATTCTCGACACAGTACAGCTGAATGCATTTCCCGCTTTGATCCTATTCTGTATAACTGTCTTATTCACAGCTCCGATGCACTACAGGACTCTTCACATCCTCCTCCGTAGCCGTAATGCCATGCCACCGACATTTGCATAGAAACATGCTGATGGCGTTAACAGTATCTGCTCTGATGTGCTGCGTGTTCTGCACCATCCCTTTGCATTCAATGTGAGCTCCTTTGCAATATGTGCTTGCGCAGCACATACATCCCATCTGGTCCGCCATTAATGCCGCCAACACAAATTCCTGTACGTGAACAAAACTTAGACTCTGATGGTGAATAGATGACGGCGTGCAGGAGCCTAACTCCTCCGTCTGTCTTTTGCCATAATGCTAAATTGCAGCACGGCTTTTTGAGACGTTGGCTATCTGGACGCCAATTTGACTTAAAAACCAAGAAAAAGCAGCTCTCTCTGGTATGAGCAGTGTTCGAACCTGAGTGACGAATGCAGAATGTCCCAGACAGATGTTTGTGTGTGTGTGTGTGTCTGGGTATGGTTGTATGCGTGTGTGTGTGTGCCTGCGGCTGCACTCTGCAGTGCCACTGAGAGACAAAGCAATGGGAGTGCTTCACAGGGATGACATCATCAGTCTGGGATGGTGTCTGCCTCGTCTGTTTTAGGATGCTCCAGTTCTCAGTTATAGTCCCAAGAGATGGGAGACGGCATCATTTCTGACAGCACACTCCTTCTCATCACACCTGTTTTCATAAAGTTGTGTACGAGTGCGCTAACAAAAAAAAAAAAAAGGTATTAAAGAGAGTGAAGTAGGAGACATCTTTAGGGTGCTTCAAGGAGGCCGTGGTGCTTTGTATCGGGAGAGGTTGTGGCATTTCACTCGTGATTCCAACCTTGAAAAATACATTTAGAGCAGCATATGTGGATGTTTGAGAATATGTTGGTGTAACAGTCTGCTCCCACATATGCATAGTGTGCAGCATCTGCCATGCTGGAAAATGAGCCAAGTATTACCGGTCACTGGTATAGCCAATCTTTACCACAATGCTGTGTGAGAGAGCGAGAGACGGGGAGGGTGAGGCAGGGCAGACGGCTCTTCCTCCCATGTACATTATCCTTGCCCCGCACACCTTACCACCGTCAGACGTTCAAGCTGTCTCTTCTGGCAGGAGAGCAGCCTTGTGCGGTGGGTGATAAAGAGCGCTTCGACCGACGGTGCCGAATCAGCACAATTCTGATATATGCCCCTCTCCTCCCCCTTTTCTAGGAGGGGAGGAGAGCCGGCTATAAACGCACTGCAGATGGCTGCTGTCTCAACCACCAGTCTGACATCCATAGGGGAAGGGAGGAGTGGGAGGAGAAGGGTAATGAAACTGGGGAAAAAATGTGCGATTGCGTTTGCTGGCATGGATGTAGAGGACTGCACAAAGTGGTAACATGGAAGTAGAGTAGTACTAGTAGCATGTGTGTAAAAGTACAACTTCAGCCTCATCTACCTGTTGTAAACATACAATAGCCTTATACAAGGATCTCACAATGTGCTGCCAAGCACAGGCAGGGAATCCATCACCTCCATCGTAAAGCACTGTATAACGTGTGATCCATGTAATTTATGTTTTATGTTGTGATTCATTCGGGGACTGAATGGACATTGGTAGGGGGAGAGAGGGGGGAGGAAAGAAGGAGTTGTCTTATTCTTGTTGAAGGGTGGGTAGTTTACCTTTTCTCCCAGATTTATTATCCAATTCTTCCCTTATGAGATTTATTGTTTGAAAAAATAAGTTCCCTGTTTGGCCATATGCAGAGGAAAACATGGCTTTCTAAATGAAGGCTTTAGTTTCAGCAATTCTGTGACTAACAGACTATTTTGCATCTTTTCACAAACAACACACGTCAGAATTTCATTTTTTTAGGTTTTCTATTGTTATTATTATTATTATTATAATATATGAATACAACCCCCTCTACACTAATACTGTTTAAACAATTCCTGAACAGTCCCTTATCTGACCTTGACGTAGGATCATGGATAAAAATCAGGGTTCAGCATCCTCTCTAAGGTATTTCTGCTGCAGTAGGAGCTACCGCATGTCTGTCAAACAGCAGCTCCTCCTCCTGACACATGTCCAGTTACAACAAATATTTCACACAAAATGACAAACAGGGTCATGGGGAAGTTAGAAAAGACTTCATCAGGACTTTGCCCAAGGGGAGCGTGTCAGATTAGACGTTCAGAGGCTAGACGTTAAAAAGAAGGATTCATGACATTAACCACGAGGAGATCCGCTCACGCAGTAGCAACATACTTACCTCTCTGCTGGCGGTGCATTAGACGTGGCAAAGAGTGACTCCGCAGGGAAAGCTAGAAGGTTGTACAGTTATCTCCATGCTGTTTATTATGCGAAACCATACAACCAACTACCTCACCCTGCAGAGCACAGACTGTAGAGCTGCTCTCCAGACATGATCTTCACCGGCAGGACCAAGGTGTGTGTGTGTGTGAATCCTCTACGTATACACCTGTCTGGCTCCTGCCTACCAGTCAGCTGATTACCTCATGCCTCACTTATTTTCCATGTGAGCAATACACACACATCCCTAAAGCCCTCTCGAATTAATTATTATTCATGAAAGTGGTTTGTGTCTTGTTTGTGCGTGCGTGTGTCTGTTATGGTAGAATTATTGGACATTTTTGTTTTCATCACTTCCATGAAAGAAATGCAGTTTGATTGACGTTGCCTAAAGTGACGCATGTTACAGTTCTACAAAACGAAATGGGTAGCAAGCCTGCACTCATGTCTGGGTTGGGAGGACCTAATCTGACAACAGGTGGAGTTCTACAAACGCTTTGTTTCATGCGTTCATTCATAGTATTTCCTTCTATTTCTTAGGAGGCGTTGCCCTCTACTGGCGACTGTGCAAACTCCCTCTCACTTCTACTTCCCGTCTGTGCTCCGTTGTCTCCGAGCATTGTTACATACAGGATGGTACAAGTACACAATCTCTCTTCCCCCAACATCCTGGAGAAAATCTGCAGCTATTATTGTGTCTGACGCTTTATTGGGCCATATTGTTTGTCTTTGCACTTTCATGCAGTCACACAATGCTGCATTTCATCCACATCAGCTGTCTGATTCTACTTAATAGCAGACAGGTTTTCATGGGAGTTGAATGCCATCTGTCGTAAACACCGTCACCACCATCAAGTCTGTCAGCTGTGATATCTAAATCTGGGCGACTTGGGCTCCACAGCCAAAACGGAATTTCTTACACGTCGAGCCGAGTGAAAAAACAACAACCACCCTTAAAACAAGACTTGTTTTAACCAGCAGATCCTCGCTGTAGGAGTGGTGGTTGCGGCACACTAGAGCGCCCCGTCTGCTGGCACAATGCTACATTCCAACAGCTATAAGCCAGCAGTGTTGCATTACCCTGAGCATAGCAAGGCGATACCATGCCATTTAAAGATTTCACCCGATCCTTAACAAAAACAGAAATACATCAACATAAAGATGATTTCAGAATTGAAAATATGTTCCCAAAAAATATGAAGCTAAAACATCTCCCGAGTCTGCATCACAGACTAAAGAGCCATTACAGGGAGCTCTGCAGCCTCTGCATGAAAATGTGGCTTTGCATGTGGGATTTAAGGAAGCTATCTTCTAATAAAGGAGCTTTAGAATACAAGAGTGAAGATCATAGACCGGAGTTAGACCATAGACCGCACCTAGCAATCAGCAGACCTCGTGCTGAACTACGCATGGCTATGGATGTCCATGAGACAAGACAGAGAGGAAGAACAGAGAGCTCCTCTTAAAACCCTTTAGCCAATTGGGAAGCGTGCTGGTCTGACTGTAAATAGGAAGCCAGATAAATTTGTTTCCTATTTCGTCCTCCTTTCTTTTTTGGTATGCGTTTAGAGTCCTAATCCTCCATCTGCCGCTCCCAGTCGCTTTTACTCTCCTGTCCCAAAGTGCACCCCCCCCCCCCCACACACACACACACTCCCCCCTCTCTTCACTCAACCTTTTCCATGCTTCAGCCCTCATGGGTCCCGATTTCCCGCCTCTTATCCTTTTAACCACCCTGTCTTCATACCCCCCCCCCCCTCCTGCCTCCTTTACCCACACGCACCCAAAGACTCCTCTACTTTACATAGAGGTCTGCAATATTTTCACATTCAAATCACGCAGAAATGCAGTGTAATTGTGCCAACGCTATCCTTCTCTCCCTCCCACTCGCTCGCTCCACCCTGAAGAAGGCCTGTCCGAGTGTCTAAACAGTGGAGGACTACTCCGCCAAGACAAACGTCTGGGCTGGTTCATAAATGGGGCGTCTCGCTTCAAATTCCTCTCATACTTCATCATCCACATACAGCGACAACACGCATTGGGTTACAGTCGTTAATATAAACAATTCACAGATCCACCAGTCAGCACAACAAGACATTCTGACCTTCAATGCTTTATTACTATGTGCCGTAAAATGAACATGATGCAACACTTCTCAAGGCTGAATGTAAAGAACCAGCTGATTCTCAATATGTGTCAGAGCTGCCAAGTTTATATATCACACACACACACACACACACACACACACACACACACACACACACACACACACACACACACACACACACACACACACACACACACACACACACACACACACACACACACACACTTTTAGAGTACAACACTTTGATCTGCTGAAATATGCACATGATTTCCCAGGTGAGAGCAATGCTCTATCAAACACTAATCTGCTTTGGTTGACGCCAGCTTCACATAACAAGATGGCAAATTGAATGTTGCCATGGAAACCTTTTGCCTGGCAACTCCAACAGCCTGGCAACCAGCCAAACTGTTGCTACGGCACAGTTGTCAATCTCCGTATGCTGGGATTGGTGTGCGTCTGGCCTTTCGCAGCGCCGCCCTTTCAAAGTTTTCCAATAAAATTCACGAGGGAGGAATTCTTTCTCGGGGTCGGTGGAGGTGTGTGTGTGTGTGTGTGTGTGTGAGATGGTATCTGGCAAGAACAAATGGGTTGTCCTGTTATTATTACAAATAAAGCAGCACAGAAGACATGGCATCCTACTTTGAACTGTTGCATCTTCTATTTTGTAGTTCAGTATACGATCTGATTTTAGACCAGTCATAAATCACAGTGGCTTGAAAATAACTTTATATTTAACGGTGTGCAAGCATTATTTACTTTTTCAGATAAGAATGATTACATACCTTTTAAATACCTCCCAAGATAATTTCTTGCCAAAATCATTCAAGGACAAATGATTCGTTTTAGATAAAAGACCTACAGCTCCTTTTAGCTATCCAAATTCATTACGCTCGAGGGCGTAAATAAAGACAATGAGTGGGTAAGGACACTGAGCCACCTTCGTCTCTTATTGTAAGAGACTTTAAGCTTTTAAATACTTTACCTTCCACTCCAACAATAAAAGTCAGTATTTTACTAAACAAGGCAGAAGAGCACTTTGTTAGAAGACTAAAAGATGTGTCAAAGTGGCGCTTTCTCAAACTGCTTATACTATAAAAATACACACTCCTGAATAACTGAAGACGAGTGTTGGACAAAGATCCAGGCTGCAAATAAAAATATAACCGTTTGGACATCATACTGTTGTGTTCAGACTCTGTCAGTGCACATTATGTTTTGTTTTTAGTTTTAGTGGAATTTCCCCCTCTGACACAGCCTAAGGTTTAAATCATTGATGTATCTTCCAATGTAGAATGCGTGTATTAAACAGGGGAAATAAAGATACTGACGCAAAAGGATGAAGAAAAGCAACAGATGCAATGCCTCTATGGCATCTATCTGAAACTAAGAAGTCTTTTAAAAAAGGGAAAATTCACAGTTTTTCAACCGGGGAGGGAAAAAGGGGGGGCGTGTAGAGCCGGCATATTCTAAGTTGTTGATTCTTGGAACAGTGGTAAGACTAACCAAGATATGTTTTCTGAGTTATATTTTGTTTCTGTCCAGTTTGAATAATGCGTTTTTAAGATGCTTTAACAAGGCAAATAAGCCTGTCTGAGAAAAAGTAAACTGGAATTTATTTCTTAAGTGCATTACTTTTAGCATCAGCACTGATTGGACATACTTTCCCTTTAAGATTATACGAAAGCAATTAAACTCACACTATTTGATAGATAAAAACAGACTGTGCTTGTGCTTATGCATTGACATGTGACATTAACAGGTTTGAGAGTGTGTGTGTGTGTGTGTGTGTGTGTGTGTGGGCACAGATGTATGAGACAAGTAGATCCATTCAAAACACCATTGAATTATTGTCCAAGCCATTATTTCCCTTGTGTATTGAAAAGTTTAAATGTAGGACTAGCCATGGAAAACACACAGATGGATGGATCGACAGAGGCCTAGCTGAACAGATGAATGTACCAATGTACCAATGTAAATTGGTACATAGATGTATACGTGAAATGTATAACATAGAAATATTGTTACCTTGAGATCACTGCCTTGCAAAGTGTGGCAGGTGTTCCTCAGAGATGAAGCCAAGGCCGACTGAAACACACAGAAAACGCACACAAATGGGTTAGAAGGAGACAAGCTGGCCTCGTGCAGAGAAGGACTGTTTAACCAAGAGGTCACCGGTTCACTCTCTGTAACAGCTAATGTGTCACATGCAAGACAAGACCACGAGCAGCTACCGACTTACTTGTGAGCTGCTCAAGAGAACGGTTCCAAAATATAACACCCACTTGTCACTTCTGGAGTTATTTTAAACCAGATACAAAATATAGCGTTGCAATCCTGTTGTATTCTAATCTTTAAATGCATCAAACAGCATCTAATCTACAAAAGACAAACTATTCACACAGGAAGAAGTTCTGCAAACAGAGTTCAGGATCTCTGGTCTCCCTTTAATGTGGACTCTATTGAGGGTTTTGATGTCAGTATTGAGTTATAAGGAATGTAACTAATATAAGTAAGCTATCCACCAGAACAGAGGCCATCAGATAATTCAATGTCTAACTTTTGTAAGAATTCTGAAGTGCAGAAAAAACGCTGAAAGCTACTTACACTGCACAGTAAATTACATTATAATTAGCCTCATTTCAAAAGCTGCACTTAACGCGCAAATGTTTTGCCATGCTTCTCGAGTGCTGCCATTAATACATGCCGTTTCTTTCTCTATTGGATGATATAATTCCAGTGTTCCACTGCTTGAAGGTATCAAGGACGGACGTTACTGGTGGCACACAGTAACATAGATACTGTTTCATGCTTATTTTGTCTGCCTGAAATTGCTTGGATAAACATTTGAGAGTGTTTAAATCTTTTGATCTGTCTGAAAGCAATCTCGATGCACACATGCGTTCTGCAGTGTGGACAAAGCGATGCACCAGCTTGGAGAGCTAAGCCTCCTGCTCCGGTTTGATAAATATAACTTCAAAAGAAGCAGCCAAACAGCTTTAGCTGGCCGACTGCACAATGAGCATAATAACTCCCCACCCCCTGGGAGCTCCAGCCCAGTTCATTTACCCTTGAAAAGCGCTGCCATGTCTGTATGTGCACATGTGTCTTTGTTTCACTGCGAGCCTCTTGGAGGCTCCCCACCTTCTGCTCGGTACAAAGCGGATGTATTGAGGAACCTTTTGGACCCAATTTTTTACAGAGGAAATGCATCCCCCCCTCCCTCGCCTCCCTTCTATTTGCCGCTCGCATGTAATGCCTGATCGGCCACAGCACCCCTGAAAGAGGTCAAAGGGCAGACAAAACAGTCTGGTGTCATGGCAACCTGTGTGCCCCCAACCAGAATGGTGAGGGGGATAGCGGGTGGGGGGGTCCAATGAGCTGTCAGTTAAACCTTTGAGAAAGCCGCCTTGTGTTTAGACTAAAGTGTGTACAACATACGAACGCATATAAGCACACATTGTGCACCTGCACTTTGAAAAGGACCCTCCTAATTTGCACTCCAGAATAATCAAGCCAAATCCCTCCACGCAATGCAGTTAAGTCAGAGTATCAGGTGGCGTGCACGCCGATGTGCGCTTGCTATTGCTGCACGTGCACGCGCTCGCGAGTGCGCGTCATCCGTGTGCACGGGAGACACTCCTGCGTAAAAGGTTCTTTGTGACCGCTCGATGCAGTGGCAGTGTTTACGTGATGGGGGAGGGGGGCTAACGGGTAATTGGGAAGCAAATGCATTCAGATCAATACTAAGCTGAGAGAGGGTGAGTGGGGTTGAGAAGGGAGAGTGGAAGGCGGTGAGTAGAGAGGGAGGGGCCACAGGAGGGACTGATTAATCATCCCTGTATTGTTATTGACTTTCTGTTAAAGGGGGTGAGTCAGACTGTGAATTATGCGTTTGTATGTGTATGCGTGTGTTACACCGTACTCAATGAGAGCACAAAGTCATCAATTACGGTCCTAAACTTCCCAAAGGTTTGGCACTGTAGCCGGTTCAGTCGTGCTCCGACTACCTTTTTCCTTTCATAGTTCCCTAACTTTTAGGGAGTTAGTTTGCATATTCAGGAAAACAACCGTGAAAGACTTAAATATTCATGTTTTGTAAAAAGAGCCAATATACTGTTTCAACAGGAACAGGGAAGCAAAGGAGGCTAACAGGAAATCCCCTGTGAGGAGTTAATGAGGAGCTGACGACCGAACAGACACAACAGAGAAGGAGGGAGGCTGCTAGAGGAGGAGGAGGAGGAGGAGGAGGAGGAATGCTGGCATGACATCTGACCCTCTGGCTGTGACCTTGTTCATTGTCTGAGAGAGAGAGAAGAGACTGGATACACCTGAGGACCGGCCACGTGAGAGCACATGCACATAATATCTTAAAATATACTTAAAAGATACTTAAGCTAGCTAATTCAAACAACCACCAATGTCCTGCCCAATCCACAACAAGAAACTCTAATTAAATGAATAAAACTGACATAATTAGTTTTCAATGAGAACAGCACGACACCCAACGTCAGACGTTGCCACAGGCAGTGTTTAATTGTGCCCCATTTAAAAACAGCAACTTGTCAGAGGACAGAAGGTCAAGCTAACTGAATGAAAACCCCATTCAGTGTTACCTTGAACTTGAACAATGAGTCTGGTGTTTGAGCTGGGGCCACTTCCTGACCTTTCCGTCCCTCTGTGGAAGCAACCAACCGCAGCCTCTCCTTTCATCTTACAGATGTGGCCCCGACGACTCACACCGACCAAAGAACAGCCAGTAACGGCAGGTTTTACTTCCACCGTTGACTTCTGAATCATTGACTTGTAAAAGTCTGTTTTGCTGTGCTATCTTACGTACTGGTGTGTAATGTTTATATCACTTTTACCAGTTGAAACTGGCCATCAGACAGACAGATTTTTCATTGCTTAGGAGTTTGTGTGACTGTTGGTGCCCTGAAGCACAAGGGTTCATTTTCTAATGATTCACTGAGCAGAGAGACAATGAACACAAACTATTCCTCCTCCTCTCTTCCACCTTCCTTTATTCTCATCCTCACATTGCTCCAGCATCAAACTCGCTCTCTCTTTTGCTTTTTCACCCACTTGTCTCTTCCTCGCAGACGGTCTGTTTCTCTACGCCTTCATCTTTCTTTTCCCCCTCTTTCTTCACACCGTACCCACCTCTTCTTCTCTCTGTCTGGCACACTTGAGGGTGTCGTGGTGTGACGCGGCCAGCTGACACCTCCGGCGTGACTGCAGAGTGTTTGTATTGCCGCAAAGCATAATGGAAAGCCTTGTGAATGCCATCCGTATGTTGGCAGAGGAGACGTAGTGACACTAAAAACGACTTTATCTTGAAACTCGTACACATTTTATGGATATAACAAATGAGTGTTTACATTTCTTATTCAATTAATCCATTATTTATTCAAATGACCGAAATACTCTAGCTTTAAAAAATTAAAAGAAATTGTGAAGAAATGCCCATCATTAGTTCAGAACATTGTCAAATTACTTTTTTTGTCTGACAAACCGTACAAAACCTTAAGTTTGTGGAAACAGTTCGGAAAAGTTCACTAATTAAGTTTGATCAGTTCTAAGCTAACCGACGACTGGCTGCAGTTTTATGATTAACTGACAGAGTGGTATCGATGCTCATTTAACTCTTGAAAAGACATTTTGTGCATTCCTCAAAAAACGTTGATCCATATGGCTTAAAGAATAGCCGATTCATCTTCAATTGAGATATTCATTGTTCTTTGCGTGGAGATATTTCGAAAACGTTTTCCGTCTGCGACTCTTGTTCTGATTTTAACAGAGCAAGACAGCTAAGTGACAATCCCAACATCTGATTGGACACTGAAGACAGTGTGATTGTGTGGGTGGAGACTATGTCCTGGTCCACAGTCATGGTCCTCATGAGAAGCTATGAACATGAGGACCATGACTGTGACCATTGATGCCTGATGACATCAACAAGGCTTATTCCTCAGGAACCTGCTCCATAAATCATACATGACTGACATACTTAAGAGGACACAATGCCAGCAGGAGAGAGAGAGCTCTGCTAGAACTATCACACATAGTAGTTTCACCATCTCTCTCTTTTTACCCAACCCCAAACTCCTGAAGCTCTGAAGATGTCGCCGAGACATCTAAAAAGGAGCCTGAAAGGAGAGGGGAGATGGAGAAGATCAAAACTCCAGACAGACCATAGCAGAAAAAGAGGAGACGGAAATAAGGAACGTGGCGATAAAGACGGAGATCAAATGTAGAGGGAGGCGGAAGAGACCGACGTGAGGAAAAGAGGGGAACGAGATAGTTTGGCGAGGTACGAGGCAACACTGAGACCTACTAATGCACAACGGAGGAATTCTCACTGCTGACTCCAAACACATTCCTACCGCCTGCAAATGTTAACCCCCACCTCACCACCTCTGCCTTCTTCTGAATGCAGGAGGCAGCCACCTGGGCCCTCCATGAGGAAACTATTCATTGATATCAACTCGGTTACTGGAAGGAATTCTGACACTGCAGTGGAAGGGAGGATCATGATTTCATGGTCGACAACTAAGCAGTTGACCATTCCTTTATGCTGAACCAGAGTATTAAGAAAAGCTAAATACCCACGCAATGGAGCTGGAGTAAGTGCTCTCTTGCTGCCGTTTAAAGTTTGTGATTTGCGCCGGAATCTTGTTCTTAGTAGACTGTGAAGAGAGATTATTATTGAGGCAAAAAAGATTTTGTGGGTCTCGGTTTTTCAGACCAACTTTGGTATTTAGACTGATTACAAATGAACATACTGTAGCTATGAACGGTGTGGAATCATTCACAAGTATGTGATCGGAGAGAAATCTACGGACATTTACTTCAGTGTAAAAAGTGTGCACAATGTCTATTTATAACCATTCAAAGTTCATCAAATAAAAACCTGTTTGGTGAATCTTGAAGTTCAAGTTTCCGCAATTCAAGTTAATTTTCTTTAGATATTTTTAGCCTTAATTGTATTTGGTCACAAGGGGACATTGTCGTTTCTGTATGTAGTAAGTCTGAGCCCCTAGAAGTTTTCAGGTTAATCCTGAAAGTTAAGTTTAAAAGACATTTCAGCTAATTCTTTCCACATAAAACACATAATATGAACAGATATGTTTGACGAGCCTCACTCATTATTAAAGAATTGGGACCATGAACTGTATGTGCTGAGCGGGGAATTTTACAGTTGAAAAAATTAACTTGAATAAATGGTAATCTAGTGGATCATTTATGTAATAGTGACACCGTTTCCAAACAACCTCAAACATATTTTTGGCATTTCTATATTGCAGTTTTGTGTTACTCATTGGCTGACATACTGTATACGCTGATACCAAAATATGGTATACCCCAATATAACAATCCTAATACAAGTGTTGTCCAAGGGCTGTTTGTCGTACAGGATTACATCAAGCACAGGTGTGTTTAACAGCAACAAGATAGTATTCATCAGTAATGGTAGTTACATCTTCCACAACTTAAAAGTTGCATTACCTTCCTTTATTCAAGATTCTCCCAGTATTTAAGTAAAAGTAACAAAATATGCCAGAAGATTCAAAAGTAAAATGACTTATCATTCAGAACGACACTTTTGTTACATTATTGGATGAATATTATTGTTTATGTATTAACATGAACGGCGCATGTTGATTTAGTTGGTCGAAATGGAGCAAATTTTAAGTATGTTATGTATCTTTGGGTAGTTCAATCTAAAATAATAAGTCATATTTGACAAGATCATCATATGTAAGTAATTAGTACCTACAGCTGTCAGATAAATGCAGAGCAGTAAAAAGCATAAGACACATTTTATACAATTATATTCCTCAAAAGAGAAAAAAAGCATCTGCAGTAATAAATTATCTCACAACATCAACACCGCCACGTAGCAAATGACAATAATATCAAGACTTCCTGCAACAAGAACTTCACATCAGTCAGAGATGGTAAAACGTTGTGCTCCGTGCGACACGAGAGAAATATTATCTGTACCTTGCTTATAGTAGAAAGGCCCTATGGGTATCCAGATGGAGCTCTCTCAACTTCAGCCCCATTTCAGCCCCCATGTCCTGGAGAAGGCCGACAAACACTGATGAAACTAGACCACAGAGTCCGGGGGGAATAGCTCTCGCCGAGACTGCGAGAGAGCGTTAGTACATCCACAGCGGTCACATGGTGCAGCGCTTTCTCTCCGCGCGGGACCCTGCTGCCTGGTGTGTGTGTGTGTGTGTGTGTGTGTGTGTGTGTGTGGCCCTCTCTTTCACACCCGAGCTACATAATTGATAGCGAAGGCAGAGTTATGTTTTATAAAGTGAAACACATTAATGGCTTCCTCCGCACTCTAAACTTTAGATGTGCTGGGATCAGTAAGTGAAGAGGCTTTAAATAACCGACACATTCATTGTCAGTACAATACGCCAGTGTAATCCATTATTTCTGCCAAAGTATTCAGTATTGTTATAGAGAAGCTGTTCATTGAAAATGTACTGAGCGCTTCAAGTACTCGCACGCTTTAAGTGTTAATATAATATGACAGACGGTCTTAATGCCACAACTAATCCCCAAAAAGGGTTCTTATTGTCAGTTTTCAACTTGTTTGTGAGAATTTAATACAAATAATAAAGAAGCTCCATGTTTGATTTGTGAAACATGCAAAACACAGCAAAGTAAAAAGATGGCGTATGACATTGCTCTTCAATTTTAGGTTTGTCCCATTAAGGAATTTGTCATTAGCGCAAGATAACATCCAAATAACCATAAGGTTTAAGCATTTAACAGCACACAACTGAACATGTATAGAAGTTTCTAAAGAAGGTTGACACCTAAAGACAGTGTCAGCGGTCTTTAGGTGTATTTGGGCCACAGGAGACAAACAGCCTCTAAACTGCTGAACTGGATGAGCGTGGTGGAACACAACGGTACCGACTACGCTCTAAATTGTGCACATCGAGCTCCCGCTGCTGGACACCATCACACCACTCACTGACTCGGGCATCAAGGTCAGTGCGGTACAGTGATCCTGCATGAATGTGAGTTTATCGGAGCTAAAACAATTGGGTCAATTGACAGAAATAAATGAGTAACTACACTGATAATCGATTAACAGATCGACGTTTCTTTAGCAGAAGTGCAAAGAATTCAGAGGTCCTGACTTCTCAAATGAATATTTGCTGGTTTACCAATTACTGTGATAGTAAATTGACCATCTTTGGGTCCTTGTACTGTTGGTTGAATAAAATAAGCATTTTCAAATCGATTAATCAAGACAATATTTGGACCAATTTATAATGAAAAAAAAGTTAATTTTGGCCAAAACGGTATTTAAAAGACAACATGCACTTTCTTTGCTATTGTAAATATTTATCCACATTGAGACTGAGGTGGAATATCTGCTCCTGAACAGCATCAGAAATCAATGAGGAGTAGCTGGAATTGAACTGGTTTATGTGATTTCATTGTCCAAGTTCTTCTTTTAACTTTAAGTCTCCACGTTAACTCAAGTCTAGATAACATGCGTGCGCATGAATAAGGGCCCAATGTGCAACCGAGCATCTCTGTATTTGGCCATGGATAAGAACATCGTCTGTGTTTGACAAATCTGTTTGTTTGGAAATAATTGCTCAGTTAATTCATCTTCCAACAAGGTCCACCAAAATCAAATATGCTTGTTTAACTGTCCTTCTGTGCAAGACGGCCTTTGCTAAATCTGGTCTATGGACGCAAACCAGCCCCCAATAATCAAGATCGTCTTACGGAGACTTCGGTTCCAGCGTTAAGCCACCAGTTAAACAATCAAGACTACCATCATCCCGCAGTCACTCTCTGATCCAAATTTCTGCCCTTTGCCAAAAGGCGCACCCTGTTAGAGAGATAACCGGGGTGTCTTTGCGAGTTTGTTTGCATGCAGGCAGAGGTACAGACACCGAGCGCTCCTATCAGGTCTCCATGGAGATGGAAACGGCTTGTTAAGAGCATGAATAGACCGAGAATAAATCACAGGTCCTCAGTCGCACGTGCGGGGGACAACAGTAACTCGTCGATATTCAACAATGGAGGCAAAGCTAAGAACAACAGGACGGCGAGGATGGAGTGAGAGAAGCTTCGGCACAAATTCGGAGAAGTAAGTTCGGTGTTAGTGGACGCTGAGAGACAGCTGAAGGACACGTACCGAGACCACAAACAAACAGTGAGGGGAAGGAGAGGGTGGGACGTGTCCATTCCAGAGTAGGGAGGATGACGGCCAAATAATTCAAATACTATGTCATCTTTTCAACAGTTTCATATCAGCTGAAACTCAGAACCAAAAGCTAGGCCAAGAAAAACATTCACTCCCCAACAGAATATGTGTAAAGATGTATGACGGCCGTGAGCGACACAGAATAATAGCACAACTGGGCCCCGAAAGCAGCCTGAAGGTCTTTCAGCAAATACACACATTATGTCAAGCAACTGCAGGAGATAAAAGGCACGGCTGGGTTATGTGAGAAGCGTGGAGAGGGAGGAAGGAAAATGACTTTAGGTACACAAACCAACAGAAACCATCAGAGCCGAACATAGAAATCAAGAGGCAGCGAAAACAAGACGGAAATAATGTGTGGGGGTGACTACTTTTATAACAGCTCAAGGATGGAAATTACACAATGCATGAGGATTATGTTGTATAGGTCAGCCCTTTTTTTTTTTTTTTTTTTACCTTTTCCCGCGTTTCCAACTTGATTCCTCCTCCTCGTCCCCTCTTCTTCACTCTGGAGTTAGTGTTTGCCTTCCTGACGTGCAGCCTTGCATCTCTATTTCACTCCAGTCTCGTCAAATGTGATCCGTTGTTGCCTCATCTCCTCTCCCTCAGACACCATTTCTCTTTTCTTCACCCTTCCACGCTCAGGACTTTGAAGGGAAACATGCCTTGTGGACAAAGGAGATCAACGGTTGGAAGAAAAGTACAGTATTGGTACTTTTCCTCACGACGTTGCGCTGGAACTGTGCAGAACCCGCTCCACCGTGCGCTATACAGGAAGGACAAACACACAAAAAGTCTCAGTGGTGCAGGGAGAGGTGAGAAAACGGAGAACGCAAGAGAAGGCATCAGTCACCGTGTGTGTATCCGTGTGTGCGTGTGCGCGTTAGAGAGTGTGCATGCATGCATGCATGCAGGGTAGGGTAGGAATGAAGGAGAGAGGGAGGGACAGAGATTGAAGGAAGCTGCGAGGGAATAGGAGGAGTATACGTGGAGAGACAAAAAGGGGAGGAGACATTTTTCTCCAGTTTCCTATTCACATGTCTTTCTAACCCCCTGCTTATTGTGAAATGATCCCCATACTGTCTCCATGTACACAACCGCTTTATCAATACGTCGTTATTCTGCCGTTCTCAGACTGTTTCCCCCTTGTCATATTCCCCCTTTGTTGAAGCCAGCTGTGTCTTTAAGCTCGTGCACTTGAACTCGGAGTGCTTTTCTTTCTCCGTGTACTTCCCCTCCGCTGGCCCCCCAGCATACAGGAAAGAGACACAGCTTGCAGGGAGAGGGAGGGAGAGAGCGAGAGAGAGGGGCAAAAGGGGGGAAGAAATGCAGATGGGGGAGGGGGAAGGTTTGTAAACTGTTGTTCAAGGCTATGGACCACTTGGAAACCAGCTCAAGAAATACACAAGATTCAATAAAGACATGAAGAAAATATGTGACTCAAAGCACAAGTTTTGTGGATGCATCAACAATAAAAGGGCTGTCGAATGTGTTTGTAGCAGAGGTAAGAGAACAGGCTGCTGTTGAAATATTGATTCGCTGTATGAAGTATGTCCGTGTGTTTGCAACATCGTGAACGCGTTCAGTGGAGAAAGTGCAAGGTTAAGGTCAGACCATTAAGCAGAGCTTCACGTAGCCGCACAAAATCTCCATGGCAACTGCTGACACACAGGTGAAATATTTTGTAACAAGAAAACTCATTAGTGTTTCGGGTCATGAAGTGGACTATCATACCAGCTGATGCTTTTATCTATTTTTCATAGAAAAGAAAAAGAGTGGGCAGTCCACTCACTTTGACTGATTTAATTGTTGAGACAGCAGAGCGGGAGTCAGGGGGGAGTCAGGGGGGAGTCAGGAGCTCGGGCAGGTTTCGATCGCAGGCCGGTGGGGGGGGGGAGGCGGTAAACTGAACCACCCGACGACTCTCACAGCACAGATCTAAAATGAATAGATAGGTCTGCATTACATAAGTAGTCCCTGAGCATTTACATATGCAGGGCCAGATTTTGTACAGTAGTTCAATAAACATGTGTTTTATTAAAGTGTTGTGTAAATGGAGGGCATTTATTAAGAAGACGATTAAGCTCGGCAATATAAAAATAAAAAGGGAAAGAATAAACTCAACAGGTCTTTAAGCATTCATAGCTATGCCGTACAAAGACAGAATGAAAACAAGCTAGCGCTGGCAAATCCCAAAGTTTCCATGCTCACTTCCTCATATTCTGAAAATCAAAAAACGAGCTGCAGTTTCACATTCAAGTTTCAAAATATCAGCAGTTAGCTGGGAGGAAACGAGGGAAATCTTTGAACTTATTCTTAAAAACATGAACAGAAGGCAGAAGTTTGGTACGAGCAGGAAGTCACTTGAAAGGTAATGTAAGTGAAGTTTGTTGTATTAATATCTGTTTAAAGTTGTTGATTTATTCATTACATAAACTCTTCTTTATCCTTTTCTAGATTGTATTGTTTGTTCCTAATGCACTTAGAAGATGGTTTGAGCAGCAACGTATGCTGCGTTTAGACGGCGACCATGTGAACAGAGAGAGCGACCCAAAATATAATTAAAAAGTCACCAACCAAATAAAATCGAGTGAGGAAATAGTTTCATGTTGATCTAATCCTGTCTGAAGCTTAGATCAATAAGATATAAAGGCGGTCTTATCTCCACAGAATGAGGGAAAATGTCAACATGGCACATACAGCACTTGGCTGCGAGACTTTTTCTCTCTGAAATGTTAAAGCTATTCATATTTTATAATTATTGGTGTAATTTAGCAGCTTAAAACTGTTTACTTTAATTCAGCGATTACAAATATCAAATTGTATGAATTGCCATATTTGTCCCTCAGAACAAAGCTCATTGGTCCTTTTTGGCTCGTTACTCTTAATTGCCAAACACCACCTCCTCAGGACCCCTCGTCACAGACTGCATGTGACCGACTGAGCCGTGAGGATTGACGATCCTTTCTCAGAGTTGATTTGCATTTGTCACTTAGTTTAGAGTCCTCAAACCCTCCAGTTTCACAATGAGAAACAGAACAATCTCACTACAAGGATTTTGCCCAAACTATCAAGGAACTGTTTGTACCAAACAGCAGGCGGACAAAGTTAACTAGCTGGTGAACATAGCGGAGTATTTAGCAGCACGTCTCTCTCGGGAATAGACGGAGATGAAGAGAGTGAACACGGGACTCGCATTCATCAGACTCTACATCAATGACAACGTTGCTCTTTAAGTGCTCGGTGCAGAAATGAGCAACTGTTTGCCAACCAGGTCGCCATACCGACTTAAAGGTTTATGCCAGTGTTGTGTTTACAGCTTGTTCCACTGCATCCTTGTGGCCAAAAACAATTGTTAATCAAAAGGGAAGGTTCCATCTCAAACATAATTTCCTTCTCATTGTATTAACCATTTCATGACCAGTCAGATTTTTTAATCTTTTGACCTCTTAGGGTTCAAAGCCCAGATTGAAAAAGTAAAGTTGTATGTAGCTCATGAATCAGGTGACGTTCTGTCTCTATGGTTCTAAAATATACACAGAGAATGTATATTTATAGTGACAGGGACTACGGATCTCTTCATTTCTTAGCTTCATCCAACATCTTTAATTAAGCATTAGAATAAAATCAGAATTTATTCTTTTTTTAAAAGAGCGAACCAGACAAATAAATGTGATGTCACTGATCTTAATAATATGCCTTAAAAAGACAAGAAAATGTTCATAATGTCTTGTTGCTGCGGTTTGCCTGCAAGGCGCCAAACTGAGAAAAAAACAACTTTTTCAATCTAAAAAGACGGCACTGCATCTAATGCATTGCAAATACAAAGCGGTATCGACCCACTGAGAAAAGGAGGCAGCGGGGGGGGGGGGGGGGGGGGGGAGCAGATGATAAAAGGTCAAAGGAGGTGTGTGCTGCATTCGCGCGTACCTCTTGTGTAAGAGGCAAATATACGTCCCGTAACCACATTACTGGGGACCAGAGAGGACGGAGACAGACTGGATGCCACGAGAAACACTTCTCGCTCTCGCTCTCTCTCTCTTAATGCAGACGAACAACAACTCCCCCAGCCCAAGGACAGTTGGTACCTGAGGGGAAAGAGGCAGCATGTGTGTTAGGGGAAAGAGATGCTTATACTGGCGCTGATCTTGAAAGGGCCCGGCCGATCGATCGCATTAAGCTCCCTGCAAAAGAGAGAAATCAATCTGGTTTTTAAAGGCGAAGCAGGCTGCATGTGGTGTATGCGTGTGGGCTTCATTGATACCGCCCATACGCGTTCAGAGAGAAGCTGCTCCTGAAAAAGAACGATCACATTTCGAGGTCAAGTGGTTTCATTTCCAATACTTATCTACTAAATCCTGACACTTGTGAGAGTCTTGAACATGAAAGAAAAACCGTCTGTTTGTATGAAGTATCACGGTTTGGCTTCTCAAAACTGAAATACTGGCCAGTGTTTGAGGAGCACAAATGACAACCTGACAGGGAACGTCAATAGTTGTCAGTTGGAGAAAGTTGTGCAGAAGAGAAGCTACATCAGGATTAGAAAGAGAGAGAGAAAGAAAGAAGCCGAATGACCTGCGACTCTTTGAGAAAATGAATTGCTTCTTTAAAGACGCTGTAATGCAATCAGTCTTATAGTTAACAACATGAAATGCCTACAGAGGTTCGGCTGAAGGAGATGGAGTGGGAAGGAGGTCAGCAAGAGCGAGTGAGCGAGCGAGAGAGAGAAGGCTATTAATTTCCATAAGTCGTCAAAACAATGCTAATCAATATCAAAGACAGACACTCTTTAACACTTTCTACCTCTCTCATCCAAGTGATGTCTCTTTCTCTCCATCCATCTATTTCTGTCCCTCTTGTACACACTCTTAGCAATAATTTACTCTTGAGTTGGCATCCGGGACAAGGAATGTGATCCAGCAGAGAAGAAAACCCTACATTGAGCTGACACAGTGTCCTCTGTGTACCTGCACTTACACACATCACTAACTGCAGGGGGAAAGAAAGGAAGAAGAACTAAAATCTAAAACGGACCAAGCTGAGTGAGGATGAGTAAATGATAGCGAGGATGGAAAGAAATTCATTGCATGCAGGTGTGTTTAGCAAAATAGAATGGCTGCAGGAATTCATGGAGAAATCTGAATCATCTTCATTGGCCAAGTAAATGTGCACATACATGGAATATGACTTTTTTGGATGCACTGGATGATTAAGTACAGTGTTTACGTGGAAATATTTCCATTTCTAAAGGTTAGAAACCTGCAACCACCACTTATAACTGGAAGACATTTGAGACAAGAAACCAGCCTGCCCTCTAGTGGTGGCAGAGAGAAACACACGCTGGCCGGTCACGAGGGAAATGCAACAAACTGATCGATACCACCAAAACATTAAAAAAGTAACATCTACTGAGGCACTGTACGTTGAGGTTCATGTACTTTACTTATTTATGACACTTAATGTTTCTCTTCATTTAAGAGGGAAACAGTCATTTATAATAAAGCATTTTTTAATTCACTGTATTTCACAGCTTGAGTTGCAAATGACCCAACAATTAGTTATGCATTTGTAATTTTAAACCCCATCAGCTGAAACATTTAAATGATGCCAACACATGGACATATTAGCAAATAATATAATAATTTAACACTTAAAAAAGGGGCCATTCTGTGAGTACTTTTACCTTTGATGCTATTTTAAGTACAGTTTATAGTTTATCCTTCCATACTTAAATTTGATTGGGGGATATTTTTTATACCTGTAATTTAGTGGGCTATTTATCAAATTGCAGTATTTCTACATTTATTTCAGTAAAATATCCTCATACTTAATCCACAAGTGCTAAAAAGTAAATTACAACAGGACCTTTTTATAGGTAGAGAAAAAACAACTACTTGTTCATATGATATGAGCATGTACTGTGTCATTTCGAGCGGTGTTTGCTATGAAATGCTGGTGTTTATGGATGTTTTACTGATCCTATAAGGATGCAGACTCAGTGTGACCAAAAGAACACCAGGTGTGTCAGACGTGCATGACTTTTATGATACAATCATTTGAAAATAAGCGCAGATAAAGCCCAACAGGATCACAGTGATGCAATTCATTGCGAAAACAGAAGAACTGCATTTATCCAAAAACACATTTAATACATTAGGAGAACTGTTAAACCAGTAACCCTTTACAGCTTTACAAACAAATACAATTACGGTGTCTCTTTTCAACCGCAAAACCCAAACTGGAAAACATAAAAGTTAACCTACACGAGTGTAAGGAAAACTGGTGGTGGGATTTATGCTGTAGGCTATACTTTTGACTTGACGTTTATATTTTGACTGGAGCTATTAATGTTATGTTTTGCAGGGAAACATTGAAATATTACTTATTACAGAAATGCTAATGACATTTTTCTGTCAGCAATAGGTACAGACAGTGGTGTATAAAGTACCCAAAAGCCATACTTGAGTAAAAGTAAAGATACCTCACTGGAAAATGACTCCAGTAAAAGTAAAAAGTCACCTATTAGAATACTACTAGAGTAAAAGTCTTCTAAAGAATTCTACTCATGTGGTCGCCCGCTAGCTTATAGCATGTAGCATCCTGAGCATCACTGGGAATGATTAACCAATGATTTAACTTGCTGCTAGGACCACTGATTCAACAAACCTGCTTGCTTGCAGTCTGTGTTCCACCACAGTCCCCGACGCTGCTCTCATGATTCATTTTGTTTCTGAAGATAGATTTGATTTTGTAGCGAGTAACGAAGGTTTCAGGGGAAATATATCGAAGTAAAAGTATCAGTTTTCTTTGGAAAATGTCGTGAAGTAAAAGTAAAAGTCAACAGAAATATAAGTAGTAAAGTAAAGTACAGATACCCAAAAAAACGACTTAAGTACAGTAACGAAGTAGAAATACTTCGTTACTGTACTTATGTCGTTTTTAAGTCGTTCTACTTAGTTACTATACACCACTGGGTACAGATTACTTTGATTTAAATATTACATAAATAATGATCTACTATACCAACTATGGACATCTTTCAAAATGTGTTACAATATAATATTTAGTTAACGTTAGGCTGTAAACATAGCGAAGCATTTAGCTGCTAAAGAGCCACTTGTCTCCCTCAGAAATTGGTAGAGACCAATGGTTGACAATTAGTTTGTGCAATGCAAAACCATACAAATGTAGATATTTTACAATTTGGCATAACTTAACGCACTATTTCACATTTCCCTCTCAGTTCAACACGTGATTATCCGACTGGGCACTTACCTTTTAAATGTGCGCTGTAGAAGACAAGCCACATCGTTCACAGTGACCGCAAGTGCTAACTTCCACCAGCTACAAGCAAACGATGAACAAACGCGTGTTTGCTCAAGCTTTAATTAGCTAATACTTTGGGCATGCGCATTGCGGTTTTCCCACACTCGGGACACTTGGCATTGTGCAGCCAGGGCGTGGTGTTATCTCCACCTAGCGGCCAGTCCAGGAAGCGCAATTAAAACACAATCCAGTGTTATATCCAGCCACTGAACTTTAATTGTAGAATAATCATAAATGACAGTAAGTATGACAATACATTGATCCAGAATTATATCAATTTGTAAACTAGGCTACTGAGTACCACTAAAACCACCCTTTTGTCTGCTGCCAAGAGTTGGGGCTTTGCCCGACTTGCCTCAAATGACCAAATTAGTACCAAAATAAACAAGCAAATGGTATTTAAAGTAGATAAAAAAATAGCTCCAATTAAACTGGCTACATTAAAATAATTATAATTTAACAACAATACATATAATGAATACAACACTCGGCACAATGAGTAATTTTGCTCTCAGTACATATTCCTGATAAGACTTTACTAAGACCTAAAAGTAAAATGCAGGACGTTTACTTGTAATGGAGTACTTTTAAATTGTGTTATTGCAGCTTTTTCTTAAGATAGTAACAGATATAGGCCTAATGAGGGGACCACTTTCTAATAAGGTGCCCTTTAAAACACATTTAAGCAATGGCTTTATTCGTGTGGTTAGCACTTTTGCAAGCTTTTGGTTTGCCAGGTTTTGAAAGAAAAAGCATTGTCCTTATTAGGACTCTTTAGCTCTTTAGGTCATCAGGGAAACCCATCAATAATATTTTTACGTGAGTTTCAGGTACTTTCCTTGAGTACTTTCCTTTTCTGCTTCTTAATACCGGTACTTCTACTCCACTACATTTCAGAGTACAATATTGGAGTCTACTTTTACTCCACGCCTTCGCAGCCTTGTGGGTGTGCAGACTCTGTTTTGAAAAATAAAAATCTATGACCATTTCTTTATTATGACTATAATAAATTAAAATGCAGCTTATATTAATGCATCACAATACAGTTACACAGAACGTTTTTTTCTGCTCCATAATGAGTACCTTTTATTTATATCATTCAAGCACTTTTTGCTGACTAAGATACTTTTGCTTGTATAACAGTTTTTAATATCATCGACTTCGACTACTTTTATCTGACTTTTGTTTTTACTTCTGTTTTTCACACCCTGGCAAACAAAAATGTTTTCTTACAACTGATATATAAGGCATCGGTAAATAATCGACCAACCTTTAATAGAGGAATTAGTTACAACATATACATCTTTAATAAAGGGTGCCTTGTTAGCAAGTTTAAAAAAGGGACATACAGATCTCACTGTTGCCACACAGTCAACCCTTTGACAAGAAAATAGCCTCAGAGAGCAACACTAAAGGATAAACACGAGTATTACCTTGCACCAGATGCCATCATAGGATAGTGAAATTATCACTGTGATTTGGAAGGATGAACAAATGAAACCAACTCAGCTGTTTACCTTGACTGCCCATATTTGGGTCGGGTGGAGTGTCGCTCTCGCTGGGAGCCATCAGCGCTTGCTCACGGCTCCGAGTAGAGGAAGTGAGTCATACTGACGGTAATGTTACGTCTCCGTTGCAGCAGCATCGCGAGCTGAGCCGAGAACAAGGAAGCAACATGTGCTGACCATAATAACGCCAACACACCAGCGCAGACAGCCACGAGACGAGACGAGGAGACGAGGACGCTCAACGACTGCAGAGTATTCTCAGACCGTGAACACTTATTATCGTGAGTACCACTGTGTTTAATCACTTTTATGTTTGTTGTTTAATTGGAAACCGTAATTTGCTTTGATTGTAACCTATAAAACACATACTGTGTCGCTATTGTGTTTGTTACATTGTTAACAACAACTTCGACGTCCGTTATCATTTTAAGTATTTCATGCCTCGCTCGGTGTATTTTGAATGATTAATTTTGGGTTTTACTCCTTATTACGGGTTTGTTCCCGACTTTCTTCTACTTTTTCTAAACTTTTTCTATCTAGGGTTATGATATTCTTACCATTTCAAAGTAGGGCGTTTTAAATAGATGTGCTTCAATGCTATATTATCATATACATTTAGAGTAACTGGATAATGTAGGCAACCCTCTCTACCGAAATGATATCCGTTGGCGTGTTTCTACTGATTTCCTCTGGGGGGTTTCCGCTGTCAGAAACCCCAAAAGCGTTATTTCCAGCATGTAGCAGGAAGTTTCCTTTATCACAGCAGAAAGAAACAGAGAATACGTTATCTCGCGTTTGATTTTTGATTTTCTCCTTTTTCTGGATGTAATGGCCATCCATGAGCAGACGCACGTGCCACACGCACACAACGTTTTTCGGATCACACAGAGTTGTGCCTTCACTGCTTTGTTTAGTCTCCTTTGTTTCACGCAGAGGCAAGAACAAGTTTTGTCGTCACTCAAAGTCAATACAGACGAAACAATGCTAAAAGGTGAAACCTCTGCACCTGCGAGCATCAATCATATTTCCAACAGGCTGTCAAGCCTAATACACATAACCTATATGACGTTATGGTGTGCTAAACACACACTGAGCACAGCAACAATGCTGTCGAGTGACAAAAGAAAGGCCCTCAATCAAACGTCTAAACACACAGTTTGTATATTATCAGCAAGGCGCGATTGTTTTTGTGTATCTTGGACCAAATCTGTTGCATGTGAGGGTTCTACCACTTTATTCTCCTTATCCAAAGCAAGGGTCAAAGGATAGAGTGTACAGTACATATTGTAAAGCCCCTTCAGTCAGATTTGTGATAGTGGGCTTTACAAATAATATTGACTTGACTCACGCAAACGGGTCAAGTTGTTGTCTTCACACGTAAAATCCAAACCCTATCAGCAGAGTCTGTGATAGCGGCAGCAGGTCGCTGTTCAGTAAACATGGTGGGCAAACTGCTCGTCATGGCTGGAAACTTCTTCTTCTTCTTTTTTTTTTAAGGACATCACTGAACCTCTGATTATATCAGACAGTTGACACGCATAGGTGAAGTAATCAGAGAAGAAGTCAAACACCATCAATGAATGTTATTAAGTTCCTCTATCTAGAAACATGCATCATTAATTTGGTGTGACGCAAGCGAGTTGAACGCATGACTCATCTTGGTCGTCTTTAATAGAACACAATGTGGTGAATCAGTAGTGAAATGTGGGATGTTGCAGGTTGTCAGTGAACACTCAAATATTTACTGTATTTGTCAGTCCTCTGTGGCAGTGGAGTATCTTTTTTAATTTCTTTTTTATTTTACTGTTTGGACTAAACAAGCTGGTTTGATATTTTAATCTTCAGTTTCAGAAATTGTGTCATTTTCACTATTTTATAAAATTGTACCAGCAAGAAGAGCCATATTCAATGCAAACGTTTTGAGCTTGAACGTCTTCTAAACCCTCAAACACTTTGAGACGACGACTCTGCACTCTGTCCGCCTAAACACCGTATCTGTTTGAAATGCCCGAGGCCTCTTTAACGCGACATTCGAACACACTACAAGTACAAGGCTGCTTGGACCAACAAGGTTAACATTCTTGAAAGTTGCAGCAGAAATCTGAAACTTGAAAACTTACTCGAAAAACCTGTGTTTGTGTGTGTGTGATTGTCAGACAAAGTGTCCAGGTCAGCATGTTGTAAAATGAATAACCTTCTGCTGGCGGAGACTATTGAATGAACATATTTAGTTGCTAAGTGATTGACAGCAAACACAGAGTTATATAAAGTAGAGATGCTGCAACAACAGCCTGAAGAATACATGCTATCTGACCGTGTTCACCCTGCAGACTAATAACCCACTGGAACATCTCTAACATTTGAGGATCATAGCAAAACATATTTGTTCGGGACTTATGTTACTACCGTACTTCTGTTTGTTGTGTCACAGGCTCATCACTACGCCTAAGTGGAGGCTGTGGCTACTTTCACCAGGGCAAATAATAATTTTCTCTCGCACCATATTATACAGGCTGAAGCAACAGTGGTGTGTTTCAAGCCACAATAACAAATTACTCTCTGCACCTCAAAGTTCAAGGCACGACTTTCTTGTCAGGGACATCGGCAGGATGTTACCACGCTGCTCCGGTTCGGCTGCACACTTTGAATAGCCTTGGCCTTTGTAGAGTACGCTCTTCGCTCTGGTCAGGCTGACATTGGCACCCTACCCAAACAGACACGCTATCAGAAGATAAACAGCACAGTGAGCTCATTGGATTTGCGTTCAAATAAAATACTCGATGTTGACACGGCAGGGCTAGTTTGCATCTTGTTTGCATATACAAAGTCGAGCCTTTTGTCAACACAGAGCCGTGTCCATAGCTGTAAAATGCCAGGCACTCTTTTACACCCACGTCACACAGAGGTTCCCTGGAGGTCATAAAAATAGGCTCGGGGGCAACGACGCAGGAGAGCGCCGTTACCACTGCAACTGAAGTTCCTGCCCCCCCCTCCCCTGTTGCTAAAAACTCAAATCACTACTTATTGCAAAGCCTCATACTCGCGTACAGACACATTTCTTGGCAACCTCATCATTTTTTTTTTATCTTCTGTTCCTGCAGTCACCATGAAAAGAGAGGTGGAGGCTGGAGTGAACTTCCTCAAAAGCCTTGCTGTGGCACGTGGCAAGCTCAGTGAATCCAAAGCACAATTGTTTGCCGAGAAGCTACAGAAACTTCTATGCAACAAATATGATGACCACTGGTACCCTGACTGTCCCAGCAAAGGCCAGGCATACAGGTAATTACACAATTGTCACTGAATGTATATGTTTTTTGTCTCTGCAAAGATAGAATTACGTTCTTATTATAAGCGGAGAACACTGTATTACAGGGGAGCAGATCCACAAGAAAACACAGAATCTTTAACATTGACTCCTTCACAGATGTATCCGGATAAATAACGGAGTGCCCTGTGATGAAGTGATCCTGAAGGCATGTGAGGAGAGTGAGCTCACACCCAGTGAACTCTGCTTTCCGCGTGAGATCACACTGTGGATCGACCCTCTGGAGGTGTGTGCAAGGTGAGTCACTGGCTGGCCTGCTGAGGCATAGAAAGACCGACTGACACACAGACACACTTAAACAACGAAGAGGCATTTCTCCTGATGAATCATCGTCATGATGCATCGAATGTGCGAAGTAAAACTGTGTGTTTTTTTTTAAATAATCGACTCCCTCTTCACAGATCTGCAGAGAACGGCCGGCCATTCAGAGTAGCCTGTTTCGAAGAGGAAGCTGTTCAGGGAAAACAGGCGGACTCCTCGGTGGACTTGGTAAATCTGGACACATCCGATTACCACTCTGCTACCTCTTCGGATTGTAGTTCCACTGCGTCGAGTGACACAGAGGAGGAGGCAAAAGATGGCGAGACGGCGGGAGAGCAAAAAAAAGAAGGCAAGGAGGTCGTCAAGAAGGATGCAGCCGAAGGCGACACCTACACGATAGCGATGGTTCCCAGGATTCGGAAGCGGCACGGGGAAGGACCAAATGTGATTAAATACGTCAGAAATATGGTAAATTTGATCAGTTGATGGACCATCTGTTGGTATCTCACAATTAAGGGATAATGCAGGTGATGATCTATATTTCTCTCACTGTCGAGAGAAATCCCACAGAAATAAAAAGATACAAAGCCGGATACAGTTCGTCTGTCCAAAAACTATTCAACTATTTTAGACATATTGTGCGATGAATTGTATACACAACTACAGTGAATTGACAATCTAGTACTGAATCATTCAACATACCCTTAAAGTTCTGAATTAATGTCTATTTTGTGTGTTAGTCATAAGCTTATTACTGCAGATATGAGCTCATGTCCATTTGACACATTTTCAGTGTTGCATGTTGTCGAAAGGAAAGGTCCACTGATTCCTCCCATATGGACGAAGTGTGTTTAACACGCATGCTGGAAACTCTCCACCATCCCTTCTAATCTCTTGTGCTCCTTCCAATCCGTAGCTCCCTGCCAGCCTCCAGTACTTCTACCACCCGGCACCAGTTTGGCCTCAGTACAAGAAGGGCGCTCCGGTGTTTCTCAATGCAGTGTGCGCGCCTCCGCCGCCTCCACCTCCGCTCCATCAGGTATTTCGCTACTACATCCTGCCGCAGCCATCTCCTCAGTTCATTCTGCCTCAAGCCACCCTGCAGCCGTGGGGAGCTGTGAAGGGTTAGACCGTCCAGGACGTGTGGGGTCCAGGTGGATGAAGCATTACAAGCTCCTTCAACTGAGCCATGGCGCGTTAATTCTCTGAGTTTAGCTAACCGTGGGCCAAAAAAAAAAAAAAAACTTTTTAAAAACTGTATAGCTCGAAGTTATTCCCTGTACAACCTGTAATGATTCCTCTGTCCTTTTCACTTCTGGTGACTTGTAATTCATGGCTTGTACTCTGCACGGGGATGCCACTGAACTGCATTGCAAAAAAAAAACGTTTACGTACTGTAAACGTTTAGAATGAGTTCAATCTCTGGGTGCTTGGACTCACTCAGGACATCTCAGCAATGTCCTTCACACCAAATAGTTGTCTTTTCAGGCGTTATTTCTTTTATTATGTAATTTCTCTGACCAAATACGGTCCAACGTGTGTTCTTCACATATAATCAATGTAAAATGTGATTCAGGGGTTTAATCTATTAGCAAGAGTGACAATATCTGTATTTTAAGAATAATGTTTTTGCGAAACTGCTTGTAAATAATACAGAACTCGGATACCATAGATAGACGGATGCACATTTTCTAATCTCACTGTCTTTTTGTTGTAATTTATTTGGCCACCAGTGGATGGCACTCAACCGATAGCTAACACATGAAATTGTATATTTTTGTGTGAATAGTGGCTGCTGTATTTTTACAAATCAAACCCAAACATGATACAATGTATTTTCAAGTGTCTCTGTTGTATGGCCTGCTTACTGCTGTGTGTTTTTAAAGTTTTTCTTTGCTATGGAGATCTGCTACAGCTATATACATCCTGAATAGTTTTCCCCCACTGACTCGTATACTGTGATTTTCATCTTTAATTATATTGATGCATATTTATTTAATGTCCATGCAACCTTGAAACTCATCTGTGTTTGTAAGCATTGTTTGCTTTAACCTTTTGCATGAGCATTTACCTTTTTAATGCAGCACAATAAATCCACTCATACCTGAAATCATACATGTTTCTTTTGCTGATTTCTATAATCAACACGTTTCAGTAGAGGTTTTGGCACCGTTTATATCGTTTTCTCTCATAGAAATAGCTTGACTTGGTCTAGGAAACACCCGTCAGTCTAAATACACTCCACTGAATGTCACTCAGAGTTGTAGGGATCATCATTACCGTCAGCACGACCTGCAGGATGCTGCAGCGGAAGGACTCCTGTGCTGGATATGACGCTGTTCCTCCTTAAACGGGCCTCGTGAAGAGGGTGAGGGGCAAACTATTCAGACAAGTATGTAGTTAAGATATATGTGTAGATATAAATAAGAGAAAAATAGCTGGGAAACAAAATGACTGGAGAGAGTGAAGGCCAGGACGTTTATGAGTCAGTGCCAGGAAACCTTGATGTTTCACAACAAGTCAAAGAATGAAGGTACTCAACCACGAGATGTCACTCTACAGCTGCTGGTGAACTCGTGCTCGCCACTGTTACAGCGCGTTAACAACATATATATATATGTATGTATGTATGTATGTATGTATGTATGTATGTATGTATGTATGTATGTATGTATGTATGTATGTATGTATGTATGTATGTATGTATGTATGTATGTATGTATGTATGTATGTATGTATGTATGTATGTATGTATGTATGTATGTATGTATGTATGTATGTATGTATGTATGTATGTATGTATGTATGTATGTATGTATGTATGTATGTATGTATGTATGTATGTATGTATGTATGTATGTATGTATGTATGTATGTATGTATGTATGTATGTATGTATGTATGTATGTATGTATGTATGTATGTATGTATGTATGTATGTATGTATGTATGTATGTATGTATGTATGTATGTATGTATGTATGTATGTATGTATGTATGTATGTATGTATGTATGTATGTATGTATGTATGTATGTATGTATGTATGTATGTATGTATGTATGTATGTATGTATGTATGTATGTATGTATGTATGTATGTATGTATGTATGTATGTATGTATGTATAAACATGTACAATAAGGCATCTTGCGCTTTTTATGGTCTTTCTCATTTTTGCTTAGAAAAAGAAAGACACGGTTGTAGTTTGTTCCGCGAAAAATAAAATCGGCTGCAAAACATTTTGTTCTTGTGACAACTTTCAGGCTACTTTTCTGAGAGAGCATCGCGGAACATACTCTCTCTCACACACACACGCGCACGCACACACCCAAATAATTCGTTTGAGTCAGACTGACGCACACTCTTAAAATGATAACGCATGCTAACAAGAGTATCCTTCATCGCTCACTCCAGTGTGCATCAGTACGCGTAACCACGCCGCGCCGGTTGGTGTTGAGGAGAGGGTGTGTTAGATGCCAAGTGTTTTGGTAAATCACGCTACTTCGATGAGCGACAAACGAGAGAAGGGCCCGGTACACAGTGCGCCCATCGGACTATGCCCTCCCCAACTCGGGAGGAAAGCAAAGGAGAGACCGGACAGGCACAGGACGGAGCAACGGACTGCGACGACGGGGATAGAGGGACAGGCGGCCGTCTCGTGCGCGCTCTGGAGATGGAGATGACAAACCGCAGCCTGCACGGCGACTCCAAAGTGAATTGTGTGAATTGCGATGGCTTGGTCAACCGAAACGGCGGGGACTCGGCAGAAGTGTCCGTGCCGCTGTCACTCCCCGGGAAGCGGACAGCTCACATGGAGGGAGACGAACTCCACAGACTGCGAGACAGGAAGTTTTTATTGGAGGACAGAAAGCGCCTTTGCGCGTTGTCTTTGGGGACTGCTCTGCTCGGAATACTGCTCATGATAATCCACTCCGAGATATGTCTCTACGTTTATAAACCGGTAGGTTTAAGAAATACACCAATGTCTTTTAAACATGTAAGAATTGACTGCATATTCAAATCAAATAATTCTATTAGAAATGTTTGAAATGTGACACTTTGGTTTTGTTGGCACTCGATCCTTAGAGCATGTTAACCATCTCGGTTTCCACTGCAACAGTCTCACAAATCAAATCTAAACTTCAGCTATATCGCACTTTTACAAGACAAGTATTTAACGTAAAGCATCCACCTGCATCTTCAAAGTTCGAACAATAAATAACACCACCTAAATTGACTTTGTCTTGGCAGCTGGTCGAGACGCCTCAGTGTTGGCTATTGAACGCATCATAAAAAGACAACATAATGAACAAATGTATTAATGTCTTGCTTTTGTCAGCATCATGCAGTGGAACGAAAGTTAACAACCTGCCTGCTGCTGTGTGGTTGCACCTCAACTCTTCTTCAACTCCTTGTTAGAACTGCTCAAACTATAGTTTTTCACTTATAAAACTGACACCAACAAATGAAAACAAACCATGCTATCTTTAATTCATGACATATTTCAGTAACTCAATTTGATCATAACTTGTGCAGAAAAACAACATTACACAACTGGCTCTATTTGTTGTAATAACAACGGTCTTGATTAGCTCACAGCCCAAGCATGCAGCACAACCTGCACCTGGGCTTTGAACCCCCTGACCTATACTGATTAGTTAACCCATTTCCAGACACTCTATTTAGAAGCACAGCCTCATGACATTAACATGCAGATCTCAGTGGATAACAATGCCAGGCCACACAATCAAAAAATTATTAACTACCCCTAACTTCATATAGCGCAGGCCAGTTCCACATGTGGAAAAAAGTTCTCATGCGCGCAGAAAAAAACAGCAGACCACCTCCATGCTGTGAAGTCAGTGATTGATTGCATTGTCCGAGAGCCCCCACATTTCTAACTCACATCAGCTCCCATCTTTTTGAGAAACCGATGGAATCATGGAGAGTTGGGCTCGCAAAAGCACGTCCGTGAAAATAACGGTGTTGGCACAAATATGACATTACAATTCGAATACGAACCAAGAACAGGTGTTGTCTGTCGACTCCTAACAACAGCCATCGGCTTCTGTACCATGGAAAAGCTGATGCACTGGAAAAGTGTTCTTCGCCGCAGTTAAAGCATATTATTTTGGAAAGGCTGCATTGCTGATTTAGCCATAGCTTATATAACCATTTTCAGCATTTGTCTTTAAACTTCATGTGATGTACAAGTCATGTATGTGAGCTGTGACGTCTTCCTCCCCTCTGGACTGACATGACTTTTGGTCACATAGCGTTTGTCTAATCTACACAATACAGTGTGGCCGGTAGCACACACAAAGCCATTTCTAAGTATACTGCAGGGTATTTTGGATCTGCCTACTTAGACCTGGAAGCTAATGTCATTCTTCAAAGTTATATTTTAAGCTTACCATTTCATGATTATGCATGAGAAACAGGGCTATTTATGGAATGCTTTTCCACGTTTCACCTCTTTCCCTTCCCAAGATTGCTCGCAGTACTTCAGGCTATCTTTCCACATCATTTAGTGTGTAATTAGAGTGTTTGCATGGCCAGTGTAGAATGTCTTGAGTTGGGCTGTGCTAGAAGTGTGCACTTAGACTTAATTGCAATCCTGTATCCTCCTTTCTGCAACTGTTTGATGACTTTCCTGGAATGACTTTACAACCCATTCAATATCCACATAATGAGGCTGAAAAATGTTGCATGATGTCCAGTATTTAAAAAAAGGCTTGGATAACTTTGGTGGGCTCTATTAACTCTGGTCCTCAGCCATGTGTGATTATATAACAGCAGGTTTGCGGTCCAACAAGTTAAGCATGTTTTGGCAAAACCAAGTTTGACCGCGTTCATTTCAGATTTAATCAGAAATATCTGACATTAAATTGCTAAGATTTATCTTCATGCAATGATTTTCTCACATACAGCACATTGTACCACCTCTCTTAGCACTGATACAATATTACAGCTTACACAATCGCAACAAACATACATGCTACCATCTTTGTAATATACTTATATGCTCTCTTAGCGGTCAATTATTTTTAAATATCACAAAGTTTGTAAAATAAACAGACATATTGTCATGTTTTACCTGTTTGGGTTGACTGGCAGCTCAACATGTTTTTGTTTTGTATCAGTTGTTTGCATCATTTTCTGACTGCACAGCACTTCCCTTTTTCAGCTGTTTAATAAGCTCCGGCTTTCTCCTGTTATGATTTTAAAAGTTGATTGTTTTGCTGTTGGAAAGCAACATCTGGCCAGGGCCAAGGGCACATTTATAGTACCGATGTATAATGGACAACATTTTCCTTGCGTTTTAGCTAAGACTTACCAGCATCACTTGTTAAAAATTGGACTAAAGCCATGCAATTACCTACAAATAATGCAGCAAACAAACCCCCAAAAAATATTTTCACTCATTTTTTTTTATTTGACAGATATCTTTTTTAAGTTAAAAACAATAACCTCAAAAATATGATGACGCAAATTCAACTTTGGATCACAATAACGTATGCTTCCCCGTATGCGTAAAACTGGCACTGGCTACATATAGGCCAGCTATGGTCCTGATAAAACCAGCCAAAACTCACCCAAAGCTGTTGCCATATAGCTAGATGAGCATGCAGGATACCAGGATCCTCAAATCAAAGCATCTGAATGGAATTCAGCCATCATTCATTTGATTATGCACACCTGTGCTTTCCTTACTGTGAGTTCCTGAGAGTCCCATGGACAAGGATGGAAAACCTGTTTTACAGGGTGCAGTGAAGTGGTATACTCCCTTGTGGTCTTAGAGGGCGAGTGATCTGTAGGGTTTTGCACCTGCACCTTGCTAAACATCACCTCCCTGCTTTCACCGGAATTTCGCTGACATTTTTTGATGCAGCGTTTGACTGGGTCACTCTTACTGTAATAGTAACGTATGGTGTCACCCAGCAGTGATTATGTAGTCACCCTGTAGCTTCACAGTGAGATCACCTTGTGCCGTTTTTGGTTGGTATTAACTAAACTTCCAAATGTTTTACCCGCTGTGATGTCTCCTTTCCCATGACTGTCCCACTATGCCAGTTTAATATTCTTGTCGGATATTATTTGTATCCTCAAGTTTCAGGATGCGTGTAGTTCCAGGAGTGACTTACAGCACAAGAATCGACATGATTCCTAACAAAACCACAACGACTAACAAACCAAATTAGAAAACGTAAGTGATGTATGTACCGTAGTATTTCTTTGCCAAGTATTTATTTGTTACAGTATATACAAACTAGACCACCATCTTTTGCACTGAATTCATGGTGTCCGTCCAAGACTATGAGAAACAATCTTTGTCATGAACAACCAGATTAGGTTCATCGGCCTAGAAATGACTACTTCCATTGTGAAAACGTTACAAAAACAGATTTACAAACTCAGCAAGAACCATGTTGTTGAACTCTCTGTTATGGAATGTGGTGAAATGTTGAGCTTTTGTGGGGTCTTCTAATTAGCCCTGGACGAAATACAGACGTGATGTGGATGCTACAGGAGAATCTGTGGAAAACGGCTTACCTTGCCAACGGACGGCACACCATACCAACTACAAGCTCAAGTTTCCTCAAGTTTGAAAGTTTGTAATTATCTTTTTAATCCGTAAACCACATTAAACGGCACTTTCCGTTAACAACTTCCATTGACGTATCAGTTGCACAGAGATGCATGAATGAAGGGTAAAGGTGCTCCTTTACCTGCTAAGACAGAGGTGGTGCAGCAGAAGCCATATGCTTGTCGTTCTTAATTCATCTGTGTCTCCGGCTGTCAGTTCCCTGGAATGAAAAGTATTTAATTACAAGTGCTTCTGTAAGTGAGTGGCTTTTTATGTACCTCTTTTGCAGTACATTACAGGATCAGTAATTGTACCTTTCATTTGGCTGAGGTTTGGAAATTTCTAATGATGCTCCATTTGGAAAGGCAGGGATCACAGAGTAGCCATCAGTTGTGCTGTTATAACACAATCAGCAGTATATTATAAATGTTGTTTTATGGAAAGGAAATCTCTGACAAAATCTTTATTGCAAAGAAGAGATGGCTAGCACACCTTTAACAGCATTACTGATTGGAGAGTCAGCGTGAAAAGCACACTCAACTCAAACTGACTTGTTGAAAAGTATATCTTACCACATGCATGTAATGAATACTTGATGTTTGATTCTCCCTAAGGGTCATCTCTCATTATTATTTTCGTTATTAGTGATCATTAAGGATTGGTCAATTCTTTTTAAAATTCACTGAAGACATGAAATATCACAAAGGCATGGCCGACAGACCAAAAGCCAAGCGTGTTTAATTCACAGTGAAAAGCAGCAGTTGGTGATTGATTTTCTGTTGACTCATTGATTATTCAACGAATTAATTCAGCACTACATTGTAGTTTTGATAGTCAGTCTGAAACAAAGGTACACATTAAAATCAGTTGATGAAAAATCACTTGTCCACTACACTGAGGTGACATGTGCTTCATGCTTGGTGCGGTTGGCAGCTCAATTGTTGTTGGGTGAGAAGCTGGTGAGGGATCAAATCCAATATACAGTCTAGCAACACCTATTGGTTGGTCTGCCAAAAAAAGAGCAAAACAATGATTTTCTCACCATGGTCTAATGTGCATAATGTTATAATGACACATATTTATCTTTTTATTTTGTACATGTCTAACTGGAATATGTCTTGCATCCTTGGTTGCTTTTTTTGTTCTTTAATAGACCAAATCTCTGGCTAACTCATTAACGTTGTAATATGTAAGTACATAATGTACCTTTAAAGGATACTCCCCCAGTAACAAGCTTTGTTACTGGTCAGAGGGCACATTGACCTGCAGAGGCCATATGTCTGTTTTAAACTTATATTTCAGTCATTTTCTTCTTGATTGGATACTCTGTTGCTCTTTCCAACCCTGTCATCGTGACAGTGAGCATTATAGACACCGAGATTTTTCATAAAACCTTGAAAATGGAGAACATAAATGGAAAGAAATCAAATCTTCTTGCCTTATCTCCCTTTCCGTCCCAGGGCTCAAACATTGCCTTATTCATCAACTGTTCCATCAGCCTGTCCACTGGGTGTCTCCTGATCCTCATCATACTTTTCCATCATAAGGACATCAGGGTGAGTTTCCCTTTCCCCCTTTGTTTCCAACAGTTTGGACGCCCTCTTTGTGATGTTGCGTGTGCCAGAGTGAAAGCCTGACCGTTTGCATGCGAAGGTGCGTTGTTGTTGCATTGTTGGCTTGCCATATTTTGTGCACCACTTTTTATACCAGTAAATGTTTGTTCCTAATTAGCCTGGCTAGAACGCCACTTTGTTCAAGATACCTGTGCCTTTTAGAAGGAGTTCTCGGTCCACTGATGGCAGCCTCAACACTGATTATCTGTGTTATGTGCATAACAAAAACCCTGGATGAAAACCTACATGAACAATTTTGTAGCTGCGCTATTTTTCCAATCCACATGGCTCACTGCCGTTGTGTTTGAAATCAGTATACATGAAGGGATTCGGTTGAAATTAAACAGTAAACAACCTTTCATTTTCCCTTGTGCACACTCGCAGCATGCATATCCAATAAAGTGCAGTACGAACGAGCGCAGAAAGGTTTTGGTCAGGTTGCTGGGTTCGTACTCTCACACACAGTGTCTTCGGTGTGGTTGCAAGTCATTTGTGTCTGATACAAGCGGCCTCCGTGCAAATGTGCAGAGGAGATAAGGAAGGACAGGCTAAGGGTGGAGACCAACACACAGGCAGGGTTCAGCGATTCCTCATGTACCTTCAAAATCTTGGGTGTCAGAGGGGACAAACTAAGTCAAGCCAAAAACATCAGGTTGCTTCAAACCAGTGGAGCAAGGAGAGGAGAAAGTGGACCTTCACTCTACTCTGGAGAATAAAATGAGGCCCGGTAAAGATACATTCCCACTTCCTTACATGTGAACAACTCATACAAATCAGCATACAAGTTTTCCTCTCAGATTTCTGTTGGATATCAGTGGTTTCAGATATCTTTGGAGGCTTAAAAGACATCTCCCTTATCACAGACCTTTACAAACATGATGTACTGTAGAGAACTGCATATTTGCATTTTGTTTTAACTTGTCTTTGTTTTACGCTTGAGATGCAAAAACACATAAAACACACAAAGTATATGCATATCCCAGCATGCCACATAATGAGATTAGTTTTTGTGTGACTCAGTGAAAACATCGCATTGGATCTTTTGTAACGACGGGTAGCGCCGAGCTTTGATAATGTCATCAACTTGTGTCGTAGGAAAATAAGAGGTGAAACTGGAGCCAGTGACAGAGTATCAAGTGTTTTGTACTCAAGTTTTAAGGAGAGGATTAGATGATTTCCACTTAAAGATGTGATTGTATCTGCAGTGGTTTCCATCAGTACTTATCATTTTCTTCTCTCACTCTCTGTCTCTATACTGTCCTCCTCCATCTTCCAGCTGTTTGTCATTGACCACAAACAGGTGGACTGGCGTATTGCCATGAGCAGCCACAGGGTTCTTGTGATCACTCTGGAGCTGCTGGTCTGTGTCATCCATCCTGTTGGCACATACTGGGAGGTGGGCCTCCATGCCAACTCCTCTTCCTCAGCTCCGCTCTGTATTTCCAACCACCACGGCGAGGCCCTGATGGACATCGAGCTGCTGTTATCTGTGCTGATGTTCCTTCGCTTGTACCTGGTGCACAGAGCCATCCTGCTGCACAGCAAAGTGCTGCTGAGCGCCTCCTACAGGAGTATCGGCTCGCTCAACAACATAAACTTCACCTTCCGCTTTGTACTCAAGATACTGATGAACAAATACCCGGCGCGCACGCTGCTGGTCTTCATCCTCTTCTTCTGGCTTACCGCGTCCTGGATGCTTACTTTGTGTGAGAGGTAGGGAAGAGAGATGTGTATGTGTCAAGTTACAAGTCAGACTACCAGCAAAAAACTGGCGTGACGTATGTTTGCTGTGTATACTGAACATTATAGTGATTACTTAGGCTTGCACAAATGAGACACAAAAGCACTTGCACCAACCCTGAAGGTTATATTATGCAGTACATCAAAAATATGATTTTCTTTCAATGGCAAAGCCTTCGATGAACAATCTGTCCTGAAATATGCTTTAATTCACAAACTGATATGATTTGCAGCAGTTAAGTAAAAAAAAAAAAAAAAACGACAGACAAGAGAGTCAGATTTGTGAACTGTTTTATGATTTCTTTCACTAATACTTTCTAGTATGAAAGCAAAACTTTTTGCTTCTTCTATAATACACACATACACACACACACACACGCGCACACACGCACACACACACACACACACACTACAGCTCTGTCTGGAGGTTTCACCCCACATCTAATCTTTGTACATTAAAATATTGAAATGTTTGGCAGGTTAACATTGCTGCTCGCAGCTTGATGGTCAATTTGACTCCAAAAACTGATTTGATAGTCATTCTATGTCGTTACTCGTAACAAATGGCTTCTTAGCGCGAGCAGACTAAGTGTCAAGTTTACCCTGTTTGACTGTTTGAACAGTGTGAGGTCATTTGTTCATTTGAACCCTAATGGGAGGTTTCGTCCTCAGTTTCACATATCTCAGTCTTGTATGTTTTGATTTGTCAAAAGTAATAAAAGAGCTTGTGATTGATAGCTGATAAGACCACCAAACCTTTTTAACACTGAACTGTTTCATCAGTCATGGTGATGAACAGATGAACATTCACACTCTGTATGACTTCTTTGTGTGGTTTCTGCAAAGTGTACGTTGGACTTGTGCTTTGTAATGTTTTACAAGTTTACACTGGTAGTCATGCACTTCCCGACTTCCTGTTAAGCATCCACACTGATAACGCAGTTTGATTAACAGAGCACACCTTTATCAAACTCAGAAGACACATCATGTTCAGGAAATGTTTAATTTATTGTTGTATCTAAGACAGGAAGTTATATGCAACTGTAATCATAAGGTTCCTGGAAAAGACGATGTAATTTATACAAATTAAGAAGAAATGGATAATTGGGAACAGGAATTAATCAATTTGTACACTTCCAATTACTTCATTCTAATTCATTACTAGTGTTACATAATGAGTCTTGCAAGTGCACAGTAGGACAGCAATAGGCAAGCATTCAACATATTGACTGGGAGGGGGGATATCATAATATAGACAATGGAAATGTATTCATTTCTCTGCCTTCAGGAATTTTGTCACTTTGATATTTTTAGTAATATTAGGCCATTGTGGGAAATGTTGTCCTGCAACGAGCAGGACTGTTTCATGGCAAAACTAGATTTTTACAGGATGTTTGATTCAATAATGAGGTCTTTGGATTTTTCAGGAATTTAACTTTCCATCTGGTTATTTTGTCCATGAACTGTTTCTTAAAGATACCAAGACATATAAAGTATTGTTAATGCAATATACGATTTTAAACTGTATACTGTGATAGAATATCTTATTTGTGTCACCCATTCCTATATATGGAGAATAAGGTTTCCATATAAGATTAATATAACTAGTAATGGATGACTATTTCAATAATTTGGTTTAAATAGAGCATTCCTTTCACAGTAATACACCTGTAAATCAACAATTGTTTATAAAGTCAACACAACTAACTAAACTTAAATAACTGTCTCACAACTGTCTCTCTATTTTCTCTATAAAACATACTGAATTACATTTTTAAAGGAAACTTCCATGGAAATTATTTGGAAAAATGTAACTGGCATCAGATTAAAAATGGTTATGTTTCAGTAAAACATGGTTATGTAGGAAATGGTTATGAATGTTTAGATTAGCCATGGTTGAGCTTATGTAAAAGTTAACTGCGGCTATAGATATATGTTTAAAATATGTTTGGGACCTTGCCTTTAACGACAGTCCGTAAGAATACACAACAGGTTTTATTACGACACCGTCTCACTCCTGCTTTCTCCTCCGTCATGCAGGCAGACCCAAGCAACGACAGGCCACATGGACACGGCTATGTGGCTCATAGCCATCACCTTCCTCACCGTGGGCTATGGGGATGTGGCGCCCAACACCAGCTGCGGCAAAGCGGTGTGTCTCTTCACTGGAGTCATGGTAACTAGGTTAGGTTGCTTGTTGAGACTTTTGTTATTTTATCATGTATTGTTTGGGGAAATGAAGATTTCCTGCTCATTTGAGATTTATTTATGAAATATAAAGGTTTCAAAAAATATTGCATAACTGTGCATATTGAGGGATATCGACACCTGTTGAGTCGTTTCAAGTGCTTGCTTTGGCTTTCGTTTGGCCTCTTATCAGAAAAAAGACTTGGCCAGAACAGTAGTCGTGGTTTCTACACAAAAGACATGTAATACTCAGTTCAATAAACACAATGTCTTATCTTTGTTTCACTTCTGTATGTATTCCTAACCCCCCCGCCCCCTTTCAAGATGTTCTCTCGCTGTCCTTTTTATTTTCACTTCATTTTGTCCCGTTGTGTTGTTTCTGCAGAGGTCCATTGTTTCTCCCTTACTTTTACTTTTATTCCGTTTCTGCTCTGTTCCATTTGAGTCTCTCGATTAAGTTCTATTTGTTCTGGTTTTCTCCATTTCATTTAAATTTGTTCCATTCCATTCTGTTCCGTTCCATTCCTCCCCGATATAACATGTCCTGTTTTGCTCTGTTTTATTGCCTTCTGTTCCGTTCCATATTGTTCTGCTCTATTCTGTTCCATATCATCCTCTCTGGTTTGCTTCATTCCCTTCCGTTTCTGCTCTGTTCCATTGCAGCAGCTCTTCCCCTATCTTCCTATTCAGTTTTCCCAGTTCATATTGAGACAGTTCAGCTAGTTCACGTCTCTCCTGTGCCTTTTGTGTTCTATCCCAGCCCATATAGTTATACTTGTGAATTGAATGCCCTGCTGCACACCCTAGCGGTGCTGACAGACCTGCATGCCTCCATTCCGTTGTGTGTGTGATTTAGATCGCAGCTGTAAATAATGGCTGGTGCTTCTGCAGGACCTTGTTGGTACCAGGCACTCACACAGAAAGACTGAGGGGGGAAGCTGTCAGCATGCAGTCCACATAAAACATCTGCATGAAGCATGATGTCATTGTTTTGCTGCACTCACTGACTCCTCATATATGACAATAAAAGAAACTAATTAAAATATCCCAGAGAGAAAGAATAGAAAGCATCACATTAGCACCAAATAGTAAGAGCAAATAAAAGCAAAAAAGTGCATTTTGTTTTAAATTACAGCAAGATAATGTTTTTTAATGGGCATGCAAAGGATTGGCAAGGAGAGGAATGAAAACAAAAGGTGGAAAGGAGGGTCCGAGATAGAGCAAGAGGGTTGAAGGATACTTGAGATAAAACACAAAGAGTTACTGTAAAGTAAAATAAACAATTAGTAACTGAGAGTGAGGAGTGGCTGTGTGTTTGAATAGGGAATAGATTATGGTTCGCTGCCTCACCTCTGCTCCGTTAAATTGTGGTACAAGCAGATAAGAGTCCCCACCGCGGTTCTGGATGTGGGCACGAGTCCGCTTCAGACACTTCTGTGACAGAGTGGAAAACAATCTGTTACCTCATTCTCCAGCTCCCTTGTTTTTATAAGCTTCCATCCTTATACGGGGAAACTTTCCACCATATCCATTTTTAGGTGGTTTATTGACGTTGGCACCACTACAACAGGAGTGTGCGCCAACCTGTGTCTGTGATTTGGAAAAAAAATAATTTCCTACTCTCATCAGGGCAGTTATAGGAGCCGGTCACTGGGATCTCACACCTGTATATGGCTGAACACCTCTATGGTCAGCACTTCTGCTTGACTTCAGCAATAACTCAATTTGCAGCTGTGTTTCAGGGGTTGACAACTCTGTTTGCATCCCATCACTGTGTGTGGATGGATCCAAGGAAAGAGTTTTTACCTCCTAGGTTCCACAGACGGTGTAATTACAGATATTCTGTGGACATTGGAGGGAAAGATAAATATATATATTTTAAAACTGTCTTTTCTTATGCTCATGCTTGATCTTGCTCTCTCCTCCTCTCTCTCTCTTTCTCATGCAAGCTGAAAAGAGGAAAACAGGTAAAGACTTTTAATGATTATCAGTGGTAGACATGAAATCAGCGTGGTGATTTGTCTGTGTTTCCTTTCAAGTGTTTGTTTGAGTTTGACTATATGAGATTTTCTCTGCGGCCTTTTTGAATCCTAACCATCATTCTGTAGTTCCCTGTCCAGCAATAGCACACAGCTATTCTCAGAGGAAACCAGCACTATAGCAGTGCCACACAGGCCTGTGTCTAACCATTGAACTCTCTGTGTAAATATAACTTTGATTTATTGGACAAAACCATATGAGGTATGAAGATCAACATTCGGATTTCTGAAGAAGTGCTTTCCCAGAAGGGGAATGGTGGAGCAAAACACACAAAACTGTTAACGTTTTTCTTGAGTTCTACCGTGTTGATGTCACTACAGTATACAGGATCAATCTCAAATGCTGACATGATCATTGAGAAACCATGCCCACGTCCATGTGTGTGTGTGTGTGTGTGTGTGTGTGTGTTGGGTTCTAGGGTGTAGCCTGCACTGCCATGCTGGTGGCAGTCGTTACCAAGATGCTGGCGTTGAACAAAGGAGAGAAACATGTGCACTTCTTCATGCTGGACATCCAGATCTCTAAAAGGGTAAGAGCAACAAGTCAAGTTACTTAGCAAAAGGATTATAATGTTAAAGTTTACATTGTGAAAACACTACAATACATCTATAAGGAGTACATGGCAACTCACCGATTTATGATCCATTCTCTGCAGCAGTTTCTTGATCAGAAGTGTAACTTTTGGATGTACGCGCATGGCCATTTTCACTCGGGATTTTGCTGTTTCTTATCCACTGACAGGCTTCATCTGACAAGTATGACTTCAAAGACCAGTATTGTTTTGCATGTTTCAGCTCATTTACTACAAACCATGCGTACTTTACGTTACTGCAAACTCTGTTTCAAAGCCAGCTGAACTGTTGTAGATTTTGGAATGCACCTTCTCATTAATTTTTATATGAGAACCAGCTTGCAGAAAGTTGGAACTTGTTTTAGTTCGGTAATCTATCTCAATGAAGAGCAGGTCTGTGTTTATTGTTGTCAAAGTCACTGGAACATTGTGTGGTAATGCAGCTGTGGTGGTGCAGAATGATGAGAAAAGTCTGTTCTGCAGTGCCAGACGACAGTAACATAACTCAATAAAAGAAAAGTTCAACATTTTGGTATGCTTTGGAAAATGCTTGTCAGTTATGTAAAATGTGTTATCTGTATTGAAAGAGACAAAAACATATAAAACCACCATACCATGAAGTAGAATTCAACAATAAGTCTTTACATACAAATATTAACACATAACTATTACAGCTTAATAAAGGACAGATGACTCTTAACCTAGAAAACGTAGGTGTAGCAAAATGTGACAATATAAACCCTAATGACATCACCAGGAACATCGTACCAACTTTGACAATGACAAACAGATCTAACTCCAAATGTCCAATGTAACAGGTGCAAAACAAAGTGTATTTATTATTATTGAAGGTTCCCAACAGGAGCCGTACAACCTGAAATCAGTGGCTGATAATTTTATGATAATATTTATCAAATAATTGAATAAACTTTCCTATTCAACTATTTAGTAAACAGTTAACTACCCGAGGTTACTGCCCGGCAGCAAGACAAATAAGAAGAACGACAAAGCGGATGGAGCGGTCAGGATGGAAGCGTCACTACTTTATTTGTGTGGCTTGCGTGTTTTGGTTTTTGAGTCTATTTAGAAGAAATTCTTTTTTTTCCTTCAATAAGAGACACCAGAGGACAGAATAGTGTGGGAAAGGAGGAGGGAGAAGCCAAGCTCTATATAGCATTTTCAAGGTGTCAAACAGAGGAAATCATCTCACCTCCGTCAGGAAAGAAACCTGTGTCAGTTCAGGACGGTTCAGCGATGGGCAGGAAACTGGTTGTGCTTACGTTCGTGTGTGTGGAAGTGGCTTCCAGAGGACTTTGTTTGTAGGCTTGGACAGGATTCAAGTGTTTGCTTAGTGATGGGAAGAAGGAGGTGTCTGATAAATAAACGCTTGTAAGGAAACATGAAGCCAGAAAAGTGTCTCAGGACTACACATAAACATGTAATGATGGATAGAGTTCCGAGTATATTAGTGTCAGTTTGTGTTACAGCCTCTCGCTAGCAGTGTAAAGCAGTGTCTGAGTGCGGTAGGTGCACTGTTTTGGAGGATACAACCATTTCCTTTCTCCCGGTAGCTGCATCCTGTCACTTGCTGCATCTTTATGCCCTGCTTGTGATTGCTGGAGTCCGTGTGTGTGTTTTCGTGCATCCTTCTGAGCTATCTGGTGCAGTCCAGATATACACCGATGGGAACAAGGGAAGACATCTGGATGCAGACACTGACAGCCTCTATTAATAACCCTCACAACAGGGCCAGAGTGACATCATCACGGGGCACTTCCAGTGATTTGTGCAGGAAGCCAAACAGACATGAATAGAATCAAACAGAAAGGTGCAAAGGTGATACCGGAGAACTTGTATCCCACACTTATAGTTTGTGTGGCCTGTCCAAATTCTTGTATATGAGCATCTATGTAAGACCTGATAGTTTAGTTATGTAAGACCTGATAGTTTATCTGAAATCAGCATCATATAGATAAATAGTTCAGCAGAATGGACTACCTGTCAAGCTTGCATGTTTGATTGACTTTATCTTGATGGTCGTATCATGGTCGTCACTGCTCCTGGAACCTCCGCGGTTTGATCGGTTGATTTGAATGTGTCTGTCTCTTCACCAGATCCGGCACGCTGCTGCTAATGTGCTGAGGGAATGCTGGCTTCTGCATCGCACACACCTGACAAAGGGCAACCGCGGTGAGCACCGAAGACACCAGAGATGCCTTCTGGAAGCCATAAGAGTGTGAGTTACTGTATCGCAAAATGGTGGCGTCAGGCAGGATGTCTGTGTGTGTGTGTGTGTGTGTGTGTGTGTTTGTATCTGGGCAAGGGATGTACGTTGGTGGTGGGTTGCGTGCCTTCCATGTGTAATTTACAGGTCATTAACTTAGTGTCAACATGCTTAACCACAGAGTCACCATTGTTGATGGCTAATTCATATACCAATTTGTTTTGTTGGCCTATTGTCTGTGGGCGAGGCATGTGTGAACAAGGGTCCACCCTTTTGTTACACCGAATTCAAGACAAAGCTCTTAGACATACTGGCAAACAACTAATTAAAGCACACTGGTGCCATCTTCTTTTTGCACGTATTTTTCCATTTGAGTTGTGTCTCTTTGTTAATGAGCCCAAGCTTCTAAGAACAAGTGGATTGCACAAGACAGGAAGTCCAGACATGTGACTGAATGCTTCATTATCCTGACAAAAGGATCATGTGTGTGAGTGTGTTTTAGACTGGGTGGAGGGGTTGTACTTCCTGCTTTAAACCAGGGAGAGCCACTATAAATAAATATACTGTGGAAAGTTCGAGCAGGAGGCACCTCCACCCGATAGGATGAGGAACATCATGAGACCATCGCTCTAATGTCTCCAGAGACTGGCTGCAATATTGACTTCCATATGTCATTTTTTGGTGGTTTCATCCATCCCAGGTACACCAGATACTACATTTAACCCTTTTCCACCTTTATATGTCAAAAACCTTCCAGCAATGTTTCATAGCTACAAACACAGCGTGACTTCTGCATGTTGAGTAGTGGAATACTCAGCATATTCCTCCACAGATCAGAGTTTCTGTATTGTGCCAGAAGGACAAAAATAGGACGCTCCATTTGCAGATGTGCGCTTCGGAACTCATTGGAGCATTTAAAGAGGCAATGCTTAAGATTTCAGTCCTGGTTGTTTTGGAATTTTTAAGGATTACAAAGAAATTGTGCCTTGAGTTTTGGAGCCTTGTGCTGCATCTGCAATTCGATAGTAACATGCAATTTTTCAGCAATGAGAATTGTGTGTATCGTAAAATGTTTGGTTTGTATACAATGGAGAAAAGCTGTAATACAATCCTCAATTCTTTCCAGGAATGTTGCCACAGAAACCCATTTTGTAATACTGCAAATATAGATATTGCAATACTTTCATCAGTGGGCCAGAGGCTCCATCACCTTTGTGTTACCTTCCAAGATTGATGGTGACATAACAAATTTGTATTACAATGAAAAATCTTCGAGAATTCCACTTGAAACCCTGAATACTACACAGTAGTGTCTTACTGTTCTTGCACTAGAACATGACATTTCTTTGAACAGAACCCTTTTCTGTGACTCAGTGTAACATTTGGAATAATACAAATGTTTAAAATACATGAATGACATTTTTTTTTCTTTTTTCTTTTGTACAGATTTCGGCATTTACGCCTCAAACAAAAAAAGCTGAGAGATTACGTCAGTGAGATGGTGGACCTCCCGAAGGTAAATGACAGCTGTCACCGGAATGTTTCACTGGAAAGGCTCGACTAAAAACACTCACTACTTACAGAGACTATTAAGCAGTATTTTACAATCTGCTGATAGGTGTTCAGACACATTAAATGCTTGATAAAAATCTCCATAAAATGTCTCAGGAGTCATTTGTGTCAGGAATTCACAGGCCCAGAAAAGTTTTCCATGTGGTAAAAACCCAAGCTATAAAGACGTTACCCAGTGAGAGGCACTAATGTGTAATTTGTGCACTTTCAAATGCATTTTCCTCATAACCGAACGCTGCACACTCTTACTGACTGAATGCAGCTGAGCCACAGCCAATGAGAGCGCGGAGGACTAAAAAAGAAACCAGATTTGTTGCTGTTGGCTTCTTTTTTTAAAGTTGCAAAATGCCCTGCTAAATGTAGTGACACAGTTTCTAAGTTGGCAACACATGGGTTGGTTTCGAGTCAGGCAGTTTCATTATAAATCTGCAAGATAGACATAAAATGTGGCTGCCCCAAATAAAGTGATATTGAACTTCCTTAACATTAGACTGGCTGCAGTTTTGAGCCCACTGTTTTCACCTTGTAAATACAAAAACCTTTGCATCTGCGTTGTGTGGATGATGTCAACAGATGCAGATGATCATGTGCGACCTCAGCGCCAATTGGAATAACTCCTATCGGGAGCTGGAGCAGCGTATCCTCTCCATGGAGCAGAAGCTGGACGAGCTGAGTCGCTGCTTCCAACAAACCACTGAGCTACTGTCTCAGTTCCTACGTCACCGCAACCCAGAGATCAGGTACAAGCAACCCCTAAGGCTTCTAGCGACGCTGCACCGATCTGCTATCGACACAGTGCAGGATGTGGGATCCAAGCTGAATCGTGAATAACACATTTTTGTTGTTGTGGATTTTCTTTTTTTTGCAGGTGACACGGCTACATACATTTGTTACCGAGACAGATAATTGTCTTCAGTGTTTTCATCTACAGTATCCACGAGAGTGAGACAGTAAATCCTACCTGGAGCTGCTCTCGACTCCTAGCATGGGGAACCACTTGAAGGACTGGCACACCTACTACAGATCTCATCTTCTGGCCCGGTGACCTGCACAATGACTCTAATATTATACGGATAGAATAAGACTTTCACTCCTTGTGTGAGAATCACACAGGACATTTTGAGAAATGTCAAACAAGGACTGTGGAGAGCCTTGTAATCCACGTTGTCAAAGGCTCCAGAGTATAGATTGAACCCTAACCCTGTTTGTAAGGTTTCATTGATGGACTCTATCACTGCCTTATTCCTGTGGAATAAGACACATATTCTTAGATGTTAATTTTATTTGATATTTCTTGTTATTTACAGCGTTAAACTAAACAGTCTCATTAAAAAAAAACCTCTCATCCTCTTTTTCGTTTGCGGACAGTTTAATGGTTACTAAATTCATAATTGTTCGCAAACAGGCTTATTGAATATAATGCAATCTCTGACAATTCCTCATTGTTCTGCTTCCCGCTAACCCAGTCATAGAATTGTGAATGCAATGATGTGTGTTGATGCTCAAACAAGAGAAGAAACTCAACTTCAATCCAAGTATCGTGGGAAGAAACCTTTATTTCAAACTGTAAATCCTTGGGCTTATAGGAGAGCACAACAGAAACGCACAGATTGATGTTGACGCTCATGGTTGTAATCATCTGTTGCAGAAATAGCATCTTACAGTTTACACCTGCTCTGAGAACACAACTTGGGTGCGAGTTGTCTTTAAAAGCAACCCAACAGCTCCATCTAGTGGACATGAATATAAAAAAGACATAATATTGAGGAACGTTAACATTGAAATCATGGAGAGATTATATAACTGCAAAAAAAAAAGACATGCTATTTTCAACCTTAATATTAAGACCTCTATAATGTCTCACATGAGCATAACATTTGAATCAGCTGTAGTAAAAACAAAAGGACTCCAAAAACAAAAGAAACTCCAATACAAACCTCACTCTTAAGAATGCACTTTGTGAAAAGAATAAATAATGGCTGAACTGGACTAACTCTTTCTCTGGAGGATAAACTGGAGTTTTGATGTTTTAATTTAATCCAATACTGGAAATAGTTCCATGTGGGTTAATGCGTGTTGTCAAATGAATTTATGAGTAACTTGTTCAAACGTTGTTTATCTGTATCATGTGTCATTTGCACGAGGTGAAAACATGTTAACAAGCATCCAGGACATGCTTATAATTATAATCCATGAAGGATGAATGTATTTGAATGTCTGAATGTGATTTTGCTTTCAATTTTGTCGTTCAAAATTAAACAAAATACTGTAGCAAAAACCGTAATGTTGATTTAACCCTTTGTTTTAAAATGTGGTGCACATAGCGAAAGAAAAGTACCTAAAAGTGGAGTAGAAACACAGGGATGCGTCTGCATTGTCATGCCGAGGGCTTCTTCACGTGTTTAGTTTTGGTCCTGTATTTAAGTTGGTGCCATATATAAGCCGAAGGCCTTAAAAAAAGTTGTCCACAGTCACATGTAAAAGGCATTCTGCACTTCCTCTTAACTTTACGTTTCCATGTACGTCCAGAAAAGGATTTCTTCCGAAGCTTGCCCTTCATGTGCTCAGCAAAGAGTTTGGCTCCGGTGAAAGTCTCCCCGCAGCTGACACAGATGTAGCTCACGGTCTCTGCATGCTGAACGCAATGTCGCAGCAGGTGCAGCCGGTGCTTAAAAGCCCGGCCGCACTGGCACTTGTGTGAGCGGTGGCCTCTGTGGAGGTAGCGGTGGCTGATGATGAAGGAGGGCTGCCGTAGGATGGCACCACACTGCCTGCAGGGGTACGGGGTCTTGGTACGCCAGCCTGTGTTCATACGTTTCACCAAAGCCACGTCCTGGCTGTCGTTCTCAAACAAGGCCATAATCGTGGGCATCGGTGGGGTGACGGGGTCGGAGGCTGGAGTTGTGTCATTGGCACCAGGAAGGACACGTAAAGGTGTAGGCGGACGGCTTAACGACTGGTTCTGTGGACCATGGGCAGCGTCTTTCCCCGATCTAACAGGTGCAGCATGGGACGCCATGCATACAGTGGCATGCGGTCTGTCTGCGTGGGAGGAGGTCGAGACAGGGGAAGGTCTAAATTGCACAAGAGTGGACAGAGACCCTGCATATGTTTGGCCACCATGGCGCTTTCCATTCATGACCTGGTTGATCACATTTGGACTACTGGTGGCTGACTGGGCTGCTTTTATATCAACCAGCACTGATGGATTGGTAAGGATGCACACCTTGGTGCTGACCACCGACGTGTGAACTCTGGTGACGTGGTTGAACAAAGTTTTCTCAGAGGTGAAAAAGGATTTGCATATGTTACATGCATGCGGCATTGACTCTGAACAAAAGAGGACCAGTGGTGATTTGGTTCCCTTGGGACACTGGTGGTGATGGTACGAGTTCTCGTGAGGGAAAACCTGGCTACAGACTACACAGGAATACAAAGGCATGTAGTGTTCCTTAAGAGCCGCCTCAGAGAGGAAGAGCTTCTTGCACACTGAACACTGATATTTCACCTTTATACCACTACAGTGCAGCAAATGTAGCTTCATTGAGCGAAATGGCCCTCGACCACACGCAGCACATATCAAACTATTAACAGCAGGAAGGTCTCCAGGCGGGGTTTTAGAGTGCGAACTCTGAGAGGAGTCACTGGAAGAATCGGATGAACTCGAGCCACCGTCTGACTCTGGATCATCTGGACACAAGTCTGCAGATTGATAGCACGTCTTATCTTCGTCATCAGATTCAGTGCTCGATGAGTCATCTGCTTTCTTACATTCACTTTCCATGTCGATATCTTTATCGCCTTCATCCACTACACACTCGACACTGTTTTCAGATGTCTCAGCTCTCGCAGGCTTCATCTCAATTCTTTGTTGAAGCCTCAACTCGGACTCTGAGTCACGAGGCACTGACTTTAAAGTGTTTTGCAGCGCAGTCCCGTCAATGGGAAGGTCGTCACTGTTCTGACTCTGATTTATGGGCGTAAAAATCAGAGCGGGAGCTATTGGAAATGGCGAGCCGATGCACTGCGTCTCTGCATGCTTGTTCAACTCCCACGAGTTACTGAAATACTGATTGCACTGTTTGCAGAGCACTGGCAAGTGTACATTATCCAGGTGCATGGAGAGGGACTGGCGTCGGAAAGTAAACTTGCAGATGTGGCAGGTGGCTTTTGTAGTGCAACATCAAGCTTTTTATCTTGCAAATTTTTTTGCCACATTCCCAACATTTGGTCTCTGCGTGTGCATCATCCAACTGCCTTTTTGTGGATACACACCATTCTTCATCGCTGCTCAAGTCTTCAGACATAAGGAGCTGGTCCGGGCAAACCTCTGGGTGGTCTGTAATTTTAAGCAGAATGGACAGAATCACTTTAAAATCCATATTACAGGTTTTATTCTTGCATCCCAGAGCAATGATGTAGGCAGACAGCTATATATTTAGACATTGTCATTATTACGATCACGATTATTATCATTAATCACAGCAATTATGTTTGGTTTAGAGCTGAAACAATGATACTCCAAAAAACGAATAAGTTCAAATCATGTCATAATTGCTAGCGTGAGTCAATTATCAAACAGAAATGTATTGTCCCCAGAGGATAAAACCCACACACTTTTTCATCACCATCCTCGGGTCAACATTTTAATTAGTACACTAGCTTGGTTTATGACTATATAACTGCAAAATTATTACATTCCCATCAGCCTCAGCTGTACTTTGTTTGTACAGAATTAGCAAATGTTAGCATACTACCACACTAAGGTTGCGTTTACCTGCTAAACAACAGCATAGGAGCATTGTAAGTGTGAGAATGTTAGCACTGCATGTTAGCATTTAGCTCAAACCCTCCCTGTGTCCAAGTATAAAGATGCTAGCATGGCTGTTGTTATCATATGTCATTGTTATATAACGTTAGCACTTTAATAACATTGAGTTAGGGCTGGGCGATAAATCGATTTAATCGATTAATTCGAATGTGTGCTTTAAGGCGATGTGTTTTATTGAAAATCGAGAAAATCGCCCCCACCCCTCCCCCACGTGGGGTTCCCGTACTAGAGTGCGCGCGCATTGTTTACAAACGAGAACAATGGCGGCCAGCAGTGAACCTCTCGTTTTTAAGAGAGGGAAGAATGTGTCTTCGGTGGTCTGGAAATGGTTCGGGTTCGTGTCATCTGACACAGAACAAACAGAACCACGATGTAAGGTCTGTCTAAAAGCTGTTGCCACAAAATCAAGCAGCACAACAAATTTAATGCAGCACCTCAAACAGAGGCATGCCGCCGAGTGGGAGAAATGTTGCGCCGCGGGAGGCAGCAGGACGGGAGCACAAGCGCCGCCGCCGCCGCCGCGACCACCTCACAACAACAACCCAGCATTTTGGAGACATTCACCAGCTGTACTCCGCATGAGAAGAAGAGTGCCCGGTGGAAAGCCATCACGGATGCAGTCGCGATGTATATCGCAAAAGATATGGTGCCCATATACACCGTGGAAAAGCCGGGGTTTATTCACCGTCTCAAAGCTTTGGACCCCAGGTACGTGCTACCAAGCCGTAAACATTTTTCTGACGTTGCCTTGCCTCGGCTGTACAATAGTACACGCCAAAGGATCTCTGCGGAGCTGGAGGGGATGTCATTCTACTCCGCAACAACTGACCTGTGGTCCAGCAGGTTGACCCAGACACCGATCCACTTGACTGGTGGAAGCGTCACCAACTTAACTTTCCAAGGCTAAGTACTTTAGCAAAGAAATACCTCTCTGTGCCAGCTACAAGTGCCCCCTCTGAGAGGCTTTTCAGTGTGTGGGGGGGCATTGTTACATGCCACTGTGCATGCCTGAAGCCAGAGGTAGTAGACAGGCTTGTCTTCCTGGCAAAAAAAATTTAGAAAAAACATGCACTACTGTTTAATACTGTTGGTTATGTTGTGAATGCACTTGATTTTGTTTACATGCACTTATTTACTGTGCAAAATATGTTATGTTGATGTTAGATCAGATGTTGCACTTTTGAAAATGTGAATGTTAAAGGGTCATATACATTTTATTTCATGCTGTGTTTGTATCAGTGTATTCAGTTAGAAAAGCTTACTGTAAAAAGTTACATTTGCACAGTTGTTTACAATGGAAGGCTACTATTTAATGCCATTTAATGTTATGTTTAATTTAATTTTATATTTAAATGATTCAGGGAAACAAAAGAGTGACCAAATACTTTTTCTATACTACAGGCACCTTTCTACAATGTTCAGGTTTTGTTTGCACTTTATTTTTATCAACCTACGAGGAAAAATCATCACAAAATAAAATAAAAAATTGTTTTCAACAGCTTCTGTCATCTGCAAAATTTTTTGGGGGAAAAAATCGATTTAAAATCGTGAATCGGATTTTTTGTAAAAAAATCGGAGATTTTTTTTTTAGGCCATATCGCCCAGCCCTACATTGAGTTATAAACAAAAAAGCAATTTGAAGAGGTGACCTCAGGGTGTGAGAAATTGACAGGTTCACAATGTACTTAGTATTTAAAGACTTAACCGTCAATAAATCAAACAATGACAATAATCGTTGGTTTCATTCCTTGAGTTTTTACATGACTTCACAATAAATGCTGCCTCGATTACCAGCACAACCCATTTACACATTGTTTCTCTTTACAACCGTTCCTACGTGTATAGCTGACGTTACTTATGTTTTAGTGTAAGAGGACGGCTGTGTTTGAACAGGAGACCTAACGGTATATGTTACACTTTACACAACATTACTTACCTCTGTCCACAAGTACATGACCAGAAACTGCCGCCAGCAGCACAGAGAAAAGGGGAAATAATTTGATGAATCCAAACGATTGGTCCAAGTCAGGTAACTGTTACTGTGCGTTTCTTACAAGTATAAACCACTGGTGTCAACGTCCACTTGTATATAATGATTAAGCACATCACAAAAAAAGAAAACCCTTCAAATTTCATGTTTGACGAGACACCGTCATGATGTTGATGGCGCCCACTCGCTCCATATCCGGTTAAAGCCGGAAGAGGGACGCCTACACCTCCCAGAATGCAACAGAATGTTTACTATTTCTACAAACTTCGGGGAAAACTCGTTTTCCATACCGTACATCACTATTACTATAATCCAATTAAATTAAAACGTTCTGGCGAGTTTAACCTTACAATATTTAAGACACTTTTGAATTGAATTGAATCAACATGTTTTGTTTTAATTGGAGCAATGCATACACTCAATATTTGTATAGTAATATTTGAAGTATCCGAGTTATGAAACCCAACGTAACATAATTTGATTGTTATTGTTAATGTATGTTACTTTCTTTAATTCAAGCACACAAAAAGTAGCTGAAGAAGGCTAATCTAGAGAAATTTGAATTCATCGTATAGTAAAATATACAGTAAAGAGAGCCCAGGGATCCAGAACGTGGCGGAACTACTAATATCATTGCGATGTTTCATGACGACTTCATTTAGCAGACGGACGAGGTTCGTTTGATTGGTTACCATTGCAGGCGGGTGGAGTTTCTTTCAGTACCGTAACGTTTAACGCTGTGTTTTCAAACTAGAGCAGTCCACACACGGAAAGCTTTAGCAAACTCTACTTTATTTTAAACGTTAACGATGTCACCATTAAATACATCTAAACGTCATTGACATTAATCGTTACAGGATTGCTAGCTTAGAGTATACTTCTTGGTTCGAAGATCTTTGAGTATCTTCAGCTCGCCTCTGCTTGGACTTGGGTTGCTATCGTTAGCTAGCTTACTGTTGTCACCGGTTGTGTTGTTGTAGTGACTCAGGTGAGCAGCGACATGTCGGAGTCCGGTCACAGTCAGCCCGGGATGTACGGGCAGGGACGCCGGAGGAGGCGACGCCGGGGGGACAGAGATGCAGGACCTCCGGGGCAAAATCTGTCCGGTCCCAGTCGGGATCGAGAATATCAACCGAGGGAACGCAGGGTAACATTAGCTAGACTACAAACACATACTGGCATAATGAAATCTGCGTTGTTGTGACTGCTGGTTTGATTCCTGCATAAGAAAAGTGACTCACTTCAGTTTGTCTGTCCAGGATGGGAGCGAGGATCCACCAGGCCCACTCATTCAGAAGACCCCCATCATTCTTGCAAAGCCCCCTGGGGAAAGGGTATGTTAAATTATTCAAGATACTAAACTCATCAAACACATACAATAATAATGACACCAGAACATTTGGATTTGTCTAGGTAGTACTGTTTAAAGGGTTGTCTTATTAACCACAAAGTACAAATATACTTTAGTATGACTGTAATATGTGAAGTTAATGTTATCACATTTGAGAAGAAAGTGTGGAAAACAATACTTTTAATGTTTGGCAATGTAAGGTATTTATACTTTTACATAATTCTTTCTAGAATTTACAATTCACAATGCCAACACAAATGAGTGACAGTTAATACGTGATCATTACAGAAAGTACAGCTCATTTGTATTCAGGTCTTCTGCCTCTCAGCTCATGCAACCTGTGCTGTTGTTGGATCCTTTACCAGGCCAAGTCCTCACAGAATGCACCTGCCAGTGGAGCTCCAGTCCTGGAGAAGCCCATCATGCTAATGAAAGCCAGGGATGATGGAGGGAAGCTGGGTACCCCTCCAGATGCGGCAGCTCAACCCTCTGGTCCTGGGCCCTCCAAGATGGAGAGGGAGGGGCAGCGACCCACCCAGCCTGTGTACCAGATCCAAAACAGAGGAATGGGTGCTTCTGCATCGAGCAGCGCTGTGGACCGTGAGCTATAGTAGATTTCACAAAAATACCTTATTTTTTTCCCTACTGTAAATGTCAGAAACTGTGATGTTTTGACGACCTGGATGCACTCAATAAGGCCAAATTACATCCGCGTAGAAAAGAAAAGTAAATCTTGTTTTCATGTGACTTCCAGCCATGGTTGGCCAGTCTAAACTCCTCCCTCCTGAGAAGATGAAGCACAGCATTAAGCTCGTGGATGACCAGATGAATTGGTGTGACAGTGCCATGGAGGTGAATTTAGTTGATTGTGGAACCATTGTATTGAAGGATGTGTTAATATTTTCAATATAATGCACTGTATGTACTCAAAGGAAGTTCTGTGTTCAACATATGGTGCAGTATCTGAGGGACCAGACAGATATGTTGGTGGTGGGAGTCATTGGCCTGCAGGGAAGTGGGAAATCTACAATCATGTCCCTGTTGTCTGCCAACACCCCCGAGGAAGATCAGAGGTGAGGTTGGTAGAAACACCAGCAATAAGGTCAAGCTTGTAAACTGCTTGGTTATATGCTTTTGTTTCATTTATTGATGGAAAACAGAATAGTGGCTAAAAGAGAAGTTGAACCATGAAGAAGTCCACAGTTAAAGGATGCTGACACAAGGATGAAGCTTTCCCCTAATGACATAAAATATCATCTAGTATGCAAGAGGAATTTGAAACAATGCAGTATTGTTTGTCAGATGCCAGTTTAGTGTATGAGGTCAGTGTCAGCACATGGTCACCCATTACAAATGTGATCGTATGTTGCTGTACAACTTTCACCATCGAGTGCATTTTAAAGCTACACTTAAAAAGTGACGGTACTCTTTCTGAACACACGTAGTAAACAAATCTACTTCTGCAGAGTCCAGTGGAGTATTTCTGCTAATCCTATATAATATATTTTTAAATCGGTTCAGTGTGTGACACTGTACAATGTCCACACACCAGACAATCTAATGATCAAATACTGTTTGTTTCGAGAACATTAGAAGTACTTGCTAAATTGCTTATTCAGACCGTTACATCCTTTCTATGCTTTTTTAAATTGCAGTTGTTGTACATCTTCTCTTTTAGCTTCACCAGTGCAGACATTTTGAAATGATGGAATGCATGTTTGTTTGCTCAGGGGCTACGTATTCAGAGCCCAGACTCAAGAAATCAAGGAAAGAGGAGGGAACCAGAGTACAGGCATTGATTTCTTCATCACACAGGAGAGGGTCATCTTCTTGGATACACAGGTATGAATGTAGTATTTGCAGATGCAGTTTCTCTTCCTTTCTTCTGTTGTATTTATTCATTTTCTGTCAGTGTGTTGAGTGTAAGCAAGTCATGAACTGTGTAAATTGAAACGCTGTGTTTGGTTGAGGGATGATGAGCTGTGTGTGTGAATTCCTTTATTTGTTTCTTCAGCCGATGCTCAGCCCATCCATTCTCGACCACCTCATCAACAACGATCGGAAGTTGCCTCCAGAGTACAACCTCCCTCACACATACGTTGAGATGCAGGTCAGTGGCTGGCCTGCAGATGGCAGCAGGTGAAAACACCAGTTGTTTATGTGAGCACTGGTGCTTAACCTCTAGGGACCAATACACACCTTTTAGTCCTCTGATTCATCATTTAATGACGCATGTGACCACATTAGCACTCTGTGTATAATCTGTCAACAGTCTCTTCAGATCGCTGCCTTCCTGTTCACAGTGTGCCATGTGGTCATTGTGGTTCAAGACTGGTTCACTGACTTAAACCTCTACAGGTTGGTACTTACTAATCTGCAATGGCTCTTGGTTATAGTTACTGCCAAGATTCCCGGGACAAGAAAAGAGGGTAGCTCTCAAATCCCCATCCTACCTCAGGAATGTTGAGCATTTCATGTTGTCGCTTGAGGGGATATTTGTCTTCTGCTTTTTCATGAGCTCAATAATATTTATCTTTCAGTTGGTCTTGTTGACAACAAATGCAGGCAAAACCAGACCTGTTGAAAATGTACCAGTCTAACTTGTGTCGACACATATTCATCTTGCCCAATACAATATTATCTGTTCAAGATGCCCACACGAAGTTCTAATCCTTCAGTTGAATAATTGTAGCCTCACTGTAAGACACTTTCCCTGTGTATACCTTTTCCTAATTAGATTTTTAAAAGTTTAACTCTGTAGTTGAAGCACTAGCTGTAATCAGCTTAGTGGTAGCTACTGGAGAAGGTAGACGACACTAGCCTTGAAAGTACAGAAATTCATTGAAACCAAATGTAACAACTTGTATATCTTAAGAAGTTAAGGAATTAAATGATAGTTTTAAAAATATGTATTTAAACTATATTCATATGCCCTTACATGTGTTGAAACATTGCTAATCACCCATCAAATGCAGCCATTGTCTCATGAAAGCAGGTGTTTGTACAAAACAGGAAGTTGAAAGCTATGTTTGTGGGTAGGTTTCTTCAAACCGCTGAGATGTTGAAACCCTCCACTCCGTCTGCAAGCCATGACAGCGCTGGCTCTTCATGCAATGACGATGGAGCCGAGTACTATCCTCATATTGGTGACTTTTCAATACAGAAACACACAATCTCACACACATCAACCAGGTTTAATGAGCTTTTTTAAATGTCTCCCTCCTCCAGTGTTCCTCCAGAATAAAGCCAGACGGGATGATTTCTGCCCAAGGAATCTAAAAAACATGTATATGGTTGTGGACAAATTAATGGCCCACTCGCATCTCAAGTACAAAGGTTAAAAACTGCAGGATCATCATCTTCATACATAAACATATAGTCCGTTCATTCTGTGGCTGTTTTTAAGAGCTAACCTTGTCTAATGGAAATGTCATGGTTCAACCAACAATACCATTGTGATAAGAATTTGTTTTCGAGCTTTGATTAAGAAAATAGTTGCTCCATGATGCCACACCGGCACTCATCCCATAACACATGGTTTGTTTTTAGGTACATTGTCCATGCTAGACTGCAACATGTTTCCTGGTTTGGAGCAGGACTATCTGGCAACTGAAGTCAACATGTTCCTCCTTCCTATGCAGGAGAATGATGGAGAGGATAATCTGACTAAAGCAGGTTATAGAGATTGTATCTTCACATAAGGCAGAACTCAATTGTTGTCCCGTATATTGTGTGAAATGTGAGTTCATCTTTGCACCGTGTTTAGGGACGGGAACATACCCGCTCTTCTCTCTGCTCCCGGGGTACAGAGGACATCCTGCCTTCTCAACCATGGTTTCAAAACTCCGCAGCCAAATATTGGCTATGCCCCGCTGTCAGCTGTCACACACCATCCTCACTGAGAAGAACTGGTAAACGCCACATTCTTCAATGAAAAATACAAGAAACTGATTTTCTGTAAAAACATATTTGCATATATTTTTAAATAGGTGCACGATATGATCTCAAAGGGTTAAAAAGGCATTTTCATTTGATCTCATCTTGAAGGATAGTGCTCTCTTTCGTTGCAAATACAACATTATTTATGATAAAGTAGGTTTGTGGTTTTTGCCAATGAAACAGAACATGAATTTGAATAGGGTGTGTGCTGTAAAAAATAGAGATTTACAAAGCATATATTTTTTTTGTGTTACTATAACCAGTTTAATTCAGTTTCAGTTTTTATTCATATTTTGTATTTGTAGCCTTTATTGTTCGTAGTGAAAGAGTTTTCAAGGTAGATGTGTGGGCGAGCTTGTGGCAAAGACGCATACTGCATAAACTGCTCCTCTGCTAGAAACATCGGAACACATCCGTTTCATCAGGTGAATACAATTTGGGGTCTGTATGAATGTGTTGTGTTTTTACAGGTTTCACTATGCAGCTCGTATCTGGGATGGGGTGAAGAAGTCCTCGGCCCTCTCAGAGTACAGCCGCCTGCTCTGCTAACACCTTGGTTGAACTGCTGGCGTATACAACAGCAGTTGCAAGCTGTTATGTCTGATATTCGGGTCACTTAAAAGAAAATGTGTCCGTGAAAGTGGAGACCGTCGTTTGCACCCTACAAGAGGGACAAGAGAAACTGGAAGCCCAGTCAGTGGTGGAGAGTCAAATGTTGAAGCAGGACACCTTCTGTAGACTTTGGTGGGAACGAAAAGCTGAGAACTTTTGGCGCTCAGTGTGAGAAAGTTGTGGATCTGCCAAGAAAACCAGTTGTACATCTCTGCACATGATCGAACAAGATTCAGATTTTTTTTTATTTGCAAGTCATCATGGACTTTGTGATGTTTTGGTCTGATGGTGCACATGTGAAAATATAGAAATGTGTATTTGTTTTTTCTTCATTTTCTTTCAAACCTTCAAAAGTGTAATTGTGAATTACTCATAAATAAAAGGAAACTACAAAATATGTTGCCTCTGGGTCAGAGTCATATTCATCTTGTCAAATACAATATTATCTGTTCAAGATGCCCACACGAAGTTCCAATCATTCATTTTAATAAGGAAACTCTATAGTCTCTACATCCTTGGTATATGGCCTTTATTTCCCCTGAAAGAACACACACACCTTAATGTGCTTGAACCTGTTTGACTTGTTGAGCAACCTGCTCCTGGTGGCACCGCTGGTCTCTTTGGTCGCGCTCTCTTAAATAGTTGAGACAGTAGCATAACCCCCAGCTTTTCCTCTTTGCAAGGCCTCATAGTGCTCACGCCCCTCCTTATCCGTTCAACTGATGAGTGAGAAAGTTTAGCAGGCAAAGCGTTTAAACATAGTTTAGTAAAGCTGTGATTTCCATTTGTCTCTTACATCAGCTAGTTTCTAACCAGCTTATTTACATTTTTTGCATGTTTTTTGCATGCATCTTTCCAGGACGAGAATGTATATGAGTGCTATGTTATTAACCTGAAACCTATTTTCAATTACAATTATCAAGAATATTTTGATGTCATTGATGAAACAAAAAAGCTGAATAAATAACTTTCTCAAATTGCTGCCCTGTATTCTGATTTTTGTTTTCTTGAGTCCTTAAAATCCTGTCTCAGCCTCATTTAATAGATGTGTGTCAGGCCCTCAGCCTATATATGCTTATTCCAGACTCTGATTTAAAGTTGAAGGCATTCCTGAGTTTTATTTATGGGGCATGGATTCACCTATAAAATGTCACTCAAAATGTCACTCTAGGAGACAAAGAGACACAAAAAGATTAAAGAAAGATGCAAAACTATACTGCAAAGAGACCACAAGAGACTCGCAACTATGAAAAGGGAACAACCAACCAAGAACACAAAATGATTACGAAGAGACACAAAACAAGTGCAAAGGGTTAAGGGGACAAACAACCACATACAGAAATTAGGGGTGTAACAATACGCGTATTCGTATTTAACCGTTCGGTACGAGGCTCACGGTTCGGTACGCATGACGAACCGAACAATACGTTTGAAAAAAAACGAACGGTGAATTTTGTGAACCGTTACACCCCTAACAGAAATACTTTTAAACACTTGTAAACTCTGGCACACATATACGAATGTCTAGTTAAGGTCAGGAGGTTGGCAGATTCACAGTGATAAAATAGGTTGAATAGTACGAAGCCTGGGACTGATCCAGCTCAATCTAAACAACGCACGCACCAAAATTGTCAATGTAAAGACGTGAGCTGTTAACCCGTCTCCATGATACGCTTTTAGCGGAGAAAGAGCGGTGGACATTTGGTCCGCAGCCAGGTGTACATCGGAATAAAGTGCAATTAGCAGATAACAATTACAAAGTGACACAAAACCACAGAGAGATGCATTACAACTACAAAGAGACAAAACAACCAAAAGAGACTGAACAACTATAAAGTCTGTGTGTCTTGCTCAGATGAAGGAGAGGTGGTGGGGCCTTTTGCTAGTCTGTCGTCTCTATAATCCATCCATGAGCCTGTCCCCGTCTTTAAATGTGTATTTGTTGGTTGTACATAACTGGCAGGACATGTGAAGACTGAAGAGGGACACTTGTTAACGCGCTTTTAGGGTTTGCAGCTTCCCGTTTGGCCACTTGATCAGACAGCAGGAGAAAAACTAGAGAAGTTCACTCAACAGAGTGCAGATCTCTGTCAAGTGTGTCTGTAACGAGCACTGCTGTATGTTTGATTGAATATAATCACAATTGCGTTTTACGCTTCAAGTCTATTTTTTTTCAACATGATGCCCAACAGAAGGTCACTGTATCCAGGTCACTGTATCCACACCTCACTTGATGCATGTGCCACAAACAGTCATTTGTCACTGATATGGGAGTGGACCTACCAGGAAGTTGCCCTTTAGTCTCTCTCTCTCGTCTAGAGGAAAATAATCAAATTACATTGGAATTGTATGCACAAGACAAACTATTGAGTCAAATTGAAAGATTGTTTTTTATTTATTATTATGTTTGACAGCTGATATGCATTCTTTGAAGGTGCACTGTGTAATCCTTTGCCACATGCTCCAAAGAAATAGGGGGCAGCATTTCCCCTCTGCTGCTAAATCCATACTATCTAAATCAGTTAATAACAACAACACACAAGCCCATACTACCAACTAAGAGCAGGGCAGGAATACACACAATTCCACTAAACTGCTGACATTCTGAGAGTTGGTCAAAGTAACTCTGATGCAGACGGCACAATCTTGGCGCTAGGAGCTGACACACCCCAGTGAGCACTAACCCGGATTTCAACGTTGATTTCTGGTTGAAAAAGCGTTGATATGGGGTCTGAACGTCTAAGACGTATTTTAACCGTCTTTTGAACCGGCTAATTTACGGTTACAATATCAACGTGTCACAAAACACCAATTTGTTTTAAAATATTGATGGTTTGTTCAGTTGTAGGTTGAAAGAGACGCGATTTTGGTTACTTTAAACGTATTTCTCCAAAATCATATTACGCTGTCCGTTCATATGTGGTCTACACGAAGACGTCCACTCCCATATCAGTGACAAATGACTGTTTGTGGCACATGCATCAAGTGAGGTGTGGATACAGTGACCTGGATACAGTGACCTTCTGTTGGGCATCATGTTGAAAAAAAATAGACTTGAAGCGTAAAACGCAATTGTGATTATATTCAATCAAACATACAGCAGTGCTCGTTACAGACACACTTGACAGAGATCTGCACTCTGTTGAGTGAACTTCTCTAGTTTTTCTCCTGCTGTCTGATCAAGTGGCCAAACGGGAAGCTGCAAACCCTAAAAGCGCGTTAACAAGTGTCCCTCTTCAGTCTTCACATGTCCTGCCAGTTATGTACAACCAACAAATACACATTTAAAGACGGGGACAGTTGTTTTGTCTCTTTGTAGTTATAATGCATCTGTCTGTGGTTTTGTGTCACTTTGTAATTGTTATCTGCAAATTGCACTTTATTCCGATGTACACCTGGCTGCGGACCAAATGTCTTCTTGGTTGGTTGTTCCCTTTTCATAGTTGCGAGTCTCTTCTGGTCTCTTTCCAGCATAGTTTTGCATCTTTCTTTAATCTTTTGTGTCTCTTTGTCTAGAGTGACATTTTATAGGTGAATCCATGCCCCATTAATAAAACTCAGGAATGCCTTCAACTTTAAATCAGTCTGGAATAAGCATATATAGGCTGAGGGCCTGACACACATCTATTAAATGAGGCTGAGACAGGATTTTAAGGACTGAAGAGAACAAAAATCAACACAGCAGAAATTTGATAAAGTTATTTGTTCAGCTCTTTTATCAATGACATTCAAATAGTCTTGATAATTGTAATTTAAAATAGGTTTCAGGTTAATAATATAGCACTCTTATACATTCTCGTCCCAGAAAGAACCATTCGGCAGATGCTGTTGTGCAGTGTTAGATCCGGGGGTTCTCTGGCCCGATACGGAGCTACCTACTTACTCAGCTCTCTATTAAAAGATTGGCGAGCTGGTGTTCTTGCTAGGAAACTCGCCTGGCTCTGCTAAGTACCGTTACTCCTGACGTCTGCCCTGCTTCCTCTGGTGACGTGCGCTCAGCCGAGGGGTTACCCTGGCCGCGCGCTTCTACTAGTCGCGTCAGTTATGGCAGCTTCCCTCTTCTGGATCTGGGCTCTTGGTAAATTGCCAGGTTAGGTTTTAACGGCTAGGATTTTCACTACTAAAACCGTAAGGGACTGTTAAGTGGACCGGTCACGAGGATAACCATTCAGAACTCAGTTGTTAGACATACAATAGATTTAACCTTGTACTGCCACGAGGAACTTTTACCACTTTCAGCAAAATGAATTCTCTTGACAAATTTACTTTAAATGCAGATTCGATATTTATTGCAGGATATATTAGCAGGGGCACAGCTACAGCTCACATCAAATAATACTATACTTGATTCGATACCTTTAATTCTTTGATTATACTCATTAGTTTCGAGGCCGAGTCGGCTCGGTGGAGCTGGATTTTGAAGATGCGATGAAAGATCCTTTTGGGGTGTTCAGGAGCGAAGGTCCGGCCGAACCCTTCAGCTCCTCCTGCGCGGCCAACGAAGTCCGTGCAGCGATCCTTCAGGCTCAGTACAAAGTCTTTAGGGTGGCTGTGTCCATCCGTCGTCTAGTTGTTAAAGTCAGGCAGGGGGAGAGGAAATTCTCTGTCTTTTAATCTTTGCTCACGAACGGCGGTCTTCTTTCCGTGAGCAGAGACGAAGTCCTCCGATGCGAACGAGGTCCAGTGTCTTTCTCCGTGGAGCACTTGGAAAGGCTCCCGCGTTGAATCCCGTCTTGCTGCTTGTAAGACACTCTTTTTATAACACTTTTGGGCTGTCTCGCCCCCACACACACTGCATTCTACTCCGATTACACATACGTTATGTTTTACATTTGTTAAATCACTCTACATTGTTAACTAATACACACTTGCTTTATAATGATTATTCGATTTCATCTTTTAACTCATAATTATACGCTTTGTGTCCCTTTGGCCTAATTTACATACCAAACATATATTCCCTCATTTAAGGCAGTTTCCCTGGGATCTCAACTATTCTTGACAGCAGGCAACATGCACAACAATGTAAATAAGCTGGTTAGAAACTAGCTGATATAAGAGACAAATGGAAATCACAGCTTTACTAAACTATGTTTAAACGCTTTGCCTGCTAAACTTTCTCACTCATCAGTTGAACGGATAAGGAGGGGCGTGAGCACTATGAGGCCTTGCAAAGAGGAAAAGCTGGGGGTTATGCTACTGTCTCAACTATTTAAGAGAGCGCGACCAAAGAGACCAGCGGTGCCACCAGGAGCAGAAGGCCAGCACTTGTGCTGCTGGCGCTGTTGGCGCTGTTGGTGCTGTTGGTGCTCTTGGCGCTGTTGCAGAAATTCCCCTGACAGCAGCTTGTTTCTGCTCCAGCGATTCCTGCCATCGTTGTAGATTCAGGTGCGCACACCTGCTTGGAGGCACAGCCCTTCAGGGTGATCGATGCACCTCCTGCAGTCACTGAGAGAATGAAGATAATGTGAGTGCGTTCATCTAGAATCCCTCTCTGAGCAGAAGGAATATGTGGAACAGAGTAAGATGTTACGTGCTTGCAGGCTTGTTACCTTTGGTTGTGATGCAGTGGTCTTCAGTTCCCTCACAGTTTAGAGTTGCGGTGCAGTCTTTTCCGTTGCATTGGAAGCACTTTTTACCATTTGCAATGGATTTGCTGGGCACTGTAATATAAAACATACATTGTTCATACTTGGTTATGTAGAGGGAGATTGGGGGGTTATTGGAATGCACTATTCTTCCTTTAGAGCAGTGGTTCTCAAACCTGCCCCACTTTGGAGGAAGAAAAATGTTCATGCCCCACCGCCCCAACAAAATTGTAACAAAATGGTCTATGTTGAACATTTATTGAAATAACAACATTTTGTGACTCCTCCATCTGTGCTTTTTCAAATAATAGAATAAAGAAAATTGCAATCACTTTTAAGTAAACCAGATTGCTCCATCAGACAAAAACAAATAAAATGTGCAATCACTTTGTTAGAACAATGCAAATAAAGTTATATCTGTGCAAATTAAGTTATATCTGTGCAAAAACTACAATTTGGAAAAAAATAACTTATTGCAATTGGCTGCAATTAACCTGTTTTGCACTAAACATATTTTCAAGACAACAATAAAGTGCAACCTGTGAAAAACGAAACAAAACAAGTTTCATACTATCCGCAGCTAGTTTTCAGACATAAAACACAGACTGGTCTCTCCTCATCTCCTACCGCGTTCACTGTGATACCCAGAGCAAGATAGGCGTCATCATATGTTCTTCTTGGCTGCTTGCTGTTCATCTCGGATGCATCGCTTGCGGTTGCTTTTCTGTTCCCGCCTGCCAAATGTCTCTTCATTTGGAACACTAAGCCACACATGTGAGTCCAAGGATCATGGCCGTCGCGCATGCGCAAGCGTAACCTGCTAACGGCGTAACGTAAACATTTATACGAAAGTACAGGCATTTCGCCATATATTCATTAATTACTTAAAAAAAATTAATGTATTTTTATTATTTTTTTAAATACAAAAATTCTGCATTTCCCCCTGCGCCCCCCCACCTGCAATACCACCGCGCCCCACAGTTTGAGAACCACTGCTTTAGTGCCTTTTTGAAGCTCTTTATATGCTGGTGAACAGCATTCAAATGAACAGATTTATAAATATTCTCTCTCTTTCACACACATATTCACACACAGCTACACTGTGGCAGTTGGGGGTATATTACCCTTTGGCTCCTCTATAATGGATGGTGATATTGGGGAAAAGTAATTTCCTCATACTGGCTTGTTTTGAAATTTGATTCTTTCTTGAAACATATTTGCCCCAAGCATATATCTCAGGTTCTGATACATTCACTGGCATCAATCCACAATGTCTATCCGGCACAAGACATAAATATACAACTTATATATGTTTAAAATATATTATTTACTCAGTAAAATCATAGATATATATTTTTTAAATCATACAAGTCATTATTTTGACATCTAAAATGTGACAAATGCAACCAACTCTAACTTTTAAGGAGCATAATAGTAGTAATGAGGAGAGTAGTCACATTTTTAACAGCGTTTGCTCCTGCAACTAAAACAGCTCTCAGTGTAAATAATACTAACAGACAATATAAGTAGGTTACCAGGGGCAAATTGGACATTGCAGAGGTCGGAGTTGCAACACTTGATGCTGATTACGGTTTTAGAGATTCCGAAGTTGATTGAGCCGTCCCCACACTCTTGAGCCAAAGCGCAGCTCTTTGACTTGACTTCAGGTTGTTCAAAACCACCTGCAACAAAAGAGGAACCTTTATAGACCGGGCCAGGACAAAGCAGTTTTACGATAAAACAATGCAACACAAATGACCATACCTGCATATGAAGTTAAACGAAGTGCAGCACACTGTTGACCTGCCAAAGGGCATTCTATTGCTTTGTCTTGGCAGGTTCCTGAGACTCCCGGTACACACTCATAACATCTCAGGGTGTGGGCTGTGGAAACACAATATTCACATAAGTAAAAAAATAAAATAAAAAGTTTTAACATTTGTAAAGGTAAATATAACATATATATAAATATATATATATCTAAAACATTAAAAAAAAATGAAAATGAAGATCCTCCATCTCTTAAAAACATAACATAAACTTGCCTTTAGAGAGAAGCACAATGCCACAGATCAGAGTAAGGAGATGCATTTTGTGATGGCGGGATAACAATAACTTCCAGTCCGATCTGTTACAGCTATAAGTAGTTCTTCTGAGGAGGGGTTGTCCTCATCCTCAGACCACTCCTTCTTTCCTGCTTTGAAAGTGAAAAAAGAGAAGCCCTGTCAATTCACTTGAATTGAAACTCATGTTTAGTTTAGTTTTTTTAAGTTTGCAACTTTTTGACAGATCTGAACAGCAAGAGGTGTCTTATAGCTAGAAGAGGATCCATACATAGAGAGACAGACTGAAGGACCAATAAAATACAAAGTGAAAGACTGCCACTCTGTTTTTACACATAATATATGAACACACATCTCTCATAGAACATCTGTGATCCACTGAGTGTAATTATGTGTACACAATGCCCTGAGGACATCAAACCCCATCGTCAATACATCTCAGTGCATGTTTACACAGTTGTGTCATGTGAGGAACTGCAACACTGCAATTATGAAAGGCGGGAAAAATGTTCTCTGTTACAGCGCATTAACATTTTAGGAGCATTTCCAATTATTTTATCAGGTGACTGCACGATGGCAGATACTGACTGTTTTCACATGCTGGCCCTTTATTTCAAAGTAACAGGTAATTTGGATGTAAAGTGGTGACTGCATTTTGATCATTTGCATTTTGTACAACTTTGGCTGTATCGTTTACTGCTGCTGCTGAATATGACTGTTTTATATTAGTGCCGCAGAAAAAGAACCACTGGAAAAAGTAAATAAATATGTATTTACTTTTATCGTGTCCAGTTAGATTACCTTGACGTTTAAACATCACAATATTCCTGAATGAAGATACAATAAATATCTCTGAGCATTGTCCCTCTCTGCAGTAGAAATTGTTGTGGCAAATCCCACTCTGACAACGAGGAACGAGACAAAAATCTCTTACGGGTGTCACACTTTTAATGCTCAGAGCATGGCACGCAGGACAAGGTTGAGGTTGAAATGTGCATCCCGATGGGAAGTTGTTCTCTCTTTATATTTTGGCTTGCTCATCCCTTTATGGTTGCTTCTTTTAGTTCGTAACTTGCATGTATTTGTTCAAAAGACAAAGGGTTGATTAGCCATCTGATCATCTTCTGATGGCATCCAGGAAACAATTCATTAGTTTAGGCAAAGAGTCATCAGATTCAGCATGATCAAACATCGGGGAAGTTAACATGATTACATTGTGCATGATCAGAGGAATTCCCCTTACAAAAGAAAGATGTTTCTCCAATACCGTATATTTACTTTTACGTCTCTGCATTGATGAATCCCGGATATGGTTGTGTACTGTGGCATACATGCTAAATACTTGAAGGCGTACGCTGAAACAGGTGAACAAGCACGTGAGTAAAAACAATGAACTCTTCTTTGACAGGAATACATGTAAAACACAGCAAAATAAACTCGAGCCACTTCAATGCAGCTGCTTATTGGGAAGGTTGTTGTATTTAGTGTCTTGGAACATCTTATCGAGTCTTCCTGGAGTTCTTGTTTGACACAGTTAACAAATGTAATCACTTCAGTTAACATAATAAAAGCTGGTAGAAAAGCTGCAGAGAACCCTTAAAATGAATTAGTAGAGATGAGTTTTACAACGCAAACTTGGTTTTGAGAAGCACCATAGTTTGTCATTAATTTAGTTCTGAGATGTCTCAGATGACCTCAGCTCCCAAACAAAGGCAGACAAATGTATTTGACTGTCAAATGGCAGAGGCTGGTTTTGAGCTCAGCCTTGAATGTGTAAATACAGTTTATTTGAGCTACGTCAACATGCATAACCCTTACTTTATTTGGGAAAGACATACAGTATGCATACCTATTTTTATCTGTTGGGCTATTACAGTATATGGATATCTGAAAATGTTACGAATTTCCAAAACGGTGTAGAAAAGTGTATCTTGGAAACCTAATGCAACCTCTTAACTGCATGTAGTTTTCCATCTGGGACAAGGGTTGCTCAATAAGTGGTTTCCCACCAATTGAGTTTCATTTCTTCGTCAAAAAATCAAGATCAAACAGACACATTAAGGTGTGTGTGTTCTTTCAGGGGAAACGAAAGCCACATACCAAGGATGTAGATAGACGATAGAGGTCATAGACTTTGTTTTGTAAAAGGTTAATAAGTCATGGAGACATAAGAAAAGTGCAATAAAAATGACCCGGAGTTTCCTTATTAAAATTAATGATTGGAACTTCGTGTGGGCATCTTGAACAGATAACATTGTTTTCGACAAGATGAATATGACTCTGACCCAGAGGCAACATATTTTGTAGTTTCCTTTTATTTCTGAGTAATTCACAATTACACTTTTAATTAAAGTTTGAAAGAAAATTAAGAAATTTGCACATGTGCACCATCAGACCAAAACATCACAAAGTCCATGATGGCTTGCAAATAAAAAAAATCTGAATCTTGTTCGATCATGTGCAGAGATGTACAACTGGTTTTCTTGGGAGATCCACAACTTTCTGACACTGAGCGCCAAAAGTTCTCAGCTTTTCGTTCCCACCAAAGTCTACAGAAGGTGTCCTGCTTCAACATCTGACTCTCCACCACTGACTGGGCTTCCAGTTTCTCTTGTCCCTCTTGTAGGGTGCAAACGACGGTCTCCACTTTCACGGACACATTTTCTTTTAAGTGACCCGAATATCAGACATAACAGCTTGCAACTGCTGTTGTATACGCCAGCAGTTCAACCAAGGTGTTAGCAGAGCAGGCGGCTGTACTCTGAGAAGGCCGAGGACTTCTTCACCCCATCCCAGATACGAGCTGCATAGTGAAACCTGTAAAAACACAACACATTCATACAGACCCCAAATTGTATTCACCTGATGAAACGGATGTGTTCCGATGTTTCTAGCAGAGGAGCAGTTTATGCAGTATGCGTCTTTGCCACAAGCTCGCCCACACATCTACCTTGAAAACTCTTTCACTACGAACAATAAAGGCTACAAATACAAAATATAAATGAAAACTGAAACTGAATTAAACTGGTTATAGTAACACACAAAAAAGATATGCTTTGTAAATCTCTATTTTTACAGCACAAACCCTATTCAAATTCATGTTCTGTTTCATTGGCAAAAACCACAAACCTACTTTATCATAAATAATGTTGTATTTTCAACGAAAGAGAGCACTATCCTTCAAGATGAGATCAAATGAAAATGCCAATTTAACAGTGGTGGGCCGTCAGGGCCTGCAAGGCCTTCTCTGCTGGCCTAAACAGAATCACAAAGTTATCTATTTTATAATTTAGTAATTTTTCTGAAATACACTACATGGATTGAAATTTATAAAAATATCTCATTTTCTCATTGCACAGCTACTGTCTTCCTCAGTTGCTCTGCTTCCAGTGCAGCTTGTTTTAAGTAGAGCTTTTATCCAATCAGATTTCACCTCTGTGTCTCTAGGTAAGAAGAGAGGCTCGAGGCCTGCAGACTCACAAGTGCATCCACTGCAGTTTAAGTGAATGGGGATGATATTGTTGATTGTAATAGTGTTCAACCAATCAGATCTTTAGTTTGACTTGTTGGGCGTATTCTTTGACGTGTCAGAGCCTGCTAGCTGGCCTAGCCATACGTGATTGGTCAGTGGGCTAGCCTGACATGTTGGGCGGTGACAATCCCAATATCTGCTGCCTCTGTCGAGCGGACATTTTCAGCCCTCAAATGCATTCAAATCTATTCAAGAAATACAACTGGAGGCTCGACTGTCTTCACTGGCGTCCATGAATGGAGAAGGACTTCTTACTGGAACTAAAACGCACGGATGTACTGAAGAACCGTGAGATTAAACTATTCATTAACAAAGAAAGGAGGATGCACTTTGTCTTTAAATAGTGAACAGCAGGTTTGGTAGCTTAACTGCAGTAGCTTTAACTGCCATAAATATTATTTTTATCATTATTTAATATGCTTGTTGATATTATATATTATTATTTGTACTTGCTTTTAGGAATATGGATTTTCGTTTGGTTTTATATGCGATAGGAACTATTGTTAGGTCCTATGTTGCGCTGGGGACACATTTAGCCGGTGCACAGTGTTGGGATCTGACTGTATGGCTTCTACATGTGCTGTGGAACAAAGAGTCAGGTCTTCCCTTTTGCAAGCAAAGGTTTCATCCTGATTGTGGTTTGATGAGCACCAAACCTCCTCTGAAGGAATTTCACATTAGGGTGTGAGTTTCCTCCCCCCCCCCAAAAACTATGCGTTCCTGAAGTCACCTGAAAGCACCGCTGCAATCTCATTGGCCGAGGGCCAAGACACCCCAGGACCCCTGTGGTTCAGCAACCGTTCTACAAAACTCCTGCAGCCCCCACCTCAATGCTTTTTCCACCGATCCCCACGGGGATAGCAGGAGGCACACTAATGTTGCTTCTCTTTTTAACCAAAATCCTAGGTTTCACAGTTATATTCGCTGGCCGAATTCACCAAACTGTCGATTTTATCTTTGTTCGTATCCACGAAGCGAACCCTTTTAATCCTGCAGAAGTGAAGAAGCAAGACTCCTTCAGAAAGAGAGACAGAGAACTTCCACTCTCCACTCTCACCCAAGTGCCTCGTCTGCTCCGGCCATAAGGACGCGAAAGTCCCTTACCCAGACGACAGCGATTCTCTCCCACCGAGAGCATACCTCCCGTGGCCCGCAGCCTGAGCCCACTGAAGCTCAGAAGAACCCCCCCCCCCCCCCCCCCCCCAATCACCACGATTGCATCGTACCGTAAGGCGAAATAGATTCTGGGCAGAGTTAGAGAGAGTTTAATTTGTGTTTATTTTATCTTGTTTGTGTGCTTAAGGTACTGTTCATTTTTATAACGTGGTGTATGCTTAATAATCGCCGACACTAACGATCGCTGAGATCGTTGGGGTCTGTAGAAGTAGCGTGTATTCCACGCTACTGTGATCTGTGTTGAGCGAGCCGCCTAGTGAGGTCGAAGCTGCTTCTCATCAGTTCAGGAGGTCAGAACCGCCGACTGAGACAAAGAGTCGCTGTTCTTGCTCCCCTGGCTGAGAGAGCAATCTTCAGGACTCCCGCGCGGCGCAGAGGATCGTAATCGCTTGTTTTATTTCATTTCATTTTGTTCCATTCCCTTCTCTCCTACTAACTCACACACACATATAGCTTTGAGCTAATCTAGCTACGTGCTAAACAGCTACCGGCACGTGTAGACACCGGGTCTCCTGTTGGCTATCCGCCATTTTGGGTCTCGCGCATGAGAGACGTCACCACGTCCCAACTACGTCACACGTCACTGAGCTGTTCCCTCGCTCCCCCCCCCTTTTGCGCACACACACACACGCACGCACGCACGCACGCACGCACGCACGCACACACACACACACACACACACACACACACACACACACACACACACACACACACACACACACACACACACACACACAAAAACACACACACACACACACACACACACACAAAAACACACACACACACACACACACACACTCCCCCCCCCTCTTTTCAATAGTCTGTTGATTTTAGATAGCGTGCTCATGAATGTATAATTGTTGATAGTTTAGATATTAGTTGACTAGATCATTCGTATTAGAACGTAATAAACTCTGTTATATTTTAAAGAGCAGCTGTCTGTGATTACTTTGTGCATGCGTATTGTGATACAGTTTTTCTCGATTGCTAAGACACATTTCTTGAAACGGTCACCCATTCTCTCAAAACTGTAAACACAAAACCTCATCTTCAAGCACTATTTACAAAACCTCTGAATCCTCTTGCAAAATGAAACTTTCGCCTCAAAACAGTTTTACCTGTGTTGAAAATCAAACACTGCTCTCAAATCATAAACAAAGTGATCAAAATAATATACACTATCAAGCAGTCAGTAAACAATACACCAATAAATAGAAAGCACATTGTTCAAAACATATAGTTCTCAGGGAGAAGTAGATTTTTAATCTCAAAACAAAATTTCATATGAACGAAAACATGTTCTATTACAGTCGCTCAAAATTGATCAGAAATGACTACTGTGCTTTGCTCTTTGCAATTTATTTTGTTCTTCCTCCTCCTTGTACCCCTATTTGTACAGTACTGTACCCTGCATCTCACAAACGTGTCCTTTGTCTCTGTGATACTGTAATTCTTGTTCTTTGTTGATATGAACCTGCAACCAGTCAACATCTATTGAGCAGTCAGTACTGTGACTGTAACAAATAGAAAGCACCATGTCCTCTCACATTGTTTCTTCTATCCATTCTCAGACTTTCTCCTTCCCACCTTCAACCACCTGTTTGCTCTCTAAACTGGCTAATATTGGTTGTGTCACATCATTTGATACAAGTGAAATCCATTTTGAGTGGTTGTGTTTAATCAATGACATGTGTTCTCTATTTGTATTTGATTGTTGCCACTTGTGTTTACCAGTATGGATGACATGTGCATTACAGTGCAGAATGTGTTTTGAGACTGAGAATGTGTTTAGAGTTTTGCTGAAAAGTCTAAGTGAGATCTGAAAATTGTGTTTTACCATGTGAAATAGTTTAAGGTATTGACAACAGACTGCACAATTAGCTAAATGAGTTCAGGCAACTGAGAACTTTGTTCAGCCAATGGGTTTTAGTGTTTTAGCAATTGAGAAAAACTGTAATAACTGTATATGTGGTCTGTGCTCGAACTTAAACCTTCACTTTCACTCTGAATGTGTAATAGTACTCAGACTATTGACATTATGAGTGAACACTAATTATGAGACTTAGTTTTATCATTTGGTTATTGGTCTCTGTTCGCAGGGTGGTGCCCCGTTATTATTAATAATCATTAATAATTGTTCCTGACATTAATAATTCTATTGATGTCAATAATTTAGTTTCTTAGATGCTGATAACCCAAACACGCTCCTTTACGTTCCCAACAACAGCAACAAGAAGTTGAAGTGAAGCGGCAGCGGTCTATGGGTACTTCTCAAGTCTCGTGTCATTTCCTCGCTCCTCGCTTGAACCGGAAGTTGTTTCTGTGGCACCATATTGACGGCCATCCTAAAGCTCTAACGTAGCTCGGAGGAGTGAGGATCGAGGATGGAGGAGGGACCTTGGAGGAGCCATGACCGAGGAACCATGAGAACAGACTTCCAGGAAGTCTTTTAATGGCCGACACACCCCCTCATTGTTCATCAGTTATGTGATTGGACGCTGCAGCCGATCGGACTGACTGACTGGAGTTTAACACCAGAGTGAAGACAGATCAGATTAAACTCTAGTTTACTGTATATTTGATTAGGTTTCTGATTCACCATCTGGTTTAAATATATGTTCATTGTAGTCTGAACAACAAAACGACCACAAACAACTTTAATTCATTAGAAATATTTGTTTTCATGATCTGATATTTCCCTCAATAACATTTATTATGAATACAATTAAAGTCAGCGAGAGCTGGAGAGACGACACACGTTTTACATCATTCCTGAGTGTTTGATGAGTTTTATCATTGAAGAGAAACAATAATCATATTCTGGGTTATTTAATAATGACGCCAGAGTCACAATTTCAAAACGTACAGACGCAAATAATTCATAAATAAGACGATCGCATTCCGCTGGTAGAAATGGATCCTGTGCTTATAAAGGACACAGTTTGTTAACAGAATACAGAGAGCAACACCTCTACAGTGGTGATTACTGTGTGTCTTTATTGTTGGAATGCTGTTAAGCATTCCAACTATTGTTATCCTGTTTCTTTATTGTTGGAATGCTATTAAGCATTCCAACAATAAACAACTATTGTTCTTCGAATCTTTATTCAACTTCTTCTATTTCTTCCGTCGCACCGCTTCTCCTCCTTCATTTTTAAGCTACAGAAACCGTTCAACTATTAAAATGTTCAGCTCTTTCACCAGAGGTATGCTATGACTTTTTATATTTCTAACCTTTAAACTTTTTGAATTATTAAGCTTTTTATTTTTTCAATAGGATCTCTATGGAGAATATTTTCAAATGGCTTCAGGCACACAGGTGTTCACGATTGAGCCAATTAGTGATGTTGATAAACACACAGACTCACAGACACATGCCCACATACACTCCTCTCCCTCTCTCTCTCTCTGTGTGTCTCTCTCTCATACAGTCATTCAGGTCTTAGGGATCTTTAGAGGTCTTTCCCCCCTCCTCCCCCCCACACACACACGCCATTTTAAAAATAAAAGCCCCACAGAATGAATCCTAACTGAAATGCTTGTGATGAGCCTGTCATTTAATAACCGGTTTGTGTTTATCTAACAGAAACCATTCAACTATCAAAATCTTTAGCTCTTTCACCAGAGGGGTGCTATGACTTTTTATATTTCTAACCTTTAAACTTTTTGAATTATTAAGCTTTTATTTTTTCAATAGGATCTCTATGGAGAATATTTTCAAATGGCTTCAGGCACACAGGTGTTCGCGATTAAGCCAATTAGTGATGTTGATAAACACAGACTCACAGACACACGCGAACATACACTCCTCTCCCTCTCTCTCTCTGTGTCTCTCTCAGTCAGTCATTCAGGTCTTAGGGATCTTTAGATTATTAGTCCACTCTCCTCTGCTGCCCATTGCAACCTGCGCAATCTTGGGATTTTCTTTGATCGCTCCATGTCATTTGACCCTCATGTTAAGCAGCTGTCCAGGTCATGTTTCTTCCATCTAAGAAATATCAGTAAACTGAGATCTGTATTATCAACGCCTGAATTAGAAATGATCATACACACATTTATCTCCTCTCGCATTGACTACTGCAACTCACTTTTCACATCACTCAGTGTATCTGCTCTTAACCGTCTGCAGGTCATCCAAAATGCTGCCGCTAGATTACTCACCAGGACAAACCGACGGTCTCACATCACCCCCGTACTCCGATCTCTCCACTGGCTTCCTGTAGCATCTCGGATACACTTCAAAATTCTCACCATCACTTACAGAGCACTTCACGGTCAGGCTCCGACTTATGTAGCTGATCTACTTCGCCCCTATTCACCCGCCCGCACTCTCAGGTCAAATGCTCTAGGTCTTCTGTCAGTCCCACGCACACGATTTAAGACCCGTGGTGACCGAGCCTTTGAGGCAGTGGCCCCGAGGCTCTGGAATGCTCTGCCTGCAACTCTACGCCTCGCAGATACTGTGGATACTTTTAAAAGCCAGCTAAAAACCTATGAAGGTAGATTTGTGTCTTTATTCTTCAAAAGCAAAAAAAAGTTTCAAAAGCAAAAGAAAGTTTCAAAAGCAAAAATAAAAGTTTTAAAAGCAAAAAAAAAAGTTTCAACAGCAAAAAAAAAAGTTTTAAAAGCAAATATATAAACTGAGAATAATTTATTTGTTAAAAAAATAAAAGCTTTGGTTTTGAATCCAAAAGTTTTGAATCCAAAAGTTTTGAAACTAAAAGTTTTGAAACTAAAAGTTTTGAAACTCAAAGTTTTGAAACTCAAAGTTTTGAAGCCAAAAGCTTTGGAACCAAAAGTTTTGAAGTCAAAAGTTTTGAAGCCAAAAGCTGAGTTGGGTGTAGTGGGCGGGGCATACGCTGCTGAATGTATCAGGAGTTTCTATTGGTCCGTTTGACTTGCGTCTCGTATCTGCATCATCTACACCAGGCATGTCCAAAGTCCGGCCCGCGGGCCAATCACGGCCCGCGGTCAGATTTCATACGGCCCGCAGCTTCGGTCTTATAATGTGTTAGTTATGGCTCGCTAGCTCTGTCAGAAGAAATAAATCATACAAATGTAAAGATGTAATTCCTCCTTTCACCACACGGTGGCAGCACCGTTCTAATGCTATCTGGCTCTGCATCCGTGCCGCGAACCCTTCTCAAATCATTTCTGCCATGGCGACCGCAAAAAAAAAGAGAAAAGTTGACAGTGAGGGCCGCCGCTTTCAGGAGCGGTGGGAATTACAATACTTCTTCACTGAAAATCGAGGCAATTGTGTTTGTCTGATTTGTAAAGAGGCGGTTGCCTTGTTTAAGGATTTCAACATAAAGAGACACTACGAGACTAAACATGCTACAATGTACGACAAGCTAACAGGGAGTGGCCGCGCTGAAAAAGTGAAGCAACTCCAAGCTGCTCTGGCATCACAACAGCGATTCTTCACGCGGGCCTCTGAGTCAAAGGAAAACATAACAAAAGCCAGCTACGAAGTGGCCATGTTAATAGCTAAACATGGCAAACCTTTTGCTGAAGGTGCGTTCATCAAAGACTGTGTCATGAAAATGGTGGAGAACATTTGCCCCGAGAAGAAGCAAGAATTTATGAATGTTTGCCTGGCACGCAACACTGTGGCACGGAGAGTTGAGGACATATCGTTAGATATTCAGAGACAACTGGGGGACAGGGGAGGGGCTTTTGATTATTTCTCATTGGCCTGCGATGAAAGCACCGATGCATCTGACACTGCACAACTACTTATTTTTTTAAGAGGAGTTGATGACAACATGAACGTGACAGAGGAGCTGCTTGACCTCAAAAGCCTTAAAGGGCAAACCAGAGGAATAGATTTATTCGTTTCTGTTTGTGAAGCTGTTGATGATATGAAACTACCGTGGAGTAAAGTTTCTGGGATCATTACCGATGGTGCGCCTGCCATGGCTGGTGAGCGAAGTGGATTGTCCACATTGATCTGCAATAAAGTCAGCGAAGAAGCAGGTAACGCTATCAAACTTCACTGTATCATTCACCAGCAGGCTCTCTGCGCCAAACATCTCAAATTTGACGATGTTATGAAACCAGTGGCAAAGGCAATCAATTCTATTCGCTCTAAAGCTCTAACCCACCGACAGTTTCAGCAGTTCTTGCGTGACATCCAGGCTGAATACGGTGACGTAATATATCACAACGATGTGAGGTGGCTAAGTCGGGGGTCCGCACTGCAGCGATTTTTCTCTCTCAAAGAGGAAATTGGACATTTTTTGGGTGAGAAGGGACAACCAATGGAAGAACTGTCCGATCCTGTATGGCTGGCAAATCTGGCTTTTTTGGTTGACATAACAAAGCATCTGAATGCGCTGAATGTTAATCTTCAAGGAAAAGATGCAGTGGTGAGCCAGCTATACGCTCACATCAAGGCTTTTGGAACCAAACTGCAACTTTTCCAAAGACACTTGTCCCAAACCGAGCCCTGCACCGTGCACTTCCCAGCTCTGAAAGAGGTCATTGGCAGTTTCCCACAGGACAACATCGGTGCGCAAATGAAGAGTTACGCAACAGCTATCGCATCTCTTTCTGTGGAATTTAACAAACGCTTTCGGGACTTTGCAGTTGTTGAAAAGGACATGTTGCTGTTCTCTTCTCCCTTCTCCGTGGACCATAATGATGCTCCTCCACAGCTGCAGCTGGAGCTCATTGAGCTGCAGTGTGACGATGAGTGCCGCGGAAAACACCAGCAGTGTTCTCTTGTTGACTTTTACCGGCAGCTGGACAAAAGCAGGTTTCCAGAAATGCGGTCATTCGCTAAGAAAATGCTGAGCTTATTCGGCTCCACATATTTGTGTGAGCAAACATTCTCAGTCATGAACTTTAACAAGAACCGATTGAGGTCAAGGATGAGTGACTCCCACTTGCGTGACATTTTACGCATCTCAACCACTGCTCTCAAGCCAGACCTGGCCTCTTTACTTCAATCTAGATCTCAGTATCACCCTTCCCATTAGTGCCAGCAAGTTATCTGTTCCTTGATCAATCTGAAATTGAGTGTTTTGAACGGTAACATTTGTCACCATTAACAGTGAAAAGCCTAAAGCACACTAATGCACTTGGACTTATGGCACTTATGTTATTAAACTCTTGAATAAGATATGTGTTATAACTGTTGATGTTAGATGTGACACAAACTATTGCTTTCTGAAAGATCTTGTAAAAGACAAAGGCAAAGTTCACTTGTTTTAAAGTTGAATGATAACAGACCACTTTGCATTACTTATAACTCCATGTTTAAAATGTTCATGAGGCAAAGATATTTAACTGATGGAAATTGAAGGTATTCTATACAGTTTGTTCAATGTTATCTGACTGAATGAAAGGCAGAATTGTGTTTTTAGAGTTGTTCACGTCTGCCTGAGTGGCTTATATTTGGTTACATTGTCATTTGAAAAATAAAGGTAATTGTGACAATGAAAATTGTTTTATAACAGTGTGTATTTTCATGTAACTTTTGTGATTAAAAAAATGTCAGAAGGAACTATTGGCCCCCGGGCATCTTCACTTAATCAAATTTGGCCCTCTTTGCAAAAAGTTTGGACACCCCTGATCTACACAAACGGGAGGTTACGTGACATGGAGGTAAGTTGACTGCTCTGTTTTGTCAAAATTATTGTAAATATAGCAGCACTTCACTTTCTTCTCATGTTGTTCGTGTCGTGGAGTCTCTTTTTAAGAACGACATGGAGGGCTGCTGTGTTGACATGTAGCCCCACTGTGGGCGAACGTTACATGCACCTGAGGCATCTATGTTAGCTAAGGTTAGCTACACATGTATGACACAATTTAAAACAAATCCTATGAGCTTGGTTCTCTCTGACCGAGGTAGGTACAGATGACGACACTGTATCTAAAAACGACATGCGTCTTATGACTACACTGGTCAGACACCGAAGAAAACTTTTACTACTTCTGCCACCTCTGCTTGAAACGTCCCTTATTTGTTCAAACGCACCACCTTGTCGCGAAAGCTGTGCAGTACACACACATACATGATAGTAGATAAATTGGCAATTATGAACGCAGGCTCTGGGAAAATACTTTAAATCAGTGTATTTTAGATCACATATATGCCTCGCATGGAAATTAACATGCATGTGCTACAACTCTATTATTTTTATTCATAGGTTCTTGTGTGCAATTGTAAATAAACCTATTAAATTAGTTGAATTGATTAACACAAACATATTAAGTTTTGGGTTCCTGCTGACAAGTACGAATCATGTAACAGTTAAAGGTACCCAAAACATTATCAGTTGACCCCATACAAAGGCTTGTATCATTTTATACTTGATAATTAAGAAAATTGTACCACTTGTGCCTTTATAATAAGCTCCAGAGAGTAAAATAGTGACACAAAACGCATTCAACTTACATTTAAACGTGTCTGTGCATTATGGAGGGGTTCTGTATATTTGTTAAATCATTCCATTGTTTAGTTTGTTGGCAATGACTGGCTTTTCTTGTTATACGATATGACTATATGGTCTGTGTATTTATAATAATCCAGTGTGGTCATAATTCCCTTTTCTACAGAATGGAACCTCTTCCACAAAGAGCTTTTGTTCAGGTATGTTGACCTCTCTCCTCAAAATGTAATTCATCTGCATATACACATCTAAACATGTTTTGATACAACTGCTGGTCAGGGATCGGCTTTCTGCAGTAATCACAAGGGAGCCAATTGATGTTGATTACCTGCACATGGTTATCTCTCAGGAATTGCAGTTTCTTCGAGCAGGGGCAGTCTATTTGGATATTCCTCAGTGTGTAGTAGATGGTTTACAAAATCTAAGTGAAGTGATCAAGTCTCACATTTCAAACAGCACTGTTGCTCCATTACTTGACAGTGTAGCTGTAGTTGAATGTGTCAGGATCCAGGATCCCTGTCTGACCCGGTGTGTGTTTCCCCTGATCCCCTCTCCTCATGTGTTCTGTCATTCCCCTGTTTGTTATTGTGTGCCATGTGCTCTGTTTGTCCTCTGCCTCCAGACACCTCCCATGGCCGCACCCTTGATTGTGCACAGCTGAGGACACTCCAGCCGATCACCTCCTGCAGCCTGACACACCAGACTCAGGGCCCACTAATGAGTCTCCTGTCACTACATAAGCTCTGGTCCTGCAGTCTGGGGTTGTCAGGTCGTACCGTCTTTCACCTGCTGAAACCCCGTGGCATCCTCTGCCCTCCTTGTGTTTGTGGATTACACTCCGCCGCTCTGCCCTCCTTGTGGTCTACGGATTACACTCCGCCGCTCTGCCCTCCTTGTGGTCTACGGATTACACTCCGCCGCTCTACCCGCCTTGTGTTAAACGGACTACACTCGCCGTCAAGCTGCCAGCCTCCGGTGTCGAGCCACGGGACTCACACCGTCGATCTGTCTACTCTCTGGTATCGAGCCACGGGACTTCACGCCGTCAACCCACCAGCCCTCCGGTGTCGAGCCACCGGCCTCACACCGTCGATCTGCCACTCGGTTGTCGGCCCACGGGCTCCACACCTTCACCCAGTCTAAATAAAGCCTGTTAATATTCACTTCTGTCTCCTGTGGTCTTGCGTTTGGTTCCTACCTGTGAACTCCCGTGACAGAATGGAATGGTACTGTGGGTTGACCAAAATTTAGCATTAATACCCAAGTCCTTGAAAATCTTCTAAGCATGAACCTACCAATGACCACTCTGGCTACTGCCCATGGCATTTCAAGATCCACACTTTACAGGAGGATGAGGGAGCATAATCTCTCAGTCAGAAACACCTACTCTGATATATCAGACATTGTACTTGATCAAAAGGTGAGATCTACCTGATGCAGGATACCGGCTTGTAAAAGGGTCTCTACTGGCTATGGCAATGGCTATATTCATAATTAATGTATGTGTTTGGTCCATCTCAGATCCTGCAAGCAGAACACTTGCATGATGAGGAACCTGATCCAGAGCATGGGGTCACTGTAGCAGAGATGCCGTGCCCCTTGCTGCAGTGCAGCAAGTAAACCCCACCGTCGATTCCTCTTCTTTTGGACAGGACATCTATATGCATGTCCTTCAACTGGCCTCATTTTTTGGATGAAGTTTGATTGATATACTTGATGCACATCTCATGTGCTTATTCTAAAACCAGTATGCACTTTTAACTGATCACAAATAAAGCACAGTAAATAGATACTTATGTGTTTATTTTGCTCACTCACATTATAACAAGGTGGCATAAATAGCTGCAGTATACAATGATTCTGGAACATTTTGTTTGTTTCACTAAAGAATAGAAAACATAAAGAATAAGCACAAGTGAAACACAGAACCATGCTCTTGCCAACAACTATTTAACACATTTATCACACTCTATTAAATCCTGCACCAGACTTAATGGCAGTTTGCAGGAGTGTTTTAAAAGATTCATCCTCTTTAATGTGGGCTACTGGGAATGTGATGGTGTCTGTGCGAGCACTGACACTTGGGTAACACACAGCGTGGTTAGGCATGGCGTTCAGACACCAATGATCAAATTTCACTGTGAGTTTGAATGTTTGCCGATCTTCCAAAAGCAGATGTCTGTGAGCTTGACCAGTCATCCACTGCATGACTGAGGATACAGTCAAAGCCTCTCCTGCAGTGTCGCCATCAGTTTGTGCATCTTGAAGAGAAATACAAAGTGTAGACCAGAATAAATCTCTCCAGTCATTTTATATGCAAACAGTTAAATATGATGCTCATTAAGACAGTTCTATGGTATAGAATTAGGGTGGAAATCTAAACTTTCAATCACAAATAATTATTTTAAATGAATGGTTGGACATACCGTCAAGTTCTAGGAGTAAATCTTGGAAGTGCTCCAAGATTTTTGATTCCTTACTTCCTTACTTGAACCACTTACACTCAACTCCGGGGCCAGATGGGACATGATGTAATGTGAGTCCACCTACATTTCAAACATAGTGATACACAATGAGATTCCTCAAAACTTAGCTAGTTAAGAAGCAGAAAGGAAGTTATGGAAATACTATGTAGTACAACTAGTACAACACTCAAAGCAATACTCGTGCAAACTGAGTCGTCGTCTCTGAAGATGAAGAGACTGCGACACTCTTCTGGCTTTGTCTGCATCACTTTGATGAGGTCACACACTTTCAGGCCCTCACGCAGTTGCTGAAGCATGGGCATGCACTTAGTCTTCACATGAAGTCGAATCGCCCTGAATACAGAAAAAATGATTTCAAGGAAAGGGAAATAATCTCCAAGTCAAGCTGTCCAGGTGTAGTAGTTAAGACTTTCGGGCAGCAGGCTGAGGAAAATGGCCTTGAACAAGGCTTTGCTACTACATGTAGACAACGATATACATTTCCTTTTAACCCGACATGGACATGTCAGTAAAATACATTTTGAGCATTGTAATTGGAGTGCCTTGGCCTCTAGCTCATTTCTCTTTACTCAAAATAAATGTTTCACATTGAAGCCAAAGAGCACCCTAGAAACAATAACCGATTATCGTTATCCTTAAATTTCTCAAAGAAAAAATAAAACACACAAGGCCTATGATTATCTGAGGCCACACTTTAGCTTATCTTCATCAAGTTTAATACAAGACAGTAACATGGTTGTAACCTAGTCATCTGTACCTACCTCGGTCAGAGAGAACCAAGCTCATAGGATTTGTTTTAAATTGTGTCATACATGTGTAGCTAACCTTAGCTAACATAGATGCCTCAGGTGCATGTAACGTTCGCCCACAGTGGGGCTACATGTCAACACAGCAGCCCTCCATGTCGTTCTTAAAAAGAGACTCCACGACACGAACAACATGAGAAGAAAGTGAAGTGCTGCTATATTTACAATCATTTTGACAAAACAGAGCAGTCAACTTACCTCCATGTCACGTAACCTCCCGTTTGTGTAGATCAGGGATTCCCAAAGTGGGGTGCGCGCACCCCTGGGGGTGCGCGAGCTGCCTCTAGGGGGTGCGCGAGAGGAAAAGTGTAATGGCGGTCTGATGGTGTAATAATATTAAATATTAAAAAAAAATGTAATTTTAATTTAAAAACTGTCAGGTGGGACATCTGAAGCTATCAGTCGTAACAGAGGAGAGGGACAGAGAGCGAGAGAGAGAGAGAGAGAGGAATCGGAGGCGAGGGGAACGGAGAGGTGCGTGGGGAGAGACCGGGAGAAGAAGTCGAACGGGAGTCAGAGGAAGATGAGACAGAGGAAGGAGGAAGGGATAGCACAGACAAATCGGGATCACATCGGCCCATCGCGGAGTCAAGGTGAAAAAAGAGGAAACGAGAGTGAGCATCAGACTGGGAAAAAAAGAGGAAATATGATGAAAAGTAACTGTGTCTGGGCTTCACTTGGATTGGCAACGCAGATTCCCCAAAGCCACAGTGCGTGGTGTGCAGTGAGGTTCTGGCTAACAGTCTGAAGCTCTTATTTACGTCGCCACCTGAACACCAAGCATGCCAGTGCAAGTCAAAAGCCCCTTACATTGTTTAAATCGAAATTGGAGGAGTTACAAAACAGCCAAAAACAACTGCAGTCTCATTCATGTGTTGGTCTATAAATGACGCACTACGGGCTTCATATCTGGGTACAGAATAGCGAGAAAGGGGCTACCGCACACAATCGCCGAAGACGTGAGCTTGCCAGCTGCCAGAGAGATGGTGGAATGTATGATTGGTGAGAGAGAAGCAAAAAAGTTGGACATGATCCCGGTGTCCAACAACACTGTGTCGCTGCATCGATGCTTTGTCCGAAGACATCCTGGCTACATTAGTCGCTCATTAATTGTAAATTAAATGTGATAATCTGCCTCTGAGCCTGTGCGTGTGTGCTCGCATCCGTATTGTTCTTTAAAAGTGACGCCTTGTGTCACTGAAAGTTATTGAAACTTTGTTGCAGTGTTTCAGGGCGTTTTCACACCTTCAGTTCGTTTGCTTTGTTGCAGTTGCTCCTTTGTTCGGTTTGTGTTTACAAAAGTTTCAAAACTTTTAGTTTCAAAACTTTTAGTTTCAAAACTTTTAGTTTCAAAACTTTTAGTTTCAAAACTTTTAGTTTCAAAACTTTTGGATTCAAAACCAAAGCTTTTATTTTTTTAACAAATAAATTATTCTCAGTTTATATATTTGCTTTTAAAACTTTTTTTTTGCTTTTGAAACTTTTTTTTTTGCTTTTAAAACTTTTATTTTTGCTTTTGAAACTTTCTTTTGCTTTTGAAACTTTTTTTTGCTTTTGAAAAATAAAGACACAAATCTACCTTCATACAGACCACGCCTTCTTTCCTGCTTTGAAAGTGAAAAAAGAGAAGCCCTGTCAATTCACTTGAATTGATACTCATGTTTAGTTTAATTGAACAAGGTTAGCTAAACAGCCACAGAACACAGAATGAACAGACTACCGTATGTTTATGTATGAAGATGATATTCTTGCAGTTTTTAACCTTTGTACGTGAGATGAGAGTGGGTTGCAGACGGAGTGGAGGGTTTCAGCATTTCAGCGGTTTGAAGAAACCTACCCACAAACATAGCTTTCAACTTCCTGTTTTGTTCCAACATCTGCTTTCATGAGACAATGGCTGCATTTGATGGGTGATTAGCAATGTTTCAATACATGTAAGGGCATATGAATATAGTTTAAATACATACTTTTAAAAAGCTATCATTGAATTCCTTAACTTCTTAAGATATACAAGTTGTTACATTTGGTTTCAATGAATTTCTGTACTTTCAAGGCTAGTGTCGTCTACCTTCTCCAGTAGCTACCACTAAGCTGATTACAGCTAGTGCTTTCAACTACAGAGTTAAACTTTTAAAAATCTAATTAGGAAAAGGTATACACAGGGAAAGTGTCTTACAGTGAGGCTACAATTATTCAACTGAAGGATTAGAACTTCGTGTGGGCATCTTGAACAGATAATATTGTATTGGGCAAGATGAATATGTGTCGACACAAGTTAGACTGGTACATTTTCAACAGCTCTGGTTTTGCCTGCATTTGTTGTCAACAAGACCAACTGAGAGATAAATAGTATTGAGCTCATGAAAAAGAAGAAGACAAATATTCCCTCAACATACAACATGAAATACTCAACATTCCTGAGGTAGGATGAGGATTTGAGAGCTACCCTCTTTTCTTGTCCCGTGAATCTTGGCAGTAACTATAACCAAGAGCCATTGCAGATTAGCAAGTACCAACCTGTAGAGGTTTAAGTCAGTGAACCAGTCTTGAACCACAATGACCACATGGCACACTGTGAACAGGAAGGCAGCGATCTGAAGAGACTGTTGACAGATTATACACAGAGTGCTAATGTGGTCACATGCATCATAGAAAGGATGTAAAGGTCTGTGTAGGGGCGTTCCGTCGGTGTTGTTCGTCATTAAACCTGTTTGATCTTGATTTTTTGATGAAGAAATGAAACTCAATTGGTGGAAAACCACTTTTTGAGCAACCCTTGTCCCAGATGGAAAACTACATGCAGTTAAGAGGTTGCATTAGGTTTCCATGATACACTTTTCAACACCGTTTTGGAAATTCATAACATTTTCAGATATCCAGTTACTGTATTAGCCCAACAGATAAAAATAGGTATGCATACTGTATATCTTTCCCAAACAAAGTAAGGGTTATGCATGTTGACCTAGCTCAAATAAACTGTATTTACACATTCAAGGCTGAGCTCATCTGCTGAGCTGAGGTCATCTGAGACATCTCAGAACTAAATTAATGACAAACTATGGTGCTTCTCAAAACAAGTTTGCGTTGTAAAACTCATCTCTACTAATTCATTTTAAGGGTTCTCTGCAGCTTTTATACCAGCTTTTATTATGTTAACTGAAGTGATTACATTTGTTAACTGTGTCAAACAAGAACTCCAGGAAGACTCGATAAGATGTTCCAAGACACTAAATACAACAACCTTCCCAATAAGCAGCTGCATTGAAGTGGCTCGAGTTTATTTTGCTGTTCAGATCTGTCAAAAAGTTGCAAATTTAAAAAAACTAAACTAAACATGAGTTTCAATTCAAGTGAGTTGACAGGGCTTCTCTTTCTTCACTTTCAAAGCAGGAAAGAAGGAGTGGTCTGAGGATGAGGACAACCCCTTGTCAGAAGAACTACTTATAGCTGTAACAGATCGGACTGGAAGTTATTGTATCCCGCCATCACAAAATGCATCTCCTTACTCTGATCTGTGGCATTGTGCTTCTCTCTAAAGGCAAGTTTATGTTATGTTTTTAAGAGATGGAGGATCTTCATTTTCATTTTTTTTTAATGTTTTAGATATATATATATTTATATATATGTTATATTTACCTTTACAAATGTTAAAACTTTTTATTTTATTTTTTCACTTATGTGAATATTGTGTTTCCACAGCCCACACCCTGAGATGTTATGAGTGTGTACTAGGAGTCTCAGCAACCTGCCAAGACAAAGCAATAGAATGCCCTTTGGCAGGTCAACAGTGTGCTGCACTTCGTTTAACTTCATATGCAGGTATGGTCATTTGTGTTGCATTGTTTTATCGTAAAACTGCTTTGTCCTGGCCCGGTCTATAAAGGTTCCTCTTTTGTTGCAGGTGGTTTTGAACTACCTGAAGTCAAGTCAAAGAGCTGCGCTTTGGCTCAAGAGTGTGGGGACGGCTCAATCAACTTCGGAATCACTAAAATCGTAATCAACAGCAAGTGTTGCAACTCCGACCTCTGCAATGTCCAATTTGCCCCTGGTAACCTACTTATATTGTCTGTTAGTATTATTTACACTGAGAGCTGTTTTAGTTGCAGGAGCAAACGCTGTTAAAAATGTGACTACTCTCCTCATTACTACTATTATGCTCCTTAAAAGTTAGAGTCGGTTGCATTTGTCACATTTTAGATGTCAAAATAATGACTTGTATGATTTAAAAAATATATATCTATGATTTTACTGAGTAAATAATATACTTTAAACATATATAAGTTGTATATTTATGTCTTGTGCCGGATAGACATTGTGGATTGATGCCATTGAATGTATCAGAACCTGAGATATATGCTTGGGGCAAATATGTTTCAAGAAAGAATCAAATTTCAAAACAAGCCAGTATGAGGAAATTACTTTTCCCCAATATCACCATCCATTATAGAGGAGCCAAAGGGTAATATACCCCCAAATGCACCAGTGTAGCTGTGTGTGAATATGTGTGTGAAAGAGAGAGAATATTTATAAATCTGTTCATTTGAATGCTGTTCACCAGCATATAAAGAGCTTCAAAAAGGAACTAAAGGAAGAATAGTGCATTCCAATAACCACCCAATCTCCCTCTACATAACCAAGTATGAACAATGTATGTTTTATATTACAGTGCCCAGCAAATCCATTCCAAATGGTAAAAAGTGCTTCCAATGCAACGGACAAAACTGCACCGCAACTCTAAACTGTGAGGGAACTGAAGACCACTGCATCACAACCAAAGGTAACAAGCCTGCAAGCACGTAACATCTTACTCTGTTCCACATATTCCTTCTGCTCAGAGAGGGATTCTAGATGAACGCACTCACATTATCTTCATTCTCTCAGGGACTGCAGGAGGTGCATCGATCACCCTGAAGGGCTGTGCCTCCAAGCTGGTGTGCGCACCTGAATCTACAACGATGGCAGGAACCGCTGGAGCAGAAACAAGCTGCTGTCAGGGGAATTACTGCAACAGCGCCAGCAGCGCCAGCAGCACAAGTGCTGGCCTTCTGCTCCTGGTGGCACCGCTGGTCTCTTTGGTCGCGCTCTCTTAAATAGTTGAGACAGTAGCATAACCCCCAGCTTTTCCTCTTTGCAAGGCCTCATAGTGCTCACGCCCCTCCTTATCCGTTCAACTGATGAGTGAGAAAGTTTAGCAGGCAAAGCGTTTAAACATAGTTTAGTAAAGCTGTGATTTCCATTTGTCTCTTATATCACCTTATTTACATTTTTTTGCATATTGCCTACACAACAGCATCTGCCTTGCGTAGAATGGTTCTTTCTGGGACGAGAATGTATATGAGTGCTATATTATTAACCTGAAACCTATTTTCAATTACAATTATCAAGAATATTTTGATGTCATTGATTAAAAAAAAGCTGAATAAATAACTTTCTCAAATTTCTGCTGTGTGTTCAGATTTTTGTTTTCTTGAGTCCTTAAAATCCTGTCTCATTGTCATTTCATATATATGTGTGTCAGGCCCTCAGCCTATATATGCTTATTCCAGGACGAAGGATGAGCTTTGGCCACTGGACACGGTGTCGTAGTTTTTTTTGTTATTTGTTTTCTGTTTAAATCTTCATATATATATATAAAGTCCTTGACTGGATTAAACCTGCTGTGTCAGCGTGAGTTTTATTAATCGGGCATGGATTCACCTACAAAATGTCACTCAAAATGTCACTCTATGAGACAAAGAGACACAAAAAGATTTTTAAAAAGATGCAAAACTATACTGCAAAGAGACCACAAGAGACTCGCAACTATGAAAAGGGAACAACCAACCAAGAACACAAAATGATTACGAAGAGACACAAAACAAGTGCAAAGGGTTAAGGGGATAAACAACCACATACAGAAATTAGGGGTGTAACAATACGCGTATTCGTATTTAACCGTTCGGTACGAGGCTCACGGTTCGGTACGCATGACGAACCGAACAATACGTTTGAAAAAAAACAAAAAAACGAACGGTGAATTTTGTGAACCGTTACACCCCTAACAGAAATACTTTTAAACACTTGTAAACTCTGGCACACAGATACGAATGTCTAGTTAAGGTCAGGAGGTTGGCAGATTCACAGTGATAAAATAGGTTGAATAGTACGAAGCCTAGGACTGATCCAGCTCAATCTAAACAACGCACGCACCAAAATTGTCAATGTAAAGACGTGAGCTGTTAACCCGTCTCCATGATATGCTTTTAGCGGAGAAAGAGCGGTGGACATTTGGTCCGCAGCCAGGTGTACATCGGAATAAAGTGCAATTAGCAGATAACAATTACAAAGTGACACAAAACCACAGAGAGATGCATTACAACTACAAAGAGACAAAACAACCAAAAGAGACTGAACAACTATAAAGTCTGTGTGTCTTGCTCAGATGAAGGAGAGGTGGTGGGGCCTTTTGCTAGTCTGTCGTCTCTATAATCCATCCATGCGCCTGTCCCCGTCTTTAAATGTGTATTTGTTGGTTGTACATAACTGGCAGGACATGTGAAGACTGAAGAGGGACACTTGTTAATGCGCTTTAGGGTTTGCAGCTTCCCGTTTGGCCACTTGATCAGACAGCAGGAGAAAAACTAGAGAAGTTCACTCAACAGAGTGCAGATCTCTGTCAAGTGTGTCTGTACGAGCACTGCTGTATGTTTGATTGAATATAATCACAATTGCATTTTACGCTTCAAGTCTATTTTTTTTCAACATGATGCCCAACAGAAGGTCACTGTATCCAGGTCACTGTATCCACACCTCACTTGATGCATGTGCCACAAACAGTCATTTGTCACTGATATGGGAGTGGACCTACCAGGAAGTTGCCCTTTAGTCTCTCTCTCTCGTTTAGAGGAAAATAATCAAATTACATTGGAATTGTATGCACAAGACAAACTATTGAGTCAAATTGAAAGATTGTTTTTTATTTATTATTATGTTTCACAGCTGATATGCATTCTTTGAAGGTGCACTGTGTAATCCTTTGCCACATGCTCCAAAGAAATAGGGGGCAGCATTTCCCCTCTGCTGCTAAATCCATACTATCTAAATCAGTTAATAACAACAACACACAAGCCCATACTACCAACTAAGAGCAGGGCAGGAATACACACAATTCCACTAAACTGCTGACATTCTGAGAGTTGGTCAAAGTAACTCTGATGCAGACGGCACAATCTTGGCGCTAGGAGCTGACACACGCTGAACTCCTGACGAACTCGTCTCCTGGCGTCGGGGAAGACGAAGCGAGGGTGCGAGTTGTTTTCTCATTTTTGACACTTTGGATTTAATCCAATACACAATATACTGTACATAACAAAAAAAAAACACTACTTATTTGTCCTCCAGACTGACCGCAGAAGCTACAGTGACTCACTATCACCTAATGAGGAACAAGTGGTATAAGAAGACAGGACGGGGCTTTAAATAGTTTTCTAAAATTCCGGCCGTATCTTACACGTTGCACTTTTACATTAAGCAAGTTTAAATGCAAGACAAACATAACTTCCCCGCAGATGCAAACATGTACTGTGCAGTATGTGTATGATTGTAAAATAATAAACAGCAACACGTCCTGGAAGCATGTGATGATTCCGAGATGTCTTGAAGAACTCAATAGTTGCCGTACACATGGAAATCCTGTAACAAATTTGAGGAAAATTGGAATGAGTTACAATAGTTCTGTTGCTGGTGAGACAAGTACTCGGGATGTTGATATGGTGAATCCTGGGTGCTTTCCATTACATTATGCTTTCTCACATCCTCTGGCCCATGGCCTAAAAGCAGGCTACCATAAGCAGGGCATCCTTTGTTGTTCGATGCCTTTTTCCAGATGGTTAGTCAGGAAACATGATATAACATATACTCTTTTTCAGAAATGAGTAGCAAAGACATCACTGTTTACCACCGCACTACTAACCTCTGGCCTGACAGAGTGGGGCGGTCTCCGGTTACTGGAGCAAACAGAAATATGAGAGGAAGCAGATAATTAATGGACAAGTATCTGAGACACAGTGGTATGACATTTAAAAGAGATAGGAACAGCTGTGTTTGTAAAACTCACTCCTTCGGGGATGGAACGCGCTGTTTGAAGAGTTGAGCGTCACAGGTTACAGTGGTGGTGTTGTTTCTACGGGAGGAGGAGGGAATCACACAAGATCGGTGTTTCGGGCTGTGTGATGTGGTCGAGGAACATCGATAAACACTTACAAATAGTCAACACTGAGGTTCACAGTGTTACCTTGGTTTCTACCAGGTTAATACATATATTCATATTAATTGATTCTTTCAGATTATTATCACAGAAGTTTGAAAATAGAAAACCTCCTCCGGTATGACTTTCTGTAAGAACAGTGTCAATTCAATGTTAAACAGTTTGAAATAGTGAGAATGGTAAAATCTAAAGAAATACAAAAAACACCTACCTGGGGTCCCTCAGATTTTTCAACTCAACATGGCCGTCTTCTGCTCGACTGAAAAGGGAATAAATGTAAACACAAGGCACTAAACAGGGGATTAAACGTGAATGATTAGTCTTGGATATTCTTACCGGGAAAATCGTCTCCAAATGGACCCCCTGTATGGAAAGAACAGTGTTAATGCGTGTCTGTGTTAGGTCTACTGTATTTGTCCAGTTTGTTAAGCAAGCAGTCTGCTTACACACCGTTTTTCTGGCCTTGGAGGTCTCTCCCTGTCGTCAGGGTTTCTTCTGGACATTTCGTTAAGTAGAAAGCATTTATAGGTAAACCGATTACAGCACATGCACGATTTTATTTTGCATGATATGAGACCAACAAAAGAGACTTACCTGGATAATTTATCCCAGAGTGATCTCCTGTGATGGTTGCAGAGACAGAGATTTTGCTTTTTTGATGGAAATACAGGATGTATGTATGACAAAAAAAATTCAGCAGAGCTCTGAAGCTTCAATCATATCAATACAGCAGCTGTGTGGCAGCTGATTGGTAACGCCCAAAGCAAACAGACTCATCATTTTTCACTTTAGTACTTTGGGAAATACTAATCTAACTCAACAAAAATATACTCAATGTGTGAATCTACACAGCGTGTTAAGTTTACAATCATTTCATTCAGCAGTTGTTTTTTAAAACTTTGGATGTACACTAAGAAATAATGGCATCATAGAATGGGGAACATGACGACCTCTTAGAGTTGCTCCAGCTCTGTGTTGGATTTTGCAGTAAACCTATAATCACATTGAACTCTATAATAATAATAATAAATAGAATAACTCTGAAGCAGCTGCACTTACAAACTACCTACTGTTGCATGCACTATACACACAATTAGGATGTACTACTTCATCATAACATAGGCACTGCTCACAGCAGCCATTTTGACCTGCCATCATAGATAAACACAGGTGTAATTAATTAACATGAATTAATCAACCAATCAATAAGTCATTTGATCAATTATACCTGTGTTTACATCACTGCTGTGAAAAGGGCCTATTGAGCCTTGAACTTTGACCCTCTTGCTCATATATCTGGTGGCTTCTTAGCGGTCATCAGGCTGTGCTTTCTCAGCGTCTCAGTAAAATTTGACGCATCTGTCACTGCCCAGAGGATTGCGGCTCAGAATGGCCAGAAAGGCTTGCTGGCTTGCACACTGCAAAACGCGACCAGATGCAGTTTTCGAGTCATTTTCTTGTGTTCCTGACTGAAATCTAGACATCAATGACGTCATCATTACTCATTGCGGTTTACCTACAAACCTTTTCTCTGGTCGAGGTGGTTGTCTCACTGAGTCGTCAGAGCGCTTCCTGTTGGTTGAAAACATTCACTCGTAAATGTTGACTTTGACATTCTACAATAATCAAGAGCATCACTACAGCACAGACATTACCAATCTACAGTATTGGCATCTTTTGAATTGCCATGTATTTATTTACCTTCTCCTATAGAAGACCACTCCAACCACTGCAGCTAGGATGATAACAATCAGGACTGGCACTGCAATGGCTGCTGCCCGAGAGCTTGATCCTGGTGATGTACATTTGACAACTCAATGTATGATAGAATTGCAAGACATAAGCAGAACAGATGTATTTTGTGGCTCTCACCCTTCACAGTCAGCTGGACTGTGTTGGCTTGCTGCTTGCCCCGCCACCAGATGGCAGTACAGGTGAGGGTTTTGGCCCCATCTCCTCCAGCAGCCATGAAAGTGATGGTGGAGGTCGTCTGCCAGATGCCCTGCGGTGTCGAGGTGTGCGTGACCTCACTGCTGAGGCTAGGGACACTCCATGAGAACACTGGTGGATGTGATGGACATGTGTGCGTCACAGAACACGAGACGGTAATCGTTGAACCGGAGTAGATTTCTGCTGGAACTGAGGTCATCACTGGTTTTCCTGGGGACGCTGAGCATGTGTAACACAAAGCAGAGTGCTTGTGTTGATTATAAAACAGATAAACAGATTAATAGCTTGGCATATTTAAAGAAAATGAAGACTTCTCAGACCTTTCATAACAATAAATACGCAGCTATTGTTGAATCTGTGTCTGTTATTATTTCCTTTCTCTGCATGGAAACAGAAGGGCCCGTTGTCAAAGGGCTTGATGTCATCGATCTCTAATGAGCAGTTTCCCTCATTCACATCTCCTAGTATTCTGGTGCGGCCCTTGAAATGGTCAACCACATAGCTTGGGGCATTGTGGTAGATGACATCCCCAGTTTTTTTGGACCAGATGCCACGCGTGACAGGCTCATCCTCCTGGTACGGGAAGCTGCAGGGAATCACCACACAGGAGCGAGTCAAGGCGCTGAATCTGAAAGGGACTTCAGCATCCACGACGTGGAGCGCTGTAGAGCGAGAGAGAAACAAGGCATGATGTAGAAATCAGTCCACTTTTGAAATAACATGGCAGCAGGAGAATGGAGAAGTACACCCACTGTCATTTTCATACGGATCAACCGGTCTGACATATTCTGTAACAAAAAAAGACAGCAATCAATGATCAATGTGTCATCATTAGAGCAAAAGTTTGACATTTTGGTAAATATTTTGAATTGCTTTTCTTGCAGAGTTGTCAGAGAAGAGTATTAAAACTCCAATAGCTGTCCGTTAAATGTAAGGCTAGAGTCTGCAGCTTAGATTAGTTTAGCATTAAGAATGGAAACAGCGTGCCTCTGTCAGCAGAACATCTAAAGCTCACTAGATAACACATTATATTCATTGTAAGTTTGATCCATCTAAAACCCACTGGCAAAAACAACATTTCACCATAGTAGGCTACTGGGACCGCTGAGCAGTTGAGCAACCCGATGAGACTGCAAGCAAGAAGTGGTTGGGTACATAACCCCTGTAAAAATAATAAATCTTTGCTGCCTTTCAGTTTTTGTACAGATGAAACAAACTATTCATAACATGTTAACCAGTGAGCTGTAGAGGGTGGATTTTGTTACCTTCAGACACAGCCAGGCTAGCTTCACCCCCCTTTACCAGCCTTTATGCTAAGCTAAGCTAACCTGCTGCTGGCTGTAGCTTCATATTCAACAGACATGTATGAGTGGTATCAATCTTCTCATCGAACTCTCTGCCAGAAAGCCAATAACGACAGCTTCCATCTACTAAAACAATTCCTTTAAGTGACCACTATATACTGTATGACGTGAACTTACTTTTTATATGAAGTATTTCAGAGTCTGAAGTCTCCCCAGTAACAAACTGAGCAGTGCAGGTCAAGGATTTACCGTCATCCTCAAGAGAGCCAATGAAGGTTAGATTTGACACAACGTTATAGGTATTGCTGGAGATGTCTTTGGTTTTGAGCGAACTCTGCATGTCTTCGTAATTCCACTCAATGGTTGGTTTATTTTTCTTACACTTGTAGGAAACAGAACAAATGACACTCTTTGCCACACCCTCTGTTTCCACACCTGGCCGCTCAGTCATTGTGATTTCATCATATGGACCTGAGCAGAAAGGTGATAGTGAGGTTTAAATCTAAACAGGAGCATTTTCATTTTAATTCAATCAATTTACTCTGACACTGTACTCACATTCAACATTCAGCTTGAGCTCACTTGTGGCTTTTTGACCACTACGGTGACTAACAGTACACTTCACACTCTGGTCTTCCTCTTTTACGAGCCAAGTCCGCTCTGCTCTCCTTTCCCAAATCCCATCAGATACCAGAGTGTCAGTAACCGCCTCTTTTCCAGGTACACCATCCAGGTTTAGGGTCGGGGGAGCAGAGGCACACGCATGGCGCACATTGCAGGACACTGTGCTCTCCTCTCCCACCCTGGGGATACCAATGATGCTCAGCTGCGGTTCCTGTGCATGGTCTATAAAATCAAAGCCAGAATAGTCATTTTTGAAAACTGCCTGTCTTGGAATTTGGATTTAATTGACAAAAAAAAAAACGGGAATGAATGCATCCAGATACTTGCCCAATACAATAAGTTGAGAGGTTTTGTCATAAAGCGTGTGACCCACGCTGTGGTAGGAGGTGATAGGGTTCAAGTCTACCCATGGGTAAAGTCTGTCCTGGTTGTGCGACATCTCCAGCTTCTCAATCTTAAGACTACAATTCCTCTCCCCAACAGATCCAATCAAGCTAGTTATCCCGTTAAACTTACTAATAATGTTTTGTTTTTCACCAAATACAGGTGGGTACCCATTGCTCTGGAACAAGTACCATATAACTCGCAGGTCAGCAGGCTGGGCGATACTGTAGGAGAATGTGCAAGGAATGGTGATACATGAGCCTTTAATGCCAGTGATGCTGCCGGGGGTGGTGAAGGACCAGCCGCGAGAGAGCATGTTTCCTGTAGAAAGAGGAACGTTTTTAAAAGCAGCTCGAGAAATGAGTGGTGTTTCCACTCAGAGTGTTTCATTTGAATGATTTTTGGAGGCAGGAAGAAGATAAAGAATTGAAAAAAGTATTAAACAATTTAGTGTAACGGAGCTGTCATTTCTTTCCTTTCACCGTTTTTTTGACATCCCATTCATGGGAACTATCTTTCTAAACAAGCACATTGGGAAATTATTTTATAGTTGTATTTCATTTTCTAAGTTTTAATTTGTTGAAGAAAGAGCGGCAAAAATAGACACTTCCACATTAAGAGAGGGCTGGCAAAATGAGACGAGTCAATTACATTGAAATAGCTTTCAGTTCTATTGCAGACTGTGTTGGTGATGCAGGGCAGTTCTGGTATATGACTGCTTTAAAGGCTATTGGCTTGTTACATAAAGATTATAATTATTTGTACTCACTCTTTACCCGTAGGGTGATGCTCTTTTCCTGCCTTTGTCCCCCAGTGAATAGTGCAGAGCATGTCAGAGATCGTCCATGGTCTTTAGCTGATGCTGTAAATGTCAGTGTGGAGACAGACCTCCACTCAGTTCCTCTCTTGCTGATGTCAGTGGAGGCCGGCATGCTACCATAGTTCCATGTGAGAGTTGGAATATGTTTTGTGCATGTGTATGAGGCAGTGCAGCTTACTTTGCTTGCCTGTCCCTCAAGAAATTCATCTGATGTGTGCCTGATAGTCAAGGGTGAAAAGGAGCCTGAGATACAAATGGTAAATGTTAATAATTGTAGGTCAGCATAAAAGAAAAATGGTTTAATTCTTGCGTAACCATCACATACATTCTGCATTTAGGGTTTTGGTGGCTTTTGCAGTCAGACCGCCAGTGTGTCGGATAGAGCACTCCACACTTTGGTGATCGCTCTCTATGTTCAATGTGGTCGTCAAGGTAGTTTTGGATGTGCCACCAGATGTGGAGCTATGAGTTAGGCTGTGGCTTCGCAGTGGGATGTTGAGACTCAGAGTCGGTGGATAAGTGGAACAGGTGTGGTAAACAGTGCATTGCACTATCACGGGCTGTCCAACCTTCATGCTTCCAGAGATCATAATGGATGGTGTCTCTGGCCTGCCTTTACAAAGGAAATGTGAAAAATGATTGATGAAATTAATATACATCTATCTAAAAATGTATCTTTTTATATAAGCTCACCATGATTACTTACTCACGACTTCAATTGTGACAGTTTTGTCAAAGAATCGGTGGGTGTATCTTCCAATATTCTCTGGATCTACCCAAGGGTAAATCCTCTGTCTGTGGTGATGCCACGTCACTGGGTAGATTTCAAGACTGCATTTCTGGTTGTATGTAAATACTCGTGTTTTTCTATAAAATATGCCGATGACATCAGATGGGTACCAATTGTCATGAACCTTAGGATATTTATGGTTGTTATACTGGTACCAAACCACACGATCTGGTCTGCGAGGTGGATTACTATAGTAGTCGAAAGTGCAGGGGATGACAAGGCAGGAACCCACCAATCCTTTGATATTGCCTGGCATATACACATGCCAGGCCCTGGAACTGCAGAAAATGTATCCTGCAAGAGCAACAATATGCAAAAGGAAAATGTAAGAATAGGTCAGTGTTTATATCCAACACACACACTGGAAGAACAAAACTGCATTACCTAAAATATAGGAGCTCAGGAGAATATGGCTTAACCCAGGCATCTTGGATATGGTACCACACACCTGAAATACATGAAATGAACATCTTAGTTTCCATTGTGATACCTCTCACCACAGCACTCACCTCACAGGCAGACTGCACAAAAGGGCAGAGCACTAGAAAGAATAAAGGACTGTGAACCACCAGTGTTGCGTAGCACCATCACTGGGCGCTGGTCCTCAGCCTCTCTTGTGAGCGACACAAATCCATTCGAGATGAACTGTTTGAAACACTCATCAGGCTCTTGGATTGGTGGCTAACTCAACTCCCTTTGGCTGCTGCCTGGAAGCTGCCTCTGCAGTGCAGTCTATCAAGTGACCCGGATCATGACAAAAAAAAACACTGTTTCTCAGCCTAAGGACCCGACCGAGAAACATTTCCACGTGACACTATGTGCCACAATTTTTCTGCGAATACTCTGCTGGGAATCTCGCCTCGAAAACACATTTCTATGCGTGAAAGCAAATTCATCCGCCAGCCTATCGGCCTGCTGCAGGGTGGTCACTTTTTGCTCATTTAAATAAACCACAGTACGGCAACCAATTTTTAAATTCTTCTAAAATGAGTTCACACACAGAGGCTAGATCGTCAGCGTTACATGCTTTACACCAACAATCAAAAGTATTTTGTCCCGAGCAAAGTCAACGAAAGTCTGGTTGTATGCCTTCTTAACCTTTTAAGCTCTGAGCCTATTTTTAGGCCTCTGCTCGAAAATTGCATATACCCATACTAAAAAGACTACAAGGTGTACAGAGGGTGAATGTCTGCAGATGTATTTGGGTGGAGTAACACTTTAAAGGCCAATACTATTGAACCAGAACAGAGAAAAGAAAAACAAACCCCAAAAAGACAATGTGAAAAAGGAGAGAGCACACATGCATTTTACATCCTGTACATAAATGGCCCAAAATATCAAGTGATTTCATACATACCGATAGATATATATGTATATACTAATGCAATGAGAGTCTGCTACGTCATGTGCATGTGCTGGAAAAATAGCAAATTCAATCTTTGATGTATTTATTTTCAAAATAAACCAGGGAAAACTTATTTATAATAAAAATACAGGCAAAATAGGTAGCAATAACAAAAAGGGTTGCAAAAAATACATACAGATTACTTAATCTGATACATGGTTTGCCATAGAAAGAAAGAAAAATTTCATCCATTTCAGAAAACTCCTGAGACGGACTAATTACTAATTATTTTGAGTAAAAAAGCGGCAGTAAATTGTAAAATGGAGACGGATATTTTAACAACATGCAAGATCTGTTTCATGTAACTGCCTCAGATTTGTAATGAAAAAATCTAACTCTGTGCCGTTCTATCAGAATTTTAAGGAAGCAATGATGTCACCGTAGTTACATAAATCAATATTTTGGGAAAATGTATTTGAAATTCAGTTCTTCATGCAAGAAATGCAAGGTAAAGAAAGGCTTATTTTATTCACTAATTCGAAAAGATCAGAATGACTTACCCCAAGAGTTGAATGTTTATGAAGCGTTTCAGCACCTTTAGAAGTCCTTAAGCACTCATGAGTTTAAGAAACCTCCCTCTAAAATGTGGGTGGGTAAATGTGGGCGGGGGATATCATTTGCAAACCACAAGGAGGGCACAGATGCTGCTTGCTGTAAAAGATATTGACCAACTCTTGCGGGAAAAAACAAATTATTCTAAAAACACTTAAAATATACAATAAAATCAATAACCCATATCATACTGAGTTCTTACATGTTGCTAATATACTGTATAAAAAACATTTGACCTGAATTTAGATGCAGGAAGATAATTACCCATGATATATAGGCCCTGTTTACAGCTTTTTGGCTTTTCCCATTATGAGGTCATATTTTTAATTATTTAAGATTTTTGGAAATGCACTTACAATAATAATATATTTAATACAATTCACCTTTTTGCCAAGAAAAATATGGAACCAGACACCTGATGGTTTGCTTTGCATTATTAATATTAAGATTGAAAACCTCATTGGAAAAATCACTAACAATGGTGAATAACAAACAAGTACTCTGGCTGAAAAAAGTTGCACTTACTAATGAATTTTACTTTCCCTAATTAATTTATCAAATTGTCAAAGAGAGAATCAAATATAGTTTGCTTGATAACAGAGCATAAACAGTAGTTGTGTATAAAAACTGCAGTCAGATGCTCTTAATACAAATGACCATTATGAGCATGATTAGAATCTTTTGGTGTTTTTTCATATGTTTCCATAGACGTTGAGGTCGGCAGTGTTCATGTAATCGTCCCCGTCATCAAGGTCCTGTGAAAGATTGAGGTCATTATTGTCACAGATGTTGATAGTGCCACTGTTCTGTACGTAATTATTGGCAATAAATCAATGGCAATTGAATAGTACCTCTTGGTAATTGCAGGATTTGGGCTGGCTGAGGACCACAAACAACAGTAATAACAAGAAGAGAGAGAAAAAGAATGACATTACTGTACTTCAATATATGATATCTGTATTTTATAAACTGCCCAGGTTTAAGAGGAGTAGACCAAGTACCTTTTGGGGGACGGGAAACGAACTTTGGACACTTTCTGGTCGGCACTGGATTTTGAATACACATTTTTTGTCCTGTGGATTAAAATTCACATCACTGAAGTTCAGCAACCAACAATTAGCTTCATTTTTTTATGTTTAACACACTTATGTATGACTTCAATCCACTTTGTCCTCTTTAGGCCTTCTGTTATATTTGTATGTAATACAAATCAGTAACATTTAAATGCAGAAAATATAAGAAATGTACTAGTTTCATTCGATTAAAATACATGATCAAAAGTTAAGTTTGATCATACTGTGAAAACCAAAGTGTGTTTGAACTGTGATAAAAATCAAGTGATGAAATGAACTTGTTAAATCAGTCAATCATCGAAATGGAACTTCTGCACAAAAAAGATGAACTGAAAATATGCAAATGTTGTGAGGTATATAAATACATCTTATCAAGAATGCCAAAAAAGCATAAAAAATGTGCATAGAAATGCAAATTACAGTGAAGCCAACCACGCAGCGGCCTACACAAAGCTAGACACAGAAATGGCATTGAGTATTTAGAAAGAAAAAGACCTTTGATCAGAACGAGCTGGTCTTGAGACATCAGAACGGATCCTGAAAATTTCACAGATTAAATTTATCATCAGTACAATTAAAAGTTCCGATGATAGTGTACTGGATGAAAAATAAAAAAATAATCACAAACCACATTTCTCACCTGCGAGACATCCTGGACAGCCGGTTCCACATGCTAATTGTGATACAGAAAATTACATAATGATGATGAATGAAAATAATTAAAACACACTTAATAGTGTAGCTCTATTAATATTTTTACCTGCCATCCCCACTTTGGAGCTCTGCTATGCGTCTCCTTGAGTAGACAGAGAACAAAATAATATAAGAGCATATACTGAGATTATTTCTTGCTCCAAATTGTTTTTATCTGGATCGGTTAACGCCTGTGCACTGCCTTACTCACTTATATCTCTTCACCATTACAATGCAGAAGACTCCAAAGATCACAGCTGTAACGATCGCCACCACTATTGGAATGATGATGTGGTTATAGTTTTCTGTACCTGCAAATAGACAGATCCATATATAAGGTCAGTTTTCCTTTATATTTCACATAATAGAGGATCCAGGTCATAAACCTCCAATGAAGAATTCAACAACAGTGTGAAAAGCTCTCACGTTTAACATAGAGATTCAGGACTGCATTGGATGTGGTCCCTCCATTAAATTCAGCTGTGCAAGTGACCTCAGTGTGGTCGTCCTTCTCCTCAGGAGTGAACGTCAGGATGGACTGTGCCTCCCAGTAGCCAAAACGAAATTCTTTCTGGACTTCAGTGACCACATCATCTGTAGTGACCGTACTCCATTTGAGTTTAGGCACATAGGAAGGGCAGGTATGGGTGACTGAGCAGGTGACAGTGTAGGGACGTCCTTGAATGGCTGTCTTTGGGTGAATCAGTGTAGGTTTTGGAGGATCAGCTGTAAATAAAAAAGAGGAAAACCATGTTGTTGCATAGAAACGGTGTAGGTGTAGATTTTTGAAATCTTTTAAACATATTGGGAAAGTTGGTGACATACGGAGCATTCTGAACGTGACACAATCCTCCACAAAGGAGAACTTGTCATTGGTGGACAGATCAGTCTCTGTCCGTGCTAGTTCAATCCGGAAACAGAAAGGGCCGTTGTCATGATCTTTCATGTCAATCATTTCTAAGGTGCAGTTGTTCTGACCCAGATGTCCCAACAACCGTGTGCGGCCCCTAAAGTTTTCCAAGATCTGCGTTTGATCCTCACGATAGATGGATTGATCTCGAAAAGTTGAACGATGCCAGATCCCTCTGAGTCTGGAGGAGGGCAGCTTTTCGTTAGGATGAGTGAATGAACAGGGTACCACAACACAGGATGTGACCAGGACGTCAAGATCTTTCACAACATTCGCCTTCCACTCTCCAGTAAGCACAGGGCTGCTAATAGCTGTAAGAGAAATATGCATTTGATAAAGAAAAGACTCATTTTGGCCATACTCACTTTTGTTTTTTGAAATGGGGCGTATGTAGACATGAGACTGGAAACAAAGAGGTGACCTCAATATATTACCTGCCAAAAGCAGACAGAATATCATCATCCTTGTCCCTTTGTCCATATACTTCTGAGGTTTTGGTGGTGTAATAGAATGGATGCTAAAATGAAAAGAAACACAAAACATAGGAACATAAAGTACCGACTACTGCCATATGCAAATTATAACACAGCTGTGTGGAAGTTCTTCAAACAGCACAAATCTTCACATGCAAGAGCCATTTATTTAAGTAGGAAATACTGGTATTGATAATGTCTTCATACAGAATCACATCTGAAACAGCACATAATACATTCACGTCTTTTTTATTTTAATGGTTCCTTTCATAGCCTATATGGAAATTGAAAGTGGGAAGTGAAAGAAATCCAGTGGTCGAGTCTATATCAAACTAAAACACCTTGAATTGCTCAACTGCATCGTCCTTAAGCCCAATAGTGTATTAGAAACTTTAAAAATGACATTTTCCAAACAAATGTGGTGAACAAACATTCATTGGATGCGTCATTTTACCACAGTAAAGTTAAATAAAAAGTTCTTACCTGATGAAGCTGCTTTCTGGCTGATCAAGGCTGCTTTTTCAACTAAAAACACCTCCTTGAGAATGATGACATGTGCTGTACTATTCTGCAGTTTAGTTGACAAAAATATGGACTCTAAAAGCAACAGAAAAAAATTGCAGGCCACTTGAGAATACAATGGACATTGAAGGGGAAGGTCAATGCAGATATAGTAGAGGCAGTATACTGCTACAACAGTGGAGTTAATGGTGTAGAAAGCAGGGAGTGGTCTCTTTAAGGGCGGCAGTAATCTAAAATGATGCTTTTATTTCAGCCAAAGGACCCAGCTAAGGACCAGCAGAGATCTGTAACTAAAATATGTGACACTACACATTATGTTGTGATGTTCTCACAGTTAAACCAAAATGTCCTAATAATGCATTTAAAATATATATATTTAAATATGTATTAATAAATGTATGGCCACAAGTGGGCAGAAGAAACCCCAAAACAAGCTTGTTCACAAACTGTCTTTTGAACCCCATTCCCATGTAACATCCTGTTAGCTTCCTCGTGTCTCTGTGTGTGTGTTCCTGTGTTCCTGTGTCTGTCTGTGTGTGTGTGTGTTTCCCCTGATTACACTCATCCTACTCACCTGCCCAGTCCACCCAGCCTTCAATCTCCTCATCACCCCACACATATACTCCCCTGCTTTCCCTGTTCTGGTTGTCAGATCGTCCTTGTTCGTTCCCCTGTCTGTCCCAGTATTTTTGCTTGGTGCTCTCGCGTTTGCTCCTGATTTAGCCCTTTGCCTTTCTTTTGGTGTTTTTTTGGATCTTTTTCCCCACTCCGTTGGAGGCGCTTTCAGTTTGTTTATGACCGTTTTGACCAGTAAAGATACCTACCGGTAAGTTTAAACTCCACCTCGTGTCTGTGTCTGCGTTTGAGATATCCAATCTGCCCCCCGGGCGTGACAGAACGATCTGACCATGACAGACTCAGCAGACCAGTATTGGGGAACCCGCTTGGCCAGGGGAGGGCCCTTGAGCGTCCAGAAGGCTAACCGCGAGCTAAGCCGCCTTTCCACCCCTAAGGGGAGCCAAATGGACTCAGCAGACCACCCTGAGTGGTATGAACAGTTTATGGGATACTGCCTTGTCCAGACAGCGAACCGGGACTTGTTGGACTCAGCGGACCAACATTTTGAGCGCTTTTCTGCTGAGTGGTATGAACAGTTTACGGGAACATACCTGGCCTTGGGAGGGCCTCGGAGTGTCCAGAAGGCAAACCATGACCAGATGGACTGCTCTTTCAACCCTCATAGGAGGCAGAGGCAGAGGAAGGGTCAGACCCCCGCTCCCGCTGGGCCGCAGCTATCCCCCGTCTCCGCTGGGCCCCGGCTAACTCCAGCTCCCCGTGTCTTGTCAGCGGTCTGACCGACTCCAGCTCCCCGTGTGCTGTCGGCGGTCCGGCCGACTCCAGCTCCCCGTGTCTTGTCGGCGGTCCAACCGACTCCAGCTCCCCGTGTCCTGTCGGCGGTCCGGCCGACTCAGCTATCCCTGGACTCGGCCGCTGTCGCCTCAGAGCCGCAGCTATCCCCGGACCTCGCCTCCCAGTCCCTGCCGCCGCTGTCTCCGAGCCGCTCAGAGTCCCTGCCACTGCCGCCTCCGAGCCGCAGCCGCTCCCAGCCCCTGCCGCCTCCGTCTCCGAGCCGCTCCCAGCCCCTGCCGCCTCCGTCTCCGAGCCGCTCCCAGCCCCTGCCGCCGCCGTCTCCGTCACATCTAATTTAAATCCACCATGACCCACGAGCTACTGTCTACTGAACTGATTTTTCAGCAAACATGTTACTTTGTACACTCAATTTAGATTCTTACTCAGTCTGTTGTGACTGCTTCCTCATTGTTTTATTGGCAATGCCTGTGTCCTCCCCAAGAGGAATGTAAACCTTTTTCATTCATACTTTAGTCTCATAAATATCCAACGGTATGAAATATGTAGCACTTACTTTTTTATTCAACTACCTTTTTCTTCTTGTCAGAGAAACAATGGGACAATGGTTTGTTACAAACGGCCATGGATGATTGGTGCACTCTCAGTAATAACTCAGTCGTGTCGGCCAGATGGTGGTGCTTTAAGATAGTTTAAGAGTAGCTGAAGTCATGGAAGGTGAGGGTGAAACAACAACAGGAAACAAACTGAATTAGATAACTAGTGTGGTGGAAAGTTCAAGAATTTCTGTAGTTCTCCTCAACAACAACACAGCTTAATCATGCAAGAAGCAAATATCGGTGCCATTGTTTGTAAGTCTTTAAATGATAAACCATACATTTTCTCAACACTTATCAGGATCATCTGTTACAGCCGAGCCAACTGAAGAGGAATTTGTTTGTCATGCAGAAATGACATGCATCTGAATTTAGAGACTTTTTCAAGTAATAAAATGGGTTTTAAATTGGAACTTTCAAGAGATGATGCTTCACATAACACTTATTTAGCAGCTGGCATCAGAACAGATATGATCAAATTCAAACACATGAAAGAAACTTTTGGAAAACTATGAGGAACATGTTTGGTTTATTCTCCTCATCAAAATTACCCAGAAACTAAAAGGATCAATATCTCAGTCTATTGGTGATTGAATAGTATCTCTCCAGCGAGTAGACCCCACGTTCAGTTTATTCTGCATCTTAATAGCAGAACTACAGTAATATAGTAGTTAAATATGTCCAAAATGTTGTGAATGTGTCAGATAAAGAGACGGTGACAGTTCCTGGTTCAAAAATAAAGAGTGGTTGAAATATTCCATAAACGGATGCATCTTTCGTCCTAATTTTGGAGATTGCTAATTTCACTTCTCTTGGTCGATGCGGGTGCTATGAGAAAGTTATTATCCCATTATGGTTTAAATTGGAGTACACCATCTCAAATTTTGTGATCAATAATTACTACACAGACCCTGCTGACAAAACAATACAGCCATATACTCATTGAAAAGTTGAAATGCTGCATAAAGGGGCTACTTTATATTATACTTCGTACACCATTAAGATGCAACCTGAAACAAAATAAATCAAACTCAAACATTGATGACGAAGACCTAAGCTTACAATAAATACAACTGGATGAAATGTATGCTTTGACTGTGTGTCTGTGATTGAAGGAATTTCCCAGTGATTGATTGACCGACTGATTAAATACAAACTGTTTGGAGGAACCATTCATCACCAGTGATTAACTTGTATTGTTACTGCCGTGTTTATTCTCACCCAGAGAGATACAATTAGTTATTCCTTTGTTGACAGACAAGATCAGACCTTCAATCTGCCCCGCAGGACAGTCCTTAAAATGAAGGAGTCCGACCACGTCTCATTTAACATTGGGACAGCAGACAAACCAGAGGAAAGGAGGGACATCCCCGTGACCTGTTTTAGTTACCAGGTAAAAAAAACTGTGTGGATTCTACAGTTTAGCATTGTATTTTTCATGGAATGTGAAATTTTCATTTGGTATATGTCCTGCTTTTTAATTCACAGAATTGCCAATTCAAGCACATTTCCTGCCATGGGAAACTCAGTGTCTACTGACTTCATCACTCCTACTCCCAAGAAACTGTCTTGGGGGCGCCAGGACGAGGACACGGTCAAGCTGGAGGACGTCTTGACACAACGAGAGGAGGCTCTCTGGAGAGTAAAAGCAAAGCAGAGTTTATCTGTGAAAAAGGTCCACCTCACTCGCAGCATCCGCTACGTGGACCTAGCTCTCCAAGAGAGCGACAGCCTTTATCCAAATATGGGCGAAATGCTGAACCCTGCTTTTGTTGGAGATCAAGCCTCATGAATGACTGAATTCACTGCGGACAATTACATCTTCAACTCAGCAAGAAGATACTGTCAGTTGTGATGTTTGAAGGGATAATGGCAAACAGCCCCTGTAATGCTACTGCAACATGAGAGGTCTGTCATAGAGAGACAGTTTTACCACAAGACTGGGTGTGAACCTATAACCGGGAAATGACGCATCAGTGGTTCAACTTTTTTAAGTGTGAAATGGAAGCAGAAGTGACGATATATTTGTTGTATAGTTTCAGATAATCACAATTTGAGCAAATATCAATCTGATGAAGGCTGAACTGATCAAAGGAAATCTAACATATCTCCGTCCGTGAAACACACAAAGGTGTAAGGTAGAGTTAAGCCATTTGTCTGTGAGAAGAGCTTCATATCTTAAAAAAGAGTGATATCACTTGCATCGTCTGTGGACATTTGAAGGAGTTTACATTGTTTTCAATCCGCACTGTTGTCTTATCTTTGTACCACATGGATTTTGAATCAATGTATTGTATCTTAGCACAGTGTTCTCAAGGTTATTTAGAGTCATTTCTCTGAAGCAAATACAGTTTGTAACTAACTTGTAAGAAAGCTTGTTGGACAAATACATTAAACCTTCCAGCTGATTCTGTTTTAGCCTCTTGCTTCATTTACAGTGCAAAGATGGGTCATTGTACTATGTCTAATCTGAGGTTTAATATTTTTACTGCTGACAAATAATAAACTACAATGTATCAGAAAAGGTCTCCAACATATTCATTAGCAAGTAAATAAAAAACAGTGACACCCCACTGATAGACAAATTACTGTTGTGCATAATTAAGTCATTTTACAATCTCACTGTTAACTTATCTCATTGAATTCAGAGTGGGCTCGCACTAACGAACGGCGGCCCGTCAATGGGACTATAAGGCTTTACATCAATATCAAATGAATACTTAAAGGAACCATGAGTGAGGTTTTCAGTTCTCCATATCAAAAAATATGTTGTTGTTGGGCGATGATCTCAAAGGCAAATGGGCTTCATGAAGTGGGGAACAATCCTGACAGAAATAAAAGTGGAGAAGTCATGAATACTAAAATAAATCCAATATCCAAAGAAGGAAGTGAGAGCAGCAGAACGGCACACCTTGTGATAAAGTCCAGGGTCGTGAAATCAGATGCAGAACAGAGATAACATTTAAATAGCATTAAATGCTGATGAGAAACTTTTTTATACATATATATATATATATATACAGCTCATAGGTGAGAATAGTTTAGAGCACAAGACATGGTTAAAAAAATAATAATGATTAGTACAAAAGACCCCAATGACTGACGAGAAAATAAATCTAAATTTGTGTGTGTGTGTGTGTGTGTGTGTGTGTGTGTGTGTGTGTGTGTGTGCTGTATTAAAAGTAGAATGGAAACTGGAGGAGTCATTTCTCACCAGAGGGAAATGAGTGTGGCACCTGACAAGCTTGGAAATATCTGTCACTTTATTCACAGGTCTGACCCCCAGACGGCAAGATGGATTCTGTCAAATGGCCTATGATTTTTGTGTGCCTTTGCTTTAAAGGTATGGCACATTCTCTACACTGTAAAGTCAGCTATAATCTATGGTAGCTCACAAGAAATGCAGTTAAACAGTCAGATTTTTGTCTTTTTGATGTCTTAATATCGTTTTTGTTCAGGCCAAGATTTAGATTTTTAGATGAATTTGTGTTTTTCATGCAAGTCCTTCTCTTCTCTACTTTCCCGTTTTCCCCTGCAACAGTTACTCAAACTGAAGCCTCGTCTTGGACAATTAAGGTGCCGTCCTCAGTTAAAGGTCTCCCTGGATCCTGTGTGGTGATCCCCTGCTCGTTTAACTACCCAGATCCAGGCAAGAAGATCACTGAGTTCACGGGGATGTGGGTCGAGGCGACACATGAGCTCATCTATCACCCAGACAAGTCGAAAAGGATGCAGCAGTATCGGAATCGGACTGAGTTGCTGGGAGATGTCAGACAGAAGAGCTGCTCACTGAAGATTGATCCCCTCCATCAAGATGACCGAGGGCCTTTTTTTTTCAGGATTGAAATGGCAGACTATGAAAAATTTTCCTACAGAGAGAACACAGTCTCCATTACAAGTAAGTAATAACAACAACGCTCACCAGACTTGTGTAAGAGTACAGTTAATTCCAGAATTTTAACAGAAGTCTCTTTTTAATTAGCGTGTTGCAATCAGTGACAGGACAACAGTCATTAGGTTACTTTTCTCGTGTTATTTAGTTACTTGCTCATCTCAACCAAGTCTCCAAAGAAATAATTACAACACATTTACATTTTTACCTCAAAGGTTTATGTCAGTTGTGTCCGAAAACTGAATTTGTAATTATAAACTCAAACAAAGTCCTCTGACAATTCCATTGATTTGGTAACAGTTGGTAACATTTAGGTTGCAATTGTTGGTTCCGATTCCCACCTCCTTATTTGTGCGATTGTAACTGGTTGGTCTCCTCACAGCTGAAACTGTTTCATTTCTCGAGACAGATATATTGAATGCTGCCCATTTTGAGAATTCCTATGTGTTAAATCCTGTGCCAAAATGGTTCAGTCAACATTTCTATTTGTCCAAATCTTGGAATCAGACTGAAAACCTATGATTTTGTGATGAAAGTACATTGAGAATTAGATTTTTATCAGAAGGGGAACTGCCTTTTGTTCAGCTAAATTTGGATTTGGGGCAGCACATGGGATTGATGAAGTAAAACAGTAACAGCAACATCCCAAGAGCACATGGCAATGTTTTGGGAACCTCATGTAATTTCACATGATTTGGGATTTTTGTCAACTAAAGTGCTTCCAAAATGCATGGAAGCCCTAACATCATGTGCTGCCAGAATACAAAGTTGACCAGCCCAGTAGACTAAGTACCCTCCACTGCCTGCCTATCATGATCTTTCTTATTGTTACAGGTGAAGTCAATCCCATCCAATTCTCAGTGAAGGAGGAGGTAATGGAGGGTCAAAATGTGTCTGCATCCTGCTCTGTGTCTCACTCCTGCCCCACTTCACCACCTGTCTTCACCTGGAGCCTCCCTGGAGAAAAACACTTCCAATCACAGCCGCTGGACGATGGCCACTGGACAGCAACATCTACTCTGAACTTTCACCCTACCAGCGCTGATCACAACAAGCCTTTACGATGCACCGTGACATACAAGGGAGGGCAGCACCACAAAGCAGAAACGGTCCTCCGAGTAAAACGTAAGTGTTTGTGGTCGTTATAAAAACTGCTGATGTAAACATTACTCATTTCGCTGTCCCTTACTGTCTTTTTTATTGGATGAGCTGGCTGCAGGACGGACAGCACATTCTGTCTGCTTCTGTGTATCTTCTATGCACAAATGAAAACCTATACCAGCTTTATAAAGGTAAAGGCCTTTTTTACGGCAGCCATTTTGATATCATATAGCAGACTAACACCTGTGTTTACCCTGCTACGTGTCAAAATGGCTGCTGTGTAAGGGGCCTATTTTGGCACTTTCCTATTGCCTTTTTAGCAACACTAGCTCTGCCAGTCCACCACTTTGGTTGAAGACTGAAATATATCATTAACTATTCAGTCAACAGTGGTCCAGAGAGGATACATCTTACTGATGTTGGTGATCCCTTGACTTTTTCATAAAGTTGACATTTGTTGTTTTGAGTCAAATGTCTGGACAACTATTGGATTAATTGTACACATTTATGTGCTCCAATTGTTATAACTTTGGTGACTTTTCATTTACTGCAACCTCTGGACAGCCTCACAGAGATGCTGGCTTGGCTGTAGACTCTTATCATCTTGTTTGTTTATGTGCATTGACATCAGCTCAGCATTGACATTACTTTGTAAAAGACTGCCAAATGTACGACATCATGGTATTATTGTATGATTCCATGCAGACGCCCCAGTGAATGTGAATATTGAGCACAAGTCAGATGTAAAGGAGGGAGAAGCTGTGCGACTAAGATGCTCCAGTGATGCTAACCCCCCAGCCACCTATCAGTGGCATAATGAAACGGGTGCTCAACTGCATCAAGGAAATCTCTACACGCTGCCAAACGTTTCCAGACACACAGGGGCCCTGTTCTGTACTGCCATCAATGCAGTGGGACAAGGCAAATCAAACCCTTTGCGGCTCAATGTGTTATGTAAGTAAACAATCAAAGAAATGCACTGGTAAAGGAGTGTTTTCTTTTAAAAGTATCTCATGAAAGTACATTCTTGTGTTTACAGATGCGCCTGAGATAACGATCTCTTCCTGCTCCTTAGAGGCGGATATAGTGAAGTGCGTGTGCATTGCAGAGTCCCAGCCTGCCAGTATGGTCTATTTTGTGCTTTCTGACAGGGTCCTGCCAAGCATCAAGGTAGAAAAACATGGCTCCGTTACCATCGGGACTCTGCAGGCAGAGTTTGGATCTTCCCGGGTCGTTTACTGTCTGGCAAACAACACGCTTGGCAATGCCAACCTAACACTCTCTTTACCTGTTAACAGTAAGGAAGATTTTTTTTATTTCCAGGACTGCATGACACACACCTCAAGACAAGAGGCATACATTTTATATTGATGAAGAGAAAAATTGACACCACATGGTTTCTGTTTGGACAGGTAAGATGCAGAATCTTTACATTGTCATCGCTTCTGGAGCAGGCGGGATTTTGGTGATACTTTTAATAACAGTGAGAGTTTTTAAAAAATGGTAAGTTGCTGTGAAAAAATGTTTCCCGTCATTTAAACTCAGTAGTAAAATGATTTTGCGTCTAAATAATAGTCAAAGCACATCCTTCTGACCATGTGGTCGCAGAAAGTCAGCTTGCACAATCTTTCAGATGTATTGACTTTTGCAGTTAGCATCAGTTTCAGTTGTTGTGAAAAGTTTCAACAGTTGTTTTCATGTTCCTAAATTAAAAACCATTATTCTCCCAGCAGGGGAAGCTCTGCGAGTGCACTAACACCTCGCATTAGTACCGAGAAGGAAGACAAAGATGTGGCGCTCCCTCAGTATTCTGCAACTAAAAGGTTTCAGTCATTCACCTCAGTTTGAACAAAACAATCCGAATGATGTAAAATGACACAAGGAAGCTGACCTTAAATAATCCTGTGTTTATGTTTTTTTTTTGTTCTGCCCTAAGAAAAGAGAAGAGCGATGAGGATGTACATTGCGCAGGCATTTATGCCAATGATCATGTATACGGCAACATGGAGGTATGTTAAGCTGTCTACATTCATTCATTCATTCATTCAATATTTACATGCATGAGAGAAGAGAGTGAGTTCATTTTGTTTCACAGACTGACTGTGATGATGCCATCTACGCCAATATGTAACTTTGTTGAATTCATTGGGGGAACAGCTGCAGTCCCTCTGATGTCCAACTGATGTGAGTCAAGAAAGCTGCAAACGTATTAATATGCTATCTTCTGTATAAATGATAAATTATATTTGTCTGTCTCCTGTAATTCACATACAGTATATGTTTTTTTTTCTTTTTAAGTTGTTCATGTCTAAATATAACTTTTCCCTGACTGCTTGTCTGATCATAAGTAACATATGTGTTGTAAAATAAAAATCACCATTAAACTACTTCCCTGTTTTATTTGCCAATGTGTCACCCAATAACAACACTTGCTGCACAGGCTACACCTTTTTAATTTCCTCTTTTGCGGGCACGGTTTCTTTATCAGAGTGACAGATAAGAACATAGCTGTTGAAGTTCCAAAATGCTGGCTTGCTGCCAAATAACCCCGTTAACCCCTGTTGACTTTTTTTGGTCACGGCTATGAAAGCAACACGGTCACTGTGCTCATCACAGCACGGCACAGATGCGCTGAACATATGTGTACACTTGCTTCACAAAAACAGTTGTGTCACAATGTCAAAACACTCTCAAGGAAGAATAATTCCAATGCCGTACTAACTGACTGACTTTACTCACTCATTCATCAACTCAAACAAGTTATAAAGTGAAAATATTCTGTGTGTGCTCAGGTCAATGTGGAAAACCCCTCGAGGCTTTAAAAGTGTGTTCATGGTAAAAAGACAGGAAGCCAAAGGGGAAGCTACCATCTAAGGTGCGAAAAAAGAGGACTGATGTGATCACACATTTCAAAAACAGAAACACCAAACATCGCTCTATTCTTGGCACAAGCCTTGCCTCAAATGATCATAAACTGTAAACGCAAACTCACGTTGGGAGATACAGTATTCCTCAACAGCTTTGTAATATTTAGCAAAATGTGGACAAAAAGCCCAAAGTCATCTTCCCAGTTTAATGCAGTCTGATTTATATCGCTGTGTAACAAACATTAACACCATGAAATCTGAAAAACTGCTTACAACTTATTTGCTAACTGCTAATTCAGCAATCTGTAGCATTCAGATAAAGAAAAAAGGGTTTGTGAAGGGTAGCCCACAAGTTGTTCAGATTTCATCTTTAGAATTTAGAAATGGTGAAGGAATTTCAATATTGCCTGTTGATTTGTTTTCTTTAATCTCTTGAAAGTTCAACCTCATAGGCTGAAACATTTTATAATCTGAAATAATTAAAAAATATATCAACAAATCATACAATCAAGTTTTTTTATGACAAAATGTGTTACACATTCTCACAAAACTGTGTTGGTTTATTCATATTCAAACACAAATCGAAGGGGGGCGTCGTTCTCCATCATACCCTTCTGTTTTTACACAATCAAACATTTAATTATTTGATGGTATTTCATTTTAATAAGACACAATAAATCATATCGAAAAGAAGCATCAAACAGTGAAGTATTACTGAAGTAAACACACCAGATATGAGGTGGTAAATAACTGATCATGAGAGTGACACTCTATCAAGAGGTCGGGCATTGCAGGTCTTTCAAATGACATGACAGTGTGCAGTGATGTGTTCACTGACTGATTGTGTTTCTTAATTCAGAATGTGGACTCATCATTCATTTTTGGTCAAACAGTATCTCTCTGTAATCATATCACAGTATTTATTTTTCAGCTCAACATCTGTATGGAGAGTAAACTTTTACAAATGTAGCATCTGAGAGACATTAATTAAACTATAGATGAGAACCTTGTTGACACATTAATTGTTATTGACCATGCAGAATGAAAGGGTGATATTTAGGCCGTTGCACTGGGCTTACGTTATATTGTGGGAATCACGGAGCTCGTCACCTGCTTCCCTCCTCTGTACCGCACTGTGCAGTTTAAAGGCTTGTCGAAGTCAGTGGGTCGAGGGGGAAAGATCAGGGTTGACACCGTCTTCCACTGCCACGTATTCAGCTTCTTTATTTGAGAGGTAACGCTTCCAGATCGGCTCCAGGAGAATTTTGGGGGAAACATTGGGCAGGCGTGAGACACAGAGCAGGAGGCAGTTACTGTATCTGTCACCTCCACAGACAGAGATGGAGGCTCTGGTTTGCCTGCAGAGTTTGAATAGAATATCAACACGATATATTACAGTGATTCAAATATTTACAAAAAAATCGAAGTGTGTTGCCTTAAAAATTGTTTAAGTAATCTATAATACTCACGTATAACATCAATGGATACTGGATTATTTGTGAAGGAGAAGCTTCCGTATTGAGGCATTTAAATCCTGAAGTAGAAAGGGCCAACATCAGTATACCTGACACCATCCAGCAGCATGGTGCAGTTGTTTACTTCCAGATCTCCCAAACTCTGGGCTCGTTTTTTGTATTCCTTGGGCAGTTTCCATTTGCGGAGATTGGTTGCGACAACCTTCTTCTCGTCCTTCCAGAATCCTCTCCACCTGTTCACGTCCTGCATTGTGTTGGGCTTGGGGTAAATGTAGATGCAGGTAATAACTACACAGCAGCCCTGCACGACAGGAATCTTTGTCGGTACGTTTATTGACCACATGTTGTGAGAGGTCTGGACATTTTTTATCATTAAGTGTAAGATACAATATGTTGTGCAAAATAATGTTAAATGTAAGACTCACCATGTAACAACAGAAAGGAAAACCACAACTTCAGCTCCATCACTGACGAGGAAGAGAAATCTAAAGTGTAAAAAAAGGCACAAGGCAATGAAAGACACATTAAACGGCTTGTTGTATTTTTGCAGCAACAATTCCCTCACCTCTGAATCCTTTTAATGGCTGTTTGAGTCCACCTTCTCTTGGTGAAGATGTGTGCAGTGTCGTTTGTATGTGATATTTATTATCCAGCTTCACCCTTTAAAACTGAAAGCCGAATGTTTTACAAAGCGTTGAGCTCATAACGTGAGTTAAACAGATACAGCAGAAGCTCCAGGAGACGGATCTTGTTGCAATATGTGATTACTTTGTTACTTGTCATCTGTTTAACATGTTACTTCTGTTTCAACTTAAAAATATGAATACAGAAACAAAGGGATTCCACAGAACACATTGTTCCAGCAATGCACAGACGTTACATTTTGTGTCACTGCCGATGGGAGAAAACACAAGAAAAAATGGAAAAAGATGAATCACTAAAAGGACTGTTGCATTTTTAAGACTATCACTGCCAAATGCAGAACGGCCCTGGTGTCACTGACAGCCGACCCAGTGTGCCATAGAGAAAACCTGTGAGCAGATCTTAGAAAAGTTACAAGATTTACTTTTTACTTTACCACATGTAACCTTAGCTCTTTATCAGTCATTGGGGTTTTTTTCAGGGAACTATAACCACATTTCTTTTTGAGGAAATGAACCATGGGGGAAATTCCATTTATACATTTCACAGCTTTGCTGTTCAGGCATGTCTTGAAGAGTCATGTGATGGTCAGTCAAATGAGGTCAAACCTCACAAAGAAGACATTTCATATTCTGTGTTTTTAATAGCTTTTGAATACGTAACTGGTATTTGAGTTGCAACTCCAATAAGTTTGTAAACTGACACAATTCAGAATTTTACTTCTATGAGTAAAATTCACCTACGTAAGTTAACATTCAGGGACGCAGAGATTGCAACAAGGGCTTGTAGAAGCGGCTGAACATAGTGTAATATATTGTTTTAAAGTACGGCATAATAATTTGTTTAGTTTGGTCTGTCACATAAGAGAAATTTCAGTACAAATGAAATGGAAAAACTAGGACAAGAGACTCTCAGCGATGATGATAAGCCAGCTCCAGTATGCACGCCGATACAACCAAGGTCGAGAAAGGCTCATCCTCAGCAAAATCTAATCGGAATTTGGCTATTGCTCAATAAATGTAGAACACTTTGGACAAACAATGACATCCACTTTCAACCTTTTATTGTTTGGTACAGTTCTTATTCTATATCATAGTTCTAAATTAAATGGCATTACAAAAAATAACAAACTAAGAGACTGAATCAGAAAAGAAAACAGAAGTTTCAGCTCCTGCCCAGATGACACAGGAAGTGAATTGACAAACATATTGAGAAAGAGTAGAAAAAAACACAATGCATCATGTCACTTAACCCAAGATGTGTCAAGTGAAGTTGCACAGCTGTACAGTGGAACATAGCAGATTGCATGAATATATTACACAGAAAACGGAGAACGGAGAACACAGAGAACTCTTGATGTCTTCTCCTGTATCACGCTGTATCACGCTGTATCACGCTGTATCACGCTGTATCACAGGTGAACATCGATTACAGGTCACACAAGGAGGCACATTTGTAAAATGAGTAATAATGTGTTGAGACACATTTGAAGCCTTGGTTCTGAGCAATAATAAACTGTCCATTATCAATGGTTACATATCCACTGTAATAAACTAAGGCCAAATAAACAACTTTCAAATTGTAAATTGAAATTATATAAAGAAATATCATCATTGGTCCCTGGAAACAGATATGTATAAGGTCTCCTATCTCTACTTCAGGACATCCAGACTGAAAGAGACACCAAACACGCTTGCTTGACTTTGTAGTTTTGCACCTCATTGTGTTTTGTACCTCATTGTGTTTTGTACCTCATTGTGTACACAGCGGCCATTTTTTGTCTCTTGTGGTAGTCTCATTGTAGTTGTTTTTCGTCTCTTGCTGGTCGTCTCTTGGTGGGCCCATCAGATTGAGGGGGATGCCCTCTCACAATTTCTGCAACCATGAGCCAGTAAATACAGAAGACGAACTGTAAATCTGCTTTGTTTTTATTAATGGCATGTAGTTTTTATCTCATAAAATCCTTTCGAGGATCATTTCGAGATTCCTTTCTTACTCGTGATAACACCACCATGTTCACACATGCAGGATACAGAAATACAGTTCAAAATGAAGTTCCAAATAGATTTGTGAGAAGCAGCTTTTCTACTCTTTTGAATAATCCACATTTCCATATATATTGTCTGTGTGATCCGTACTTTGAGCCATCTGATCTGGAGGGGCCTGCAAAGACAGACGTTGGGTTAAATATTGGGCTGTGGTTTTTGTCTTAGTTCCCATCTTCTTAGTAAATTAAAACCCAACCGAGTGGGGGGTATTGTACCTCAATGTTGATGTAGACAGGTTCATCAATGTCCTTCAGTTCGGAAGGTTCCTTGTGCTCTTGTTTTTTGCAAGATGCTTCTCTGAAAAGACAAAAGAGACCAGGTTGGATTCCAACTTGAGAAACAGGAGATCAGAAATGTGTCATTATGTCAGCAATTCACATTCACACATCTGGTGGAACAGCTGTTTTCAGAGTCAAAAGTCTTCATAAGTATAGTATTAAACGTGGCTTTCTGTATTACTTATACACAGTAACAACAAATAATGTCTACATTCTAATTTTATTTCACAATTGTATCAAGAAACAAACCTTTTCAATTGGTTTGCTCGGCTAAAATTTGCATAATATCCAGAATCTTTCCTGGTAGAAGATTTTGACCTGTGAAAACAGTGAAAAAGATATTAGATATCATCTGTTTGTATAAAAATATTTTTGCAACACATTTGAAGCCCCCCCCCCCCTCCAGACAAAAAAAAAGACTGCTTTGGATCAATTGTGCTCGCCTTAATCTTAATCTTAATCATATCTGTAAAAACAGCCTTCTAATGTCAAACTCTGCACATGCATCCGTTTGCACATGTGATGGTGAAACATCAAAGTGAAGTGACAATAAGCAAAAACATTATTGAGTGAAACGTGAGTTTCGGATGTCTGCAGATGATTTACTCAAGAAAAACACGATAACTCGTAAAAAAAAAACTTATACAAATTAGTTAAAAAATAAAGTTACCTTTTGTGTTTTATGCCAAAGACTATTCCAACGACAACAGTAACGATCAGAATTGCACCCACTGATACAAAGATGGCCATCTGCCATTGTGGTGGAGGCTGTTTTTGGAGGCTGGTGGTCGTACCCACTGGGGGGGAAACTATATCCGTGGACAGTCATTTTATGAATAAAGGAAACCAGATTACAGATTTAGACGTATTGAATATCAAACTGTGAAAACTTACTTGTTGTTCTTTGAAAGATGGGAATTAGTCGTCCCCTCACTAAAAAAATAAAAAATAAATCAGTTTTCATTATCATTACATTTTAACTTGCTTTTTCTGACATAGAAATAGAAATATTGAACAGCCTATTAGCAAATTGAGGAGTACAGAAACAAAGTACATGAATGTGAATGAGAGAATAAAAGCTGACCAGCTGGATCAGGATCGATTGGTGAAACACCCGGACCTGTGGGAGAAACATGTAAGGTTTTGAATTCATTTCTCTTTAGTCAATTTGATTCATGACATAAATGATTTTTAATTTTTTTTTTACTGAAAGTCTTACCAGATACAGAAATGGAAACAAACTTCTCATAAAAACTGAAGTACTCCCCCTGTGCGATAACTCTCACATAGATGTTTTGTTCATTATGCCTGATGTCAAAGATCTTGAGGGAGCAGTTTCCTTCGCTTTCATTTCCAATGAGTTTGGTCTTTCCTCTGTACTTCTCAAGCACAAGTGTGTTATTCGGGTGAAAAACATATGGATTTTTCTCATTTGTAGTGGAATCAAAGTTGCTTCCCTCACGCTTTTTCCAGTAAACTTTAATCATTCCAGTCCGGTATTTAGGTGGAATGGTAAACGTACACGGTATGGTCACGTTTGAACCCAAGGTTGCATTGATATGTCTAGAGACATTAACAACCCAGCTTTCACCTAGGTCCAAAACCAAAACAGAATTTATATTTACCAAAGTGCATACTTCATGAAATAAAATATAAAACAAACAAATCGACTCAATGTGTCACTCACCTTTTGAATTAGACGCCAGGATCAATATGAGAGTGAGATCAATCAGGCCCATCAGCTTCATCTGATCCAAGGAGGACTTTCTGAGGTCAACCAACATCCTGAAACTGTGTAGAGTGGACTCAGTGTTTCAGCTCTGTCTATCACATCTGGTGGCTTACGTGCTACAAAGGTTCTGAAGTTAAACTGCCTGTCGTCTGCTGAAAGTAAATACTCACTGTGAGAGGGACCCAGAAGGGGTTGCAGGGCTTTGTTGTGCTGTGTCATTGATGTAACATTGATGTGAAATGGTTGGGTGTGTTTCCTGTTCAGCATGACTTGAAAAAAAAGGAAGTTGGGACAGAAAAGTTAACACTGACCATGGTATGACTTTCTCACTGGGATTCAGAGAAAATGACAAAACACTGAAGCTGATGTGCTGTGCCCGTCATATCATTTGAAAATACAAAAAAACTGGACAGAGAATATGTGCTTGATATAAATGATGATATAATAGAGCAGGTGTGAGGGCTTTAGTTCAACATCACTAATGCATTGGATACAAAATTGAAAAGTGTTAAGAGTTGCTCTACTAGTTTCAGGAGAAAACGGGTAGGCTGTACTCAGAACCAAACTACATCTCTAAAACACATCTCTCTCACCAATAATTATCTTTTACACTCATAACGTAGCTCAGAGGTGTGAATAAGCAGTTTGTATGTTTCCACATCAGTGTCACAACAGCATAGGCTAATATGTGCAAGGTTTCACACAGATAGAGGTGTCGTCCATCCGCTTTCCTCAAATAGTAAAGTGTCATGTCTGCTCCACAGACTAGTTTGGCTTGGTCAATGCCATCAAGTTTGTATCTAAATTAAAGGATAGCTTCACATTTTTTAAAGGCTAATCTAACAATGACATGCCGACATGTAAATTGATGTGTTATTGGTTGCTGTAATTGTTCCTCCTGCTGGCCACAAAGGTTACTAAGCAGTCAGCAGGCTCAAGCTGTCTGATATGTCTGTTAGTGAGACAAATCAATTGATCTTTCAAAGTTACAATATTTTCGCACCAAATTTCCTCTTTGTGTTGCGAACCCTCTGCTGCAGAAACACGGGCCATGGAAGCACAAAGGAGGAGTTTCGTTCTAAAAAGACAGATACCAACTTGATTTGTCGAAAGCCTCATATCAGCTTCAGCTGAACTTTAGAGTGCATTGACTCTGGATTCTGATTTTGTCCCCATCACTTCCATTCAACCACTGTAGGAAGGGAAGACTTCATGGACAGGAGAACTACAGCGATCGATAACCTTTTCAATGTACACAATGCCAGTAATGGTAAAAGATAGACATGAATAAATGCTACAGCCCATATCTTCCAAAGCTCTTCACACAGTGTTTTTAATGTGTTTCCTGCAGCTGAGGATAATACTGCTCTTATACCCGTTAAGATTATGGATTAAGGAATATATTTCGGCAGCTGCAACAGCAGATATCATACATCAATAACTCAGTCAAGTCCGTTTTAGCTTAGATATTGATCAAAGGTGTTTTGTTATATGACACCTTATATCATAAGACCTTCATTTTGGATTCAGAAGGACATGATCTATGATATTCCACCCCACAGTTCATTTAAGAGATCCATTTAAGAACTTGTTCACCCAGTATTCCTGGGTTTATTGTTTTGTTTCATTAGCAAAAGCAGGCCAACAAACTGTATTAGCATGTAGGTCTAATATTAAGATGATATTCCAATCAAGCTATATTAAAGAATAGCCTACACCATAAAAGAGAATTGCGTGTTGTGTTTTGGTTCACCTTCTCGTCAGTTTGGGTTCCTGATGGGATACTGATGTGTGCTTGATGCTGTTAAATGAAACCACTAGGTGGAGTGAGACACGCTCGCAAATTCCAACGTGAACTTTGGCACTGGAGACCACCTGGAATGTGGGCCAAACTCGGATCTCAAGGTACAGTCATATGACTCCCGGATGGCCGAATGAGACCCAACAACGCGTAAAATGGTTTGCTGAAAGTCATTCAATATTTTTTGTGATCTTGAACGGGTCGATTCCTGTTGGCGGAAGTCAGTCCCGGTTGGTTTCAGCTCCCGATGGGTTTTTGGGACGTTGTTTAGTGAGCAGTGGTGCGCATGAGGATGCCAGTTTGTTGTCTGTTGGCACGCGCTGCTTCACCTGTTCGTGGTGGGATCGCGACTGCTGCAGGCACCGATGGAAGACTCGAATCACGGGAGTCCGCGGCCGACAGCCGGAGATGAGACGAGCTCCCCGGATAGTCACCAATCCGGTGCCAGCTTCCAGAGGAAAGTAGCAGCGGTCAGCTCTCCTGCTCAGTCCGTCGCACGTCTCACCTTACCTGGAGTCATGGACGCCGAGGGGAGGGTCGACGAGTCACGGCTGAGGATGCATATTTTTAAAAACGGTAGATCTGTCTATCTATCTATCTGTCTGTCTGTCTGTCTGTCTAAACAGGAAGTGCGTTGTATCATAATGTATATGGGTTTTCACCCTGAACACGAGTCATGAGGCCCAATATAATTCTGAACAAAGCCTAAAATAATAATAAAATGATGATCAACATGTGGCTTTAGTGTCTAGAAAAATAAAACTGTCTTCACATGCAGTATTGTGCTGCTGCAGTAAATTCTTCAACAGGGATTCTTATTATCAGATGTGTCCACGCATCAATGAATGTAGATGCATCAGTGACTGTTCATACGGACAAAGAGGAGAGGAAGTCAAGTGATACTTTGCTTCAAGACATTAGCTGAGCCACAGTCAAACTATTCTCTACAATCTAACATTGCATTGTACATCTGACCCCCTCCAGTAAAGAACTCCAGCGTGACTTCTGTGATAAAGCCACGGATACCAGAATAAAATCACATGAGATTCACCAGCCAGACTAAAACATCCACTGAAGTGTGGGAAGCTAAGAAATGTGGATCTGGATTTGTGGCTCCAGTGCGTACAATATGTTAAACCAGCCCCTAAACACAGTCCTACTGCCACTCAACTGGTCCTGGCACTATCTTGGTTGATTTGTACTAGGCACAGGGTGATAAACATCTACACATAAAAGCTCTTATGGGGTAAAACAGCACTTTGAATCTATCATCTATGAGCAGGAATGTGGAAACCCACCCCCCTTTTTCTTCGGCCTTTTGACCTTTATGCACATTCCATCCCTACAAACATGGAAACCAAAGATTAAAGAACCTGCAGAGTGAAACATTACATAAGACATCTGAAATCCTTGTCTCAAATCCCGATGAAAGCAGGGTAAAGTTCATAACATTTTGGATCAGCGACTGTTTCTTAAGGATTCCCTCATTTCACACCGAATTTCCACCAAATTACTGCATGTGATTCACTGAGGGTTGGTTTTGGTCTGATGGAGATTGGTTTGACTGAAGCTCAAATTACCTTTTGGCTGGAAAACACTGGTGAGTCAGTTATATTGACCACTTTAAATGACCAAAACGGTTTCAATCCCTGTCCAGGTGGCTTGTGTCCCTCTGAGCGTGGTCTGGCGTGGAGTTTCTTGTTTGGGATGTACCCTTGCAGCTCGACAACTTTAGAGCGCTCTCTGCTGCAGGAGCAGATGGTGGTACGTTACCGGGTCATGAAGAGAAAGTGGCAGCAGTTCCTTCCTTTGGCCGTGCGGCTGCACCTTAACGGCACTGACGGTAAAAGCCCAAACATGCATCGCAATGAAGAGTGTGTCAACCTTTCATTCTTGTTTTTCCTCTTTGCCTGCACTACTTTTTCTTTTGTTAAAACATCTATGACCACATGATCCTGTCTCCATTCCAGCTGAGTTGGTGGCAGCAGTCGGGTACTTTGACCAGAGGCAGGCACTGGCCCAGCAACATACCCAGGACCAGTCTGAGGAGGTCAGGGACAGACTGGCTTTCTTGGAGCTTCAGGCACAGGTTAGATCAGTTAAATATGTGGTCGTATAATTGTTATCTTTATTTTTCAATGTTATGTTTTTTTTATTTTATATGTAATTCTGTTTTTCTGTTCAATACACTTCTGAGTCTGTAGTTCCATTGAATGTGTTTACTTTGTCTTTGTTTGATAGAAGAGATTGCGTGTTTAAAGTGTGAGGAGTGAAGTATATTTAGGGAAATTACACAACAGGATATAATGTACTCCCTCAAGTATAAGGCACTTCTGTATGTGGAGTGTGTGCACTTAGCAACAACTGATAGATTTGTGCATTTAGATAGTGATACTTCACAAGCAGCTTCAACACAATGAACTGACACAAGTTTACAATACTATTCACATTTCTAGTGCACGAACAAGACTAAATGTGTTCAAATGCACGGACTCCACTAAAGCAGTTCACGCAGACAATCAACATATTCGTTTCTACGTTTCCTTGCTGTTGCCAGATATTGTTTGAGCGAGTCACGTTTGACCAAGAGGAGCTGCGGGAAGCCAGACGGATTATCGACAAGGATGTAGCGAGAACTAACAGAGACCTGAGCTATTATCAGTGAGTGATTGTCAGCCATTGTTGTGGTTTTTAACTATGTGTCAAAAGATAGTGTGTTGGATGTTATTGCTGACCCTTGACCTGACGTTTGTGGGAGTAAACATCCAGACATTTAGTTTTAAGCAGTTAAAAAGGGATCATTCACTTTCTGCTCACCTCAGTTGACCTGGAAAGCGTAACAAAAAGCAATATACTGTGGTAAGTCAGATTTGATTTGTTGTTGTAAGACACAACTAACTCTGAAGGCCACATCACTTTTTAATAATGATGAAAAAAAGGAATCCTGGCATCTTATGCACAGCACTTAGTTACACAGGTCGTACATGCTTTGTTTTCTCATGGGTTATGCTGTAAATCTTAGCTAGGCTATCAGCATGATCTACCTGTTAAAAGAAAGACTTTAAGTCTAGTGAGCTGTGAGTTGTTTCTGCATTTAGATAAACACTCAGGAAAGTAAAAAGACCACATTTTATTTGGTAGCTCCAAAGATAGTTTGTCTCTTGCCCCTGGGGGCTGCAGAACCACTGTGACAGCTTCTCTAAAATACAAGCATTTTGGTATGATGCTGAAATAATAGATAATAGCTTCATTTTAAATTATGGTGTGAAAGCTCAACATGAAAGCTATCATTTATAGTATTAATATGACTCATATGTTATTTATCGAAAAGGATTCCTGTCTTATGAATGTGAGGAAGCAACCATCGTCATATCCAATGTTTCTGTGGATTATTTAACGACAGAGAACAACTCAACTCTGACAACTCAATGTATGAAAACAGTTTCTGCAGTGTTCAACTAATTCTGCTGACTTCTGTTTCTGCAGGGGCGAAGGTTCAGCCAACCTCTTGGTTTTGCGAGATATCCTCATCACTTATGCTGCTTTTCATCCAGGTAATCAGCAAGAATGAGCCCACCTCAGGTTTATTAACACTGACAAGATCAGGCAGCATTAGAGGCTGTGTGTTGCCCCGTTAAAGACACTAACTGTTGGTTGTTTGTGCATCACTTCTCTCGATTGTTGATCCAGAGGTCAGTTATGCCCAAGGAATGAATGACCTGTGCAGCAGGTTCCTGGAGGTTCTCAACTCTGAGGTTGACGCTTATTGGAGTTTCTCCTGCTACATGGAGAAGTTCTCCAAGGACTTCAGGGCTGATGGTCTTCACAGGAAAATAGGTCGGATAGCCAACAAGAAATGCAACTTAATGGACAATAAATGCTATGTTTCCAAGATATAAATTCTTCCTGAATGCAATTGCTAAAAATATTTGTGACCTCTAGTGGTAAAACAAGGATGTTGAAAACAATAATTCCAGTACATGCCATCAACTCTTCCATTTTTATATTTAAGTGTAGGGTATATTAGACTGATACAGAATGTACCGTTTTCTGAAAGTTTTTATTTTTCCAATCAGTAGAAGTTTGATGCTAAATTCAGACAAAAAAACCCTATAAAATATGAACAAAATCCTAAAAAAATGCACATAAACTAGAGAAAGGGGCATTAGAAATAAAATAAAATCCGTCCAAAACAAAAGCTTTTGTTATGAACAGATTTTACTGTTTTACTACAGATTACACTGCAGGAAAGTACAGTCTATGAGTTTAGATTCTGCAGTTGAAGCAAATGAAATACTTTTTTTTTTTAAATCTCTTTTAGAGTTGGAGGCAGCCCTGCTGAAGGAACTGGACCCTCAGCTTCATGCTCATTTGGTCACAGACAGCATGGAGAGCTTCACCTTCTGCCACAGGTATATCTACACAGATCTTCACCATTCTCTATTTTTATTCTCTATGTCTGACTATGAGATTATTTGTGTATTTGTTCCACATGCACATTTCCTTTGTGTGTGTGCATGTGTTGTGTGTCCTCTTTAGGTGGCTGCTGCTGGGTTTCCAGAGGGAGTTTGAACACAGTGACGCATTACGTTTGTTCGAGATCCTGAGTTGTGACCACCTGGAGCTTATCTCCCAGCAAGTAGACCGAGCCCGTTATAAGGAAAGGCTTGCACGAAAATGCGGCACAGGTAAAACAAAGAACTGAAGTTGGTAAAATAAACAAGGCTGAATGTGGAGGGATAGCTGCCTCTATTAAATGTCTGACTTTAATGCAGCGATGTGTCTCTGCAGAGGACAATTCAGAGTCAGAGCTGCAGGCCATCAACACTGACTTCACCTTTGAGCTCTTCATCTGTGCAGCCATCCTGTTAGAGAACAGAGAGTCTCTGCTGCGTTGCCGTGATGAAGTACAACTTATCCAGTTTACTAGCAGGTTTGTCCGTATGCTAAGACATACAAGTCCCGTCACATAAAAACGGATTGTGTTTTTGTTAATGAATGATTTGGTTAAATATTTGCCTTTTTGTGCAGCCTTCAGGGAACACTGGAACTGAACAGCACGCTAAAGAAAGCAGAGCACCATTTGTACAACTACTGCAAGCGCTGTGCTCGAACCTATATGTGCTGTAAAACGGACAATAGCAAAGAAGAGGACTTCCTTTATCAAATCCGTAGTTTACTTGTTTTAAGGTGAAAGCTACTATTTAAATACCTGATGTCAAAGTCTCTTATGAAACTGTAATTTGTAACAAGGGACATATAATCCCTATTTAGAGTTTTGATGGCACATTTGTTGTTTTTATTTCTGAGGGATACACACTGATGGCTGCTTACCTTAAGTTGTATCCATAACTGCTGTTTATTATTAATGTACAGTATTTATTATATGACAGTTGACCCACACCAACTGTGAGTTATTTTGGTTGATCTCCTTGACTGCAATTATAATATAAAAGCTTAAGCTCAATATCTTAGAGATAGGAATCACGCTTTTAGAGGATTAGTTTTCCGGGTGATGCAATATTCGACTGCATGTGTGAAAACTAAGATCTGGCGTGTCGCAACAGGTGGTGTTTCTAACGAACTGCAGTTACATTTAATGCCAGATGGTCTCTGTGTCAGAGAGGCCCATGTAACAAGAATAGACATCCAGTTTTGCGCTCTGGCAGAGGGACCATGTACTAGGGGGAAGGAAAATGACTGCACTACTGTCTTTTAAACTGAGAATGAAACATGTACACTATATAAATAACCAAAAAATGATACCTCAATAAACCTGCTGATGATTGTTTACGGTGTTGGCAATATCCATGTTCAGTTTGCTTATTTACCTTACATAAAACAGGAAGTCAGCAGCGTGAAAACTAATAATTTGAATTCATGCTCTGAATGAAAACCCCTCATATTACCAACCAACTGCAAGTAATAGATTAACTGGGGGAAGAAAAAGTATAGGAATGCAGAAACATATGAATGTACATGAGTTTCTGTCACCACAGTTATTATATTCATCGATACAGTTTATATATTGTAGTTTAGTCCATGTGGATGGACTACATTTACTATCATACATGCATTAACGTACAAAGCTTTTTTTCAATTTTTGGACTACCTGCTCTACTACCTGCTCTAAATTCCTCAGCCACAGCCACCTCACAAATACTGTGATCGATCTATTTCAGGTTCTAAAATGCAAATGGTTTTAACATCTGGCTGAGTTTTGAGGTCCTTAAACATCTGTTTCAGACAAAGGGCACATTGATTGTCTATATGATTCCAGAAGTTTTAGGCTATCCAGAGATGTTCATAATGGTTAAAAACGCTTTTGAGAAATGTAACACAATGTAGTCATCAATTTTTAATTGAACTTGTTAGTTTGTTTTGCTCAACTGGCAGAGGGTTACAGATGTAACAACAGCAAGCTTTCTTTCAAGGAAATCCAGTCAATGAGCTGACACATGGGCCTAGAACTTTCCTTGGTGGAGTCACCTGACACCCTGATGGGCTTTCCCTGCATGCACAGTGCTCTATATACACTGGGGAGCAGAGACACTCGTCCTTTTGGTCCGCCCGCCAGCCAGGAGAGGGAAAGGAGTTCTGGATAGGATAAGACAAGATAAAACAGAACTTTCTGTGCCAGAGTTTCATTAAAGACTCAGGAGATTCTTTAAACTCAGGAGGGTTGTGTGCTAGGCGAAAACTCAGTAAACTCTCAAGTCTTGAACATCTGACAGCACAAGGTAACCCCTTAAGTAGCATTGCACTCAGCCTGGCTTCATAGTCCGTCTTGCTTGCTGCTTTGAAAGCTTAATGTGCCAACTTGAGAGGTTTTCCCAAATAATAGGCTTGCATGTTTTTCGTCAAACAGTAGCATGACAACTTGAAGCAGAATCTGTAAGAAGAACCACACAGTTGGGTGACTGTCCAGTAAACAAAAATGCCTTTTGGGATTATTTGTTTCCATTTCCCAACAGTGTCAGTTGGATCTTCAGGATTGCTTTAACCAAAGGACGCTGAACAGCATTAGCTCTACCAAATGGCTAAGACAGAATCTAATACAAGCTGCCTGCATGTGTGCATCACTTTGCCACAGGCCACAGAGTTGTTATATTCATGTTCAAAAATATATATTTTTTGTACTGCACATGAAGTCTTTTAGAATTAGGCGTAGGACAGGCAGTGAAGCAACGCTGTCGACATTTAGCATGTCAGCATTTCCTGCTCTATGTTACACAACTGGATAACAAGTGATAATTCAATAGTTGAAGCCGTTCTGGGAAATTATAGGGAACATGGTTCAACTGTCACCCGTTAAGCATGTAGAGGAAAGAAAGATAATCTAAGGAGTTTTGTTCTTGTTATTTGGTGTAATATTAATTCTAAAAAGGTTTAATATCCTGCCTCAGTCTGCTGAACGGTGGCAACAGGAAGCTTTTGCTGAGTTCTTCATCATCAAACACGAGTTACTGCACCTCAAAGCTGTGGGTCTATCTGTTTTAATGGCAACCAGTCTTGCCTACTATAGTCACTGATAAATTATCTGTTCATTTTTAGCCACCTTCCATTCATTGCCATACGCTGATGCTTATTATAGTAACGGTAAGCTATTTGGAGCCAGCTGTCGGAACATAGACACACAGATCACTATTCCAGGATCAGTACATCACATTTCACCAGCTTGAATGTTACAGAGGGAGGAGCGGAGAGTGAAACAGTGTGGAGATGGAATTAAAGGGCAGTGTAACATCCACCAATCTTTGCTCTCAAGTGTCAGGAGGTGGTTAAGGCAACTACGCCATGGATTCTCCTCCACCACTCCACCAACTGAGCCTCATGTGGCCTTGCACAGACTTATGTAACAGGGTCAGGCATATCTTTGTAGATACACCCACAGTGGGTGTACATGGGTGGAGTGCAGGTGTGTACACATTGATTGAATAATACTGCAAGGAAACATAAGTCCAAAACAATTACTATATACTATATTATTATAAAAACTTTATTCAGTTATGATGCACATACACTAATCTGGGATTACTGTCCATAAGAAAAAGGGCTGCAATCACAAACATATTTATTTCATCTTGCTTCTTTTATGTAAGATGTCTAAAGGACCAGCAGTGGGCATTGATCTGGGAACCACATATTCCTGCGTGGGCATTTTCCAGCATGGCAAAGTGGAAATCATTGCCAATGACCAAGGAAACAGGACCACGCCCAGCTATGTGGCCTTCACAGATACTGAGAGACTGATTGGAGATGCTGCCAAGAATCAGGTGGCCATGAACCCAACCAACACTGTATTTGGTGAGGACTGCAACACCCAAAAGGCCACAGGCTCAGAAACAGTGATCCAAAATAACATGTGACTTACAGTGTCTTGTTTTTTTCTCTTAAATCATCTTCAGATGCTAAGCGTCTGATCGGTCGTAAGTTTGATGATCCTGTGGTGCAGGCAGACATGAAGTACTGGCCCTTCAAGGTTGTGAATGATTCAACCAAACCCAAGGTGGAGGTTGAATACAAGGGTGAGATAAAGACCTTCTACCCTGAGGAGGTGTCCTCGATGGTCCTCACCAAGATGAAGGAGATCTCTGAAGCTTATCTCGGCAAGGTAGATGACAATAAGAGTACAATCCTATGCTCAAAATGTCCAAGGGTAGTTCGGTTTTAAAAAGGTGTTAGTGACAAGCTGTAACTGTCAAGGAAAGGTACTTAGTACTTATAACTGTTACACTTAACAGAATCTCAAATGCAAGACCTCAGAATCATAGCAAGCACTTCCTCTGCCTCAAAACACATTGTGAGAAAAAGTCTCTATGAGTGCCTTGTTCATGTTTGCAATGTGGTGACAGATTTTAAAAAGTAGAATAGTTTGAACACAAATGATATTTATTGACTCACGGTCTTACTGTCTTCCCAGCCTGTCACCAATGCAGTTGTCACAGTTCCTGCCTACTTCAATGACTCCCAGCGTCAAGCCACCAAAGATGCTGGAACCATCGCTGGGCTTAATGTGCTGCGCATCATCAATGAGCCCACTGCTGCAGCCATTGCTTATGGCCTGGACAAAAAGGTGACTTACTAACAAAATACAAACATTAACATCTTCTATGTTCCTATTAGTAATTCTTACTATTTATTTTAGGTTGGCGGTGAACGTAATGTCCTTATCTTTGACCTCGGAGGTGGTACTTTTGATGTGTCAATCCTGACTATTGAGGATGGCATCTTTGAGGTCAAGGCCACAGCCGGGGACACTCACTTGGGGGGTGAGGACTTTGACAACCGCATGGTTAACCACTTCATAGCGGAGTTCAAGCGCAAGTTCAAAAAGGAAATCAACAACAACAAGCGCGCTGTGCGTCGTCTACGCACAGCCTGCGAGCGTGCCAAGCGCACCCTCTCCAGCAGCACTCAGGCCAGCATTGAGATCGATTCCCTCTACGAAGGAGTAGATTTCTACACTTCCATCACCAGAGCCCGTTTTGAAGAGCTCAATGCAGACCTGTTCCGCGGGACCCTCGAGCCTGTGGAGAAGGCCTTGAGGGATGCCAAGATGGACAAGGGCCAGATCCATGACATTGTCCTGGTGGGTGGCTCCACACGTATCCCCAAGATTCAGAAGCTGCTGCAGGACTTATTTAATGGCCGTGAGCTCAATAAGAGCATCAACCCTGATGAAGCAGTGGCCTATGGTGCAGGTGGGTCTCTCCACAGCATTTAGGTTTATACTAATTTTCTGGTCATATTACTAGTTGAGTATAAACACTGTTGTTCTAACATGATTAAGTGGTTTATATTGAAGCGTTCCTGTTGTTATGGCATTAGTTTCACCATTTTGAAACTGTTCACAGCTGTGCAGGCAGCCATCTTGGCTGGTGATAAGTCTGAGAATGTACAGGACCTGCTCCTGCTGGATGTCACGCCCCTGTCCCTGGGAATTGAAACAGCTGGAGGAGTAATGACTGTCCTTATCAAAAGGAACACCACCATTCCCACCAAGCAAACCCAGACCTTTACCACCTATTCAGACAACCAACCTGGTGTGCTTATTCAGGTAGTTCTAGACAAATAACAGTTCACTCTCCATTGCTGTCCCAGTGTATTACAATTACTCCTGAAAGTGTATGTTGATGCAAACAAATTTAAGTTGAGTAACTGTTTTCAGGTTTATGAAGGTGAGAGAGCCATGACCAAGGACAATAACATCCTGGGCAAGTTTGAGCTGACCAGTATTCCACCTGCTCCCAGAGGTGTCCCTCAGATTGAGGTGACCTTTGATATTGATGCCAATGGCATTCTCAATGTGTCTGCAGTCGACAAAAGCACTGGAAAGGAGAACAAGATCACCATAACGAATGATAAAGGTAGGGAACCATGTTAAATACGTATTAAATCAGAAGCTGGTGTAGCACAGCTGGAGAATAGTAGTTAAATGTCAAATATGTATGCTTCGTCTCTGTTCTACTTTGTTGTCTTTAATGTCCTTGTCTTTATATTTTTTGTCCAATTTTAGTCCAATTCCATGTATGCGTACACATACATGGCCAATAAAACAAATTCTGATTCTGAATTGCTACACATGAACATAGAAAATAAACACATATTGCACAGAAGGTACACAGCTTCGTATTTCATTTATTTCATAGGGCGGTTGAGCAAGGAGGACATTGAGCAGATGGTGCAGGAGGCGGAGCAATTCAGGGCTGAGGACGAGGTCCAGAGAGAGAAGGTCTCAGCCAAGAACTCCCTTGAGTCTCTGGCCTTCAACATGAAGAGCACTGTGGAGGACGAGAAGCTCCAAGACAAGATCAGCCCTGAGGACAAAAAGTCCATCGTAGACAAGTGCAACGAAGTCATTGCCTGGCTGGACAAGAACCAGGTAAAATCACTGTTTACTGAACTATGAGTCTTGATGAGAGACAAGGTTCCTCTTTTGCCCACATTGTGAAAGCAGAGAGGTATCCTCAATCATGTAAACAATGTGAAGCAAATCCCCAACGTCCCTTTCACATTCTTTTCATTGAATAGACAACAACAATATATTAACAACCCACCCAGTTTTCTGTGACAGTGAATTCTTTGTGCTTTCTGTTACCCAGATGGCAGAGAAGGACGAGTACGATCACCAGCAGAAGGAACTGGAGAAGGTGTCCAACCCCATCATCTCCAAACTATACCAGGGAGGTATGCCAGGAGGGATGCCAGGAGGGATGCCAGGAGGGATGCCAGGAGGGATGCCCGGTGGTTTCCCCGGTGGTTTCCCCGGTGGTTTCCCTGGTGGAGCTGGAGGCGGCTCCTCCTCAGGCCCAACTATCGAGGAAGTCGACTGAAGACTATGCTGCCAGTATCTTTATCTCAGATCCCAACATACACTTACTGCCTTAGAGCTATTTACTTAGCCATAATACACATCCAATAAAAATGAGATCACAGACTTATTTTGATTTGCATTGTTGCTGTCATGTTTGTTCATGAACTTAACAATTTTAAGCAACTAAAATTGATAGGCATTTCAAATATTCAGTCACATAAGACATACTCAGAGGCTGTTTGTTGTCTTCATTATTTCTGTCACCATTGATGATTTGCATGAAGTATTTAAATCAATAAAGATCACCAATGAGACGCTAGTTGGCATAATGTACGTTGGCGTATGTTTGTTTCTTGGGAATGTATGTCTTTTAACACCATTACATTTCTGAATAACTCATACACACTTCATTCATTAGTACATAAACTCGGTATTCACTTTTTGGAGATAAAACTGGTATCTGTGAACAGAACAACAAAGGCTTTGATCAATATCTTTTTTCCTGTAAACATATTGTTGGGGTCTGACCATATGGCTTCAACATGTGCTGTGAACAAAGAGAATCAGGCCTTCCCTTTTTCAAGCAAAGGTTTCATCCTGATTTGTAGTTTGATGAGAGCAAAGGAATTTCACACTAGGGTGTAAATTTCCCCCCCCCCCAAAAAAAACCATGGTCACCTGAATGCACCGCTGCAATCTCATTGGCCGAGAGCCAAGAGACCCCAGGACCCCTGTGGTTCAACCACTGTTCTACAAAACCGCCTGCAGTACACACCTCAATGCTTTTTCCCTTCGACCTCGGTTGAGACAGGGAGCACACAACGCTCTCTTCGCTCGGACCCCCCGTCCAGGCCACGAGGAAGCAACGGCCCTTCACCCCTCCTCAAACCCTGTCAGGTCACAAGCCATTTCGCTGGTCGAAACGACAGTGTCCCACGCTGAGTAAAGGCCCACTCAGCCCGCGATAACGAATCCGCTTCAGCGATCCGTTCTCCGCTTTTTGCTTTTCTTTTTCTTTTGTGCACACATTCCGGCGAAGGAAAGACGACCAAGCCTCCCTCCTTCACCGATGATATATGTTGATATTCCCGTGTTTTTGTGTGTTTTAAGTTACTGTCGCGTGATATTGAGATATTGCGCAATCATTACGGAGCAGAGAAGCTCCGTTGCATTGTGTATTAACTGTTTGACTGTTGCTTTTGGGATTATTTGATTTCATTTTTGTTCTTGCTCTATTTCCTTGAATCGATTCTGTGAGTGAAGTGTGGAAACGCGACTATCGGGCATAAGTGTCGTCAGTTTGCGAAGCGACAACGGCAACTTGTGTGAGATACGATCGCCGATCCTCATTTTCACTACAACGCGACATCGCACACAGAAACTCTGATTCCTCTCTCTCCCCTTTTATTCCTCTTCTCACGTAACACACACAGCTCCTATCTCTGCTCCTGGGGAAACCCCGTTCAAACGATCGCCTCACAACACATGTGTGCATCGGCACACGTGATTACGTATAGCAGTCTCACCGCCATTTTGCCAGAGTCACTCGACTCCGCCATCTGGTGGTAGTTTAGCTGTAGTATCTTAAGGCCCCTCCCCTTTTGGCCCGCGTCACTCGACGCCGCCATCTTTGTAGTCTTTAGCAATAGCTGTAAGACTCTCCTTCCTTTTCACCCACAGACCCACACACACGCATACACACACACACAGACATACACCCTCATCCATTTTATTCATTCTTTAGTTTAGGCATATAAAATTGTATGATAACGTTTGTTGGTTGCAATATTAATTGATTTGATCATTTATTATTTTGATTTAATAAACTCTGTTATACTTTAAGGAGCAGTCGTCTGTGATTACTTGTGCATATGTATTTGATAAGACTGTATGTAGTAGCCTGTGCTCGAACTTAAAAACCTTCACTGTCACTGAATGTATAGTCATACGCAGACTATTGACATTATGAGTGACTACTAATTATGAGACTTAGTTTATCGTTTGGTTATTGGTCCCTGTTCGCAGGGTGGTGCCCCGTTGTTATTAATAATCATTAATAATTGTTACATACATCAATAATTCTATTGATGTCAAGAATTCAGTTTCTTAAATGCTGATAACCCAAACACGCTCCGTTAGATACCAACAATATCTTCCACACAGGAAGGAACATAAAAAGGTACGATAAAATAGGTGGTTTTGCAGTGAAGAATATCTTGCAAAACAATCTGTCTTCCGCTGATGTGTGAAAAAAGGATGAAAGCAAGGGCTTATACAGCTTTTCCTAAACATTAATTAAAGAACGCATGGATTGTAAAATGTTACTTTTTTATTTTCAGAGTAATAACAAGGGGCAGTGTTGTTGCTTCTTACCAATGGAATGATTACACAACAATTTGTTTGCCAAAAGCGAACAAGCATAAGACGGATGAATATTTAAGTTATGAGTCATCTTGTGTGCGTATCACCAGATGTTCTTTTCCCAGGCCTATCACAGTCATTGGTGTGTGTGTGTGGTGTGTGTGTTTGTGGCGGGGGGGGGGGGGGGGGGGGGGGGGCTGCCTGCAGTATGGAGCGCTACACATGGAACTCAGGGCCAAGTGTGTGTGACAAACATATAAAAACCAGTGTCCCACACAATTGACAGTCGTGAATCACGATCGAGACGTGGCCATGTTCTTCCTTGTCAGTTGTTTTGCTCTTGTGGTCTCTGCACTGGGTGAGTGACTGGCGGTTTACCAACAGATGCATTATCTGTAGAGCATTTCAATTAGATTGTAAAATAAACAATGCACAGTATTCATGGTATATATGCCCTGTTGTGGGACAAGCAGATACATTTTCAATTGTGTGATTTGGCCTCAGGGTGTGGAGTACCTACTATCAAGCCCCAAGTGAGTGGATACAACAAGATTGTCAATGGGCAGAATGCGGTGTCTGGGTCCTGGCCTTGGCAGGTTTCTCTTCAGGTAACCTAAGTTATGCACCTTCCAATCGCTACAATCTCAACCCCTTGTGTAATTCAGAAAATCTCATGAAGAATATGCATTTTCTCACTTCTAGGATGGTCGTGGATTCCACTTCTGTGGAGGATCCCTGATCAACCAGTACTGGGTTGTCACTGCCGCTCACTGCCGTGTGTCGTAAGTAATGTTGAGTTGTCCCACATCCACATGAGCAAAAGCCCAACATTGCCATCTCTGAGATCTCTCCTCTGTCTGTTTTTGTTCCCACCAGTTCTAGCAGCCACCGTGTTATCCTGGGAGAACATGATCGTCAGAGCAATAGTGAGCAAATTCAGATCAAGTCAATTTCCAGGGTAAGCAACGCCATAACACATACGAAATGTCATTCTTACATTGAATTAGACATTTCCTGGGTAGATTTGTCATTACAAAATGACATTATATTTGCTAATGATATATGCTCACGTCTCCATCCAGGCCATCACTCACCCGTACTACAACGCCCAGAACTTCAACAACGACATCACCCTCCTGAAGCTGTCATCCCCAGTGCAGATGTCATCCCGTGTGTCTCCTGTGTGCCTGGCCTCCTCCAGCAACAACATCCCCTCTGGAACCACATGTGTCACCACTGGGTGGGGCAAGACCGGCCAAACCTGTGAGTGAGCGACTACTTTATAAGTCTTACACACAGGGTAAATACACAAACAGATGTTCCATTTTCACAAAGGAAAACTATAAAGGCACTGCTGAATATCCACCGTACTTCCCTAAGAACAATGTAGACTATTTATTGATGCAGCTATAGCCTCACTTCCATTTCTTCTCCGTTCTCAGCAAGCCCCCGCTACCTCCAGCAGACTGCCCTGCCTCTGCTCACCCCTGCTCAGTGCAAGCAGTACTGGGGTTACAACAGAATCAGTGATGCCATGATCTGTGCTGGTGCTTCTGGAGTGTCTTCCTGTCAGGTAACAACCATTGCAACGCCTGAAATGCAGTTTTTTTTTTTTATTCTTCAAAACAACAATAAGCTTCAAGTTGGTTATGAACCAATTATTCATTATGAATTAATGATGACATTTTACACATTTGCAAAAGACAAATTATTTGCTGATGTATCACAAATGTAAGTCATCCTTAAGCATTAGTAGTTAATGATTAACAAATAATAAAGGATAAAGCAGGTCGTCCTTGAACCACCAACCTTGTGGTTAAAGGACGAGGATCTCGGGCTCATCCTGTCTGCATGTCTCAAGTGTCCTTGAGCTCGATATTGAACCAAAAGTTGCTCCCCAGGCGCTTTACAGCACCTGCTGCACTACTCCTAATGCTTCGCATGGGTTAAATGCAGAGGTAAAATTTCATGTATGGACTTGTAAATCAGACCATTGAATTTAAAGTTAGCGTCACTAAAAAGTGTTTTATCTTCTCACTCAAAGTTCTTGCTGCATATCTGTTTCCTGCTTTTGTGTAGATTTTAGAGTAACGCAACGCCATCCTGTATAAAGCTGTACATAACCTCTTCTCAATGTGTTAATATCAAGCAATGTCAATTATATTACATTAGAGTACCCCATGCATGCTCTTAAAAGCCGTTTTGATACACATTTGTCTTATTTCAGGGGGACTCTGGTGGCCCTCTGGTCTGTGAGAACAGTGGAGCGTGGTCCCTTGTGGGTATCGTGTCCTGGGGAACCTCGAACTGCAACGTGCGCACCCCTGCAGTGTATGCTCGTGTGTCCTACCTACGAAGCTGGATCGACCAGACTGTTGCTTCCAACTAACATGCATACAAAGAAAATCGTCAATGCAGATGCATCATCCTGCTAATCACAGTGATCAATGAGTGATTCTACACAGCATCAATATAAGCTGTCACAAGGATCCTACTATTTCTATTGGCTTTGAATGGTAGCAACCATGTACTGCTTTGTTTGGTGCATGCAATAAATGATCCATAAAATATATAACTTTTAATAACACCAGTGTTGGTTTTCATGTTTTACATTCATGTCAGCCTGATAAGATGGCGTGTTGCACATTCTGTGTGTAGTGTGTGTGTTTGTGCGTGTGTGCGTGTGTGTGTGTGTGTGTGTGTGTGTGTGTGTGTGTGTGTAGGACAAGTGTATGTGTAATTGGGGGTGAAAGGTGAAAAGCAGGACTGTGCACCATACAACAAAGATGCTACAAAAAACAAATAAAAAGCAGTTGAAGAGGTTTTGAGTTAGATAGCCACCTGGGGTTTGAAAAAAAACTTTTCGTTGAACAAATATAAAACATAAGAGTCTTGCAATAAATAATACCCTTGTAAAGCTGACTTCAACTTCTATTGAGACTGAATGATGCTTATCCAGCTCACGTACTGTTCAGATCATACGGTCCTGTTGGATTGCATTCCCAATATCTCCCAATATCTCAGGTCTAATCAGCCAGAATAATTGAAAACACCTGTGTGGGTGTGCTGTGGCTTTAAGATGGAAATATCAAGTTCTACTTTTGTAACAATGATTTCTTTTGTACCATGAAACTGTAACCTAAAAAAAGCATATGTATTAAAAAAAAAAAAGCCAGATGTATTTCAATACAGTGAATAAAAACTTAATTTTGATGAGATGTTCTCTTCCTTCTACATGACATACACTAATGCACACTGCTCACCAGACTGTTTTATCTTACAGGATACCTATCTGGCAGGAACGTACTCTGTAAATCAGACCACTCTCAGATTACTTGAAAACACACCGTGAATCAAAAGTATTAGTTCACAACAAGGAAATGAAGAAGAAAATACCACCATGAACCATGATTGTTTGATGCACTTATTCATAGTATATTGTTCCTTATCTCATTAAAAACTATTTTTGTTGTATACTGTCTCACAGCAAATGAACTGGGATGGTTCCTAGTCATTAACTATCTTGTGCACAACGGGTACTTTGTATGCGTTCCTCAATTTGAAACATAACAGCTTCTGATATCACAACAGCACTGACTCCTCTATTATGCATTCTTGACAAAAATTTGAATTCACCACAAGGTAGGTGATTCGATCTCAGGCTCATCCTGTCTGCATGTCTCAAGTGTCCTTGAGCTCGATATTGAACCCAAAGTTGCTCCCCAGGCGCTTTACAGCACCTGCTGCACTGCTCCTAATGCTTAGCATGGGTTAAATGCAGAGGTACAATTTCATGTATGGACTTGTAAATCAGACCATTGAATTTAAAGTTAGTGTCACTAAAAAGTGTTTTATCTTCTCACTCAACAATGTTCTCGCTGCATATCTGTTTCCTGTCTTTGTGTAGATTTTAGATTAACCCAATGCCAGCCCACATCCTGTATAAAGCTGTACAGAACCTAATCTCAATGCATTAATGTCAAGCAATGTCAATTATATTGTATTCTATTAGATTGCATGCTCTTAAAAGCCATTGAGATACACATTTGTCTTATTTCAGGGGGACTCTGGTGGCCCTACGCGTTAACCCCCACCCGTAGCTTCTCCCTCAGCAGCAGTGGTTGGATGGTGTTGAATGCACTGGAGAAGTGTTTGCAGAGGTGTTTGTGAGGTGAGGGGTGTGGAGGAGACAGATGAGGGCTGTGAACTAATATTGAAGAAACTATTTAGCTCGTTTGCCCTCACCAGGGAGCCCCCTGGTTGTCTCCCTCCAATCTTGAAGCCAGTTATCTGCTTCATCCCGGTCCACACCTCCCTCATGTTGTTCTGCTGGTCTCCAGCTTCCTCCTGTAAGAATCCTTGCCCTCCCTGAGCTTCACCTTCAGGTCGCGCTGAACTCTCCTGAGCTCGTCCCTGTCCCCAGACCTGAAAGCTGCTTTCTTCTTATTAAGAAAAGCTTTAAGGTCACTGGTGATCCATGGCTTGTTGTTAGGGAAGCAGCGTACAGTCCAGGATGGAATGGTGGTTTGTTCACAGAATTTTATGTATTCTGTGATGCAGTCCATCATGCTGTTGATGTCCTCCCCATGTGGTCCACACAGCACATCCCAATCCGTTGACTCAAAGCAGTCCTGCAGTCCTGCAGTCCTGCATACGGTCCTGTTGGATTGCATTACATTCTATGGTGTTCTTCTTATTTTGTCCACTCCCTGTCCTTGGCCTTAATGCCTTTTTGCAAGATCATGACAACATTATACGTACTGTTTCATTGGCTGGTGCTTGAACTGAGAAGGAGGAGTATTCAAAGAGAAATTGAATAAAAGCAGAACCAGATAGAGATCAACTTAGAATGAAGACAGACTCTTGCTGCACCAGGAAAATGCTGACTGGTAAGATACTTTTCATATAAGTGCATTGCTTTTAGATTGCATTAACAGAAAAGGTGGTATATCATTTCTTACCAGGCGGATCTGAAATAAGGATGCATAAACCATATTTTTTAGTTAATAGGTAATGTTTTCTGGGCACAACAGCAATTGAGTGCAATGGGTTAAAGGTTAACTTGCAATTTAGTACAAAGTACTATATGACTACTTTATCCAACTTAAGACTAAAGTGGGAGTTATAATAGAATATGTACCAGGACGGAAGCATTCTAACACAAAATAATAAAAACTACCAACCAGCATACAGTCAATAAAGACAGATCATTTACGCTTTCTGGTTATAAAAGTGATTCAATTATCTGTTTCTCAATACATATTGCAGATTGTGTTGAAGACACTAATGCCTATGGAAGCCCATTTCCGCTAGCAGAAAAAAAAAAGTTAAAGTTGTTGTTTTTGTTGGCTAAAAAAAGTACTAAAAATTAAAAATTAAAAAAATTCACCAACACTTTTGCTGAATCCATGTAACCATGACACTGACCAAATGTTTCCTGTTGCTTTTCAATGAAGGTTGCCACTTCAGCCACATCGGTTTTATTCTTTCTACACCAGAGCTGCTTCTTACTTAAAATCCTTTCAAGGGTGCGTTTGCTGAGTACAATCCCACGTGAAGTATTTCATCTGTTGTAAAGCCACGTTTAAAGTAGTCTTCAATGTACTCACAATCCATTTCTATGTCAAATGTAGGGTAACCTGTCAAAGAACTGCTTCTATGACTGTTGTGTTAAAGTATCTCATAATTTCGACTTCCTATCTCATAATTTCGTCCGAAAAATTCATAATTCAAAGTTATTTTTGGTCAAAGCCTTTCTATCCTCAAAAGACCTGTTATGATAAGTTATTCATGCTTTTATCACCTCCTACCTGGACTACTGTAATTCTTTGTATGCTGGAATCGGCAAAACATTTCTATCACGCCTTCAGTTGGTGCAGAACTCTGCAGCGAGACTTTTAACTGGTTACCAGGAGAGTACAGAATCAATTTTAAGATGTTATTTGTTTTTAAGTGTTTAAATGTTTAAATGGCGCCGGCCCAGTCTATCTGACCTGCTGCAGCCATATCCACCACCTCGCTCAGTAAGATCTCTCGGCCAACAGCTTTTAGTTGTTCCGAAAACAAAAATGACAACCGGTTCTTCTCTGTTGCTGCCCCTAAACTCTGGAACAACCTTCCCCTTCATATTAGGTTGTCATCCACCTTACCAATGTCTAAAAGCCATTTAAAAACCTATTTATTTTCCCTGGCCTTAATATGGCACTTTTGTGTGATTTGTGTCAGTTTGTCTTGATTTTAATGTCACTTACTGATATTAATCCAGTCTTTGATTGTATGACTGCTTATGTCCAGCACTTTGGGCAACCTTTGTTGTATTTTAAAATGTGCTATACAAATACATTTTGATTGATTGATTTTCTTTTTTTGGAACTTAAAATTTTTTTTCTGGCGGAAATGGGCTTTCATGAATGTCTGTATTTTCACACCTTTTTTTTTTCAACAGATAACATCACTGCGCCTGCGTCTACGCATCACCCAGATGGATTTGATGGGATTAAAAAAAATGTGCAAATGTTAGCCCTGGTCCTCTACTGCGTGATATTTCTGGCTGGGACTCTGGGCAACGGTGTGGTCATCTATGTGACAGGCTGCAGGATGAAGAGAACAGTCAACTCAGTGTGGTTTCTCAACTTGGCTCTGGCTGACTTCCTCTTTACAGCCTTCTTGATTTTCAAGATCATTTCTACCTCTCAGGAGCACCAATGGCAATTTGGACAATTCATGTGCAAGCTCTTCTACTTTGTGAGTTTAATCAACATGTTTGCAAGTGTCTTTCTTCTGGCAGCCATAAGTCTGGACCGTTGCCTGTCGATCTTGGTGGTGGTGTGGGCACACAACAAGCGCACCGTTGGCAAAGCCCAGGTCATATGCTTTGTCATCTGGATTACTGCTGCGGTCTGCAGCACCCCTGAGGCCAACTTTCGGCAGCTTGTGTCCGGAAACGGGACGATTCACTGTTCTTATTTTGTACCCACAACACCATTGTGGAGTCTCTACATGTTTCGCTTTGTCATGGGCTTCCTCATCCCTTTCCTGGTAATATTGCTCTCTCATGTGGCCATAGGTGTTCGTACAGGGCGCATGCAGACGACCAGGAAACAGAGATCTCGCCGAATCATTTTCGCTGTCATTGTGGCATTCTTTATCTGCTGGTTGCCAATACACATTATGTATATAATAGATTTAAATGCCCTGACTCACCCAGATCTCGGGAAGATTGTTCAAATTGGGGGTCCTCTGGCTCATAGCCTAGCTTTTTTGAACAGCTGCCTGAACCCCATTCTCTATGTTTTCATGTGTGATGAATTCCAGAAGAAGCTCAAGCAGTCCATATGCTTTGTCCTAGAGAGTGCCCTGGCAGAGGACAACATGTCATATATGTCTTCTCGCAGCTTGTCGTCGCACTTTTCTCGGGTGACCCGGAAGTCTGACTCTACTGCACCCGTGGAGAGGCAAGGCACATCCACTTCTTTGAACTCAGAAGAAAGCAAAGTGGTCATCACTGTGGAGAGAGAGAGAGAGACGGGGAGCACTGATTAGGACTGCCATCACAGGACGTGTAAATCTAATGTGTCCGCATCAAACTTATGGAGAAAAGAGCACAAACATGTTACAAATGACATGTTGAATTGATTCGGTCAGTACATCTGTGAATAGAAACAAAATTGTTTAAATATTCGCTATGTGTGATTTCAGTGTGTTTATTTTGGATTACGGCGACTAATACTCGCGATCAGGTGTTTTCAATTGTGGTTGATAAAACATCCTCATTGACTCCCTTGTTACTTATGTTGCACCTGTTACAACTTTCACCTTTTTATTACTAGTACATGCAGTTTGATGACATCACACAGCTCCCAATATCTCAGGTCTAATCAGCCAGAAGAATTGAAAACACCTGTGTGGGTGTGCTGTGGCTTTAAGATGGAAATATCAAGTTCTACTTTTGTAACAATGATTTCTTTTGTACCATGAAACTATAACCTTCAATACACCAGATATGGAAATGCCTTTGATTAACATGATGAAGAGATCAGTTGTATGTTTATCTTTGTATGCTTTTGATGCTCCAGCTTATTTACCCATAGTTATTCAAGGGCTAATTGTCCATATGGAGCATCCATGAGACTGTCACACAAGACTGAGCTTTAATGATTGAGCTATATGTATTTCAATACAGTGAATAAAAACTTAATTTTGATGAGATGTTCTCTTCCTTCTACATGACATACACTAATGCACACTGCTCACCAGACTGTTTTATCTTACAGGATACCTATCTGGCAGGAACGTACTCTGTAAATCAGACCACTCTCAGATTACTTGAAAACACACCGTGAATCAAAAGTATTAGTTCACAACAAGGAAATGAAGAAGAAAATACCACCATGAACCATGATTGTTTGATGCACTTATTCATAGTATATTGTTCCTTATCTCATGAAAAAACTATTTTTGTTGTATACTGTCTCACAGCAAATGAACTGGGATGGTTCCTAGTCATTAACTATCTTGTGCACATAAGGGTACTTTGTATGCGTTCCTCAATTTGAAACATAAAAGCTTCTGATATCACAACAGCACTGACTCCTCTATTATGCATTCTTTACGAACATTTTAATTAATTGTGGATAGGAAACTCTTAAAGGTCTAGCACTAGGACCCAGGAAGGACTCAAGAAAGGGACCTGAGTCTATGCAAATGAAACAGAAGCTTACCTGATGCACACCTGAGGCCAGCCTTTGATTGGTGTCGGATCCATTAGAAAAAATCTTTAAAAGAGCCAACCAGTGCTTTGCCCAGACCTGTTCTATTTTAGTGTGCCTTCAACCAATCAACTTAAGTGGACAATTTCAGTTTTATTTTTTCTTGTGGGGCTTTCATCTGTATTAAAGGGACGCTGAGTAGTTGAGTAGCCATCTTGTATGTGTGAGTTATTGTGTTGTTGGCGTTACCTTAGGTTGCTGCGTTTTAACTTGAGTGTTTTGATTTGGTGTAAATTGGTATGTGTGTAGCGGTGGTATAATCATAATTTTCCTACATATTTTGGTATAATCTATGTTTTACGCATATCACTATAATAAACTCCCTGATGTACAGTCTAGCCCCACATTGTTTATTTCCCTTGCCTTTTCATTTATTGATTTGATTTATGTAACAACAAAAACAAAATGCTGCATCCGTTCTGGCCTGCATTTATTCTGGGTCTTGTGCATTGAGTATCACCTGACACCTAACTGATGAGAAGACAAACCTAGAAGAAATAGAAAAGTCCTTTTTAAATGTAATCTTTCAAATTTTATATTTCTCATATCCAAATGGTGCCCTTCATTGACACTTGAAATTCAAAAGGTCTCTGTCCTTTCAATGGGCAGTGCTGCAGACCTACAAATGTCAATGGACCACATGACGTAGAGTAGAAACTGTGCCAACCTGTGTACCTAAAAAGGCAAACAATTCCTTCACTCTTCATCTGGTGTGTATGTCATCTTGATCATACTGTCAGCACTTCTTTTCTTTTTTTCAGTTGGAGACCATCTTGGCGATACAAATTCACTTTTAGTTGTTTTTTTAGCTGGCAAAGAAAAAAAAAACTTGGTTGAAACAGGCATCACTGTTAATAAGAGAGTAATTAACTGTATTCTGTTGAACAAAATCATTCGTGACTTATTTAGTTAAATGTTAATTACAATTTGATCGGAATCATACGAGAACATTTCGTAAAACGTTACCGTGCAATGATCACAGCATCATATCATGGAATGAATGTTAGCACAGATTTCATCACTAGACTCAATTAGAATTGACCAAAAAACAAAAGAGCAGCAACTGCATTCGTATTGCGATCAGCACTCTCAGCCTCAGCCATAAACATCTTCACTATCAAGCTCTGCAACAGGATCTCGACTTCAAACTCCCATGACTCAGCACTTCTGCCTCAATCAAAATGTGCTGTCGTTGACAAATGTGTTATTGCTTAAATACTTGCTCACCATTTAACTTCCAGTCAGCAATATTGCAACACATGCATTTCAAAATAATGAGTCATATTGAATATCAAATATATTTCTGGCTACTCTAGGTTGCTGTGTTCTCCAGTACTTGTGTGTTGAATAAAGCAAACCTGAAAGTGGTTGAGACCACTATGGACTTTAATTAGTCTGGCCAATGTTGAGGATACCACAGGAAGGAGGGAGGCAGTGTGTCTGGAAAACTGATTAGTTTAATCAGACGAATTTTTATTAATAAAACAGTCCTACATCAAACTGGAACTAATTCCTGCACAAGAAATTTCTAAAAACGTAACAATCCTGTAGACTATTTCTTCTGCAATGCATAGGACATATGGTATATTTCAGGCTCAAGGTTATGTTCATGCTTTCCTGTGAGTCTGATTACGTAGCAGGTGTGCTCAAACATTGACTGCTATATGCCATGGCGCCTTTACTACTGCTTGGAGTCCATTCTGTGGAGGAGAGCCACAGTACAAGCCAGTTAGCGATCATAGAGCTCCTTAAGAACCCTGATACTCTCGCCGTATCTTAACTGGTTCTTGCTAGAGCACTCCTTCCATCTAGGAAAAAAGACCAACATGCGTCAGCTCAACTCTTTCCAAACTTTTGGATGTTTCAGTATTCTTCCAAAAATCAAACTTGCAAACACGTTCACATAAATTGTACATCATGACCGGACATCATATCAGCAACAATTCAAGCATGTTACAAGTGACACAAGAACACCCATGGGTAAAACCCTGACCTCAAGGTGGGTTGTCTACAGTACAAAAGTCAATGAAAATGTGAGTCATTATTTTCAATAAAAGAACATACTTTTGCCTTATCTTTTTCCAACGTTCCATGTGGTCACATATGAGAGAACCTGTTGCAGGAAGGGGATCTGTCAACTGTGGAAAGAGAAACAGTTCAGATTTAGTTAATTATAACTATATTTAAATTATAAATCATTAGTTCACTTTTAAATATTGAATTTGATGTGAATGTGTTTCATGTATTATCCCTATGCAAGTAAAACACCATCAATAATTATCTTGCATATAATGTACAGAACCTTGTTAACAGTGGGTTTCTCCGTCTGTGGGATCCTGAGATTGACGGGTTCACCGGAGGGGTTGATTGGACAGGAGGTTGGCGGAGGGAGTCTGTACACATTCTGGCCTTTACCATTGATCATGTCTGTAGGCTGGCAAAAGAAAGACAATTTGAGTAAGGAATGAAGTTGAGCAGCCACTTTGTCAAAATGATGGCATAACAGCATCTGTGGGGCTAAGAAATTCCTAATACTTTTGTACTTTAAGTACTCCGTTAAATACTTTCTCTGAAAGTAAATTCCAAAGACATTAGTATTTGTATATTGTTTTGCCACAAGAGAGCGCCCTTATGCTGGTCAGACAGAGGCAGAGAAGCGCTAGTGGCTTTAAGAGCCACTGTTACCACAGACCATCAATACGAGGCTTTGTCATACAAACATTTAGCCTTTTTATAGATACTTTTAATCAAAGAAATCAGACAAATATATTAAAGCATATACAGATGTGAAAAAAAGACAATGTGCTGTATTTTGAATAATTCATTTGATGAAATATAATATTGTTTACCATAATACTGTTGGCCACAATAATAGCTTCCATACTTTGTAAAGCTAGATACTTAAAAGAAACACCATTCTAAAAAAAAAAAACATTTAACGTTATACTTTACTTTGTGTACATACTTTGTATGTTTGCATAGAAAAGTGATGACATAACTGTATGGCCTCACCTCTTCTTCCACCATAATGTGTGGGGGGCTTGGGGAAGCAGGCGGCACTCGAACAGAAGGATTGTTTCTCATCCAGGCACGGCAGATAGGATACAGTGGTGTGCTGGTGTTGAACTGAGCCAGATCCACACTGCGATCAAACAACTTAATAATGTAAGCATCTAACAAGTGGAGAAAGACAAAAAAAATGGGAAGACGAAGAAATTGTACAATGAAGTTAAAGGCAAAGGGACCACACTGAAAGCAACAAAGGAAAGAATGTTCACTGCAGTGGAATTTCTTCCTGAATTGTTTTCAAAATTTGCATATTCAGTTTACTTTGTTTGTGTTGATTGCTCTCTGGTAGGCCCTCGTCCATCTCTTTACGCTTTTTCCTCCGGTGCTGTGGAAATCGAGCCGACGGCCTGGACAAATCAAAACAAGGATGGAAACTTTAAAAAAAAAATCCCAAACGTTACAGCTTTTTAAATCTCTTATGTTGTGCAGACATACACAGCTCAGTTGAAAAATAGACACTTGCCTTTTTCCAGCAGATGATGGTGACAAATCCCTGAAGAAAGCAAGTGAAACATGACATCTAAAATCAAGCTTTTGCACTTTATAATTAATGTGGTGGAAATATATCAGATATTCATACATTTCACGGCACCAGCTGCAGTGTATCATACATTCTGCAACATTTGACAAATACATATCAGATCCAAATCGTTGATTCATACTTGTTTAAGGAGTCCGCTGATATTTTTCCAGTATCACCCTCATTTTGCTCCCTGTTAAAAAAACAACGATATGAGTCTAATAGCAAAGTAATCAAAATGACTAGATGAGTGTCAAACTTTACCAACCTTTCACTTTCACTCCTCTCCACCAGTCCCTTTAACACTGCATCCAATCTGTTGCGTGCACCAGGCCCCTCTGCATCTGCAAGTAATGACAAAAGTAGTAAACAGGAATCAACGTTACTCACAACAAAGACTTAATCTTGAATGCATACTTTATTACTAAATGTGAATAGTTCCTAACCAATGCTCGTTTAGGAAATCGAATTAACCTTGGGGTAAAAATGTAATGTCAACGTTACTCACCTGGCCTTTCAGTCTTTATCTTGACGTGGTGCATTATCTCCACCTTTCTATAACTTCTAGCTGACGTTAGCGTTAATTGGGGAAAATGGCGAATTATATTATCACAAGTTCACTGTAGGAGACCGATATATGATACTAACGTACAGGGCGTTAGCTTGTTAACGTTAGCGAACGTAGCTAGTTAGCTGTTAGGTTTTGGCCTTCTGCGTTAGCACAGTGACCATTGGATAACGTTAAAGCTAACGTTAGTTTACAAGCCTGTTTACCTATTATAGCGATTAGCTGACTAAATGGAAACCACAGCCATTTCAATACAAAAAATGCATGGAAATGAACTGCAAACTGGACGTTTTATTTTGTATCGGACAGTAGCCACTTGCTATCTTAAATTACCGTTGCTAACTTAGCATGTTTTTTTGATCTGATCAGCGCATACTGCAGACTTTCCTCTTCCGCGCGCTGTCGGTTTCCTATGACCTGATTGGCGCTTTTGCTGCGAGGATATTCCTCGTGATTGGTTAACTTTTACGTCCATCACATTAAACTCGCTTCCTATTGGCTACAAGTCTTGTAGTAAATAACGATCGGCATAAACAGGGACTCTTTCTTCTGGTTTCATCGATCATGTTATATTTGTCATAGTGCAAGAGCATAGTAATTATGTTTTCAGTTACAACGTTGGACTCGTTTGATTAATAGATCGTCTAAGTGTCCCCTGAGGCATCGTAATTTGCTATTTTATGGACAATTTATGTCCTACTGGCGTTTGACTCCATGGTAACTTACTTTTGTGGACATGCCAAGTCAACGCTGAAGCCCGGTGGGTGATGTGGTCTTCCTCTTTCTAAATAAACTGTTATATTATGGTATGCTTGAGTAACACAGTCAGCCATCCATGCAAACTATAATTTATTGTCAAAGACCTTAGTTGGGGCCAGCCATAAATCAGATGCTCATCCCGTCTTCACCTGTGATGTTCTAAAGCTGTAATGAAATCCAGGTAATATTTTAAGATTGTATTTTATAGTACCCTAAACAATAGTTACTGTCGTTCATACGTCTTTTTTACAGTAGTCCTGTGTTTTCCAGGCAAAATCCCTTTCAACTGAGCAGAGGGGGCAAGGGATACTACCACCCATCCTGTAACCAGTCCCTATCAAAGAAAAACAACAACACGGTATGTTTTTAAGTAAACTTTATACACAGCAAGACATGTTTGATTCTTATGTTGCTTTCCATACAGCCAATGTAAACATAGACATTTTGTTGTTGCAGACTTTAAGTCCTGTACGTTCAAACCTACAGACTCTGTGCCCGGAGACCCAACAGCTGTTTGAGCACCGTCAACAACGTTTTGCTGCCACAGATGGACAACCGGTGTTTGCAGAGTCCTGGCCCTCCACCGAGTGTGGAACTTCTCCTTCCAGCACGACAACCTCATCTGACATGGAGACACCCAAACCCCAGTCTGCGAGAGCAGGGAAACCCGCAGATTCCTCAGAGCCAGGAGTTCAGCAAGATTCAGTGCTGGCAAAGTATGTTTTAGCTTCATAGAGTCTAGAGACCATACCCTCACATGTAGCCGTGCCTATGCCGTAAGTGCCTAAGTAATCCTCTTTAACTTTTTATCTCCCAGGTACATAGATCGCTTTCGCCACGGTCGACCGCAGAGTCGTGAGGAGCGCCAGCAGAGCCCTTCTGCTGATGGAGAGAAGCAGCAGCCTTTTTGGTGGATATCACCCTCATCTTTACCCTGCAGTTCAACACCCACGAAAACAACAGACAAAGGTGCATTCTCACTTGCTGTGTTTTTTTTTTATGTATGGGGTTATTAACTGTCACCACCAGCCCCTTGATTTCAATGTGAAATGCAACCTTGCTGGTAAAATCCTGCTGTTGAATCTCTTCCTCTGCACAGATGGTATCCAGCCTCTGAAAGATGACCACGGACTCGCCATTTTCAGTCCAGCTGGGCAGCATCGACACGACAGATCCCTTTCCCCATGCAGAGGATCCCTCAGTGTGAGTGCATTTGTAAGTTTACTGGGATTGAGCCACAATATAGCCTGTTAATATCTTTCTCTACTAAATAGAAATAACTTGTGCGTTGTTTGGAGGAAATTACCTATAAATGCATATTTACCGGTATTTCTTTAAAAAGCAAAAAAAAACCACCAGATACTGTTCCATCTTGTTTTTTATTTGTTGTGTGTGCTATTATAATGGATTATTGGGTCTGCATCCTGCCCTGGTTTATGCCAGCTTTGTCTGAATGCCTGGGAAGCAGAATGTCTGCAGCAGAGACGTGTGCATATAAATATTTGCATTTCAACACCACACCATTTGGAAATCTCTGTGTTTACTCAATGCCAGAGAAGCCATTGTTTATGCAGCCGTGTTTTCTACATGCATGGCTTGTTCAACCTGCTTGTGTCAAATGTTTACCCCCACAACATTATAAAAGGACCTCAGTATACAGTATTTGTGAGCAATATGTAGCCAGACAATGTGACTGATCAGATTGTTTTTACTCCAATGCTGCAAATGTAATTGTCTAGTTTTATTCAGTTACACCGTATTGACTATTGTTATTATTGAAATATCAAGAGCAAAATTGTGGCTTGTTCATTGTTCTGTCTGCTCTGCTTGTTTCTCAGATGTTGTCAGACATCTCTCACGGTGAATTTGATGACACAGAGATACAACACCTTCAAGAAAAGGCTGGCAGACTTCTGCTGAGAGGGTATGAAGACCAGCGAGTAACATTAATGATCAATGAATGTATTCCTTCAATGTAAGTAGCTTTTTTTTTTTTCTTTCTAACAGGGAATGTTCTCCGAGTGATGGATCTATCCCTGTCAGCTCAGAGGGCCTGGAATGCTCAGATTTCTCTTCTCCAGTCAGCGTATATGAGCCAGTGCGAAGACCTTTGATTCACAGTTCCTCTGTCGTTCCTCCTCTGGCGCCCCCCACACGCCGGGAAGAGGACATCTTGTTCCAGTGGCGTTTAAGGAGAAAGATGGAGCAGGCCAGGGAGGGGTCGCAGTCCCAGCAACACTCCAGTCTTCATGGTCCCACATTTATCTGGCAGGCGCCCAGTTCAAGCCATCCCTCTGCCAGTGGACAGGCTTACAAGGTTGGAGTCAAAATATCTAATATTTACTCCATATGTTTTGTTTCATAGATTTCCAGAATTATTTCATATTCCTCTTTCTTGCATTATCTCTAGCAAAACCAGATTACTCAGCCTCCTGAATTCTCACAAAAATCGACACGTTCGCACATCCCTGCACCCCGGCCACAAACCAAAGCAGCCCACGGATCATGTCCCCAAGCTTTGGATCCAACTCCCTTCCCTGCCTTTGTTGTCTCTGGCTCTTCAATTTCTCAACCACAGGCCATTGCCCATGTGCCTGCCCACATGCATTTACTCTGTGACGTCTTGCCGTGTCCCATCCAGTCTTCTCGCGCTAGCGCGCATCAACAGCTTTCAGAAAGTAGAGATGAGTCTCAGACCAAAGTTGTCTGTGAAAAGACCCAAGTCCCTGGAAACTCAATTAATACTTTCACTGATGGACGTAGTCGTGAGCGTATGCCATCCCCACCACCTGCATCATCTGGCGCTATGGGAAGAACGGAGCTTATTCACCACAAAAGGTCTGAGAGGAACAAGAAGGAGAAGAATGAGAAGAAGACAGCACCGTCCTTCAGAAAGCAGAAGAAATCCACAAGGTATAGTCTTGAAACATGCACACTGGGTAACAACAAAATCATGTCTGAATGCCCTAATACATGTCTTCTTGCAGATATACTGTGGATATGGAACATGATGATGGCCCTGGTCCTACAAACAGGAGTTTCTCACATCGAAAAGTTCCCAAAATAGTCCTGCCATGGGCAGAGCAGCGGCAACAGGAAGGAAGCCAGGGGTTTTCCAGTGAGAGCTCTACTGGCGATCAGGCACCGCCCCCTTCTCCAATCCACAGTGCCTTAGGACAGGTTCTCGAGTTATTTCCTTTAATGCTCTCTAAGTAGTGTGATTAACACAAGCGCTTCATGAAAGCTGGTTGCATATTTCGTCTTAATGTTTTCCCCACTGTCAGAATATCTTCATAACTTGCCAGCAGCATAAGCGATAAACTGAAATATTTGTGTGTTGCTGTTTAAAATACAGGAGTTTGTGAGGATTCATAAACACACATATTTGAGTCGTTGTCTTGACGAGATGGACTGTGTGCGAGTCATTGTCATATCAAATAATTTAAGATACGCAGGTGTTCATGTCTAACCATGTTAGAACGAGACGAGAAGAATTCTTTAAATACTCTATTTACCACAAATCTTGAATTGTGCGGCCATCGCTCTGCACACTTTGTGTTGTTTGGATGTCATACATCATCATTTGGTGCTGTATAATGTTATTATGGTTATCAAAAGCTGCATTAATCTGTAGGGTGTTCTCATTTGGGCCTTGACAGGTAGTTTCAGAGGTGTTGTTTCCCTCGGTGGATCCATCTCCGACACAAAGGACCCCCGTCACGTCGGTTTCTCCTCCTTGCACTGCCTCTGCACCTCCACAATCCTCAGTTCCTCCATGCAACGCACAGAACTCTATGGAGGTCATTTCACAGCTGCTGCAGGAAGCTGAAGGTGAGCCTATGGCAGCAAAGAGCATCAATCTTTACCCTGGAGTTAATCGTAGGGAATATATTCTGACCCATGAATAGTTTATATTCCCAACATGCCACAACTGTTTACGTTAAAACCACAAGAGCTTTCTCTATTTTTGTTTTTGTGAATGCTGTAACATTTGTGATCCATGTTGAAATTCACGGTATTCATAACTTCATACTGCCTTTCAAGGATTTGAACAAGAAAACCATAACTTATAGTATTGATCTGCTGTGTGTACATGCTGAGCATATTCCATTGTCAACTTTCTTACATTACTGGTTTTTCCTTTTTTCAGATTCAGATGAAAAAGAGTTTGAAGATGACCCTTTATTACAAGTCCTTCGCAAGCAGAGGAAATGGGTAAAGGAGCAGATCAGGTAAAATAATAACCTATAGCTTCAATGGTTCAGCGAGATCATTTATGTAAAGGTTGTTCCCAGAAGGCCACTCATCTTGAAATCCTAAGATTTGTAGCTGTAATAATGTTATTCGAATCCTTAAACACAGCACCTCAAATTCCAGAAAAATAATCTTCTGTATTTTTCCTTTTAGTGAAGTGGACTCTATCTTGAATGAATTCCTGGACGAGCAACAAGTTACTTGACCATTGACGAGAGGCACTTGATGGAGTCACTTTTTTATTTTATAAAGAAATAAAGTTTATTTTTCAAGAAGTATTTCCACATTAAAGAGTTTGGCGATATGTTTGCGTGCATCATTAATCACAATTACAATACAGTGCATTTTACAAAAGTTGCACACAGTTTGAACTTTCGAACGCAGAATATTTACAAAGACTGGTTCCTTGAAACATCAGGTAAGATTGATGAGTAATAGCAGAGCAGTATGTACAAACCTCAGAGAGCAGGGAATATTAAAACAGTGCCTGGAACAGAACAAATGGGTGTTTTGGCACATGCTGCGTGTTGCTGTGACTGAAGGGGCCTGAAGTTATTTCTGTATGCACTTGTTTTCATATGTGGTGAAGATGGCAGAGATTTGAGTGGTTGGTTTTAATGGGATTAGGTCAGGATTCTGGAGTCCTCTGTTTGCAGCATCGGTGCAGATATGATAAGGATGCCATCTGGAGAGACCGCTGATTCCAAAGCCATGGTGTCCACTCCCTTTGGGATTCGGTAGCGGCGGTTAAACTGCCGTGTTGTAACCCCTGAACCATCCTATGAAATACAAGTGTAGAGGATAAGACAAATCATAACTGTTGTAAATAAACTAAAAACAAATACAGTAATGTTCCTCCTAGTATATACCAACCTTTTTTTCTTCATGCTTTCCCTGCACTTCCACAAAGTCTCCTATCACTTTGACCATCAGGTCTTCTGGGTTGAAGTGCTTTACATCAACTTGAACTGTGAAACCACTGTCATCACAGTTCACCTACCAACACAAAAGTAAACACTATATTATATAGAAATAAAATACCTCGAAGCGCAGCAAATAGCCAACAAATTCCTATTTGCCATCATACTCTTAATAAATATCCCTCAAAGTCCATCATTGGCCTTGGAAACCGTATTTTGACAAAAATGTTCTTACTATTTTTTGGGGGCTTTTAATGCATCTCAGGGTTTTCATCTAATGATGACTGTAAGATGAACTTGAAAGCTCTGGAAAGAGCTATGAGGTGGACCCCGAGTCTTTGTTTTTATCTCTCTCTGTATGTGTGTGTGTGTATATATATATATATATATATATATATATATATATATATATATATATATATATATATATATATATATATATATAAAAATCTTTTTTATTTTATCAAATTTTCTTTTCCCAATTGAAAGAATGAGTGAAATTCCCGTTTAAAGTTACCCTGGTAAAAGGTTATTTGATATCACTGACTGTTTTATGTTGTTATGCAGTTCTATTGAGCCAAAATAAATGCAATCACCTTTTTAATTAACAAAGCTAGGCAAACTTAAAATGACATACCTCTGCAGAGCTGGTATTATCAGTATCTGGAATCAGTAATTTCGGGGACCAATTATATTGTCCGTAAGTCCCATTCAGCCGAGGAATAAGAGGTGGTATAACCTTCTGCCATGGGATACCTCCAGCTGGAGGAGTGGATGGCAGGATGAAGTCCATTTCTAATAAGTAAAGGGGAAACAAATGTACTTGACAACAGTTGAGGACACAGTTTGCAACACTACAAAGAATACAACTACGGCCACAACTTACCTCTTCCTCAATATCCTGACCAAATAAGTGAGCAAAAGGACTGCCCCTGTTTCGCTGCTCGTGTCCTCCGCTTGTCTCAAGACCTAAAAGGTTGTGCAGTGAGTACCGATGGTGCGCCCGTCTGTCTGACTCCAGGCTCCTAGTTCTCTGGGCGCGTGACGTGGCTGACCGTCACGGTGTGTTTTATACTGGAGTTGCATAATAAGATGGGAATTCACATCGGGGCACCTTGCCTCTGTTATGTTCCGGATGCGTACCCTTGGATGTTCAGGCAGGGCCATATAGGAAGAGACTGTATTGTTTTGGGAGCGGCACAGCTGTTGCGAGCTTATTTGCAATTAACGTGTTTATTGGCTTTTGCCAATGTTTTAGCCCGCAGTTTATCTCGAGGGTTGGTGGCACCGATACAAACAGACTGTTCACGGTTTCGTATAAGACATATTGCGAAATATATACTTAGGTCGGTTGTCAAGGAAGGTCTATCCAAAAATAAGTTCAAAAGAGATGTTGTGACCCTCGTGAGCTGATGTCAGACAGACAGTGACAGCAGCGACGTCCCTAACACATGCCAGAGCACGTGCGCTTCCCCCCTCCATCACTCACTGGAACAGTGGTGCTCCAACTATTCAAACGATGTACTTAAGTAGGAGTAGCAATGCCTCAATATAAAAACACTCCATCTCGAGTAAAAGTCCTGCATTCAACAATTACGGAGCTTAAAGCTAAACGTGTGTGTATCAAAAGCAGAACATTGTGACCTGTGAGTGTTGTATTATTGTGATTTATAAGTAGCACTTTAATGCAGTGGTTAAAGTAAAAAGTACAATGTTTAACTCTGAAAAATGTAACATAATGAAAGCACCTCAAAAGTGTATTTAAAGTACAATAAAATGTACTTAGTTCCTTCCCATATCTTCACTCAGTACACACACACATAAAACACATTGAAACAACGTACAAAGTCCACCAAAGGACTTTTAGTTTACTCCCCGTAAATCAGTTTTATTAAGGGACTCCCTGCATCATAAAAGAACCGTTCGTGTTGACACTACTGACTTGTTATTGGCACACTCTAGTGAAGTCAGCAGTTCATATAGCAGGCACATGTTCTCGTAATGTAAAACCTGTCACCAAAGCTTTGACTGGACTGGAGTGACTAAAAATGGCACTGATTATGTTATGACTCATATAGGATGATAGGGAAGTGGCGACATTCGAAGGGATTAAGTTATTGGGTTTCACAACAGGCGCCAGTAATTGTCCAGACTTTAGGAGCCTCTGTAACAACGCAAAATATCAGGAGTATATATGGAGAAGATAGCTCACCAGTGAGTCACCAAACAAAAAGTCAATACAGATTCATTGATCCTAGAGGGGCAGTAGTGTTCCAACATGAGAATGAACTTGCCTTGGGAAATACAATACATGAAAACATAAAAACTCAGACGCATTATGGATGTTTTTTTATTTGTCATTCATACAAGTACAAATAATTTGGGGTGCACAATCACACAAATATTAAACTCCACAAAAAAGAAAAAAAGGTTGTTGAATCTAATGTTCAATGTCCTGAACAAACTGGAATGCACATACAACTTAATTATTAGAGACTGTTAGATTATTTCATGACTGTAAACAATGTATACTAAACAGGATTAATTACCTTACTCTAAAAAAAAAAAAAAGTAACTCAAAGAACTTTCTGAAATGCCCTGGCAAGCACAAAAAAACAAACATGACTTTGAATCCGAGAGCATTTATATTTCAACGTGGATCAGCCATTAAATTTACCTCCAGAGACCAGACAATTCATCAGAATCTTTCACTGTAGTTAAAGGTCCTTTTATAGTGGATCATTAGATATTTTCAAAAGACATAGAAAAGTTTCAAGGAATTCCTAGTGGAATTGTGAAGGAGAGGTAATCTCCCACCTCCCCCCACTCAGCTCTGAAGCGCTGGAAAATAGTGATCCATGTGGTCAGTACTGTTACCCAGAACAACAAACCCAGTGCTGACCGCTTCACATCTAGAGGAAAAACACACAAGAGACAATTACTTTGCATGAATACAATGAACACACTGGTACTAGGGGTGTAACGGTTCACAAAATCCACGGTTGGGTTCGGTACGATACAGTGGAGCCACGGTTCAGTACGTTTCGGTACAGTAGAAAACTATAAATGCCCGAGAAATGTACTTGATTTTAAAATATATTTATTCATGACAACTAACATCATGAAGTTATTCTTTGACTTTGAACAATGATGGAACTATACCTGAGTGACCCATCTTCTGGGGTGTCTTCTTAGCAACACATAAGCATAAAAAACTAAAACTGCTCCTTAATGTTATGTCGTATTGTTACTTACATCTTGCTTACATCTTGTATTGTTACTTACATCTTGCAAAAGAGATTTTTAATCGCAATGGGACTACCTGGTTAAATAAAGGTTTAAATTTAAATTATTATTATTTTTTTTAATTCAAACGTATTGTTTGGTTCGTCATGCGTACCGAACCGTGAGCCTCGTACCGAACGGTTCAATACGAATACGCGTATTGTTACACCCCTAACTGGTATACCATGTGATGCCCTAGCTTTACCTGAAGCTTTCTTTAAAAATCAATAAAAAATAAAGTTCAGAATATTGCAAATATAGTACTTGAAAATGTTTTTTTTAAGTAGTACAACATGTGTTCTATATCAAAAGTATCAGGAGTGGCTCACATTGATATGGGTAAACGTTCTTCAAACAGTAAAAACTAATCACAGAGACATTCACCGTCTTGTTTGTTTTAACAAAGCTCAAGAGTAAATGTCTGTGAATGTCATCTAGCCTGTAATTTGTGATGCATATTTTGTCCTACTTTATAGGTTCAAGCGTGAGAATGAATCAAATTAATATTGTGATAATTCTCAAATCACATACTGAGTCAAATATTTTTGGGTGTTTTCCGAAAAGGAAATCCTACCGTTTAAAACCTAAATCTACGTTCTTATGTATTTAGATCTCATGTATGTGGATGCAATAATGCTATTCATACAAGTTTTATATAAAAAGCAAACATATAATCTATTCAAACGCTGCTTAGGAAGCTCTCCTCACCTGGAAAAGTCATCCCAACACTACCAAGATTTGAGGGAACAGTAGCTTGACCATGATGGAACAAAAATGGTGTTAAAGTAGCAGTTATGACACTTACATGTTTTGATCTGCAGCTGTTCAGTGTAAACTGGCTTCATGAAGGCCTCCTTAAAAAACCAAACTACATTGACCAGCCACAGGAATGGCAGAAATGCGAAGCCACCTGAGAAAAAAGGATGGGGAAAAACATCATCAATGACAATACAGCTGGGTTCATAATAAGGCAACTCTATTCAAGATCACTCGCGATTTACAATACAAAATATCCTCCCTCTTACTTAAATTACATAATTTGAATATAAATATATACGTTATGGAGGCTGGTTCTAACACTACTTGCATTTACCCAGAATGTACAAACCAAAGGGAAGGAAGTAAGCTATAATGTAAAGATGGTTGCATCCAAACTTAATTCATTTTTAAGTACGCTCACCTAAATAATATTTTCGGCATAGGGTTAGTTTCTCCTCATTGGGCACTCGTTCCAGATTCATTGTGTTTGTTTGTTTGTTGGTGGATCCTGCATCAGAAAGAAAAAACAAGTTAAAAGAGTGCAGGATCAGCTCGAAACATCAACTAAAATCCAAACTTCTGTGACAAAGGTGATGCTGTTTATGTCTCCGTTTAAAGTGCTATCGTCTGGTAGTCTGGGCAAGACTAAAACAAAGCAATCTGAAGAACATTGAGTACAAGTCCAGCAAGCAACCTACTAATGCTGGCAGACCAAGTCAGATGACTTGAAATTGACCTCAGGTTAACGTTAGCATTTCATTAGCTTAGCAATGTAGCATTTGGTTGTTCCGACTGCTGCAAACACACCTCGCAGTAACTCACTACGCTCTTCAGACCATGGTCATGTTAAAATATGTATATGGGACTATACTCTACATTCACGTAGTATTTACACCTACCTGGTATGTGTAAGGACAAAGGGTCAGAGAATCGTCGCAAATTAACTAAATAGAAACAATCACACACTTCCTCCTTCTTCTTCGTCTCAATCGTATTCTTCTTCTTCTTCGTTTTTCTTCTTTGTCTGTTATTTTGTTTACCCGCTAACCTTTCACTGCATACTGCCACCTACTGTACCGTAGTGTCATAACACCTTCATGGGTTTTCGACCCATACCTGCCAACATCACTGTCTAAGGGGCGACCGTGGCTCATGGGGTAGCGAATGTTGTCCGGTAACCGCGAGGTCAGCGGTTCGATCCTTGGCTGCTTGATACGTGTACCTGAGCAAGACACTGAACCTCTACCTGCTCCGCCGCGCGCCGCCGCCCGTCATTGGCAGCCCACTGCTCCCTACATAAGGATGGGTCAAATGCAGAGAACCTTTTGTCTGGTAACCGCAGGGTCAACGGTTCGATCCTTGACTGGGACGTGTCGAAGTGTCCCTGAGCAAGACACTGAACCCACGGCCCCCCGGGCGCCTATCATTGGCTCCCGATATACAGGGATGGGTCAAATTTCGTGTATATGTATATGACAATAAAATCCAAACTTTTTAACTTGAAGTGAAGAAGACAAGGCTATTCTCTTTTATAAAGCTTCCTTAGCTAATGCATTCTGTAACTGTATGTTATAATTTTACATAAGGGGGGAAACAAATACAAAATATATGAAATAATATACATTTTAAAAGTAAATTATATTTCATATAAGTCAATTTCTGCTTCTTCCTCTTCATTTTCCATCATCAGCAATACAGATTCATACTGCCATCTACTGTAGGCTATTATCATGTGTGAAAAGGGACACTAATAATCAAAACAACTGTAGTGAATTTATGTAAGTGTCATAGTTATGAAATATTATGTACACATTTCTGTATGGACCTTTCACGTACAATCACCACCACAAGGTCGACCCTCTTCCAATTGGAGCCTCACCTAAAAACTCACTTTCCCTTGCAGCTTTGCGGCTCCCCCTCCCATCTCGCGCCTTCCCTCTTGTTTCTCCTCGAACTGCTAGCCGTCGGTGTGTGTTGTTGTTGAAGCAATGATGGCGGCAGCGGGATGCGGATCAGCAACCGCGGCTGCCGTAGGAGGCCAATGTGGAACCGTTCCGGCCAGAGGTCGTTTCCCCGGTCGGCCTTGGTCGTCACGCAGTCGTTTGCGCTCAGAGAAACGGTGGCAACTCGGACGATCAGGCTCAGACGCTGATGATGTGACTAACGGAGGGCCAAGGCCCGCAAACCTGGTCCTGTCGTTAAACGAAGACCAGTCTCACTTGCGCTTACTTGGACTAGAGGCGAGCCACCATACCCTTGGCCAGGCTGGATACAGCTCTAGTGGGAGTGAAGAGGTGAGGTCCCAAACCGACCCAGGAGTTAGTACCTTTATTTTCATCTTCTCATATTTTGTGTGATTGTTGAATGTGCGCGTATGAGTGCTGTCCGCGGCAATGTGACTGGTTAGCAGCGCACCATGGAGAAATGTCAACATCCTTTCGCTAGGCTAACGTTAGCTTCAAGCTCAGTAAGCTAACATTACATGCTAACTAATGTTAGCGTAGTGCAGCTTTCCGTGACATTTAATGATTAGCCGGAACACAAAATACCGCTTCAGCAAAGCAGCAGGGAAGATACAGTTGTTCACGTAACTGCTCTAATTTAGGTTTAATATTAGAGTATAATATATATATATATTTAAAGCCAGTGGTTGAGTACGCCAGTTTGTAAACAGGAGTAATTTCATCTAACGTTATGGCCCGCTCGTTCTCGGGCCACGGCGTTAGCAGTAAGCTAACAGTAGCGAACACAAAGAACGGGAGGGCTAGCTGTGCACAGCGGCTAACGGGAGTTGCTTTTACTCGTTTAAATAAGCAAACACACAATTCTTATCTTCTTTGCTTAATGTAACGTTAACTGTGGTGTGAACAATCCGATAACTAAGTTTTACTTTTAGGCTAGCTTTTCTGTATACAGCATTGAGTAGCGTTAAACGCTTCCGAGAGGAGGTGATGGCAAACTGCTAGCTAATGTTACCAAACGCGAAAGGTTTAAATGGTGGTGCGTAAGTGTGCCATAGCCATTTGCACCGTTGTTGGAACCGAAAGCTCCCCACTATTAAATATGAAACGTTGATCCTTAATGTATAATCCTGATCTGTAAGAGTGGAGCTGTTAGTAGGCTTTCAGGTTACAGCTGCAGCCATGGGGGAGATGTAACGTTACAGTACTTTGGAGGGAATCGTAATTGTAGACCTCTCTCCCTGCAGTTTTTTTTGTGGGTGTTCTGCTAACTGCTCAAGTGTGGGTCCTGCAAAGCTTGTAGAATTCTGATCTTACATGAAGTTGTAAATATTCTGGATTACATGTAGCTGAACCATGAGAAATTCAGGACGAGTTCCCCCAAACAGTCAAACACATTATTGGTTGTTGCAAATATATTTTTAATGATTTGACATCCACGTAGTCCACTATGCTAAGACATACATTGTTACGTTTGGTGTATTTATACAATCATTATGTTGGACATTAATCCATTCTTCATAATGAATTTTTCCTCTATCTACAGTAATGTGGATACAATTAGTCCCATCCTCTAGATTTCAGAATGAATGCTGTTCACTCAAATATTTTAGTCCTTGTTCTTGCTGATGTTTTGGGAGCCTCCAGCAGAGTGGTGTTACTTTTCTTCAAGTGTTCATTTTTTATTTATCTTTTACTTTTCAAGGGAGATGACTTCAGAGGGTTTGAAGCTGAGAGAAAAGGCTCCAAAGGACCTCTGTGGTTGCGACAAAACCCTTACAAAGGTAAAAATATGAAGAAAATCCAAGTATATTACTGCACCAAATGACAACAAGTCGTGTCAAATTATATTTGTTATAATTTATGAACAACACACAAGTTTAGATTAAGCATGCAACACAATATCTAAGGAAGGTTCTTGCTAATGCCAGTTTAGCATTCACTGCAGACACCATGGATTTTGTCATATTTAAGATCTTTTTTTGTTGTGTAGGTGATGCTGTCAACACAAAGTCTAAACGACAAAGTGAGAAGCTCCCGCTTAAAACACCAGCAGTGGAGGCAGATATCACCCCACCTGATCCTGTGAAGGATGTCAATTCTTTGGAGAAAACACGCAGCTTATCTCCAGAAGCAGAACCCGCAAAGGACAGCAGGAAAGGTTCGAAAGGAAAAAACACTATGGATCGACAGTCCACTAAAAGCGGAGCTGCATCAGCAGCACCAAGGATTACTATAAAGTTGGTGGCCAAAAAGAAAATGAAAACCGTAAAGGAGCCTCGTAAAAAATCTGCGAAGAAGTTGAAGATAAAGGGGATCCAGGATCAGCCCAAAGCCAAGGACATTCAGGGCGACCAGATTTCAAGTGCTCACGTCAAATTAAAAACTGAACCGCAAGAGGATGAACACGGCACTGAAGATAAGGGAGGGGGGACTGTGCCCGCAAGAAGGCGTGGGAGATCAGCTTCAAAGAAAACAGAGCCTGACTGCCATACTAGCGCCAAAGTTGTGGTTGATGACCAAAAATCAAAAGAGAGAAAATCACCTGATCAGTTTGACACTGTGAAGGAGAGCGGCACGGTGCAGCCGAAAACAAATGCAAAGAAATTAAAGCATAAGGACGTTGTGACTGAGCAAAGTTCTGAGGTTAATCAACAAGTCATTCGTAGGAGCAATAGAGTCACTAACCCACTCACTAAAAAACTCTCAGACAGTGCTGCTGAACCAGAAAGTCTGAGTAAGAGTGATGCCGTTCTGGTGGAGTCTAAGCCAGACGTTTCTCAAACAACGGAGACCAAACCACCAGTGAGAAGTGACAGGCGAAGGCAAAGCAAGAGGCTGAATAAGGATGCTGCGGGGCCAGAAAACCACGGTACATCATCCACAGAGACTGATCCCTTATCGGAAAAGTCCAGCGACAGTTTGCTTTTGAAAAACGAGGAAATGCGGGTCCCAAGCTTTAAGTTAATGAAGATCAGAAACCCCAAATTCGATGCACAGGCCAGTGGGAAGAACTCAACTCGAAAGAAAAGGCAGAGAAAAAAATTTGTCTGGTCTTTCACATTAGTGAAAAAAGAAAGTCAGACACAGGGCGCTGAAAACACTGTCAAAGTAACAGAGAAGACTGTGAGTGAAGTGGATCAGTTCATGTGTTGTGACACCGGTGTCAACAAGAGTTTGAAGGCGGTGGATAAAAAGTCTAAACTGGATACCTCAGCCCCACAAGAGAGTAAAAGCTTGGACATTGACGCGAAGGGTTCCCAAAACAAGGCCGAGGTGTCATTTGAGGAAAAGTCCAATTTACAGGTGGAAGTTAACGCGGAACCCGTCAATGAAACGCTTCCACAAGAAATGACTAAAATGGATTGCGGGAAAGTTCCACCTCTTCAGATCAAAAAGGTCTCCTCACCTGGGAAATGTAAAAGCTCAAAGCCATCCTTTTTGATTCAGCAAGTTAGCCCTGTGTCTGAAAATATGGAGGAGGTTGTGAAAGATCTGAGTGAAGTGAATGAAGACAAATCCTCATGTCTGGATGCTCTAGTCCCACCAACTAGGAGACTAAGGCGGAGGACACCGAGCGTTGATTCACCTCAAACGAAGTCTGTCGGTCATAAGCCAGTGACCACACAGAAACGGAGGCTCAGAATGAGTTCACCGGAGAAAGATACGCCGCAGGAGCCCGCCGAAGATGCTTCTCAGGCTTCAACTGAAGATTCCAGCTCACACGGTCTTCCTAAAATTCCCGTTCAGGATTTGGCTGTGGACCTCTCGCAGGCGACGAATGCAAACTCCACTGAAGTTCCTGATGAGGATTCCTCAAAAATGGCCAACGATCCCTCACAGGTGCCAGTTGACGTTTCTCCGCAGAAGGTGGAGAACGAAGTAGAACCACAGATCGAAGAGGCCAAACCATTGCCTGTGCCTTCCAAACCTAGAAGATGTAGAAATAATAAACGAGGGAAAAGGAGATCTGTTCAAAGGAAGAAGGCTGTTGTCTCACCTGAACCTGCTGTCAGCCCCCCAGAGGTGGCGACTGTTGAAGCTACTATCACAGAGTCTGTTGTTGTAACGGAAGTAAGTCCGTCAGAAACAAAAGATTGTACCCAGCTTGAGGCGAAACAGGACACCGTGTCAGTGGAAGAAAATCCGATATTGACATCGGTAAAAGAGGAAACCGACATTCAGTTAATAGATAGCAAACATTCTTTGGTGGCAGAAAGTCCAGTAAGTAATCCAAAACCGCGGTGCCTGAAAACGAGATGTCTCAAAAAAGGCAAAAAGAAGCGTAAAATTTTGATTGGGCAGCGTCCGAAGCACAGGCACAGGAGCAGAGACGGGAAGTTTGCTCCACTTAAATTTTCTGAAAGTCAGAAAATGATTGAGGGGGATAGTGACATTTCCACCCCCGTGGAAGATACACCACCAGCCCCACGCTCTATGCTGGTTGGAGTTCACAAAAAACGCAAAAGACGACCGTCAGGCCTTCATTTTATGGGGTCCAAAAGGCCAAAACCACCATCCAGAATCATTTCTCAGCTGATGGAAATGGGTCTTAATGACACCTTGAAGCAGGAAGAAACTGACACGTTAGTCGATGAGAGACGAGCAGATGTTGTTGATGCCCAACTGGGTAAATCAAAGTTTGTGAAAAGCATCAAGCACTTCATTATGCCCGTTGTGAGTGCCAGATCCTCACGAGTGATAAAGACGCCGCAAAGGTTCATGGATGATGCTGGAATGTCTGTGTTGCCTCGAAGAAACTCCCCAAAGAAAGGTTTACAGCTGGGCCTGCCAATGCGCCCAGGAAAGAGGAGAGAGGATGAAACGGGCAGAGCTTTATCCCCCATCCTACCGATCGACGACGAGGACATACTGAGTGAAGCTCAGCTGGACGTTGATCTGTTTTCATCTCATGACCTAGATGATGACATCGATATAGCTGACGGCCTATTTTCTGACAGAATAAGTGGCAAAATTGAGAAGAAGTCTCTTCTAAAGAACTCTTCTTTCAAGTGGCTTGTGCCAGAAGAGCCAAGCAAGGAAGTGTACACACTGGACAAAACATCAGAGGACAAATGTGAGGATCTGTACTTATCTGCACCACTTGAAAAGCCCGCAGAAGTATCTACTGAAGTGCTGGACGCCCCGAGAAAGAAAAGTTTCCAGAAGTTTAATAAACAAGCGGCTCAGCTCAAGATTTATCAAAGGCTCAAGAAGGCGCACACGGGACTTCCCAAAAGCAGAAACACAACCGAGACGGACAGCGCGAGTAAAGTTCTTCAGCCTCCTGTTGATTTAGCCGAGGGACTCGACGATGAGGCCATGAGCATCAGCCTCAGGCAGCGCAACACGAACGCAGGGAAGGACAAATCCAAGCTCAAGATAGAAGACATGGATTCTCCTGGAGTGGTGAGAAAACTCTCTGTTTGTGTTCGGACTATGAACTCCAAGTCCCTCTTACTTCAGCTTGGTGACAAAGAGGGTTTAGCGGGGAGAGACAGCGTCCAGCTTCACTCAGGTAAGCACCATCATTTAAAAAGCATCAGATAATTTCATGCAACATGTGCTTTGTTACTCATAACGGACCACACATTGCCATTTTCTTACTTTATTTGTACAGGAGAGCTGCAATCAGAACAGCACTCGGGCGATTATCTCGGATCCGTGGAGAAGGGAGCTTCACAAAGAGCGCGCCTCACTGGTGCAAATAAGAGAATGTTCAATCTCCTCAGGAAAGCCAAGGTCCAGCTCATGAAGATTGACCAGCAGAAACAGCTGAAGTCCTCTGGGGTACGGTCATGATCGCCGCACAGTACACGATCTCTGTCATTGTAGACACAAGTTCATTATTAGATAAAGTCTATGTAACAGGACCTGTAATAGATGAGGAAAACCTCCATTGTTTGTGAATGATTCTGTTCTTTTTGTGTGTTTTTTATAAACTTTCTGAAGCATTTATTGATGCTTTGTTTTCTCCTGTTAACCCTGCAGCTGTTATCCGGCCCGACTGGTGCCAGATCTCGAGATGTGAACTCAAAGAGACAAAAGAGGAAGCAGAGGGTTCAGCTTGGTGCTGATGTTCCAGTCAAGACAGAGCCCGCTCAAGGACAAGTGGGTGTAAGAAATCCATAGACCCGAGGCAGAAACCGCTCCAATTGCAATTCTTGTTTCTGTCTCTAGTTTTACGGTTTTACTGTTCAGTATACTTTACGCAAATCTGAGTAATTATTCACATCTATGAGTAATTATTCACATTTGAAAACAATTGGTGTCAATTCCAGCCTCTTAACATCAGTGCCTCTAGCTCTTATTTCATTTTTATATTAAAATGTTTTTTCCAGCCGCAGCTCGTCTCCCCGCTGTGCCAGGAGTTCCGTAGAGCCGGAGGTCCACGTATCAAGCACGTGTGTCGAGCTGCATCCGTGGTGTTGGGGCAGCCTCGAGCCTTGGTACCAGATGACATTCCCAGACTCAGCGCCTTGCCGCTGCATGAAAGATCTGGCATTTCCCCTTCAGCCATCCCCAAAGGTAGGTGTAAACCGACAGACCTTTCCTGATTGGCTTTCATAAGACATGCTCATTGACTTCTCATGACTTGAATGTGATGATTTGATAGCGGTGGCAGCAGGAGATCTAGTGATGGTACTAGTTTCAAATTCTTCGTCCTGGCAAAGGATGGAGTATTAAAGAAACTTAGCAGATGGATACATTGAAATTGAATATTTAATGATCAATGTATCTCTCTTTAGGTTTCGTTGTCCCATCATGTTTATGTTTCTAAATCACCATGTTTATCTATTTATCTGTAGAATGCAAACAAAAGAACCACGCAATAAATGTAGCTCTATTTAACAGATTCAACACGTTCTTCCTATAAATCCTACTATTCTATGGATTTGATGTATGTTTGGCTGTTGTGATTCTGCTTGATTGTGTAAAATCCTTTAGGAGCGTTTTTGAAAGATAAAATCTGATTTACTGTGCGTGAGTCCAAACCCAAAAATGAATACCACCAAATGATCTGCCACTGCATCCTGAAGTGTGAAGTACTTAACTTAGCTGACTAATGGATGAATGCCTATTGTTGTTGCAGATATTGGATCTCCCTCTGAATCAGACAGTCCCGAGCTGTCCGATCCGAAGTTCATCAAGGCCAAGAAGCCGTCGAATTTTGCGAAACGGAAAGGCCTCGGGCCGTTTGGGTATCGCTCTCGGAGGTGTGGCGTGTGCAAAGGCTGCAACCACGAGGACGACTGTGGCGAGTGCATGAACTGCCTCGACAAACCCAAGTTTGGTGGTCCCAATACCAAACGGCAGTGTTGTGTGTAAGTTGACCCTATATTTAATTCTTAGCTGTACTCTCATCACAGTGTTTAATAAAATAATTGAAAATATGTTTTTTTCTTACCACAAGGTATAAGAGATGTGATCAGATTGAAGAGAGAAAGGCACGCCGACTAAGTGGAAGAACGGCGCCGAAAGGTAGTTTTTCACTTGAGCGTGCACTCATGTTCACTTCCAAAACATTTAGCGTGTCAGCAACAAGCCGCCTCTTCCTTTTTTTTTTAAAAGGTGCCTCTAAGCGACGGCGGTCCTCTCTCAGCGGGGGTCATTCCAGTAATGATGAGGGGAACGAGGGCGCTGCAGATTCACCGTCTGGTCCCCAGGCTGACGGCCACAGTCCGTCAGTGAGGAAGCAGCCGAAGCGTGTCGTGAAACCCCGCGTCTACTTTGACCTGGTGGACTACGACTCCGACCTCGACGACAAAGCGTTTTCGAGCTCTGCCTCGCCAGCCAGGAGAAGGGGCGCAGGGTCCCGTTTCAGTCAAGGTGAATTAACACTCAGTTAAAATGAACACTCAGGAACTAGACGACATGTTTCTGACTGCTGATGTTTCTCTTAATAATACGTTTTGTTTTTCCTGCCTTCTAAAGACTTTGTGTCCCTGGATGGATTCCTTGGAGACATTTCAGATGAAGAAGTCCGGCATCGAAAGTCCAGCTCACACCGTGTACCATCGGCTCGACGTAAACCTGAGAAGGTGGGTAACTCTGAGTTTGACTCGTGCTCGTGCCCTGGTTGGACGACACCGTTTGAATTTGTGGCAGGCTTGTGTTTGATTTGCTCTCCGGTGGCAAGTATGTCTGCATGAAAAGATGTACAAAGATATATTATATATTCGCTAATGCTAATCGCGGTTAGCATTTCCCCATTGGCCGTAATGTTAAAATTAGCTTAGAAGCTAGCGAGTCGGACATGTACTGTTAAAAGCATCTTGCCGTTCAACCTTTTTTGTTAACAGTCCTAGTGAGAGGTAGGTCAAAGGTACTTCATCCATATTGTAGTGACCCTGTCAGTAACAGCTGGTAGCAGAGGGGTTGCTGGTAGCAACTGTTCTGTGTCGGGAGCTAGTAAATGTTGTGTTAGACCGGAACCGGAAGTTGCGGTTGTTGTGGCGGAGAAAAGCTACGAAAAAATCTGCATATAAAGCGCACCGGACTATAAGCCGACGCCTCAAAGCGTGGGGTAAAAAGTAGCGGCTTATAGTCCGAAAAGTACGGTACATTTGCTTACCTTAAAAATAAATTCAAATCCGCAGCGTGAAATACATTTTTGGATATTCCAACAATGACCGGGATGTTTGTCCTCGAGAACTGACCGCACCAATGCTCGGGCCTCGAAGAAACAAGTCACAACATGCGCAACATCGCAGAGATTATGTCATCGGTCAACACTACACCTGGCATCTTATTTGTTGGGGTTATTGCACAGGGTTTGCAAGGTTTTGAGGGAAAGCACATTAGAATACTTAGTGAAAAGCAAGTACGTGTTTGCATTAAGTGTGTCCATTCCTGCCCACATTCATGTTCTAATATTCTCTCAGAGCCTCTCGTCTCAGGGTGCTTTGGAGCAGACTCCCCCCAGTGTCCTGGCTGCACTTGCCCATGGTTTTGAGCAGAGAGACACAGAGTCTTCTAAACCTACTCATAAAATCAGGGTTGACTTCAAGGTAAGTGACTTTTTTTTAACCATACATTGACGTATTGAAACATAAAAAACACTTCTGAAATGATGAATGAATGTTCAGTTGTTACAACACATCATTTGTGGGTGCCTTAGCTCTGTGATGTATGACCTCAGAACAACATTTTAAATGTGTAATTCACACCTGAACTTAAAATGTAAACCCACTCCTCACATAGTCACCACACAGGAACAACTTACAGTATTGGTCAGGAGACATATTATCCTGCTGGTAGCCACTGTGTAAGCAGTCTTTTCCCAGTTGTTAATTGAGTTGTGTGCATGATGTCTTTGTTTTCAGGAGGACTGTACTTTGGACAACGTCTGGAATATGGGTGGTTTAAGTATATTGACCTCTGCACCGCCCATGCCACCATGCGTTTGCTTCCTTTGTGCCAGTAAAGGGCAACATGAGGTAACTGCTTCATGCATTTGCTCTGTTTTTAGTAGTTGATCCGTTTCTTTGCTCTTCTGTAATTTGTGTTAAACTGGCGACTGACAAGATTTCTGAAATGTTTTTGTGAATTTCTTATCGCAGATGCTCTATTGCCAAGTATGCTGTGAGCCCTTCCACCAGTTTTGCCTTGATCCAGCGGACCGCCCCTCTGAAGAGAACAAGGAGAACTGGTGCTGTCGGCGCTGCAAGTTCTGCCACGTGTGCGGCAAGAAAAACAAGCCCTCGAAGGTACTGCCTGATATTTTAGCGTGTTTCGCTATATGTTACTTCTCGGCGTCCATGCCGTTCAGTCAGGAAGCATTACATTTTCCTGTCTCCCTCAGCCGTTGTTGGAGTGTGAACGTTGCCAGAACTGCTATCATACTTCCTGTCTGGGACCCAACTACCCAAAACAAAACAAGAAGAGGAAAGCTTGGGTAGGTTTCATTATTCTTAGAAAACACAAAGTCGTGTATGTTTAATACAAGCATGCTGATGTTGGACTTCATTGATTGCTGGTCCTAACAAGCTGGTGTCTCTACAGGTTTGTATGACATGCATCAGGTGTAAGAGCTGTGGCGTCACACCGGGGAAGAGTTGGGACACCGAATGGAACCACGACAAAGGACTCTGTCCAGACTGTTCAAAACTCAATGAACTGGGTGAGGAGAGAGCTGATGAATGATCTGTCCTCCAGCATCATCTACCACCATTACTGATCTATGTTGAGGCTAATCTCTTCTGAATGTCTCTTTGTCTCATAAGGTAACTACTGTCCAATCTGCTTCAAGTGCTATGAGGACAATGACTACGACAGTCAGATGATGCAGTGTGGCACCTGTAACCACTGGGTACACGCCAAGTGTGAAGATCTAACAGGTGATTTTTCATCTTCATCCTTTTGTGGATGAAAGTACCCGAAGAGACGGCGTCAAGGCTGTACTCATTAGCACGGGTGAAGCATAACAAATCAAAGGACACCAGGAAAAACAGCTCAAGAAGGGGGGATATATAATACTTGTGTTACTTGTTATTATCTATTATTTGCTGAGCGGTCATACAATGCCCTGCTTTCCCACACATGCAGTCGGTGCACATGATCTAGTGAAGAAATGCCGTCGGTATTTGAACGTGTATTTGGTTGGAAATGCATTTTGCTAAACCTCCACTGCTTCATTCCTGTCTCCTGTAAAACCCTTTAAGATGAGCTGTACGAGATCCTGTCCAGCTTGCCAGAGAGTGTCGTGTATTCATGTCGGCCATGCAGTGTGACCCAGCCCAGTGCTTGGAGAGAGCTGCTCTACATTGAGCTCAGGTCCGGGGTGGAAAAGGTGCTGGCCTGCTTGCTCTCCTCCACCCTTACCCAGCACCTTGTTGCCTGCTCACAGGTAGGAGACTAGGCTTTCTTTTTTTTATGAATCAAACGTTACATGACAGTCTGTACTGAAACCTGTGGAATACAGTGTGTCAAATATGCTTTGGTTTCTCCTGCAGTGTGAGAAGTTTGTTGATCCTGACAGCGGAATAGAAGGACAGCCGGCGTGTGATCTCCGAGCTGTTGGCAAGAAGTTTGACAAAGGCCTTTATACTACTTTGGTGAGTACACGACCTCTTATTCTGTTTCTACACTTGAGTACTTTAGTGAAGTGGAAAAAAATGTATTAATTGTATTGGGCTTCATGGATATTACATTCTAAATTTCAGTAAGAATTGAGAGATACTTTTAAGACCGAAAATGCCAATATGCTTGGCAATATGACAGAAGTGCAGCTTAGTGGATACTAACATGTGTTTGTTTTTTATAGAAAATGTTCCATGAAGATGTGGTTCAGGTTGTGCGAAAGAGGCTTGAACAAGAGGATAATCTTCCAGAAGAGCAGAGACCTACCGCCCTGGCACGCTCTTACTACTTAAAGGTGCGGTATGACCAAAAAAGAATTGTTTGTCAACATACTGGTTATTTTGGGATACGAGTGCAAGAGACTGCAACGGGAAGCTTTGTTATAGCTTTAAAAATGCAGCTACGTTAGCATTTATGAATAACTGATATGATTTTTATCTTTAGCTCCTTGAGGAAGTGTTTAATTGGTTCAACAGCCAAGACCCAAAGGTGTGGAACTCTTGTACCAAAGACTTACCCATGTGAGTATTGGTTTACTGAAAATAATTATAATAATAGGTTTTAAAAGAGTACTTTTTGGATATAGTCCCTTCATCATGATATGAAGTGCTTATACACATATATAAAAGTCACAAGCACGTCTGATGAAAATAAATATGCTTTGTTAAATAGGGGGATGCTGTCCCAAGCTGTTCATCCTCCCACAACGGAGCATGTTTACGCCCAGTGGCAGGAGAGGGAGGAGCTCTCATCTCGGGCTCCGCTGGGGCTTCTGCAGGACGACAATGGACAAAGCTTAATTGTAAAGGAGGAAGAAGCAGTTTCTCCGTTGTCTGGGGAGCCAATAAACCAGAACTACTTCAAAACCAGCAGGGCTGTCAGGCTCAAATTCAAAGGTAATGCTGTCGATCGTGGAGGGCTGGAAATAGAATTTGCTTCTCATTTATTTGTTTTTATTTTGTGCGGTGTTTGGCCTCCTATGTCTTAACTTTTGTACGGTTTTATAGGGAAAAGGGGCCGCCTTTCAAAAACTGATTTAGACACCGGCTGGTCTAAGGATGATGAGAGACAGTGCTCTTTGTGCCAAAAATATGGAGACCTAAAACCTAATGTAAGTAATGCATCGAAAATGAAAAGTACATAGTACGTTGTTAACACCCAACTTGGCGAGTAAACTGTACACACAGCATTGTTTTGCTTACTCAAGTGTGGTTGTTTTTTTTTGTTCAATAGGACGCAGGCCGGTTGCTGTACTTGGGCCAGAATGAGTGGGCACACGTCAACTGCTGCCTGTGGTCAGCTGAGGTGTTTGAAGAGGACAATGGCTCTCTGCTGCATGTACACAGTGCTGCCACAAGGGGCCGCTTGATGGTTGGTTGTTCATTTACCTCATAAATTCATTCACCTGCTGGGTCAATAATGTGCATTCCGACACAATATTACTAGGAATCTGAGTTTGATGACTTGTAAACTCGTAGATAGATATTGATAATTAAGACTTCTTACTTACATCTTTCCTCTTAGCGATGTGAGCGCTGCAACCAGACGGGTGCCACAGTGGGCTGTTGTCTGACATCTTGTCAAAGCAACTATCACTTCATGTGCGCCCGCTCCCGCCACTGTGTGTTCCAGGAGGATAAAAAGGTCTATTGCTACAAACACCGACATCTCATCATTGACAAGGTAGGTTCTTCTCTTCCAGTAGCAGTCTCTGACCGTATCGGTCTGAAGGTTCTGAGTTTGATTCCGGGTTGCATTATCACTTGTTTTCCTTTTGTTTCGCAGATGATAACTGGTCAGGAATTTGAAGTTAACCGCAGGGTGTATGTGGATTTTGAGGGGATCAGCCCCCGCAGAAAATTCTTGACTGGATTGGAACCAGAATTAATCAACGTGATTATTGGTTAGCGCCTATCTTTTAGCTGGTTTCCTTTTCACTTTGTGACATTTGTTATGACTTATCTTTAACTAATCGGTATTCACATTGTCACTATGCAGGTTCATTACAGATAGACCAACTCGGTGTGCTGACAGAACTTTCGGCTAGCAAAGGAAAACTCTTTCCTGTGGGTTTTCAGTAAGTTGCATTTTATTCTTTTTAAATTGTGTTATATAATTAAATCTTATTTAACATAGAATAAAAAAAGCACTTTCAAAATGTTGTTCTTCCTTCTTAAGGTGTTCTCGTTGGTACTGGAGTACAGTTAATCCATTGCGGCAGTGCAAATATACATGTAAAGTGCGGGAGGTTCGGCCGGTCGTCCTTGAGAAGCCTGTTGAGGAGATGCCCGACCAAGGAGACAATAACACAATTGCTCACAGTCCCTGTCCACTATCTGGTGCGTATTTTACGACTGAAAAACTGCAGTTCTTTAGCCAAATAGTCCTAGATAGTTTCATAAACCATGTTTTCCAATTCATCATCAGAATCTGAAGCTCAGGAGAATGACATAACAGAATCTCAACCCCCAACGGAGGAAACCTTTATCCCAGGACCTACCCCCAAGTCAGATCACGGTGCAAGGCCAAAGATTCCCAGGAGGCCAGCTGGAGGAATGTCCCGACCCCTGCCATCCCCAGGTAAAGTATACATTTATTTATAAGTACACTAACAACAAATATGTTGATCCAATCAAAAAACACGTCTCGATTCTGATTTCTTCTCAGGAGTAAAGCAGTTGAAACCCCACCACATATTAACCATAAGTGATCTGGAGGATACGCAAAGGGTTCTTCGCCACAGCCCACAATTCCAGACAACAGGCCTCCACGGTCACATGCCCCCCCCTCCTCTCGGTCCTCTGACTGGACCAATTACTCTCCGTGCTGGAAAGTCTTCCCTTCCCACTTCCCCGCTGCTCCCACTTGGCGCTCCAGACAACCTGATCAATTCTCCATCATCCCGCTCAGTCGGAGGTAGAAGTGCCTCCTCGGTCCGATGCCCTGGGAATACGATGACCCATTGTACCTCATCGTTCTTTCCTCAGCCACCCTGGCAGGACAGTGCAGCAGGCTTTCCCTCACCGAGTCTGTCCTTCTCTCCAACCATACCACACCTTCCCAGAAATCGCTTGTCATTTGATCTGAACCAGTCGGACTCAGTCGAGGTGCCACACAACTTCTTAGCTTCACCGGAACCTGAAGATGTCTCTCCAGCAAACGGTACATCACCGCACCGGGATTTACACCAACAGAAGGATGAAGGAGAATTTCCCTACAGTTCATTCCACAAGGATTCCAACGCAAGTCTGGCCCAAGAGATGAGGACAGAACTGGAGATTGAGGAGACACTCCTGAATGAAGGCGTGGCAATGAACTGTGGGGGACAAATCGTGGTGGACGGTGATGATCGGGAGGAATTTTGGGAAAGAACCCAAGAGGTTCACAAGAGGAAGACTCTAGTTGCCAACCTGCCGCGGTCAGCAGCTTCAGCCAGGGATGACTTAAGCAACACCTCTTCTGATGATGATATGGAGCACTATTTCGACTTCTCGCGGACAATAGTCAGCTGTCCCGGATCAAAAGATCATTCCAAATCTCCCTCCTCCCCTTCCTCCCGTCCTATGGCTCAGCTCGATGGTGTAGACGACGGTACAGAGAGTAATGCAAGTATAGCGAACAACGATGATGCTCAGAAGGTTGAGGGTTGTCGTCAAGCTCAGATACAAGCCAAAACCCTCAAAAATATAAATGCCCCTGAATCGAACACTCCAAACAGCACAAAGGGTGTTCAGAGTCTCTTCCCCAAAGCATCGTCCAATGATAAGCATACAGATTCTTCATCAGTCACCATCGCAGTTGACAGCAAAAGTCCAACAGGCGGTTCACGTCAAGATCCACCTCAATCCCACGATGCCAGCCATTCAAACGAGGACAACACAGGATTTGTTTCTCCACAAATTTCCAGAAACTCAGAGGTTATATTCCAGAGTCCACATCTGGTTCCTTTGCTGGAAGGCTCACCGCTTGAGACCCAACAATCTGAAGCTCGTAAACTGTTGATGAACCACTCAACAGCTAATACTGTGGCACCATCATCAGCAGATTCTGCTGATAACAGTCAGGGCACCCTGCTGGGCCTTCTTCAGCCCTCCCCTGTCATTTCTACAGACGTACAGAACCCCTCTCAAGGCCTCGTAGACTCTCTGCAGATGTATTCCTGTTTACCAGGTTTCAGTAAACCTCCTCTAACAAGTATTACTCTTCAGCCAGTAACATCCTCACAAGAGTTAACCTTCCCATCCATGGGCCCCTTGTCTGCTAAACGAACCACCGTCAGTCCTGTTGTAGACGTGACACAAACGATGGCGAACCTTACCCCTCAAAACGATCCAGTGCTATCAGCTTTGTCAGGCACAAGAACATGTGGGACCGTCTCTCTGCCCATCTACTCCACACAAACACAGCCATTGTGCTCCGCAGCTGTCACCATTGTTTCTTCTTCTGCGGCAATATCGTCTCTTTCTATGCTTTCAACACAATGTTCAACAGCTCCAACGTCGGTCCAAACCACCTCGGCCCCTGTCATCTTAAATGGTTACAGCTCTTCATCTGTTCAGAAGGAAGCTCCATCGGGCCACACGATCTCCATCAACTTCTCCACAACCAGGCCGGCTTTAGAACCTCAGCAGCCAGTGGTTCCCCAGGCTTTACCTGGACACGCTATTCTTACTGTGAAGGAGGTGGGAGGTCCCAATGTAGATCCTACACCACACGTCCTGCTGGTGAACCGCCTCGGGCAGATCTTCGTGAAGAACCCCGAAAGCAACACTTTTCAGCTTCCCACTCCCAGCTCCTCCTCCTACAACTGTGTCACTCAGATCGCCAGCCTTTTGCAAAGCAACGCACTGTCGGCCACGCTAGCAGCAGCTGGTAATATGACCGCTCCACCCCCCGGGGCCAGCGTTGCAGCAGCAGTTCCTCCGCCCCCGGTTCAGAATCCAACCACAATCACACAGCTGCTTACTCACAATAGCAACGGTACAGGGGCGTCGGTTAATGTTAAGAAGCCAAGGAAGAGTGCCAAAACGCCAAGACATGAAACCGCTCCAGAGTTGAAAAAAACAAAGAAGAAGAAGGATTCTAGTGCGTCCAGGAAATCCAAGTCATCCAAGGTGTCGGAGCCTCAGTCTGCACCGCCATCTGAGAATCCTCCCATGACTCCTGCTGAAAGCGCCCAAGCCATTATCAATCAAGCAATGGCGAGTAACTACACCCCCAAGTGGAGTGGGCTTCGAACACTGAGCCCTTCCTCACTGGTTTTACCACCGGGCCTACTCATTGAACCGGAGCCTCCAGTGTGTCCTCACTCTCCCTCAGTAACGCCAACACCAGCTCCGGCACCCCGACCTCGCACCCATGTCCGCATGAAGAGAGTGTCTTCGCTTTCAGACCGTATCGTCACAAAGAAGTCTAAAGTGGACTTCTTAAAACCAGAACCCCCCAGTGAGGACGAGGAGCAGCGCAGACCAACCTTTCCGAGCATCTCCAGCAGAGCTTCAGGAGTCCGTATCAAGACCCCGACAGTGAAAGGAGTACTGAACCTGGACCAGTTGAAGGAGGAGCATATAAGTGATATTGAAAGCTCAGGGTAAGATTTTTCTCAGCTTTTTAAAAAGGGCTCCAACGAACCAGCAAATGTTTTGCTTTTTGCACCTGATAACAGTAAATTACGCCAGAAGACTGTATTGCATTGAGTGCATTTTATTACTGTTTTGTGTGTAAACATTTGTACTCTCATTTTTCTCAGATCAGAGCCGTGGGATTATGCGTCTCAGGGCGAACAAGGCAAACTGCATGCGTGGGAACCAGTGGGACACAGCACCCTGACTGACTGGAAGAAATACTCTGGTATTCATGCGTTTTAACTGCTCCATTTAATGAGTTCTGGGATTTCCAAAAAGAATTCCATAATTCAACAACGTCTGCCACTTATAGTGTGACACTAACTGATGCTGGGACTTTGTTGGAATAGTGTGAAACACTGACTGTATACATGTGTCATTTTTAGGCGCTGCTTCTCCCTCAGATGATGAACCACCGCTGTCTGGCGAGGATGAGGAGTTTCCAACTAACAGAGACCAGCCGCACTTAACATTTGAGATAACCAGCGACGATGGTTTCAGGGCAGAGGCAGACAGTATCGAGGGTAAGGCTGATGTTACATCAGCAATATTTCCCTCAAAGGCCTTTAAATGATCAAGCATGTTCTCAAAATCGTAAAAAAATCAAGTTTCTCTGTGTGATATTTCTGGCGCCATTTTTGCTCATTGTGTTCACTTCATGACGCCTAATTCTAAACTCTCTTTGCAGTGGCGTGGAAAGCAGTGATCGATGGGGTGCAGGAGGCACGAGCTATTGCGAGGTTGAGACCTCTGACCTTTCAGAGGATCACTGGCGCCCACATGCTGGGTCTGGTCCATGATGCAGTGGTGTTCTTGCTGGAGCAACTGCAAGGAGCCCACCGCTGTCAACGCCACGCCTTCCGCTTCTTCAAACAGTTCACGCAGGAGGACGACCTCCCCGTCAACCCCACCGGCTGTGCTCGCTCCGAGCTCTATCTGAGGTATGTCTACCAATTACAGGTCGCATCGGTTACAGATCAGTGCTGCGCTTGTGTCTTTATTGGAGCTATTGTCAAGTCCGTTACAATATATGTAGGTGGTATAGCATTACAAAGGATCAAAAATAAAGTCTCATGTCTTAAAGTATTTGACTTGTTGTGTTTGAGTCCTTACTCATCGCCACCTGGTATTGTTTTCTCTTGTCTCAACAGGAAGTCCACATTTGACATGTTTAACTTCCTGGCTTCTCAGCATAGACAGCTTCCTGACATTGGGCCTTATGACGATGAGGAAGATGAGGTTCTTTTGAAGTCCACGAGGTCAGGCTTCATTCGTTTAGTTGTATATTTTTCCTCTGGTAAAATGTACTAACAACCTTGCTGTTTCATAACAAAAGGGAAAAAAAGAGGCTTCTCTCCAAAGTTTTGCTCAGTTTACATTTTACTTTTGCCTTATCTCTTCTGCAATTTACAATTCAAACTTGAATGGTAACCTTTTAGATGTGGTCCCGTGTTTCCTAAATGTTAAGGCCATTCGGACAATTTCGTGAAACAGAAAATGTCCGGAAGTTTTTGTTGAGTTGTGGTCTGCTCTTCCTCAGGCGGGCTACTAGTTTGGAGTTGCCCATGGCCATGCGCTTCAGACATCTGGAAAGGACATCCAAGGAGGCCGTAGGCGTGTACAGGTCAGCACAGAACTACACTTTCAAAATAATCCGACTGCAAAAAGCACTTTTAAATTTTTTTAAACAAACTCCTTGTGAAGGTAGAACCCAAAGTGACTTCAACAAGATGGTGCAATCATCATCATTTGTAATGTTTAGGGTCAAATTTAAATCAAATTTGGATACAAACCGTCAGTAAATCATACAATAATGCGTCCCTGTCAACATACATGTAATATGCATGAATTTCACATTTTTAAAACCGAAGAACAAGAATGTTTCTCACTTTGTATTCTAAATACATGTATAAAAGAAACACACTAAAAATCATAACGGGAGAAAATAACTGGGCTGATGAAATGTTCAGAAAATGTCTAGCTCAGCATCAAATAGCACATGACAAAAGTCATGCTGATAAGGACCATAGTTTTCGGAGACGACCCAAATCCTTTCTTGGAATATTAAGAATTTTAACTGAGACAAACTAATGGCCATTTCAATATGTAATGGAGTGTTCGTGCCATCTACAGGGGAAGTAGGATCACTGCATAGGAGCACTAAATTGAAAGGCAACTGGAGTGCGTTCAAGATCTACGGCAGTTCAAGTCAAATGTGCAACTCCTCCCAAGAATTTCTGAATGAAGTTCTGGGGGGTTTCCAAATGTGTTGTGTATGTGTGGAAGACTGGGTAACATGGTGAAAAAATAAAAACAGACGATCTGTGAGAAGACTCTGGCTTCTGTCAACAACAGCTGCTGCACAGCTGTCCGATCTGGAGCGGTTTTATGGGAGCGAGTATAAGAGGAAGGAAGAACAAACGACATACTAAAACAAAACTTTAGACTCAGCCATGTCTGCTGTTCTGTTTGGCTTTACTTACATCCAGTGGTCCTTTAAGCTCAAGTCATTACGCCAACATGGTCCTGTTGAAAATGTTGATGTTCAGCAGACAATATTTGCTGTAATCGTCATCACAGTTTAGCATGCCAATCCGGTGATAAACCCAGTATAACTTTTTTTCTGTATTTATCTAATATCCATGTTGGCAGACTGCATGACTCAGCTGACGCATCCTCACTGTTGGCGTAGCAGCAAACAAACTTGTCTTACATCTGTGGGTGTGTTGCAGGTCTGCTATCCACGGCCGTGGTCTTTTCTGCAAGAGGAACATTGAAGCAGGGGAGATGGTGATTGAATATGCCGGCATCGTCATTCGCTCGGTGCTCACTGACAAAAGGGAGAAGTACTACGACGGCAAGGTTGGTCGCGTTTCTATGTCTTCGATCAGTTTCATTCGAATGTAGTCAACAATATATGAGGGTTAAAGTTGAGAAAGGTTCGAGGGTGCATCGATAGGATTTACATGTTTTTGCCTTCGCAGGGTATCGGCTGTTACATGTTCCGCATTGACGACTTCGATGTGGTGGATGCGACCATGCACGGCAACGCGGCGAGGTTCATCAACCACTCCTGTGAACCGAACTGCTACTCTCGGGTGATCAACGTAGAAGGCCGGAAGCACATCGTCATCTTTGCTCTCCGGAAGATCTACAGAGGGGAGGAGCTCACCTACGACTACAAGTTCCCCATCGAAGACGCCAGCAGCAAACTCAACTGCAACTGTGGGGCCCGGCGATGTCGGCGGTTCCTCAACTGAGACGTCCCTCGTATGAAAACGGGAGGATCCTGTTTTACTAGTAAGCCTTAAATTAAGGTGGATTGGGGAGGCAGCACAGAAGGGGAATTAGCCACTAAGAGACCAGTCTGAAATATCTTTGCTGGTCAGAAGTGATATTTGGATGTTTTTTTTATGGATATTGCAAGAAGAAAAAGTGGAGAACCTGCAGAGAAAGTTTCTCCTTCGTCTGTGAAAGAGTTCCGATGTACAGCTGACACGGCAGCATCACAGCAGCAGTAAACATGGTTTTAGTGTTCAGGACAACAGAACATTCAAACAGGATGTTGAACATGTATGGGGTTCCTGGGTCGGTATGGATGACACCAATAGAGTTTGTTTAATACACACGTCAAGCCTTATCTGTTTGAGTCATTGCTGAAAACCTATTGCTCGGTTTTGAGAGATTCCCTATATGTTTTATTCATTTCTGGGGGGGGGGGGGTTTATGTCTGTCTCTATTACACTTGTAATCATGTTTGCTCCATCCTCCAGTGGTGAAGTCCGTTCTTGAGCCATACATTTACTCAAACCTTTTATTTGTGTGTGTTATCTTTAACACACATTTAACTTTTCACGTTGTTAATATTTTTTTGTTTTAGTCTTCTTTTTTTTTTTTTTGTTATTTTCCGGGAATAACAAAACAACCATGGTGCTAAGCTTTGAAATGTCTTTAACTTCTTCAGTTGGACAAAAATGTCCCTCAAATCAGGAATTGTTTAGCTGTGTATTCGCCCTGCTGAGACCATTACTCTTACATGTATGCACTTAAGCAGCACTCTTATCGGAATGTAAAGCGTCTGCTGAGTTTCACACTTTAAGTCATCGGTGTGCTATCCGTCACCTGCTCGCATCCTGTCGATTTCAAAACAGATAGCAGTCGGTAACAGTGTCATATTTATAAAGACAGGAACGTGTCTTTAAGGCCTGTTTTTCTCTCGATGTACAGTGTATGTAGCAAACACTACCCAAGCCAAAAGTGAAGAGTTGTGGTGAATATCACTTTTTTTTAAATATATATTTTACTACTGTCATGCCAGATGCTCATTACCTATTGCAATAAGACGTTGCTGCCCTACAGTTGCACATAGAACAACCATCAAAACGTACAAATAATTTTCATCCTTGTGGAACCTGCTACAGTTTATCTGTTAATCAGGGAGAGCACTGGTATAAAGCATCGCCACTGAGTGGATGTTCAGCTCTGGCACCAAGCTTGTTGAGAACATGGCGCGCGGACTCTCTAGTCTGAGACGCAGCTGAGAAAATGCACTCTCGGTACCTTTTTGAAATAATGTTCAATTGTTGTTCTTAGTCGATGTTCAGTGCCGTCATTGATGAGACTAATCTAATTCACACACTGTTCAAATTTGTAGTTCTATTTATTCGTGTTTGATTTATATTTTTAATGGTGAAAGGTTGTGCTTTGTTTAAAAAAAACAAAAAACAAAAAAACGGTTCCGGTCCAGTTTATAAGGAGATCTCCCCCATTTGTATCTTTTTGTTCAGTTTACAGCTGATGTCCTTTGTTTCACTAATTTACTTGAATTTTCTTTCGGGGCGGTCGTGTCGTGCAGTTCAGCCTTTGTGGCAGAAGTTGATCTAAAGCAGGTATTTTTAAAGAATCCTTTTAATTTGTTTTTGTTTTGTAACGATAGATGACAGACTGTCTTAGAATCAGCCACAGGAGTAAAGTGAGCACTGTTTGCCTCCCCAAGGCCATGATCACCCCCCCTACCCTCTTCTCTTCTTCCTCCTCTCTTCTTGGAGCACATTTCCGTCATGTTTTTGTGTTGATCTTAACCACCTTTCTTTCTTGCATGTCCAATCACTGGGATGGAGCCCAGATTTACTTGTGTCAATCACCTAGCTGACAACAAGAGCAGAGTCACTCCCAACTCCTTGCAAGGATTCTACCTCAGCTGTTTACGCAGATGTTTGGGAATACTGATGCAAAAAGAGAGGATGATAATTTTAGAGTAGCTTGGTTTTAATGTCCTGCAGAGCTGGTGAGTGAGTGAAAGTGCGTCTGTTTGTGTCGTGTGTGTGTGTTTGCAATGAAGGATGAAAGCACGAGTCAAAACCTGAAGTTATCATGACCATCTCTCCCAGAATCTGTTAAGAAAGCTGTATGTTATATATACACACATATATATATATTAAAAAAAATATATAGATATATAGTAGGGTTATTTTAAAGTAAGTGTAAAAGACATACAAATGAGAAAATACGTGATCTTTAAATTTGTCTTTGTTACCATGTACAAATAAACCCTGGGTTTGTAAATATTTGTATACATATTTCTAAACCTGTTTAATTTTTCTATGCACTTTTTTTATTTATAATGTTATTTGCTTAATAAAGATGTTAAGATGTTTGAACTAATTTCATTTTTTATTATAAAAGATGAAGGTAGAAAAAGGGAATCACTGGAAACAAAAGCTTTTCCTGGAATGTAACGTGGTGATTGACTCATGCGTCACATCATCACATGACTGGTTTCATTTTGATTCTTACGAACAAAAAAAACAATTGTTACGCTAATAATTATACTTCGTTATGTGCACACATGTAATAAGATGATTTAAAAGTGGTTCAATGCAGGCAAATGAGAACATGTCATCAGCTCAACTTGTGCACTAATGCAGGTACTTGAAGGTACAGATAAGCATTGTGCTGGCAGCCAGTCTTAACTGTTGCCCACAGAGGCAATGCAGAGTAACTGCCGGTTTAATCCTTTTTTGTCTTCATTTAGTATTGCACATTTCCAAAACATTGAGGTACCCACAAGAGACAAACTAAGAAAAGAATAGTCTAAATTAAAGCAGCACAGGCTGAGACATCCTGACTCTTAGTCTCTGGTAAGTGTTGAGCCCCAAGAACATTTGATCCCATAATGCAACTTGATAATATCTTTCTGTCTGATACATGTCCATGGCTGTGTCTGAAATCACTCCCCGTTTACTATACGGTTCATTATATTTACCCCTTAAAAGAACATTTCTCCTCTGCATTGAACTACTCTCCCTGTACATTTTCTTTGTATTAACACTGATCGGTTCTGGAAGCCTCCTTTATCATCATCTCTTTGTAAATATGACAGAAATGATGAGAAAGGCCAACACCGGCATCTAAACCTGAAGTGAAAGGCTTTTGGCAGTCGAAGGTGGAATGTGTGTTACACTTGCATCACATTCAGTCCCAGTTTGGCGAGAACCGCGATGGCGTCGTTGCGCTCCATATGTTTGAGCAGCCTAGCCAGGTGCCCTACTGTCCAGTCGGGTTGCCTGCTGGTGACCCCCTCCAACACTGCTTTCAGAGGGCTCTTACTCTCCTTCATAGAGTAGGTGTAAGTAATCCAGGTGGCGGGGAAGGAGCAATGAGACGCCAGATGTTTGGTGTTCTTTACTCCTTGGTTTTCTGGATCCAACAAAATCACCAGCTCCTCCAAGACGTCCAGGTTGTCGAGCACCGTCTGTAAAGGTGCTGACAGGATGTCTGGACCTACAGAGGAAAGTTCGACGGTGTCAAATGTATTCTTTTGCCAATTCATTGCACTGGCTTAGTTAAAGTTGTGTTATTAGAGCTCAGTGTGACGATTGGTCCAATAATAACGTAGTCTGGGCTATTCTCATTGTTACTGCTGTTCCAGCAGATCATGATGCATGAACAAGAATTTATAAAACTACACCGAACATGACTGATACCTTAGTCACAGACTGACTCAAACATGTCTTACTGTTTACACCAGGGGTGTCAAACTCATTTTCACTCTGGGGCCACATCAGCATCACGGTCGCCCTCAAAGGGCCGGTTGTAAATGTAACCACTCCTAACATATTTAGTTTAGTTTCCCGGGATATCTGTGACTTCCACAACATGTACTAAGCAGAAATAGAGGTTATTTTTTCCATGGTTAATGGCGGACAGTTGAACGGCTTTCAGGGCGATAAGCCCCGCCCCCTCTCCGACGCGTCCAGTGCGAATGAACACAAATAGCCCCCGGTGAGACCGGCGGCGCGAATGGCTCAACTCAAAGTTTTTTTATACTCAAACATCTCCGCTCGATGTGAACTTTGAATTGGAACAGTACTTGGGCTGAGACTGATGACGTTTCACAAGTCCACGAGTTTACAAGTGCAGAGAAGTACGCATGTTGAGAAAGACACGATCACTTGTTGGAAATCCTCTTTATGGGTTGTTGCATCTCCTGTCCACCTGTTGTGATCGTTTTAATGTCGGCACACAGACAACATGCTATCTCATCACTTCGACTTTCTATCTCATAATTTCGACCATGGGGATATTTTTATTTTCACATCTAACTTTTAATTTTTGTAAAAAAAAAAATAATAATAAAAATATATATATATTTTTTTTTTTTTTTTTTGCTGGCGGATTCGCGGGCCACATAAAATGACGTGGCGGGCCGGATGCGGTCCGCGGGCCGTATGTTTGACACCCCTGTTCTAGAATAAGGTTCTAGGATGACACTTCGATGATGTCATGTTTAGTGATGTCACGGAATTCTTTAACCGCCTTTGATCATCAAAGGCGGTTAAAGAATTCCGTGACATCACTAAACATGACATCATCGAAGGCTCTAGAATGTCAATGCAGTCAGTGTCATTCTAGAACCTTATTCTACTTAGTTATCATTTGACATCCATCAGAGAGACATACTCAAAGTAGCACTCAAGCAACAATAGCGCATTACCATTGTGAAAAAATACAGGACTTGAGAACAGCCAAAATGGACTTTCAAAAGACAGACAACGAGCAGGCATCAACAAGTGTTGCCTTGAAGGAGAAAATGGCCGCCAAAGAGCTAATTTTGGACCGTGAGGAACAGAAAAGAATCAGGGTTCTCTGTGAAAGGCAGGCAGCAGAAATTGTTGACATGAAGAAGCAGATGGCCAGCAAAGAGCTCACTTGGGACAATGAGAAACTGGAAATAATCAGGGTTAAGAAATCAGAAATTTGTGCCGTGAAGAAGCGGATGGCCTCAGAAGAGCACATTTGGAACCGTGAGAAAAAGCAAATAATCGATGCTTTCAAGTCAGAGCTAGAGCTTAGAAAAAAAGAAAAGGTGGTCACAGAGAAGAAGAAGGACGAAATTATCCTTTCTCTTAATCAAAGACTGCTTGAAAAGCAGAACGAGAATGCCGAGTTCAACCAGGTTGTAAAGTCCTTGAAAGAGAACAACGAGATGATGGCCACGGAGGCAAAATTCGAAACTGAGGAACAGAACTTGCTGAAGCAGACCATCCTGGACCTGGAGAGCTACGCTAAAACGCTCCAGGAACATAACATCAGCCTTCGAGAGCTCACCAAACAAACTGACAAGGAGAAGGAGCAGTTTGAAAAGGAGCAGAAGGAGCTGAAGCAGACCATCCTGGACCTGGAGAGCTACGCTACTCAGAAATGCATTGAGCTCATCCAGAGCGAGGCGGAGTGGAAAATAAAACTCAATGCTCTGGTAGATCGGATGAGAAGCGAACTTGCTGCAAATGAGGAGAGCTTCCAGAGAGAGCAGGATCTGCAGAGACAGAGCAGACAGATGGAGGAGGAGTGGCGCAACCAAAAGGAGGAAGAGATCAAGCTCCTGACACAGCAAAACGCTGACCTCCAGGAACATAACATCAGCCTTCGAGAGCTCACCAAACAAACTGACAAGGAGAAGGAGCAGTTTGAAAAGGAGCAGAAGAAGCTGAAGCAGACCATCCTGGACCTGGAGAGCTACGCTACTCAGAAAGACAGCGAGCTCATCCGGAGCGAGGCGGAGTGGAAAATAAAACTCACGGCTCTGGAAGATCGGATGAGAAGCGAATTTGCTGCAAATGAGGAGAGCTTCCAGAGAGAGCAGGATCTGCAGAGACAGAGCAGACAGCTGGAGGAGGAGTGGTGCAACCAAAAGGAGGACGACATCAAGCTCCTGACACAGCAAAACGCTGACCTCCAGGAACATAACATCAGCCTTCGAGAGCTCACCAAACAAACTGACAAGGAGAAGGAGCAGTTTGAAAAGGAGCAGAAGAAGCTGAAGCAGACCATCCTGGACCTGGAGAGCTACGCTACTCAGAAAGACAGCGAGCTCATCCGGAGCGAGGCGGAGTGGAAAATAAAACTCACGGCTCTGGAAGATCGGATGAGAAGCGAACTTGCTGCAAAGGAGGAGAGCTTCCAGAGAGAAAACGCTGACCTCCAGGTAGATAACCTCAGGCTTCAAGTGCTCGCCCAACAAACTGACAAGGAGAAGGCGCAGATTAAGAAGGAGGAGAAGAAGGCCAGGAAGGAGGCGGAAAATACGCTGAAGGAGGAGAGGAAGGAGGCGGAAAATACGCTGAAGAAGGAGAGGAAGGAGGAGGAGAAGAGGGAGAAGAAAGAGATGGAAGAGAACAAGAAGAGAGAAAAGGAGGAATTGAAAAGACAGAAGAAGGAGAAGAAGGACAATGAGGAAAGAGAAAAGGAGGAAGTGAAAAGGCAAAAGAAAGAAAAGAAATTGATGGAGAAGAGAGAGGAGAGGAAGTAGAAAAGAGAAGCAACATCCTTTCTCTTCTCCTCACTCATCCCCACTTCTAACCTATCCCCACTTCTACCCTAACCTACCCGGCCTTAGTTTTATTTTGTATATTTATGTGAGTGGCAACATTTGCTCAACTTGAGTTGTGCTTTGTCTGGTAGTGTCGCTTCATTTACCGCTTTTATTAATCGTCACTGTCTCTAAACATATGCGACGTACTGGAGACACACTGGTTATAAACTGTCCGTGTGAAGAATGAACCTATAAGAGTCTGTTCATTCTTGGTTCAAGACTCTGGTCTCTTTGACCACTTTTCTCTTTTTGGAGAACGTTATGTGAAATAACTTCTCTGACTCAAGCATTATTCTCCTGCTCTTCCTTCTCTTTCCTCGTCTCTCCCCCGGTGTGTGTACATCTCACTCGAGTCAGGAAACTTGTCAGAATAGCCATATTTGATTGGCTGAGCTGCATCACGTGATGTGATTTGCAAACTGACAAGGGGAAGGCACAGTTTAAGAAGGAGGAGAAGAAGGCCAGGAAAGTGGTCGAAAAGATCCTGAAGAAGGACAGGAAAGAGGAGAAAGAGAGGGAGAAGACACACACACACACACACACACACACACACTTCTACCCTATCTACACACACACACACACACACATACTTCTACCCTATCCCCCCCCCCCCCCCCCCCTCCCCCCCGCACACACACACACACACAGACACACACATAGGCACACACTGATACTCCTCCGTGAATCGCCACCTTAACGTGGTGGAGGAGTTTGCGTGGCTCAGTGATCCTGGGAGCTATATGTTGTCCGGGGACCCTGGTAGGGTCTCCCAAGGCAAACAGGTCTCAGGGGAGAGCCCAGACTAAGAGCGGTTCAAACATTATACATTGACATATTCATCATATTCATGACATATTCATATTCATCAACACTGCCATTTATTTTGCATTCATATGACTAGGTTATATAAAACTTATCCCTGAAATGTGTTGCAGTGGATGTGAAAACAAGTACAGAATCTTACATAATGTGAAAAAAACATTTGTCAGAGAAAACCATGGATTATTTTTCCTAAATCTTTCAAATTTTGCAGTACCTAATAATTGGAATTGGTACTTTTCAGAACCTTTTGACCACTGATCAAATTGCGCCTGTAGTGCAAAGAACTGTTAGTTAGTGTTGTTTACTTTTTTTATCAGATATTTTGCTTTATTTCAATTTAATTTAGTCTTTCAAACGCTCTATGGCGCGTTTGACCTGAAGAAAGAAAATTAATCCGTTTCATTTTGAAAAGTCAGCTTTTTAAAAACCAACATTGCTCAGTTCAAAATTTTGTTTCAAAACAAAACTCCTGCTCTCTTCTCAGGTCATTAAAACCAGGTTTTGTATCCTTACTCCACGTTTGTTCGTGTTGTTTAGGTGTGCTTGGGTGACCCACATTTGTGCACTTGCCCTGTATTCACCAAGCAGGAGCCATGCAAACACATATGCTGGTATCAATAACACACACACACGCACACACACACACACACACACACACACACACACACTCACACACACACTCACACACACACACACACACACACACACTCAACCCTGTCTTGTGTGCAGTTGTGGTGCAGAGGTCGGCTGTGGGACTGCGTGCTCGGCGATAGTCGTCTCGTCAGAAGTTGATGGACGAACTAATAAAAACAAAAACTTCAAGGATGAAGTCAAAGGTGTATTGTGTATTTCACTATTCACTGTATACGCTCTGTGGTGATCTGCTGGTCACACGTGAAGGTGGGCATCCTTCATGACTTCAGTAGTCTAACAAAAGGAAATTTGAAACTGCTGCCAAAATAACTTTGTGTGCTATTATATTTAATATTATTACTGTTCATTTTGTCATGTGCTTTCTTGCTGTTGCGCTCATTAAAAGTGTCACATTTTACAAATGATTTATCATGTTCATGTGCTTGAATGTACAAAATCACATTTGCATTTGTGTTATGAAAACATTTTCGATTAAATAATTAACATTGCGCAAATTTTGTAATTTTTAAGAGGTCAAATATGAAATATTGCAGGATTTAAATGATGGAAGACTTCACATGCAAACTCTATGCAAACTATAAAGTTAAGAGAAAAGGCTCCTTCAGCCTTTATCTGCTCTCAGTTGGCAGTATTTGATTATCCTGAGTTATGTTTAAGTGCGGCTTTTGAAAGTGATCTTAAAGTACCATTACGCTTTATGTCGCCCTAACTCAAACAGCTACAGCGTTTACAAGTCTTCATATTTTGTACTTTTGTACAAATATTCCGTGATACTTTATTTAGTTTTATCAATCTGTTCTATCTTTATTATTACTTTTACAACTTAGATATTTCTTCTGCTATTATTAATAAAAAATGAATCTCTTTGTTCCCAAAGAAGTCCTTCACAATACCATGACTATCAAATCACATGAAAACTCAATTTTGCACTACCAGCTTCTTAATTTCCTTCCTTAAGTTAACGTCAATGCTGTCAACACATCCAGGACCATACTTTAAACTGTCCTGATTTCAATCACCAGCAAAATACCAGCTGGTGCATCACAATTAACAATTTTGCATACATATACTGTATGTATAAAACAATTACTTTTATTAGAGCAGAGTTAGATTTCAATTAGCCTGTAACAATTTTTTGAAATGGTAATTTTTTTTAAACAACAATAAATGACGAGAGTAAATGATGGATGAGATGATTTATTCAGTGTTTCCTTTAAAAAATAAAGACTGGACAAAATAATCCACAAATATATACAATGAGCGGACGTTTCAAGTCACGGTTTGCGGCTTTGAGGAGGGTGTAGGACACAAAAAGGAGGACTTTCCTTTTCTTATCAATACTTATTTTGTTCTGCACAACTATTGTGAAGTTCACAAATAAATACTCTCCAGTATGACAGGGACTTCCAGTCACCAGAGCTACGAGTGAGAGATGTGTGTTGACCAAATGTATTGCCCCAGAATCTAGTAAACTTTGATTTGTAAGTGTTCATTTTGAAGCAAATTTGATGTGTGTGTATGTGAGAGAGAGAGAGAGCGATGGCCTGCAGTGTTGTAATTAAGTTTGAAAAGTAAAACTTTGTCAGTTTGAGTAGAGGAAGATTATAGAGGAAGACAAACCTTTTATTAATACAATATATTTTCTGTAGCCTATCCCTTTTTGTAATTCTATTTTGCAGGTTTTTTAGTCTGGAGAAGTCATGTGACCAAGTGTAGTCATGTGACCACCATTCGGAACAAACATGACATCAACAAATGCTCTAGAACAGGGGTGTCAAACTCATTTTCACTCTGGGGCCACATCAGCATCACGGTCGCCCTCAAAGGGCCGGTTGTAAATGTAACCACTCCTAACATATTTAGTTTAGTTTCCCGGGATATCTGTGACTTCCACAACATGTACTAAGCAGAAATAGAGGTTATTTTTTCCATGGTTAATGGCGGACAGTTGAACGGCTTTCAGGGCGATAAGCCCCGCCCCCTCTCCGACGCGTCCAGTGCGAATGAACACAAATAGCCCCCGGTGAGACCGGCGGCGCGAATGGCTCAACTAAAAGTTTTTTTATACTCAAACATCTCCGCTCGATGTGAACTTTGAATTGGAACAGTACTTGGGCTGAGACTGATGACGTTTCACAAGTCCACGAGTTTACAAGTGCAGAGAAGTACGCATGTTGAGAAAGACACGATCACTTGTTGTAAATCCTCTTTATGGGTTGTTGCATCTCCTGTCCACCTGTTGTGATCGTTTTAATGTCGGCACACAGACAACATGCTATCTCATCACTTCGACTTTCTATCTCATAATTTCGACCATGGGGATATTTTTATTTTCACATCTAACTTTTAATTTTTGTAAAAAAAAAAATAATAATAAAAATATATATATATTTGTTTTTTGTTTTTTGCTGGCGGATTCGCGGGCCACATAAAATGACGTGGCGGGCCGGATGCGGCCCGCGGGCCGTATGTTTGACACCCCTGGTTTACACAGTACATTTAGCAAGAGCAGTCTCATTCCCACTTACTCAGAATGTGCTCCAGATGATTGTTGCCAGATGGAGCAGACAGCGGAGAGAACCCTGCGTTGATGTACGAAGATCTTCTGCGATAACTCAGCACCGTGTGCTGACCTGTGGTAAACCCAAGCAGGAGAGACACAATGCTAGAACCAGCCCGGTATAATTACATTCCAGGAAATAATAAAACATCTGAAGTCTGAGTCATGTCCACAGAGGGCTTTCTTTTCCACTTTTATGCTCATATGCAAACCTCTTTTCCGCTTCATGTAGATCAGACAAGCACATATCATAACAAGCATGATGGAAATGAGGATGGCAAATGGTATTGCCCCTGCAAAAAAATAAAAAGTCCAGGTCAAATTTAGACTATGCAGAAATGTGTTATTGTTCCATAACATAGTGTTTATTTAACTCACATAGTGGGCCTACATCATGACCAACTGGTGGTGCAGTCGGTGCACGCGGTTTAAAGCTGGATCCTTGGTTTGTCTGAATCTGAAATGAATTATATATTTTTTTAAAGTGCGTAGAATTATGTTTATATTATTTTAAAATAAATGGTTTTAGACTGTTATAAACTTGTCGATACCATAACAAATTCTAACTAAATTAAGTCACGGAAATTGTACACGTTAGCAGATCAGTATCATCCGTGAAAGATAACTGATAATAGTTAAGTGCGTTACCGTTGTGCTGAATAAACTTGAATCATAATGCGACGTTGTTGGTTCCTGCGGAGAGAGACAAACGGTGATCATGTACGCCAGTTCAAGTATATAAATACATCAATTCTTACGACCAGCCATACTCACTGGGGCAGGAACTCCGGTCGCCCCGCTTCTGTAGAAATTCAGAGAATATCGGAACTCACTTTTACTTTGCACAGCAAAGTCTTTACTTGGTAAAAACAGCAATAAAACGTCATTCTAGTCTGTTCCACAGTGGTATGGTAACATGTCATGATTTGGCCAGTGTGATATTTCCCACATAACTTTGCCGCGTAGACTATGGATTGGAAAATAAATATTGACTTTATTTGGCCTTGTTTTCATGACATATCGATGGCTGCAGTTCAACATTTTTCCAGGACAATGAACCTTCTTACCCTGTGTCTTGGCACTTGGTGTTAGAAGTTGTGCTGCACGGGGTCGCGATGTTCGACCCGGGCGGACATTGCGCACAGCGCTGGCAATCAGCCCCGCTGCCATCATTAAAAGTATCCGTTTCGCACTTGATGAAGGGGGGCTCGTGTCGCCCTCCGGTGTCATCATAGCCACAGTTAATGGTGACTTTGTACCCTGTTTCGTGAACAGCAACAATATAACAGAATACAGTCCAATACACTCGGATGGAACAGAAAATAACAATAATGACTGAGCCTACCTGGCTTTCGATGACACAACACACATTTTGAACTGTCTATATCCCAGTAGGTTGTCGCGTTAGAGCATTTGAGAGAGTGTGTCATTGTTGCTGTACTGCGCTGAAGAGTAAAACACTTTAACCTAAAATCTCGAGAAGATGGCGCCTCCCACTCTTACCGTACATCCTCCTCACAGCCCATCCGCACATTTAAGTAGGTCTTTGAGCTGTTTGAACAGCGAAAATAATCTTGACATACTATCATGTTTTATATGATCTATTTGTAATAATTGTATTTGTTGTGGCTATATCTCGCGGGCTCTAAGGGATGAATGGTGTGATCATCATCTCAATAACGGTTCTTATGGGTATGCATCAGTCACGACATGATATTTCCTGTCTGGGCCTGCTTTTCTGCGTCACCTGTTTTGCTATTGAATTTCTGTTTATTCGTCATGACAAGGCCACTTCTCAGTCTGCATAAACAGTCTGGTTCTCGAGAGATCTTTCTTTATTTGGGAAATAACCCTGATTATGTCATTTCAGCTTGGGCGTGGAGACTCTAAATTCATGATGGAAAGCATGTATGTCCTCATTCTGCTTCTTTTATATATATATATATATATATTATATATATAGATATGTGTGTATATATATATATATATATATATATATGGCAAGTTTACAGTACAGTATATATATAGACTTTATAATAAGCTTTGGTGAAGAGGTGTGGTTGCTGAGTTCAGTTTTGAGTCCTTTAAAATGTGAGTTTCCTCGCTCTTAAGTCTGCAGTACCTTGTGCTGGAGTTGATGAACATTGTGTTAGTTCTTCTCAGTTATAGAGAGTCAGATATTTGCTCCCTCTGTACTTAATTCAGCGTATGGTGATACTACATGGAACATATTTTCTGTTCAGATAAAACCAGCATCCATTGGATCCAGCCTCACCTGTCCAAGTCTACAATAAATCAAAATTGAAGTGGACTCTTCCGGTGTGTCATAGACCCTTTTTACAGCAGCCATTTGACATGTCGTTGCAGGGGATGTGTAGTTAAACAACATTAATTATGGCCCTGTTCCAGTTATTGTGCAGGCTGGATCACTGGCTGTGACACACTAAATATAATGGGACCATTATTCTTCTATCAATTACTATTGTGTTTCCCTTGTGTCAAGAAGAGTTGAGCCCAACAGAGCTGCCTCGAAAACATGCATACACGATCAGGGGAAGGTCAGGATATAAAAAGCATATACTCAGAAATCAATAGTTAAAGTGTAATCGAAAGATAAAGTGTATGATCGTTACATAACAAATGTTTAATACATAGAGTGATTTAACAAATGTAAACCTGATAATAATAATATGTGTATCTGAGTATAGTGCAGTCTGAGTGTAGAAAGTACGCAGAAAGAGGAAGTTATGACATGTGAAAAGCGCCTATTGTGTCTGACTGCACATCCATAGTGTTAATCACGGTGGTAACTAGCATATATCTGATCGGTTAAAGATGCTGAACGTGAGGCTGGACATTAGGCCGATTGCTTAGTTGAAAGTTTAGATGTTTTGTTGTGGATATTCTCAGTTAAAGTACATATAAATCAGGCCTTCTTATGCAAACTGCAATAAATTGTACGTTTATGTGTTTTAAGATTTACAAGGTCAGTTATTTGGTTTATTGTTCATCCACTAAACCATCTGATAACATGGCTGGTAGCATGCAGCTAAGGGGAAATAAAAGTGCTTTGCCCTATGAAATACTAGCCTCAATGACTATTTTTTTCTCGCTTCCCTTGAGTCACCTCGTCCTGTCAGCAGCCGGTGTACGTCAATATAGTTTAAATGTTACCAAATATTGTTAGTGTGGACAAAGCGCAGAGGAGTTTGTCACCCAGGGACGCAAGCCAGGCAATAAATTGAACCTTTTTTTATCGACATCAGATGACATCAACAAACGTGACCAACTACAATGTCTCACCAAAGGGAACTAGAAATAAAAAAATGCACTCAATCTACATCTATATCCTCGCAATGAAAAACCAGTCTTATTCTACATCAACACATTCATACAGACCATCGATTGCATTGTCTCTGTAATGGTATACTGGTCTGTTTTGGCACCCTAATGGTGAAATTAAAATCCCAAATTCAGAATTTGGTGAGAGGAGCAGGGGAAATGAATGGTCTTTGTCTCCAACATATAAAGGATGTGTTGTAATTAACTTAACTAAAAAAAAAAAAAATGTTTCTAATCATGTACTTAAAGAATATAAACTCTTGTCATCAGAAGGTATAGTGTAGGCTTCCAAAATGCCACCGTCCATAAGTCAATAGTAACTTTAGTAAGCTTTAGTCTTTGTTGTGTGGCCAATCTTCTACATCAGTAGCCTATTATATGTCTTGTTCAACCCTTAAATGCATGCTTTGGATCTTTTTTGGAGACCAGCGACCATATTGTATCAATTCATTTTATTTAATTAATGCCTAGACTCCTAATTGTCTCAACAATTTACTGTCTGATGTCCAAAGGTTCCAAGGTGAGATAAGGTAAGAGCAGGTTGTGGTTTCCTGTTTGGCATCATGTTGATACTGTTGTCACAAACATTATGAATAATGCAGATGCAAGGCGGAAATTTGTGTATCAGGTATTTACAGAGCAACCTATTTCTTTGATATTTCACATTTGGATGACAGAGATGTTAAAAGGTCTGAAGGAAACAATGATGAGGATCATCGTTTTGTGAGATAATTCAGAAGTGGAATTACTGGATGAGTATGACGCTGATAGCATGTGGAGCTGTGAGACAGTGGTGTGCTGCATGCATGTTGCAATTACCTCAAGACAGTGATGGTGAGTACAAGTTGTTCCTAAAACGTAATATAACAGGCTCCATTGAAATATATGACTCGGTTTTTATAATTACTTTCGGCAATAAGTAATTGGAAAATATATTATTATTAACAATGTAAAATGATTTTAATTAGCAGTTTAACCTGCGTCAATCGACTCGGTAGGAGTCAGACATTTACAGGGTGACTCAGTGATATGGTATTGCACATCCATAAAGCGGGGGGGGACTCACAAGGGTCAGAATTAAAAAAGAAACTAAAGAAGTGATTCAAATCTGGGCAGCAGAGCCTGAGATGGTGGTATCCCGCCCTACTCCTTATTTTATGTTTTGTCATTCGTTCATTGTTTTGTGTTTTATTTTGATGCACCCTCCTGTCATTTCAGATAACTTCACTTCCTGCCGTTGTGTTTGCTGACTGTTTGAATATAGTCTGAAATGTCTTTATTCATTTCTTGCATTGTCCTGTCCTTTCAGGTGTATTTGTGATCCCCTCTGCCAGTTCCTCTTCATACCAGGTGTCACGTTCCACATTCCTGCAATTAGCAAATCGTGTGTTTCTGTTTCAAATCTGTATTCTTGATATAGCCCTGGCGATAGCAATGCAGGTCGGTTGGTTGGTTGGTAGATATGTTCACCACTTTAGCCCAGACTAAAATATCTAATATCTTTGGTGAGCCCCTGACTTTTCTTCTAGAGCCGTCATCAGGTCAGAAAATTCAAATGTGTCAGCCTTTGCTCTATTGCTCATTAGCAAATGTTTGCACGCTAAACTAAGATGGTGAACATGGCATAAACATCACACCTGCTTAACATCGGCATGTTAGCATTGTCATTGTGAGCATGTTGCATGCTGACGTTCATGTTTAGCTCAAAGCAAGACTGTCATTGTGGGCTGACCTTTAAATGTCAGTTTACTCATTCGCAGACATATCAGTAGTCTGCTCACTTATTTCGGGGAACTCAAGCTTTCAGTAGAATATCTCAGAGCAATCCTTTTTATGATGTCAAAATGTTTGTTTCGAGGTGCATCGTAAGGGATTCAGAGCATCAATATAGCAGCAAACAACTATTTGCTATGAAGATAGTGAAGTAATATCTACTTTATATCAACTTGCGTTGTTGTCAGCAGCGCATGCTTTTAGTACATGTTTGTGCATGTGAGCGTGCCCGATGGCTAGCTCATGGCTGCTAAACTGCTCGGTTCCCCCTCAGGTAAACATTGTTAGCTCTGTCAACATGTTTGTACTGCTAGCGCTGTTAGCACTGTTAGCTGCGAGCCGCTGGCCCAGCCGTTGAAATGCTTCCATTCTTGCACCTTTGTTGTAAGTTATGATTATCATAACATTTTTCAGGCGCTTCTTTTTTTCTTTTACCTGTTAAGGGATAAATTAGGGTTAATTATAGCATATAGGTTTGGATAACTGTTGCACACTTTCCTGTATAGCTGACGAACGCAAATATGCGACACATAATAAACTACATTCAAAATATTGCTAAGCTCAAGAAACTACAGTCTGCAACATACAACTACAACAAGATGGGAAAATGGTGAACACATTCACCACTGTACAGTTAGATAATTTAATGAAACTGGACAAATACGCTTTATAGAAATCTCACATTGTGAGACGGAGGGCAGTGTATCAGAAAGTTGCATTATCCAGTGGTTTCCTATACGTGCGTCCAAAAACAACACAGCTGGATGTGACTCGCGTCCGTGTTCCCACATAACGGACAACATGTCTTTTCTCCAGTTTACACGTACGTTTGTATTTGATGTCTCGCTCAATTACAAAGCTTGATAGGGTTTCCAACACAAACAGTTGGAATGCCTGCAGCAGCCTGATTATCCCTGTAGAACTGCAGCGCTGAACTGTAATCAGCTCACTTTCAGTTGGTCAAACGTCTTTTGTGTGTGTGTGTGTGTATTTTGAATTGCTTTTCGTTCATGTTGTTTCTCCTGAAATGTTTGGTTTTCTGAACTGCTTTTGTGTTTCTGTTTTGTCCAGTTTTTTCCAATGTTGTAGTACTTTACTGTGGTTGCTATTATAAACTGTATCTAATTAATGTGGATTCACTGTGAGCAGTTTGTTTGGAAAGTCTTGTACATGTCATTGATTTAAAAAAAAATGTCGAGTTAACATTACTGAAACTCATCTTTACAGATTTAGGAGGCTACAACGTAGGTTAGCTAACGTTAGCTCGCTACATTCGACAATATGTGCACTTCCAGGACGACTGCTTTTAGTCGGTGTTCAACCCGCCCTCTGAATTGCTGCAAACCTTTTCTGATACCTGCTTCCTCCTTGAGGTAGTCTGCAGAATGAAATAATAGTTTCTCCCTTTTTACCGTCACAACCCTGCATATGAAAGGCATGTTCAAGTTCAGAGTGTGCTTGAACCCGGAACCAAGTATGACGGCAGCAACGAGTGTTTGGCGCGGTTGTGACATCAGCTGCAAAGTATCTACAGTTTGTTTTACCATTAAAGTAATAACCGGAAATGTTGAATGGCTTCTTAGGATTTATAGATAAAATGACAAAACCCTGGTCAGCTGCCCCCTCTTCCCCCAACACTTCCTTTAATCACGTACATCGACATGTCTTTTATTATCTGTACAAATGACGAATATTTGCCAACATATTGCGTTTGTGTGGAGCCGATGCAGATGGACACAAATGTAGCAGACTGCAGGCCACAGGAAGTTGAAGAAAGTAATCTTTATTTGCAGTTTGCACAGACAAGGCAAAACTGAACAGAACCAAACCAGGGATCCAGACTGAACTATAAACCAGGACTTAAACACGAACTCTTCTGGTGAGGAGATAAGGCAGAAGAAAAAGCTGCACTAATGTTTGTAACTACAACAGACATGACTGCCTGCATGAGCTCTGCTATTCTTATCTCAATGAAGCAGTTTGAGCTGTCCAGTGACACTTAAAGTCGCCCACGGTTTTCTTTATTTTCACTGTTGCATAAATACAGTCCTCCTTAGATGTTTTAATGTTCACATATATGGGATTTGGCAGTTTGTCTCAAACGATGTCAAGTCTCAAGGTTGTGTTGACTGACACTGGAGAAAAGTCTTTCATCCTTCTCTTTCTGATTTTCTCTGAGAGTATAATAACACAGGATAAGAACAATGTCCCTGTTTTAAAGGACGAAATGGATACATTTGAATTTGAATTGAAGTGGGAATGCATATAAGTACGTATAGATATAGTATTTGTTTCAGACTGATTCTGTCTAAATCTGAATCATTGAATTTACTGTTTAGATGTTCCAGCACTGAGTAAAAATACTCTTTTGTCCGGCCCGAAACAGAACATCTCAGCCACTGGTCCCATCTTGACACAGTAATGCATTTGTGAGCACTATTACAGAAAAAAAACAACTGATTGTTACAGTGTTTGCCCTCATGAGGGCGCTACAAACCAAAGTCCAACTTACAAAGTTTACACAAGCAGTCCAATAATTATGACAGTAAGAGGAAAGGTCATTTGACGAACTGTTGATGTGGCCGTAATGCCCGTACATGACCCAATGTGAAATGGGAAACACTTTCTTGGTTTTTCAAACATCATCTGTGATTTATCCTTCAGGAAAAACAAAGGTTTACCTCTGTTCTTCAAATATAATGAGAGTACATGAAAGGCACAAGCTAAATGAGAACTTTGCGTAGACAGCGGTGTCTGTTGTGAGCCTCAGATGTGTGAGTTGTACATGTAGGTGCTGCTGATGCTCCAATCAGGAGGGAAGTCCTGCACTGCGTGGCTCTTGACGTGTCTCTGCATGGCGACCAGGCTATTGCAGAACTCCCGGCACACGGTGCACTGGTAGGGCGTGGCCCCACCGTGAGTCCGCAGGTGCTTGATCATGGCTGAGTAGTCCCGTGAGCGCTGACGACAGATACGGCACTCAAAGGGTTTCTCTCCTTGAAGCCGAGAGAGGATAGAAAAGGGGGGCACAGGAAGGAAGACAATGGAAGGAAAGTGTGCTCACGTGAAAGAAGGCCTTGAACCTTTAGGCGTGACAAGATATCGTTCTTGCCAATTGATTTAATTGATTTGATATATTCTGCTATATTACTTAAATTCAATTGATCCAGTCAAATATTTTTTTGCCTGTTTAGAGGCAAATCATCTAAATTGGCTCACTTTTAAACAAATCACCCATATTTGTTGAAGATCAGAACAGTTATGCATATAGATACTGTATGCTGTTCACGTGTGTGTGTGTGTGTGTGTGTGTGTGTGTGTGTGTGTGTGTGTGTGTGTGTGTGTGTGTGTGTGTGTGTGTGTGTGTGTGTGTGTGTGTGTGTGCGTGTGTGTATAAGAGAGAGAGAGGTAAATTAAGTTGTTAAAGATGCAACATGGTATGGATTGCATCTTTCAGTTTTAGGACAAGTTAATATTTAAGATGTAGAAACATAGAATGAGATTTCATCTTAAATGCCAACCCATTCTTTTTTGTTTAGCACGTGTGTATTCATTTTAGCACTGTATATGCATGTGGTTTTGCATGTTTCAACCAATTTACAGCTAATTATCTTATAGACTTTATATTGTCGCCACGCCATTGTTTGCCAGTGTTTCAGTTCTTACGCTACACTTTGCACAATATCCAATTTGCGGAGCAAAGTGCTTGACAGGGGTCGTTATCACAGTGAACATTCTGCCTTATGTTACTTTTGGCAAACCTTTCATGAATAATGTTGCAAGCGCACACTTTCAATTGCATTGCACTCCAGAAATGATCACAACAGCTCTAAAAGTTCATCGTGGATTTGCACACAAGTTTCTATTCTGCAAGTTCCTGTAAGGTGTGTTTCATAGTATTTAAATGAGTGGAAACCTGCCTGGAGGTTGGTAAAAAATATAAAACCCAGAACACAACAGTCTGCTTTGGAAAATGTTTATCAGTAATATTTCATAGCAAATGTTCTAAAACATGCAAAAGTGATGGCAGAGTCCCATAAGCTAAAAATCATGTCGGCTATGAAAAAGCACCTAAAAGAGGTACATATACTTTTGTCTTTGAGCCAATGAAAATGTAAATTGATCATAAATGCCCCTTTCTCCAGTAACTTGTCATGCTGACAACAGACCTGTCTCTGATCTTTCTGGCTCCCTCAGACCAATCTGTTGTTACTGTTGTTGTTTCAGTCATTTAATGCCATTGGCTTTTTAATGTCAAAGTACTTAATTACTGTAATTGAACATTAGTGTTTTATAACCCGATAGTCCAGTTTATCTGACGTAACGGGACAAACGTAAATATGTTCGAATTCTTGTTTTGCTCTAATGTCCCACAATATAAAACAAAGATTATCAGCCATGTTGTGGGTCGGCAGTCTTAGTAGTCTTAGATCCGTGTTGTATTTAACCAGTGAGTGCTCAGCAGCACCATAAGTCACTGAGCTGAGTTTTTTTCTGAAACATAGCTATACATGCTACTTAGTTATATCTGCTTCATCGGACAAAGCACCTTTCGTCTTGTTCTGCCAGTTAAACAGTGTGCTTACCAGTGTGAATTCGGTGGTGTGTGTCCAGTTGATGTTTCAGACTAAACTTCTTGGGACAGTATTGGCACTGGTAGGGTTTTTCTCCTCTGGGTTCTTGTTGATGGGATTGGGGTTCATGCTGCAGCACATCTGCTCTTCCACAGAACCGATACTCTGCACAGGCCTCACCTGTGCAAACAACGAGATGAGGGAAAACAGACAAAAGTGTGAACATTGTGGTGGTAATGAGTGGCCTGGCTGTCCACAAATACACTCTGACAATTGAAAGGTGTGGTTTCATACAAGTCAACAGTCTTGTAAAGGTGTTGTAGAGACAACGTTCTAGTATTAAACACAGCAATGATTGGGTTAATTAATACTGCACTTAATATTGGCTGAGCTTTTCTTTTGCTCTTGTTAAATTGAAATTGTTTATGTTTATTGTAATACTTAAGTCCTTATAGACAAACACATTGAAGCGCAATGAGATATACAAGCAACCAAAATTACCATTTACATGCAATAAAGGGAACTTCATTCATTCAATGAATCTGCAAATTATCGATTGATCGTTAGTTTCAGCCTCTCAAGTGGTGCCTTTCTGCTTTGATATCATTACAAATTGAACATGTTTAGGTTTGGAACTATGTTGGTTTGATTGGAGAAGATATTTAGGTAGGACTTTACATTACAGCTTGGGAATAACCGGATACAAGTGGGGGGGAAATAGTTTGTTAATAAAACGGTAATAATTAAGGAATACAAGGTAATACCATTCATCAGATGATAGTTAGGTATTAAAAATGGGTATTTTTGGGTAATATTAAACAGAAATTCATGTAACGGTAAAATGGGCCAAAAATAAAATGTTACGAGGCAACGAGGTAAAACTATATAGTAATAGTATTATTGGTGTCAATATGGAAACCGCCTAATAATAAAATGGTTGTATAAGAAATTGGTGATATTGTGACCGTAATGGGATAACAACCTGATTCTGAGGTAATATGGTTACGCTATGTTTTCAAAATATTACGTTACTTTTTAGCAAAATACATTTCAAACTACACGAAAATGATCTGTACTTTCCATGTTATAATGCTATCATTAATCCTCCCTTATATTTTAATCATGGCCCTTTGTTTCAAGGTCATACTACAAAACATATGTTTAATGCTGTAACTTGAACCTTGAAAACCTTTTCTGTGTGTAATAACTATGATTAAGGGCTGCTAAATGCTAAGCTACGTGACTCAGTTTAATTAATGGCAATATTAGATTAAACCAAACATCAAGAGGCCTATTGATTACCTGGACAAAGCACTGATTAACATACATTTCAGTCTAATATTACCTATTGCACATGGGATAAAATCCCCTTGGGCTCTGTACTTTTCTCTATTTTCTAACATTTTATGGATCAAACCATTAATGGATTGACTGATTAAATAGGCAGCAGATTCATTTTCTTTTCAATCCTGCTTAAATCAACAATAGCAGTCAGGACTATAATTCTCCCTGACCTTCTTAACATGATTACAATTAATCATAACTAAAAAGGTACAGCTTATGCACAAGCTTTAGAATAATATATTAGTCCCATACTTTTTTCAGTCACTTTCAGAGGCACAACTCTATTTTGGTCAGCATCCTGTTGCAAGACAATAAATTCAGTTTGTACAAGCTTACTTTCCTGTCACTCTGCACACGTGTCTCGTCTGCAGCCTCATATGCTAGAGAGTCTTTTACAATGAGGTGTGATTTTGAGGTTAATGTTGCAACTCTGAAGCCTTTCAGTAACGTATATGTTTTTTGGGTTTTTCATATGTGAAAACCTGGGCCTCATAGTATAGACAGGATGCTGAAAGTAGAAGGGGGTGTACTGTAGTAGGGGAATTTAGAGAATAAACCACAACAATTGACAACTCACCACTCCAAACACAACCTACTGAGACCTGTTGTCATTAGCATGCTTCCTGTCCAATATTTCTCTTCAGTTGTCACTTTAAAAGACCTAACATCATTTATAGGTACTGCTTTAATGTCGATTGGCCTTATTAACATACAGTACTATCATTTCAGGGGAAAGCAAAATCAAATCAATCAAACAGCTCAAAGCAACAATGAAGGCAGGTGCTTAAATGTTTTATTTGTATCTTTTGTTGTGCTGTTTTGTATTAGATATTAGAGGGATAAATTAAATTAGTGCTTGAGTAATATTTTTATAGGACGTTTCCTAAATTATGACACTGCTAACTGCATTGTGACTTGTAAAGCACAGTTTTACCATAGCTTAATCTCTTCAAGTAACATACTTGAAAAGATCAGATAAAACATACTTGCATGTGTACACACACACACACACACGCACACACACACACACACACACACACACACACACACACACACACACACACACACACACACACACACACACACACACACACACACACACTGTTGTTTTTACATATTATAGTTATTTATTATAATACATCAATATGTATGATTTCTAGGACAAACCACTGTTGCAATGCAGTGCATACTGTACTGCGTACATCTAGCCCTATCTAGTAACCACACTCCTGCTCCTTCTGCACCGTGCTCTCAAAACCACAACTCTCTATCACTTTCCATTGCGTAGCTACGTAGCTGGAGTCTGCCGAGGTTAGGGGTCATGACAAGAAGAAGTCTTACTATCGTGTCAAATTGATTGGTTTTACACGGGATAAGCACTGGTACAGCCTTGATCGTACTGGATAGTAACACTAGTATGTTCAATGTGTTGTATGTTTTCTGTTATTATCATATTACCTGATGGTGTGGAGGCTGACTCCCGCAGCACTGGGGCACCAAGGAGGCTTTTACTGCAGTGTTGGCAATCTTTAACCCGCTCTTTGCTGGCTTTGGGTACCTCATGGTTGCTGTGGAAAATATATTTTTTAATGCAACAGTTGCAAAAGATTTCACTAATTGTACCTTTAACAATAGTAAATGAAGTGCTTTTATTTGTGCTCTGAGGAGATACTTCACTAGAAATATGAACATCGAGTAAATGTCAGTTTGCATATATTTTATCACAGATTTCATCCTTTAACGCCTTTTCCTTCCTCCCCATCACCACAAGATATTTATAGCACTCATTCGCGGTAAAAGCTTATCTGCATTTCATATCATGTGAGAAGGAGCAAGAAAATAAAGAGACACGAAAGAATATCTCTATTTTGTTTTGAACAATTTCTTGTGGTACAAGCGTGGCCAGGTTAACACTGTTTCAGTGGGTTGAAAATCTTAATTTCTGCAAAGGAGGGGAAAAATATAGGGGACTCCCCTTTACTCAGTTACACTGTGTAACCTGCTGTACAAAACGCAGGTAACTCTCCCACAAACAAAGTCATGTTGGTTTCACACTATCTAGCATCACAACAGAGCAGCGGGAAATTCATTCAGAATTAGAACAAATTGTTTGTTTTAATCCCACAAAAAAAGTATATATTTATATTTATTGGAAGGTTAACTTGTGTGTCTTTTGCTCTTTTGTGCTGGGATTGGTCAGAAACATGGGATTATGATTTGTCAAAAGAATACTTTGTCTGACTAGGACTGTCAGGGAAGGGTTAACTAGTGAAACTGCTCTAGTTGGAAAGTGCAGGAGGCTTGAAACAGCAGTGAGTCAGGTACCGTAGCTGTCGTAAAGGAACAATTGAGCAAATTAGGGGATTATTCGATGACTTTGTGAGAGAATAGGGAGACAATGACTAAAAATAAAAGCCAGAAGTTTCCAAAATCTTGTCCAAGTGCTGACTTACCTCAGCTCACTGGCTTGAACGGTCCCAGTAAATGCTCTCTGGCTGGGTTTTTTCCGTTTCAACAGGCCTTGCTTGATTATGCTCCCCATACCTGCAGACCCAGCATAACAGTTTTGTGTATAATGTGGATAAAAGCCTGAACCTATTATAGAGCTTTGAACAGGGGTTTGGAAATGAGAGCCGAGTAAGGGGAACATGTGGGGGGTGGAGAGGGAGAATGGGTACGCTACAGTGGGCTGGTTTGGGGACTGAAGGGGGTGAGCTGCAATTAAGCTTGGATAGTTCTCTGCTATCCGCCGCAGGGTGGTCATGGAGCTCCACATGCTTGAAGGGAAAGTCCAAGGGGAAGAGAAATAGGAGCTGCTGCTGGTGATCACACTGTCTCTGTTATAGGACGTTGCTGACACCGGGGAGAGTTTGGGCATCTTTCTTGGGGATGGCGGGCTGTTGGGGTTCTTGGCAGTGGGTGAGAGGTTTTCCAGGACAATGCAGTCGCTTGCCTCCTCCACTGGGGAAGAAGTCACTTGGATTGGACTCCCTTCTTGCTTTTGATCATTCTCCTCTGCACTTCCGTTCTCTTCTTTTTTGACACATGTGATTTCTCTTATTTTTCCACCCTCTCTGGCCCTGTAGTCGAGATTTTCCAGCTGTTTTCGACACTGGTCTTCCAGCTGCTGCATCTCTAACAGCTGAGCAGCTTTCAGCAGCAAGTGCAGGTCATCCACAGACACATCGAGAGTCTGTGTGTAGGTGAAGTCCAGAACTTGCTGGAAGGTGCGTGGTGAGAAATACTCCAGAGTGCAGTGGACGGGGCTGTCTATGTCTGCCTGGGCTAGCTGCTGCGCTAGTCTTCTGCTAGCACAAGCCAGTACTAGCCGATGAGCCCTGAAAGTCTGACTCTTTACTGAGATGATGGCATCGCAGAGTGACCCTGAGCGTCGTAAGGCATCTGCCTGCTGCAGGAAGTGGAAGTATTGGGTGTTGTTGATTCGGATCATTTCTGAAGTTTGTAGAAATATTTTCAAAAATCTGTGAAGAAAAAGTTGAAGGAACAAAAAAAAAGGAATTCAGAGAGGGATGCCATCAGATTATGCCCACACTGCTTCAATTAGTTATATTTTCCAGGTGTTTACCAGGTATGTGACATTTCTAGAAATGCTAAATTCTAAGTATAGGAAAATCATTTTGCAAATCAACAGCAGGGATTGTTGATAACAAATCTATCTGTGGTTTGTACAGTTTTTCTTTTCCATCCTTGTAGTGAGAATTGAGGGGGCAGAATGTACCCATGGTGATAATATTATTTGTTTATATTGCGACAGGTTGGTGTGAAAGTGAATTTGATTTTCAACCAATTTACACAATAGTTAATAAAATGGTTATGGATTTTTACATAAATGACCCCCCCCCCCTCTTTCTTTTATGAGAAAATATTCCTCAATCACAACCGTGTCTAAAATTATGTCCGAATGTCTGGTTGATGTGTGGAAATATACTGTGTTTTGTGAAAGCTTTGATATGCGGCGCTCACGTACACACTCTAAAGCCACAAAGCCCTAACAGTATATGAAACCATGACTAATGACTGTACACACGAGCAAACATGAGGGAAGTTTGAGTGTCAACAACAATAACTGTATTTGGTTGACTGTATTTTGATACTATAAACTTCAACAGGGGTTGAATAGGTAAATATGTGACAGAAATATTTGGAATTTAGCCCTAAAATTGATAATACAAGGAGGAAAACATTGTGGCTATGTGTTGAAACTCCCGGATGCCTGAGAAGTTGCCGTCGCAGTCTGAAGTCTATCATGAACTTTTATGATTATACAGTGTGTGGTCGGTTTCTGCAGGGGAGGTCACAAGGTTTTGCACAATTGCAACCCCATTAGGTCCTCCGATGGTGACTGTAAATGGAAAGTATGTGAAACGAAATTACATTTAGTTATCTCGTTACTGGAATAAAAAAAAATGTGTATGCATCTTTTTGCGCGCTCTCCAAAACTCACTCTCTCTGCTCTTAATCAAATTAATCAATTTAATTTATTGGAAAACATAGCAACAAAAAGCAGTAATTTAAAATAATGTCTGAATTATTTAATTATAATTAAAAAAATAGTGCTGAGAGTGAAACTAAACATTTCAGCAGCTCCAGTATCAGAAGTAGAAAGTCACTTAGATGTACTGTATGTGATAAGGCTCAGCCAGCATGCTTATTAAGGTTTCGTGTTCATTTATGAAAAATGTAAAAAGCAACGATAGTTACATCATTTGCTTTCGAGTGCACAGTGTTGAGAGTGCGTAGGAAAATGATCATGCAAATCAAGCCTTCATAATTTGAGTAAAGCCGACAGTATCGTCTGCGTACATGAATGTAAATTAGAACATTCTATCACGGCAACGTTTACGACTGTCAAAGGTCATACGCTGTCTGCTCAGAGTTGTAATATATTGTCTATATATTACATAATATAACTCAAATAAATCGCAAATGTAGTACATTTTTTAAATCTATGCCAAATTCAAATTTCCTCCGTACAATATGCATTTTGTACAGTAGTAATTTTAATAAATATGAAATTCCTGACATACAATAATAATAATAATAATTATATAGTGGTGGAATTGAATCAATGGCGTGGTAATTTGCCAGGTGGATTATTATGGTGTTCGACATGTATTTTATGATAAGTAACTTTAAAGCTGCTTGAGTTAACAGCATGGGATTTTATGCGCAAGGAGATTTTGCAAAAACTTTAAAAGTTGTGTGTTGTCGTGTAATGCACAAATCTTTCCAGCTCAGATATGTAGCTGTCTTTCAGTAGCGCGTGGAGCACCGATCCTCATACTTAGTTTCAACTGTTTGTTTTGTTAAATTGTACTTTCAAATATTGCGCACACATCACGTTGGTGTGTTGCACCTGACATTATAATTTTCAATTATGCGTTGAAGTATTGCAGCTCTCCTGAGGCTGCTGACCATTAAATACATTGTTTTATTGTATTGTATCCTGATTCATAATGCTTCATGTCTCTTTTATGTATATATTTGATTTTGCAATAAACTGCCTTTCGGAATAAACAAATTCCCACAGATGATGTTCAAATTTACAATGCACTTTGTAGTGCAGTGAGTTGTGGCAGCAGGTCTTTAAGGAGCCTTGCAGTCACTGTACTGTCTTAATGCTTACATGGGGGGAACACCTTGCATGAATATGTCAGATTTGCACATCCTTTGACAGGACATTAACTGGCAGCCAGCCTACCCAAAGCTCGCATGTCAAGGATTGGAATCACAAGAGAGAAGCCTTTACTTATATCCTCTACAGGCAACAGAAGATCAGTCACAGCACACTAGGTTGTGTTAACAGTAGACCACAGAAAAGACCAAACAGGAGCAGTGTTTAAGCATCTTCTTGTGGTTTCAAGTCTTGCAAACTTACGAAGCACCAAGCTGTGTGAATGAGACACTTACCCGGTGTTTAGTGAATATTCTCCCTGGAAAATGATGAGCTACCTCGCATCATGACTGTGAAGTGACTAGTAAAGTGACATGTCTGTCTGGGGTGGTTTCCTCCTTTGTCTTCACAGTCCCTCCTCTTGAACTTGTCTCTTTCCCTCATTGGTTCATTGATTATAGTGCTAAATGGCTCGTTTTTTGGTGATTAAAGATGGTGGATTTATAAGTAATCCAGTTATTTACATTATTTTGTTTTCTTTATTTAGTTTAAAGCATGGACACAGTTTTACTATTTAATAATGTTCAATTGTTGCACAGGGTAGACAACATGCAAATCATACATTAAACCGAAGTAACAAAAGAAACACACTTTCTGGTTTCATTTGATTATTTAGCTCTATATGTGTGTGTGTGTGTGTGTGTGTGTGTGTGTGTGTGTGTGTGTGTGTGTGTGTGTTTGTGTGTGTGTGCGTGTGCATGTGCATTTTTGTGTGTGCGGGAGAGAAACAAGGACAGTGGTTAGAGTGGCATTTGCATGCCCTATTATCTTACGGTGTATACCTGCTATACATGCTGTACATGATTTCCTCCACTCCTGCATCGCTTGCTGGTCACTACATTAATAGGCTGTTCTGTGCTGAGACAAAAACCACTTCAAAGACACTGATCTGTGACAGGAAACATATATACAAAAACCCAGTGGTACCGGTATGCAGGGCTAGAGGCCTCTCTGAAACCTTAGCCACTGAAATAGAAATATGTGCTTTGCCCTTTCGATTTGTCAGATGCACAAACCTGTAAAAATAGGCCAACTGTAGAGAGCTGGTCAGTTTAGCAGACCTCAATGGTTGAGTACATTGTGACTTCTTTGTTTGCCTTTAAAGATGTATTTGGCCATTAAATACTTAATAATCGAGCAGTATTGTTAAGCTAGTTTTGAATTGCAGCCTGTTCAATGTTCTCTGCAGTATTCATAAAACTGTGTATTATGTCCATGCAAATGTTTGAAGCACTAACATTTGAAATGCAAGAATTATTGTTATATAATAGAATTTGATCTATAATGTGGATATTTATACAATATGTATTTGTAAAATCCAGCTGTCCCTGTTTATATTTATTGAAACTGTAAAAGTGATGACATTTAATTGTGTTGTTTGATATTTGGCGCGATCTCAGTAATCACTCAATTATCGAACCTTTTATTAATATAAGGCATTATGTGTTTCTTATCTGATTCAGGGACATGACATTATTTTTTATGTCTGTTTTGTTCTTCCAAGAACGCAATCATTTAGGTTAAGAATATGTAGAGTAGAGTGTCATCAGCATAGCTGTTAGAATGAATAGCATTTGCAGATACAAGCTCAGAAATATAATGTAGATTTAAATCAGCAATGGGTGCAAAACAAAGCCCAAGTCAGAATCACAGGATAACATATCACACAAAACTCCATCATGTCAGGCTTCAAGTAATGCTTTGGTGTCCGGCAAACCAGTGCCTGGACCAGCAGACCAGCACCATCAGCATCTTGTGAGGAGCAACTGGCATCTATGGACGTGGCTTAGGTGTGTAGAAGAAAACACAGAGAGGCGACTGCTTGTTGCATATGGGAGACGTTTCAGGGCTTTCTGCCAGAAATCTCTAGGTTGAGTCAACAAACCTACTTGGTTAGGTTTATGAAAAAATCATGTTTTGGGTTCAATAAACCCTTTCTGGCAGAAAGCTGAAGGCAAACTTCTCCGGTCTGCCTGTTGGTTCTAAACAACAATGGCAGCTCCTGAAGAGGTTAGCATAGATGCTGCAATAGCATCGGTTAAAAGAAAACTGGAATACTTCTTCATTGCTCTTAAACATTATCCATCCATTGTCCGTAACAGCGTATCCTTTTCAGGGCCAAGGAGGTGCTGGAGCCCATCCCAGCTGACATTGGGCAAAGGCCTGGTACATCCCGGACAGGTCGCCAGACTATCGCAGGGCTGACACATACAGAGAAACAACCATTCCCGCTCACATTCACACCAACGGGACATTTTTGAGTCATCAATTAACCTGAGCTGCATGTCTTTGGACTGTGTGAGGAAGCTGGAGAACCCTGAGGGAACCCACGCTGATCCGTGGAGAACAAAGTCCACACAGAGGGGACTGAACCCAACCCCATTGTCTGTGATGTGACAGTGCTCGCCACTACACCACCGCGCAGCCTCTCAAACATTATGATCTTAAAATTTGAGGCTAATGTTACAGTAACCCTTTCAGTTTTGGTCTTACCGTATGTATGAAACATATGTAAAAAAAGTACATTTCTAAATTAGATTTCGTATGTTGCCCTCCATTTTTCCTGTGTTGTGATTTGTCTGCGTCACGAGTATGCTGAATACAAGTTTTGGAATTTCCTTGCACAATAAACCTCACACAATTGAACAAATAGGAAAATATATTTCATCCTGAGCAGATGCGAAGACCACCCTTAGTTGAGTCTTCCATTAACAGATAACTAAATTACTAATATGTAGCATTTAAGCACATATAGCATCCTTTATACGTGTCACCTAGGTGGCCAAAGGACGTGTGTGCAGTGTTAAACATAAGGTAGTTTCCTTGTAGTTGCTGTGATCACAGCTTGACATGTTCATTTTATGTGACACTCAACAGTGACATTTCTTTTCTTTTTTTTAGATATCCTCCTAAGGTCTTATAAAATTGTCAGTGGATGTGCTTCTTTCAACAGCTATAAATGACTGACCATCCATGATAATAATCTGTGTGTGTACGTGCCACACTGTAAATTCATGCTGACGTTTGTTGTGGGGGCGGGGGCGGGGGGTGCTATTATGCATACCTTTGTGAGAACAGTTAATGTCAAGTATTACTCAAACCACTGGACAGTCTGATCTCATCTATTCCTCTCAGAGAAATTAGCATTATACCAACTGTTAAATGTCATCTTGCGCTATATGGTAACCTCGAGCTGATGCAAAGGGCTTCACCTTCCAGTAATATCAAGACTGTCAACCCCCCCACACCATATTCCTCAGCACCTGTTGTCCCCTCACTGTCAGTTTAACAATCACCATCAGACCCAGCCTCAATGCTGACTCACTGAGGTGTCTCACTGTGTGGGGTATTTGAGGTAAATGCTCATCTATGCACATTCTGCGTGAGCGTGTCCCTCAGCACCCACACATGTCATATGATGTTGATGATAGTTCTTTTTTAATTCATCAAGTAGCTTACTTGATGAAAACTCACCTTTGATCTACCTACCAAGCTTTTGCATGTCTTCATATGAAGGGGTTTCGTATTGTTGTTTTATTGAATGAATCAAAGCGTTACTGAACTAAACAAAACGCACACGCACACTGCAATGTGATAAAAGTCAGGGTTAATATGAGTCGTCATACATTACCACAGTGGCGTTATGTGAGCAGTCGACTTCAGAGGAACCTCTACCGAGATGACTGATGTGCATTGGAGGCATCAATGACAAACTGTCACTGTACAGCCACAGAGCCTTTTCACAGTAATCTGGGTAAGCAGGACTACCCGGCAATGTTGTGGTTTGGAAGAAGTGAACTTGTGCAGGGCTGGGGCTTGATGCTTCTTTGTAATTTGTGGGTGAAGGAAGTGTGAGGCCTACCCTACCCACGCTTGAGACAGTGTAAGGTGAATTGGTGCTTGGGAACTGTCTGAAGGCATCTAATCGTTGCTTTTGCAGAGGGTCTGACGTTTATTGATGCTTATTACAGCATAAAGTAAAGGGTTATGATTTGATTAAAGCAATTATTTGCTTTGAAGTGAAATGAATTGAACCCGCACAGATACAGTGCATCTTTACTCATCGCACGACATTAAGTTCAAAGAAAAATACTCATTAGTTACTAACAATGTCACCATGATTTGGATATTATCAGGCAAGTACTGCACGTCTCTGGTGTTGGTCGGTTTTCTTTGTACAGTACCATTGTTTTCAGAACTCTGTTTCAGCCTTGGTGCTCTTATATGCACATCTGAATATGGGCATTCAAACTGAATTCATCAAGATATATTTAGTTTCTTCATTTGTTTTGAGGGTAATGAGGTGATATGCATCACAAGTACCTTTTCCTGACAGGAAGTGAACTGCAATTTTGGCCTCACAGAAAATGACACTGAAAGGAGTCACTGAAACTAACTAAGTAATCCAAATCTTGGTTAAGATTGTATCTTGTAGAAAATGTTACGATCAAATATATTGTATCATGCCAATGTCTGACACATGAACAAGCAGGAGTTGAATTTCAGACTTTTTAACATCAATATTGCTGTCGAATCACACTTTGTGCATTGTGGTAAACTTATTTTACTGTAATATAACAAAAACCAACTGTCTTCTAAATGTACTTAGGTTTCCTTTTCCAAAGAATACAACTGAGGAGATTCAAGAGAAGAAAAACATAATTTCCCAGTATGAGTTAGTCAGACAGTTTCCCCCCTCATGACTGTGGCTTTTACATCATAGGCTTCATCATGATACATTTTCAATCTCCTGCATGTTGCCTCTGTGAGATGGATGACTGAATTAAGTTTCCTTATTGAATGGTGTCAGACGTCTTAGAGAGAGAAACATTCATGTAAACTTCAATAAACACAGACACAGTATTTTATGGGTCATTCATTTTTTATTACACTGTTGATTAGCTTGACCAGTTTTAATTCCTCAGATTGCTTGCAAATACAGTTACACAACAGAGAACATTTTGCCAAATTGGAACATCTGTCTGCTTATTTGTGGAGCATGTCTTTGGTTAAAGGTCTGAATGAAAATGAAGAACAGCTCTCTCATTGATATTGCTATCAACATCCCTAGAACCAATGCGGTATAATTGAAATCAGACAGACAGAATCAATGTCTGACATTTAGCAACCTGTACACAAATTGAGTAATTTGCTTCTACTTGTGCTTAGTGGCACTCCTTGTCAATTCGGCAGAGGCCATATATCTGTCTATAGTTTACATCTGAACGTTATGAACTTGTCAATGTTTTCTCATACAAGCTTCTTAATTTACATTGCAGGTGAAAAGCATGACCCTTGATCCAACTGATTATTACATAGAAATAAAAAATACAGAATAATTACATCCAAAACACAGCATTGTAAAAGGCAATAATGCAGCAATTAAAATCTCAATAACGTTTATGTTTTGTTGGGAAGTAAGGGGACAGACCAACAAAGAAGTCTAGAATTTGACAGAGGACGTACGTACAAATGTGATTTGAGTTACTACAGTATACACCATTCTAAGTCTGCTAAATGCTGGTAAGAAACCTTAAGTGGTTTGGGAAACACAGGCAAGCTTATTCTCATCTATGGTTTCAGTAGTATCATTACAAGATCAACTGACTTAAACTGTGAACATACAACGTTTTCATTCACTAACGTAGCTGTACAAATTATACAAGGGCTATGACTTCTCTTCACCTGTCATAACACAACCGCAACCTGCAATTAACCTGCCTAACGAGAGGAACTGAAGATTAATGCTAAATCATACCTCTGATAGTCAAACTCTTTATGCTTATTTCAAAGCTAACTATACACAAAAAAACACAACACATAAGTAAACAACGCTTCCTCTGAATGGACAAATGCAGGTTCATAAAAAAGAAAAAAAAAAAACTTCCACCAGTAACAAATAAATACATTAAGAATGGATTTTGGTGTGTATTATCTCTACTATAACATATAGTTAAAGACTGATGAACAAAAAGCAACATCCCACAACGTGACCTTCCTTTACCAAGATGGTCTGATGGAATAAAGTGGCTTCAGGAAATTCAACCTGACACACTAAGCAGTTAACAATCAGCCAGAAAAAAGGGTCAGTCCCTGGTTACCTATACAGGGTACTGTGTTGATCATAAATATGATAAACTACAATGAGTCAGTGAAAAGCTATTTCAGAAGAGAGTAACTTAAATATAGCAACTATAGAGTGCTAACATTCGTTGTTGTTGAGTCCAAATTGGTCAAACGGGGAGATTCAGAGACATTCAGCATATTTAACTACTATCATGCCTGAGTGTGGTCTGTTTTTAGGACTCACGATACACACTGGCACACTACTTTAGCTGTGGCCTCTTTAAACTCTGCTGCTCTGAACTGTAAAAGAACATTGAAGCACACCTGCCAAATGTAAAAAAGGAACAGGCTACTACAGGAAGTGATAAGAAGGGCATCAGGCATGTCGTCTGTTGGATGTGTTGAACTTCACTACTCCTATGAAGGTCGACTAGGGGAATGATGCATTACTGAAAAGAAGATGGAATCTCAACGTCTACCTTAAATACATTCAGAAAGAAGTTACTTTATCGTTGTCTTGTGCTGGTTTTTACAACAGTCCGTTTTCAATCAGCCATGTTAGGAAAATGTTTCTCCTTCTCGCGACAGCACAATTTACTATTTTTTAAGTATTATTCCATTACATCGATGCAAATTAATCATAGAAATGTCTACACCTAGTAGTATGTATTTCATACGTTATTTACAGTGTCAATTTTGAACGCTGACATTTCCGACTTTTCAAAAGCAATGACAGGAACAACACAAATAAATAAAGCAGTATCATACACCAAGTTGTCATGCTTTCATTAAAATAACGGACTTTTGATTATTCAGTTTACATTTCTTTAGGTAGCAGTACAAATAAAATAAACTCATTCACTGACTGAATATTTGGTATATTTGGCCAAATAATGAATACAAATATCGAGGGCAGACCCTCAGAATTTAGAAACACAATGTTTATTTGTACAACCAGCACATAGCTCTGTATCATGGTCTTTTTGGCCTTCTATGTTGTAAAAGTAAAGCCTAAATGTCTCACACATTCAAGGTAAACACCTCCACATCCTCACCTAATGTTCATGTCTAAATATTAGAGGTATTTTCCAATGTTACAGTAGCTAATGGCGGCAAGGATAGTTTTGACAATTAGCTTAGTAATTGCCCTTGTGTCACTGAGTGGGTTTCAAATTGAGAATCAGACCAAAATTGAACTCGGCTTTCACTCGCACTCATCTACACAGATACATTATATCTAACTGTGGTACAATTTGAACGAAAGAGACTACTACTGAAAAATACTATAAAGCATTACGCACCGTTCAACTTCAGTTTCTAGTGAGGAGCAATAGGTCAAGTCATGCCACGGGGATGGTTTTCCTGTCTGTGAGGTGAATGTTTTCAGGATCATGAACTGCTGTGGCGCTGCTAATGGAAAGAACAATCCTCAGACTCTAACCCAGAGGAGTACTAGATTACAATAGGTGATGTGAGAGTTTGTATCATATCTCATTATTCACATTCTGGTGATGATGACATGTTGTTGTTCATTTACAATGGGTTTGGGACGTACCTCTTACTTATTCATTTACTTTATGTTGCAACACATCATAAATCCGTCAAAAGGGAGTGTAGCTTTTAGCTTTTACCACTGTAAGGAAGGAGTGTGGGGGGGGGGGGACAAACCAAGTGGTCAGGCATGACTTGTTGGCAGCCCCAGTACCTCAGTTCATCTGTTCAAAGAATTTGTAGGTAGGGTTTTCATAGCCATGGTTTTGCATTTTGTTGAGCTGTCGTTCTTCTGGTGTCAGCATGGGGTCGACCTGCTGCGAGACACACAAAAGCTCCAATTATTACACACTAAAGACCTGAGCAAGGACCACATCGTCAACTGTGAATAAATTGTCGATCAAATATGGAATGTAATGTAATGTGCTGTATTAAATGGGAATAGTGGAGCAGGATGACTGCTTCAAAAGGATCTACCTTGGCTTCCAGGCTTGGGGCACTTCTTCTGTACAGTATTTAATCACCAACTGCCTCTCAATGGAAAGGTTCGGCATTTTGCGAAATATTCTTTTTTGTCTTCTAGCCAAGAGTTATACCACTCTGTTTAGTAAGTATGTAGCTGGAGCAAACAGCTGGTTAGTTTAACATAAAAACTGGAAACATGCCTGCTCTCTCCACATGTAAAAACATCTGGCACCTCTAAATCTCACGAATAAACACTTTGCCATTTGGACAGAACCAGGCAAGCTGTCTCCCGCTTTTTCCAGTCTTCATGCTAAACTACTCATATTTACCGTGTAGATGTGAGAGTGGTATTAATGCTAATATCCACCACTTGCAAAGAAAGCGAAGAAACATATTTCCAAAAATGTAAAGCTAATCCTTTAACCTAAAAGATCATCCCACTGCTTTTTACATGATTTAGCACAAATAGGTCTTGTAGACTGATCCCCATCTCTCCAAGCAGCCACTGGTTTACATATTTACCACAATATGAAATGAATGGAAGCCAATGGATACTCTGAAATCGAAAAACCTTTGGTATACTTTAGACAGCGTTGTTGGCAAAAACGTAATGTACACACAGCTTTTAGATGGGGTCCTGACTGCTTTTGGCTTAATTTAAAGGCCTATCTGGGATCGTACCTCTACGATGCCATGACTGATTGTGCCGTATGGCTTCCTGCGCACCAGCAGCAGGCTGATTACCATCACCATAGCAATCGCCACAGCAACCACAAGCAACCCCACCATGGCGCCACGGTTAAACGTCTCCAAGGCATCGGGTTGCTGTGGAAAGAAAGAAATGTGCACTTAGACATTAAACAAGGGAGACAAATAGGAACATAGGTCATTTTAATTGTAATTCCTGCTAATTTCTTCAGTAATCTTTCAACAAAAACATTATGAGGGTTATGTATTATTATGCCCTTACCAGTTCATCTCTCTCGATCTCAGGAGGCTTGTTGACGACCTGCTTGAGTTCCACAGAGGTGTTGATCTAAGACGACAGCGAATGTGTCAGAAAAAGGGAAATATTGGGACACAGAAACATTGAAAAGTTGAATACATACACATGTATCTATTTGAAGTATCACCAGATTGGCCAAAAATGATCATCATCTTACCTTTTCCTCATATTCATAAGTAGGGCCTCTTTCAGATGTGGTATAATCATATTCATCAACTGCAGGCACTAAGAATGACAGGAATACAAATGGAATAAAACATTTAGCTTGGAGCAACAATAATAAGTACACTGCAATCATTGGAAACAGTAAAAAAAAAAGCATGCGCTGGATACCAGCTTACCTTTCTTATTAGACTGCAGTTCTTTAGAGAAAAAAGAGGAGGAAAAGCATCTTTAAAGACAGCAGCCTGTGAGAAGTTTGTACATGCCACATACACCACTATGTGTGTATGAGGAGTATGTGATGTATGTACATACCGATGCGGGGAGGATAAGGCCTGTTCTGGAAGGCTCGCTCCTCTTCCTCCTCATCATCCTTTTCCTCCTCGCTCTCAGCAGGCACAAGCTCCTCAGTAGTGTGGGTCTCGGAGAAGGAGGTGGTCATGAGCTCACTGATGTCGCCTCTTTCTGCCTTGACCAGCTCCTCTACAGGTGATACAGACAGAAAAAAGTAATCAAGACAGACATGTTGCAACATGAATTACGACAAAAAGCACCACTGAGTTCACATAGAGCGGTCTTCTGGATTTGAAAACAGATCAAAATGTAGTTTAGCTTACGGATATCATTGTGCAGCTCCTCAGCCAAGGTAGGATCCTTGTAGAGCAGTGCAAGACTCTGGTTCATCCTCTCCTCAATTACATGGAGATGTGTGTACACCTGAAAAATACCAAAATCAAAAAAAACATCAGCTTTTTACATAAGCAAGGGCCAACAGAGCGCGAACGAGCCAGTGTTCTCAACTGGTCTTAGCTGTGAAAAGGAAAGCAGTGAACTGCTTCCTGAAATGAAAAAGCCCAGATAGACTTTCTATGGAGTCATGTGTCTAAAGTTTGAAGTCAGCAAAGACTGTCTTTGATCTAAGTTTAATGAAAAGAACATTGGTGGCTGGTTCACCTTTGTGAGTTCAGCATTTATTAACTAATCTGTGACACATACTAACTCTTCAGCACACAATGTTCTGTTCGTTACATGGTCAGCAAAAAGGAGTCTTGCATCTCAAAA